>NW_028301611.1:13207321-13837142 GCF_987345545.1 Pholcus phalangioides | reverse complement strand
CCCAGCTGCCAAAAATTAGGAACAATCTGTCAGTCACCACTAATATCGTGGGAAATGTCCTCTACCTTGGATGACAGCAGATAATCTTCTAGACATGGGCTCTACAAGTTACAGAAACCGTTGAGGAGCAATATTACTACTATTAGTTGCTATTTCCTTAGCTAATATTAATATTAGCTAAGGAAATAGCAGCTCTCAACTCCTTCAGATTAGAAGGCGTCATTTCGTAGCTTTTAACAGACCTTTCAATCTCGTCAAACAATTTCTCAATAATATTGAGATCGGGTGACTGAGGAGGGCCATTGAAGCAATTGAAACTCTGAATCATGTTTCCCAAACCATTCTGCGATCATTTCTGTGCATTTTCCTGCTGTAAATAGCCATCTTCATCCGGAAACATTATGGTCATTGAAGGGTGCACTTGGCCAGCGGCGTTGTGGATGTAGCGCTGGCATTGACGGATGCTTTCAATGAAAATAAGAGACCAAGGAAAGTGCTCCCCAGACCATGATTCTACCGCCATCCGCTTGAACAGTTGTCATGTGTCATGCCAAAATCGTGGCTTTGTGCTGCTAGTGCCACACACTGGATCCTGCCATCATCATCATGGAGAAAAAATCTTTACTCGTCGGCTCAGACTGCCTTCTTTTATTCATCAAGTGTCCAATTTCAGCTTTCTCTAGTCCACAAAAGTCATTTCCTTCGATTTTGAGGCAAAATCAAAGGATCTCTTGTTGGTCGCCGGCTATTAATACCAATTGGGATGCTTTGCGATGATCCTGAGTTGTATTGCGCTGCAATTTGCTGCGTTGTAGCTCTTGTGTTGCTGCACACAATGCACTCAGACGCCTGGCACCTTTCTCCGTGCACAAGCGATTTCCGCCCACCATTCCGCTTTCCGCTCGGAAGTTATTTTGACTTAGCTGTCAATCTTTGAAGACTCGAAATGCTATTCTACGAGGCAAGCTGCTTCGGAGATATCGGAACCGTCCTTTCTGGCAACCACAATCATGCCACGTTCAAAGTAACTCAAATCTATTGTGTTTAACAGACAAATTGCATTGTTAGCTGGTACTTCTTACCAACAAAAAGGTTTTATCAGCAAATCCGGTTTATCACGTCAGCGCACGTGCCACACGGACGAGTGAAGAGTGTTCCTAAAATTTTGGTCGTTGAGAGTATATACGATTAACAAATATATGACAGGAATAAATTCAACAAGTAAGCCTCGCTGCAAATAAGGAAAAAAAAATTGCAAAATTTTACATAAACGCTGGGGCAGCCAAAATTATAGGAACATCCCGTAAAATGCGGGTCCTATGATCATACTCTATATATACATAATTTTCTTATATTATTACCATAAATTCACAAGCGAAATATCGCATACGTCTGGCCCACTGACTGGAAAGGTTGTGCACCCCGGCCTTGAACGAAGTTCACCTATAAAATCGAACGACACCTGGTATAATCGTATTCTTTACTTCAGTTAATTGCAAAGATGACATCTGCCTAATTATGATGCATTGGAACGACACTTGCACACTAATATTTCCCAAACTGGGAACATAATGCCATACTCTTGGAAAGTCCAGTGCTGTGCCTTCATTAAATCCTGATAAATACCGTTTTCACACAATAACAGTTACTGCCGATACATTTTTCGAACACGTACATGTCATCTCATACTCATTAAGTCAGCTCACAACTTCCGTTTTATCACATGAGCTATGCCAGTTGATGTCAAAGTAGGCTAAATGTTTACAATGATGCGACTTCACTGTTTTCTTTAGTTAGGACTCAAAAGAATCACGAGGAACCCAAGCATGATATAATTAGAGCGCAACGTATAACATATCTTCAGGAACTCCCCTCCCCCCCCCCCCATTTGCGAAGGAAATGAACAAATGCATACAGAGATGTACGATTTTCTTTTTGAAAAAAATAAGAACTAAAATAATACAAGAGTTTTAAGAGAACCTGTATTATATTCAACTACATTGTCACAAATACTTGTAACACTGTAGTTGAATTTTTCGTAACAATATCCACGTATCTTCGAGGAAACAAAATATAAATGAAAACTGAAATTCGAATACTATCTCAGGAAAATTCCACCTATGAAATTGTTTAGTTTTATCAAGTTATATCTCTCGTCGAATGGAAGAAAATGTTATTTTCATCTTTTCTTCTTATTCTCAATTGTCTTTCTTTCCGTTCGAGGTATTTCTTTTCTGTTATTTTGGATGTTTCTTCATTGTCTTGTGATTTCTAGGCATTAGAGTTGTATACCAGTTGACAGCATGACAAGCCAAAATTTCCTACTGGCCATCAAAAGCACAGAAGAAGATAAGAGAAATAAACAATATAATAAATATAAAATAAAGGGAAAATGAAATAGAAATAAAAACTCACGTAAAAGAGAGAGAGGAAAAAACAAGACGTACCGAAAACCACTTTCTGCAACGTGCTATTACATCCAAAAGAAATTCTTGTCAAGTGTGATATACGTGTTATCATTTGTTTTCGTTGAATACCAGTTTTCTTCGTTTTTTTAGCTCTTGCTTGTACCGTATTCGTTTTATTATTATTAGTATAGGCAGAAATATATCTTTTTACTCTGAATGTTCCATTTAATAAAGAATTTCACAGAATTTCTTTGAAAAGAATGTAATTTCAGGTAGAAAAAAAAAAGCGTTTGATCTACCAGAAGGAGAATAAGAAAAAGAAATGGAAATATTGCAAGTAATAGCAACATTGAAACAAAAATACATGAGCAGTATCGACGCTTCTTATTAGAATCGCGGATATTGTTATCATACGGGTATTGCTATCGCTTTTGCTAAGAACGCAACATGAGAAACAGTTCGTAAAAACCTTTCGGACAATATTAACGTTTTTTCTCCGCGGAAAGTTTTTTTTTAATTATTCTTACTTTTTTGCGCATTCTGAAACTAAGGTTTAACTACACTTATTTTTTTCCATGTAAGTTATCATTGATCATTTTGGCGCACCATAGATATTTGCTGCGAATCAGGGGTAATTAGACAGAGACCAAGAATTTATTGTCGATTCCGAACGGAATCCTTTTTTGTATATTCACCAAGAGGTTGTTGCGCTAACCCCGCGATGTGGGACTCTCTGCGGTAGCAATCTTTTTCTGTGGTCATGTAGCCGTTTCTGTTATAACCCTGTGTCAGGAAATATTCTGACAAGGAAAAACCGGGTATCTAACTCGCGACACCTCTAAACATCCTTCAATTCTTCAGGCTAGTATTTTATCGACTTGGGCTGCCGCGCCTGTAATTCATTTTCGTCAGGCGACATGGCTATGTAGGCGGCTAGAAGTTGCTGTCTTCCCCACTTCCTTTTTGACAAATATTTCAGAACTTAAAGCAAATATATATACAAACACAACGGCCACAACAGACAAATTTCACAACTTTGACGAATGAAATAAGGAAAAGAAAAAGAAATAGAACAACCTCATAAATATGTCAAACAACTAGCTTGAAAGGTACTGATAACAGGATGCACCGGATGCATTTTTCTCTCAAAGAGAATGGCATGTTGAGCAATGAGTGGGATCAAAATGACCCCCACCACGCCAATAGAATGAAAACAGAAGTAGCAAACACGTAAAAAAAATAATTCAATTTAATTTAAATTATTCGAAGTGATGTTGTCGCGAGTGTGAAAATCGATTGCCTTCACGATTTGTTTTCTACAAACGAGTCGATTGACATCACCCCTATTTTAGAAAGACAGGTCGTTATTTTAATATCGGGTGTTTCACGAAGGACCCATAACTTTGAAAATAAATAGCTCGGAAACGGTGATAGATAGAAGCATGAAACCAGTGGTATGTTTATTAAAAAAAAATGTAAGAATCTGATACATAAACCTCAAAACAGAAAACCTCACTTTAGTTATAAATCGCGCAGATAGATGACGCGGCTCGATAGCCGACGATATAGAGGAGAGCTCACAGGACGAGAACGATCAGTTGTCGAATATTGCGCCGTTGGAACGTGACCACTATTCTGGTATAGTGAAAGAAATTCCGGAAGTGAGATTTATTCCACGGAGGAACGTGTGTTTATTGTGTTGGTAAACCACAGATTAGATCGCAGCCCTACTGCCACAAGGAAAAGTTTTCAAACGCGATTTGGCAAAAGGCCCAGATGGGAAAACAATTTGTGAACTATTCAAAAAATGCCAACATACAGGCAACGTGGCCGATGCGTTAGTGGGAAATGTGAGTCCCACCCACTCTTGAAAATGCAACGACTCTTGCTGCAGTTATTGAGCGTCATCTGAAAATATCTGTCCGCAGAATTGCAGCTGAATCCGTAATCACGCCATCCAGCACGTACAGAGTCCTGCAGAAGACATTACACATGTTTCCGTACAAGATTCAATGCCGGCACGTCATACCAGTTCGAGCCGAACGACAATGACAGAATTACGCTAACGAAATGCTCAACATGATTGATGGTTCTGGTTTCGATGTCGCACAAGTATGGTTTACAGACGAGGCTCATTTTAATCTGGATGGTGTCATTAACATCCATAATTGGCGATTTTGGGGGTACCGAAAACCTACATTTGTGTAACGCACGGCCACTCCATTGCCCAAAACTTACCGTTTGGGCTGCAGTTTCCTGCAAAAGCATCATTGGGCCCTTTTTCTTGCGAGAAACGGTGACGACTGGCCGGTATACTGCTCTTTTGAAACAATTTGTTGCCACTCAACAAGCGTTAGACAATCGAGCAGGCACGGCGTGGCTCATGCAAGATGGGGCTCGCCCCCTACCGTACACAATCCGTTTTTGACTTTCTGGACGAATACTTCGATCATAGAGTATGAACTATGCGACAGTTAAGAGAAAATGCATGACCTGGCCCCCGTATTCACCCGACTCACCTCCTGTGACTACTTTCTGTGGGGCACGCTGAAGGACATTGTTAATCGCAACAATCTTTAACACTAGACGAGCTGGAGGAGGCTATTTGTCAAGATTTTGTGTCGATTTCCGGTAACACACTACAGAGAGCCACTGACAATTTCATTCTTCGTTTGCGACATGTGTGTTGTGTGAGAGGTGCACATTTTGAATCGCTTTTGATGTGAGTGCAACGAGGGCTGTTTGCATTACCCACTATGTACGGCTGTACATAGTGGGTAATGGTACTACCTATGGTACTTCCACCTGCTGCGCAATTCGGCACACTTTGTAACTAAATGTCGAGTTTTCTGTATCAGCTTCATAATGTTATTTTTTATAAACATATCACTGGCTTCATGCTTCCATCTCTCACCGTTTCCGAGTTCGTGAAACACCCGGTACAAAGTCTACAACGGAAAAAAATGCCCAACGAGTTGGCATGTTCAGAATATGTATCCAAACTGTCAAAAATACAGCAACACAATAAGAGCAATACAAAACTAATATAATTATGAAAAAAATATAAATATACTGCCCATAAAAAATGATCATTGTCTCATAATGGTACAAACTCATGGAAGACAGAGATACATCGTAAATACCGATATTTGACTGTATACGATTATTATATAAGTAGGCAAAACTTACCAAAATAATCAATAAGTTTCTAAATTATTGAGAAATTTATTCATCAGATTGAAAAAAAAGAAAGAAAATATATAACCAAAATTTTATGTGTAAAATTAGAAAGTAATATTCAAAGTCAATGATAGATGGCGCTAAAGAAAGAATATAATGATATGGAATATGAATAAGAAATCGAAACTCGAAACCGGCAAAAAACGAAACCAGAGCAATCTGAAGATTTTATTGTGGAAAGTGGTTAACCGATATATTGGATAATCAATTGCACTTTAATGAAGATAGATTTTTAATAACATAAATTAAAATTAGTCATTTATAACATTTTTTTTCAAAATTTTATCAAACATATATTCATATAAAGGCATCAATACAGAAACAATTGTTTAAAATCAACAACAGATGGCGCTTAAAAACGCTTCTCCTTGCACGTGCATCAATACATTTATTTAATTTTTGTAGTCCCTGGAACTAATTGCACATAAGTTTTACATGTGATTGCTCGTTACTTGAAGCAAAATGTTTGAAAGTTCCATCCCCCCCCCCCCGATCACCAACAACGACAAAAATGAGATTGTGAGCTTTCGTCCTATAGCGTCCACACGTTCTAAAAATTCCTACCCTTATATTTTGACGGCAATTCACCGAGCTCCGTGTTGATGTTAATGGGATAATTGGGACACCCCGAGCTATGCCCTCATGGGCTCCATCCAACATTTTAATTTCAAAAATGTGAATACACATATGTTCATGTAACATGCATCAAATCAGAAATGAATGTTTTAAATCAACAAAAGATGGCGCTTATATAAAAATGCCTCTTCTCGCAAGTGCATCAATATATTAGTTAATTTTAAATCTCGAACTAATTGCACATAAGTTTTACATATGATTGCTCGTTACGTGAAGAAAAATGTTTGAAAATTCCAATTCCCACTCTCCCACCATCACCAACAACGACAAAAATCAGATTATGAGCTCTCGTCCTATTGCGTCCACACGTTAAAAATTCCGACCCTTCCATTTTGAGGGCAATTCTCCGAGCTCCGTGTTTATGTAATACTATATCTCTGTATTCTTCTCATATTTTTCAGATATCCAAGTATACTAAATAAGTGGTTACAGTTGTCCTGTCACTATTTGTGCAACTGCTGCCGTATAAGACGATGGGTAAAATACGGGTTAACAACAACGAGTCATGTTATATCATTACAATGCCCATTGAAAAAAGTTTTCCCCAGGCAATTGCATCGCAATACATTGTATTCGTATGAAAAGTTTTGAATGTATAAAGGCGAAAATTAGAAGCCTTTTTAAATTGCCGCTGTGGTGGTCGAGTGGTTATAGTGACGGACTCGCGATGCGACGATCCGGGTTCAAACCCCACAGTGGTGGTCGGCTGAAGTTGGTTTTCTGTGGTTCCCAACTTCAAGGTGCAAATGCGAGCCGATCTCCCCGTTAAAAAGTCTCGCCACAGAGAGCAACAGTCCTACAACGATAAATCATTCAATCATAACACTTCACTCATTGTTAGAAAAAAACTAGTGGCAGATGGCAGCACTACACATAACAAGCATTACAGAGAAACAACAAAACTTCACGTCAGGTTTCACTACACGTACACGCACATTCCCGCATGTACCGATTCGTTGGGGGGTTCCGAGGAGGAGGAGGAGGAGGAGGAGGAGGGAGGGAGGGAGGGAGGGAGGGAGGGAGGAGGAGGAGGGAGGGGGGGGGGTGTAGCAGTAGTAGGTAGGGCCTCCAAAAAATGGCTCGGGGATCCGTGATGTTCTTAAGTCAGCCACCTCGTTGGGCAATTTGCCTGTTGTGGCGTTGTATTTGTATAAATTCAAATAATTTGCACTTCAACTAAATTTGTTCGAAACAATAAGTCTAAAAAAGAAATTTGCTTTTATGATTTCTGAAGTATTTTAATATTTTTCTCTCACAATCCACTGCTAATTTCCATATGATGGTGAAATATCTCGAACCATATACTTTTACATTTTTCTATGCAGACTTCTTACCATCGTGAAGTGAATTTACATCACAGAGGATAAAACGGCATAAAATGAATCATAATTCTTTATTCTTTCCAGGAAGATTGTGTAGTCTTATTATTTTTAGGCGTAATAATTTTTCGTGCTAAGGAAAAAAATAAAAAAAATATTGAATATATTTTTCTCCAAAAAAAAACAAAAAAAAAACAATTTATGCAGAAACGGGATGAAATTATAAAGAGTAGTGCTGAGAGCATAGAAGATTAAAAACATAAATCCCTCAAGGGCTTCAAGTTATTAATCATTCCTAAAACTACTTATGATAATTTGATAGAAAGGCAAAGAAAAAAGGGTTCTATGAGAGATTAAAAAACAATGAACTTGTTTACATATGATATTTTTTTTGTGATACTCAAGAGCAACAAAAACAGCTTCTTACAACGCCTGCGGTGCTTTTTAAGAAGCTTCTTCTTGCTAAATTATGAACTAAAGTAAGTGAAGAGGTAAAAAAATAGTTTTCACGCCTAAAATTACAAAGAAATAGCTTTTTTTTTTTAACTTTTAGAAAATAATATTGTATTTAAAATTGATTATATTCGTGGTGTTTTATGCATGTTTTTTTGTTCTAATAGAAATGCAAAAGCCGCAACAGGCAAAATGCCCCGTTCAATTGTTGATTGTTATATATATATATATATATATATATATATATACATACACATATAGTTTGCCACAATTCTGTGGAATACATAACTCATGTATTCCAAAGAACAAATTTCCTTAACTTATTTATTGCTCAAAAACAAAAAAAATATTTGAACGAATGAATAAAACGATATGAATTGCTTTGATCAACGGATCACATAAATTGATATATCCATAACTATAAACTCATTAAACTCTAAATCCATATTCACCATTCTTAATAAATATTTATTTACATATGATGTGAGAAAAGTGCAATGCTCAGAACAATTTGGGGATTGTGCGAATTTGGGGATTGTGGGGGGGTGTGAAAATTAGCAACAAAATCACATTGTGTTTGAATTGTGGTGAAAGAAAAACAATTGAAATGCAAATCTATCACATTCGCAGAAGAACAACATTCAACTTCAGAATACGTAGATTTTTTTTGTGAAGTCAAAAATCGCGTCACACAAGCAACCAATAGAATATTACAGGCAACGAACTTTATAAAGGTGGCCGAAAGAAAAGTAGGGGGGGGGGGATGATTCTTGATTGCTTCCACGAATGAATACGATGTCTCAACAGCATGATTAACCCGAATCGGAAGTGCTATCGGTCGTCAGGAAAAGCGGTTTTCAACCTGGGTCATACGATCCCCGTGCGGTCCTGGGATATCCTGGGAGGGCAACGGTAAAAATCAGATGAAAGGGCGAACAAGTGGAGAACGAAGCCACAGAGAGCTGTGAATAATAAATATTTCAAGTGAAATATGGTGGGGTATAATGACTGGTTTCACAATCGAGAACAGCTGTCCATAGGTTCAGGGCCATCTTACCGATGGATATTTTACACATATAAAATTTTGGTTATATATTTTCTTTCTTTTTTTTCAATTTGATGAACAAATTTCTCAATAATTTACAAACTTATTGATTATTTTGGTAAGTTTTGCCTACTTATATAATAATCGTATACAGTCAAATATCGGTATTTACGATGTATCTTTGTCTTCCATGAGTTTGTACCATTATGAGACAACGACCATTTTTTATGGGCAGTATATTTATATTTTTTCATAATTATATTAGTTTTGTATTGCTCTTATTGTGTTGCTGTATTTTTGACAGTTTGGATACATATTCTCAACATCCATATGTTTTATGGGCATCGTTTTTCAGCCAACTCGTTGGGCATTTTTTTCTGTTGTAGACTTTGTACCGGGTGTTTCACGAACTCGGAAACGGTGAGAGATGGAAGCATGAAACCAGTGATATGTTTATAAAATTAAAACATTATGAAGCTGATACAAAAAACTCGACATCTCAGTTACAAAGTGCACCGAATTGCGCAGCAGGCGGTAGTACCATAAGTAGGATGTACATAGTGGGTAATGCAAACAGCCCTCATTCAACTCACATCAAAAGCGATTCAAAATGTGCACCTCTCACACAACACACATGTCGCAAACGGAGAATGAAATTGTCAGTGGCTCTCTGCAGTGTGTTACCGGAAATCGACACAAATGCTTGACAAAAAGCCTCCTCCAGCTCGTCGAGTGTTAAAGGATTGTTGCGGTTCACAATGTCCTTCAACGTGCCCCACAGAAAGTAGTCACAGGAGGTGAGTCGGGTGAATACGGGGACCAGGTCATGCATTTTCTCTTAACTGTCGAATAGTTCATACTCTATGATCGAAGTATTCGTCCAGAAAGACAAAAACGGATTGTGTACGGCAGGGGGCGAGCCCCATCTTGCATGAGCCACGCCGTGCCTGGTCGATTGTCTAACTCTTGTTGAGTGGCAACAAACTGTTTCAAAAGAGCAATATACCGGCCAGTCGTCACCGTTTCTCGCAAGAAAAAGAGCCCAATGATGCTTTTGCAGGAGATTGCAGCCCAAACGGCAAGCTTTGGGCAATGGAGTTGTCGTGCGTTAGACAAATGTGAGTTTTCGGTAAACCAAAATCGTCAATCGCGGATGTTAACGACACCATCCAGATGAAAATGTATTGCTTATTTATTATAAACTTATTTATTGCTCCAAAACTAAAACGATATGAACTGTTTTGATCAACGGGTCACATTAATTGATATATCCATAGGTATTAACTCATTATTCATAAATCCATAACCACCATTCTTAATAAATATTTATTTACATATGATGTGAGAAAAGTGGAATGCTCAAAACAATTTGGGGATTGGTACAGTGTATAAAGGTATTTTCTTTCGATATTTTAATTTTTTACTGAAATAATTGGAAATATATTTTTAATTTTTCCTCCTCTTGTGGCACTTGTCCCCCCCCCCCACCCATTTTATCTCTTGCGTACTATGCCTATGGTCACAAACGTATGAACTCATTGCTGTTACTTCATTAGAATATTTCGTTGCAACGTATGAATAAAAACGTGGCCTATTTGCACCTATTTGCTTCCAACCTAATAAAATGTAAGCAATATTAACAAAATGTGAATCACAGTTTTATGAACTAAGGGATGAGGAGAGCGTTTTTCTTGGAATTTTTCAATAAAATGCATTTGCATTTTATTTTTGGATTCAGAATAAATATATTAATTTTTCAATTTTCATATTTTCTTTTAAAAATGCGCAAAAATACATTTGTGATACTTGCTTCTATAAGTTTTTCCTTAATATTATTTTTAGTAAATTTTACGTAGAACTTCAATGTGATATATATATATATAAGAAAACTCTTTTCAGACTGTCGTATCTAAGGGCGGCAAAATATTGTTCTCTTCAGGCGGTAGAATTTATAGGGCCGGCCCTGAATGAAATTCTGTATATACAGTACTATGTGAGCGTTACTTCTAGGTATAAACGCCCCAGATAAGAAGTGCATGCATAACCCCTCCCTAGAAGAAAACTCGCTGAATTCTAGCGTAGGGTAAAATTCACATCCAGATTGGTATGTCGGGAGGGTCGATCTACTGTGTAGGATCACTGAATTGTCCCGTATTTCACACAGACATATTTTTCGCCATATAATTCGACTCTCGGAAGGGATGATCACCCACAATCTGAATCCGTGCAAAGAACTAGATAGGTCAGTTTCGGAGATCAATCTTATTTAAAAAAAAATGTTCATTACTTATTCAGTTTTGATTTCATTCGTCAATAGAAAAATAGAAAGGACCTTACTCTGGAGTGAGAGAGCCCTGGATAATTCAACATTGCCGCAAGAAGAAGAGATGGTCGAAACGGACGCCATAGAATTGAAAAGGGTTGAATAAACACTGGTCGAAGGAACAATATCAAAGATTATCCTTTGAAGCTGAAGCCATTGACATTTCATAAAGTGCAATTTAACGTCTGTGGAATCGATTTTTGGAAACTGGAGATGTAAGCTCATGAACAGGACCAGGCTTTTAAAATGACAAAATGAAGAGCGATATTTGAGATTGCGACCAGGAAAAACAACAGAATGAATGTTACTGACCTACAGCAACAACTTGAGACAGTTACTGGAATAAGTGTTTCAACCCAAACTGTGAGAAGTCGACTCTGACTCTACTCTAGTGAGGGGTCTCTGCTGATGCTCGCAGACCTATGGTGTAACGTTGCTTTGACCAGACGCCATCGTGCTGATCTCATACGGTGGCCTCAATAACATGTCAGTTGGGCAGTCGAAATTAATGGTCGAAACTCAGTTCTCGGATGAGTCCCGTTCCACTTTTCAAACTGGCAATGGACGACCGTTGATTTCGACAGAACGTGACACTTGAAACAGCCCGGCATTTGTGCACGAAAATACCTCGTATGCAGGAGGCGGATTTACGGCTCTGAGAAGGTATCTTTAAAAATGAACGAACCGACCCGTACAACCTCAGGAAGAGATGACTGTCTGCTCAGCGATATAAAAATGAGATTCTTAAATCTTTTGTGAACCTCCTACGCTGCAGCAGTTTGAAATGAATTCCTTTTCATGAACGATACCTCTTATGGCGCGCTCCTTGTGAATGGCTTCAATTTTCACGAAGGGATCCTTCAAATGAACTGGCCATTGTGTTTTCCTGACATGAATCCCATTGAACATGCTTGGGACATTCTACGGAGAAGGTTTGTTCATCATTCATCATCCCCACACTGTCCAACAGCTGGAAACCGCACTTCAGGGGGAGTGGAGCAGAATACTTCAGTCAATAATCAATAATGTCTGCGAATGCATGTCTCACAGGTGTCAAATATTGATTTCCGTCCGGGAAAGCCATACTCTGTATTAGAAATGATTTTCATAAGAAAAGTATCACATCCCCTATTTTTATGCACAAAAAAGTGCATCATCTGTTCTTCAGCATAAAACCTGAGTAAAATTTGATTGCTCCATGATGCGTATGTGCGTGGTTATTTCGTTTCTCATACACTGAAGTGCCAAAATCTTTTATTGCTGCACTAGGCTGTGTAAAAAAAAAAACCCACACGATATTAGGAGGTATCGCATGGCTTTTTGCACTTCAGCACTGAAGCCACGCGGATACCTCTTAATACCGTGCGGGACATCCTTTTACCCGGCGAAGTACAGCAATATTAAGAAGATGTATCCCATGGCATTTGGAACTTAAGTGTATTATACCATAACAAGCGGATCACATTTCAGCCTCCAAAACATCCCCCGATCTGCTCTTTACATCCAAAGCCACTATATCCACCTAATTATATTGAGCAGTCACAACTCAAATCACCAAAAAAAAGAAATACCTTTTTTTGCAGCGAACCGAAAATAGAGTAAAAAACACTTTTGCGGACAAACAAATTTGCTAGTAGAAGAGTTGCGACCGTTTATCAGCGTTTTGAAATGCACATTTTTTATTTATCAAGTAAAATTATTATTATGCGGTCAAAGAGGAGTAACGATTGAGAGGGGTTATACACCCTATATATTCGTTTACAGGATGTTCTGCCTGTCTTAATTCGGCCTTTATCTCATCAACCGTTCGTCGTAGAGGTATTACATTATGTAAAATGATCACAATGTGTTTAAAAATCACCCTGTACCACTTTAGACAGCGAAAATAGAATGTGTCAAAAAATGAAAAATCTAAATTTTCAAACGGTCACCCTACCCTCTAACTTCCAATGAGAGGGTTAAACACTGATAATTGTACGTTTCAAGTGCAATATTCGCTGAGATATTTCAATGCAAAAAATCGGAAAAAGTCGGGGAAGAACAGCGTAAACTAACGTAAAATGTTCCTTTCCCGAATTTATATTTTTCTTTCTCAACTTTTATCCCATATTGGAATTCAACTCTCTGAATCAATATTGCAGTTAAAAACATGGGAGTTCTTTTCTTTTTGAGGTCAGAAAACACAGGAAAACGATTTTCTCATTGGAAGCTAGAAAACACGGAACCGTATGAAAATTGATTTTTTATTTTATTTTGTGACGCACTGTATTTACATTCTCAAACATATTTTGAGCTCCTTTTTTTAATGGAACCATACTTCTGCGATGAGCGGTCGAAGTTAGGACTTTTACAACGAACGGTTGATGAGATAAAGCCGGATATTATGACATATAGGACACCCTGTGTGTGGTGCAAAAAAGAGTTTAGTTAGCGTAATAATTGAGTGATGTAATTCCACATAGGTGCCCGTGAACCTGGAAACAGGGGAAAGAGGAACAAGTGACAATGAACACAATAAAAAAAGGAAGTTGGCCAAAGATCATTTTGAGTATTCTAAATAGTGGGCCCTGCTCCATCACATTTAATATGTGATAAAAAAACATGTGCACTTAAAAATGTATGTATGTAGCGCAACACACATACGCACATACACACACACAAATAAAAAAGGTACATTATAAATTTTATTGCGGTGACAGAAAATGGAAGGCGTACCAGTTCATGACAGTCACACATAGAGGTTGGCACTGGATGCGACTCGGTGGGTGATGTTAAATATATCATGTTGAAGCGAGGTTGGAGAAGTACATGTTTTTTCCACACAGCGATGTGCTCGACACACGTAACTTCTCACATAATTATGAGCTAGATATTTCACACGTATATTGATGGTATAGCCATTGGAAACGACCATACTTAATTACGCTATTGCGATGAACGCTATTAGATTTGTTGCTCGTGCCTGGAAAAACGTAAAAAATAAATAAAAAATAATATATATATATCATTACTTCAATACAATCTTATAGTCTTTGGAGACCCAAGAACAGGTCTTTCTTCGAATGAGATCACTTTTGGAGTGTTTTTTTTTTTTCTCGATGCCAAGCAAATCTCGGTAATTCACATTTCGGCGATATTAGATGCATTTATTCTCGCCAGTTTGTGCCATGCGTGACCATTTGTATATCATAGGTGAGTTTCATCCACTTGTTTTCCAGTTCAAACCAACGCTTTTGGTGCATTCGGTGTCGGTCCTTCGCCAGTGTGTGCATGTTTGACGATCGCCGTCACTAAGTCGCGTTTGGTATTCACTTCGGGAGGTGTTGGGTTTTTTTTGGAAGAAATGCGAATGCTAAAAATAGCTTCTTTTCGTATGCAAAGATCGACAAACACTTGGGGGGGGGATATTTTTGTTTTTGCAAGAAAAGTTCGATCCCACTTTGAAGGGAGCGAGCAAAAATTTAAAAAAAGTTTCATCCATATGGCATGATACCCTGTATAGCCGTCCATAATTATTTTTCATTATCATTAATGAGAAATTATTTAAATTAATATACCTTGAAATTGAAGACTGAACTTATCGTAGTATGTTCACAAGAATAATACGGAATTAAACTTCAGAAGTATGATTTCTATACAATCTTCTTCAATTCTGTGGCTTGACGCATTGCGCCAAAAATAAAATTTCAAAACAAATAGACGAAGCTTTTGTGTTCAAGCTTTTTCATAAAGTGGCATCGAAAAATTTACTTAAAAGAATTTATTAACTCTTACACATCAGTTTTCGTTTTAAAAATTTGTCTCCAGATTATTTAAGAAGTAAAAAATAATTTAATACTGTCGAAAATGTTAATTATACTGAAAAATTTAATATTGAACAAAGGGAAAAGTAATTTCCTCTTCTTTAGAAATATATTTATATAGCGAGTTATTCGATTATCTGCGAGCCTAATCATTGATGCTTAGTATAGTGAGGAAGAAATGGGATACTTGAAGGGGTAGTGCTTCCTTGGCGCTGTGGAGCCTCCTTAGCACATATAATTATTATTTTGCTTTTTCCTGGTAGCAACACCACAGGACTCTTGCGTCAAAGCAGTCTGGCTGTAGTATTTTTTGCTTACGTTGTGCCACTCACCGATTACCCCCTTTTCTCGGTCGTCCCCACGTACGTACTGCAGTTTTCTCTTCCAGCATTATATCTATCTATAATATAAAATCATAATATCTATAATATAAATATTATGTGTTAAATAAATAAATCAATTTTATATATGTACATGAAACCCTCTCATGGACCAGCCAAAGATGACGATACCGGACGAGTTACAAAAGAAACCACCTTAGAAGAGGTGAGTTCAATAGTTATACCAATATTCAACGCAAGTGATAATTCCTGATGGTTCGTAATGCGTGAAATAACTTTCGAGTTGGCCGCTTCAAAATCGATAACTGAATCGAAAAACAAATACAACTGCCTCGTTGCAAATCTACCTCCCGATAACGCATTTCTAGTACGAGACATTCTCATAAACTCAACAACGTTGAAGACATACGAAAAACTAATGTGAGAACTAGTTACACGTTGCAGTGATTCCTGATCTACACAGCTTAGAAAATACATCTTGTGTGGGCCATTAGGAGGCCGAAACTGTCTGACATTCTCCGTGGATTAAAATGAAGAGCAGAATCTCACAACGTTTTGGACGAATTATTAACCACGCTTTTCTTTCATCAACGGCGCAAATCTACTCAATCTATTCTCGCTGCCGTCATCCCGCTAATTCGTCACAAAGTGGCACATCTGGCCGACAAGATCTTAGAAGTAAGCCCCCTGCATGTAGATGACGTGAAGAAACGCAAATACACAATCTGGCATCGTTTCACAACTCCAAGGGGTTGCGCAACTACGCCGCGACCTGAAAAGAGTTTTGCATGTGCGTTCTTGCAGTGTTTCGCGCTCGTGTGTCCCATCGTTCAAGACGATCAATAACATCACCTGCGTCGAGTGATAGATAATATTTTTGGTACCATAAGACGTTTCGCAATCAAGATCACTTTCACTATATAGGTTTACAAAAAACGACGAAGGTGGAGTGTAGTAGCGACATGAACACTGCTAACAACATCTCTTCGCTTATTTGTAGTCGATCGAATCACCAACATCCCATTCCTCATGGACACTGGATCAGACGTTTCAATACCCCCAGTACGAAACATTACTACTACTACATGCACCTCGTACACATTCGTCTACGGAATTTCTAACCAATCGGCACATTCTTAATGTGCGTTCTGAGTGTGTGTGAGACCCTAACGTATTTATGTTGTCAAGTTGGGCTTGTTTCATGTTCGTGCTGCTGTCTTCCATTTTCTGAAGTAAAGTTGGAAATGCTTTAATTTTTTTTAATATTATTTTAATTTTATTTTATGTCAAATATCGTATTGTACGTGTGCCTCCTTTGTGCGCAGAGACTTTTACAAACGGGTGACCACCACTGTGCCGTCATTGGGGTTTGAACCTGGATCCTCTGAACAAGAGTCCAGGACAATGTCCATACAACCGCACATATTCGTGCGGTTAACACAAAATACTAAAAAACATCAATCACTTCTCTAACTTTCCTCTGCAAATTCGTCTTCAATAAACATCTATGGTGAGTGGAACAAACAGATTTTCAACTCAGCAGAGTCTTCTGGAGGACTTTCCTCTTGGTCGACGTACTAATACCGATTCTTGTAGCCGATTTCTTTTACAACTTATATTTGGTGCCAGACTTACGGCGACGGTATCTCCTCAACATCACCACGATAGTCATCGTACACTTTCAACTAGAGAGGCCAGAAGTCACAAACTTTTCAACGGTTGCGAAACTTCTCAAAGCCTGCTCAGCAAATCTTCGCATAAAAAAAACCGTGCTCTTAACATATCATCGACACAACAGTTAGGTCGATTTTTACTAAACTCAACGTCTTTTTCAGAAAAGTTATCTTGCGCCAAAAATCAATTTCTGTACATACAAAAACAAGAATTATATCGGCTATTTAATAGTGCATATGTCAGTCTAACTCATATTTTTAATAAACGTAACGGTGCGTGACGTATCGGGTGTGATTACTATCAGTCAAATAAGATCACCACACCAGACAGATATCCCGTCTCTTATATTAATGACCTAACTCACATGATTCATGGGACTGCGATCTACTCGACTATTGACGTTGTCTCGGCGTATCAACAAATTCCAATGTCAGAGGCTGACGAGACCTAGACTGCCATCATCACACTGTTCGGACATTATAGAGTTCCTTTCATGCCCTACGGACATTACAATGCCGACCATTTATATCAAAGATTCATCGACCAAGTGTTGGCTGGTCTGCATTTTTCAGCGGTGTAGATATATGGCATCCTCATAGCATCAGAGAACCCTGAACAGCACAAAAATCACCTTGACCTTTTCAAATGACTGGCCGACCCATGGCCTAAAGATTAGCTCTCTGAATTGCAAATTCTTCACAGATGAAGTCATATTTCTTGGACACAAGACACTATCGAAAGGGTACACAAGACACTATCGAAAGGGTACACAAGACACTATCAAAATGGTACACAAGACACTATCGAAAGGTTACACAAGACACTATCAAAATGGTACACAAGACACTATCGAAAGGGTACACAAGACACTATCGAAAGGGTACACAAGACACTATCGAAAGGGTACACAAGACACTATCGAAAGGGTACACAAGACACTATCGAAAGGGTACACAAGACACTATCGAAAGGGTACACAAGACACTATCGAAAGGGTACACAAGACACCATCGAAAGGGTACACAAGACAATCCACTCAATGGCAAGTGAAGGCGATAGAAGATTTCTCAAAATTAGCCACTCTCCAGGATCTTTGATGTTTTCTAGGAATGTTGAATTTTTATAGAAGATTCCTTCCTGGGTTAGCACAAACGCAATTTCCGCTATGTTAATCTGGCAATATCTGGCAATATCTATAAGTCAAAGCAACACGAAGATCGAGTGAACAAACACGACATCTTGACTTCATCGGACAACATACCACCGACATACGACACGTATGAGGCATAAAGCACGAAGTCCCTGATGAAATTTCTTGAATAAAAAGCTCCCACTTGCCCTCCATCAATAGATTATTCCAATGTCGCAGAAGCTCAAGAGACCGGCAGCGAACTGAACACTCTCAAGCATTCCTATTTAAGTTTGTCTTCCTAGCAATTTAGATGGTGTAGAAAAACCACTCTATTGTGGCGCGTCTTCCAGTCGAGTACGTCTATATATGCCGAACACTCTTCGACGAAGCATTTTCGGTGTTTTTCACAATCTATGTCACCGACGCTACAAAGCCACAAGTTCTGTCTGCGATTTCTTTGCATGGCCTTCAATTCACCTGGACTCGATGCCGTGTATCTTCCAAAAGTCAAGACATATTGTTTCCGCTCTAGGAAAAATATAATTGCCAGACGCTCGTTTTTTAAGCACGTCCACATCTATATCATTGGCCCACTTCCGCCATCCCAATATTACACATATTGCCCCACCTGCATTGATCAATTCAGCCGTTGTATTGAAGTCTTGCGATGTCGGACACAACAGCAGACACTGTTGCTTTGACATTTTATTCTGGTTGAATTAGTCGTTTCGGAGAGACCAGACGCAACGGTTAGAACCAATTCCTGCAACAACGCACGGTGAAAAGAGAAGTACGTGACTTTTAAAAATTATTTATTTTCCCTCTTTTCTTCACTCGTCCCCGGCAGAGGGACACTGTAGTGCTCCCCGATAGATGGCTCTATGGAGTATCCCCAGCACATATACTTGTTAATTTAATTCTCCTGGTGGTAACATCGCAGACTTGAATAAAGCTGGAATATAATTAACATCAAGTGGCTATTCATTGTCCTACTCGCCGATGCATATGTCTCTGTCGTCTCCGCGCACGTGCTGTATTTTTCTTCGTGCTCATCTTCGCGCACGTGCTGTATCTTCTTTCGCTATTTCAGTTTCTATGATGTGAATATTATGTGTTTTAAATAAATAAATGAATTGTATAGTGTAAATAGACACCGTATTTTTCAAGAAATTTATATGCCAGTTATTTTACGAAGAGAGATTGTCCGAAAAAAATGGAAGCTCTACGGTTTTTTTTGTGAAATGTTAAAATTAGAAATATCATCAGCAAAAAGAAGAGGATGATGGTATTTCATTGTTAAATAATAATTCAAGAAAATATACGAATGAAAATTATTATACTACTGTCAATATAAAAAAAATTACATGGAATTTTAGTCTCTCTCTCTCTCCGCTGAACTGGTAGAATGGTGATTCAGTTACTTTTTGTACTTTCTACATAATGAAATTATCAAGTCTCCAGAGATGATATGATGATGGAAAAATTAAAAGAAAATCAATCCAATCATTCATCGATTTATACATACGAATATACTGTATATGTTACAATAAATGTAATAAATCGGTATTTATACATAGCCGGTTATTATGCATACTTGTCAATGGTCTTGGTAAGTATTATAAATTTATCACACTTTTGCTGGTGATTATGCATAACACGAAGTGCCGTTGGTAAATACGTGGGATTTATCACTTTTATTTGTGATTATGCATAATAATGTATTGGAATTGGTGAATTGGATAAATACGAAAAAAAAAAAACCTCAAATGTGTCTCGTATGTGTGATAAATGGAACAGTACCACAATATAATGTTAACATATTTTACGATCCTATCCAGATACATTGATACATGTGGTAATTATCATGAATAGTAAATCATATGCGGTAGTATGATTTACCATGTCTACCAACGATGCGACGCCTGAGTACAAATACAGATACAAAGGCCACAGCAGACAAATAATATCCCAACGAAGCGGCTGAAAAAAAGACGCCCGTAGAAAATATGCATGTCTAATATAACTACATAGCAACCCAATATAAAATGGCACTACGAATAATCGCCAGTAAAAATAATGAAACGAAGTTGAAAACTATTCTATTTACCTATAATAGAAAAAAAGTGCTTCTTTTTATCGATTTATATGCTTAGCCCCCCCCCCCGTTGCTATAATTATTACTGTTTTAACAAGTTAGAATTATCTATTAACAAGTGAATGTTTTACGGATACCTGTAATGAGAAACGGAATCCGAAAAACCGCCAATTTGTTACAAAGTTAACATAAAAGTTAAAAGTGGTAATTTCGCAAATATACTTCGCGAAGATATTAAGATTCATTTCTTTGAAACATATTAGATGGCTCTTTGATATTTGAATATTTCAAGAACGTGTTTTCGAGACCGTAGTTTTCTGAGTACAGTATATACACAAACAAATGTAAATTTATGTCCTCCGTGACAACGCAAGCAAATTGAGAATTCTTACCCTCAATCTCAAAGACTGTTCAACAGGGCCATTAACTGCTTCTCAGAGACCGAGGAAAAGGGCATAACATTCATTTTTATTAGGGCAATCCAATGAGAATAACGTAAGTACTTCGAGAAAGAAAGACGGGCACATGTGTATGAGGAGGGAGAAAAAAGATGGGATTTCTGTCCATTACAAAAGACCGATTGAATCTTTTTTGCGGCTTAGACTTGCAAGGAGTCTGCAATTAACTTAAGCTCCGTACTATTGATTCCATTGATACGGGCCCTTGACCACCTATTCATATTAGTTAATCGTTACAGTACCATCGACCATGCATGTTACATTGCAATCTTATTCCCCTGTGCAAAACTAATAAATTTTTTTCTCGTGATATGATTTTTTTTTCTATCTCTACATGGCCTCATGGGGTAACCAATCAGTTTATCAGTTTATCCCCTGTTAAATCAAGGAAATAAATCTGACCCCTCTTAGCTGCCTAGAGCTAAGGAAGAAAGTAAGAGAATCCAATAATAAAAACAAATATCGCACGCTCGCGCCTGGAAATAAATAATTCATATTCCAAGGCTAGAAAAGCTATAGCATGGCCGGAGTGGGCACAATCCGGGGGCCCACAAGAGAATAAAGAACTCACAATGAGATCTAGTTGATATTTTCTAGAATTTGCCACGTGGGACCTCAGAAAAATCCCTTTGCCCGCTGGTCCATGATACGCTTAAGACCGACCTACAGAAGCCAACAAATGACAAAACATTGCTTGAAAAGCTGGACAACAAAAGTGTAGAAATCTCAGCGGACGCTAAGGGGTATCACAATCATTTTTATCTTATTTATTCAAAGTCACGAATCCTATGCAAAATTTAATCAGTTGATCTGAATGCAAACATTTGTTTTATGATAATTTTCAAGTCACATAATAAATGATATTTGTTTTTTTTTATTTGTTTAACCCTAACGATATTTGACCAACTTCCTTTTTTATTACGTTCATTGTCACTCCTTACTCTTTCCGCTGTTTCCAGGTTCACGATCATCCAAATGTCATTATATCAGTCAATTATCACGCTAAATAATCAAAATGTTTTTATATCTTAATTACTCTTGCTGCATTTCCATATATCCCAGCGGCCTTGGTCGCTGATGATGATTTGATATTATTATAGCACGGATAGTGTACACTTAAAAAGTGGCCAAATATGCACAAAAAACGCTGAAATATGCTCTGAAAATGCTGAAATTTGCCCCAAAATATGCACTTAAAATGATCAAATATGCACTAAAAATACCGAAATATACAAAATCAAAAATGTGTACGATAAATTAAAACAAATTCATTCGATATATGTTGAGGTATGACACTAAAAATTTAAAAAAAATCATACAAATCGCTGAAGTTTTTCCTGAAAATGAAAAATGTGTTCACAAATATGACAGAAATATCGATATAAAAAGCACTGAAGTATGGTTTTACTTATGAGAAAAGAAAAATATGCATTAAAACTAGAAAAATATGCGCGAAAATCAAATGAACACTTCCATTTTTAAAAGTGCAAAAATAGCATTTAAAAAAAAATCCCTAAAAATAACAATACTCAATAGTGAAATATTTTGTTGAGAAAATCATATAAATTTTATGAAATTTGAAAAAAATATTAAGAAATAATCTTAGTAATACTAGTATAATGGGATTAATTGGAAACTATGAAAAAAGTGCTGAAATATTCATATGCGCTTATGAATTTGCATTTAATCCGGGTTTAATAAGTATCAACATTGCCCTTTACATCTGTTATTTATTTCTTCAAAACATTTCTGCTGGGATAAAAATTATGTGTGTATATGTTTGTATTTGTGATGTTTTAAAACAATTGTTCGGTATATTCGTGTATGCGCAGAATGAGCTTCATTTGAATGTCCTATTTGCATATGTTTATGTTAGTTAGTGTATTCACCGTGAAATTTCTATCCGAAATCACCAACGGTGCTATATCGATGTGGCACATCATCTCACTATTTCTCGAACCCCCTAGTCTACTGCATAGCCCAGAATTGAGCTCGCTACCAAGATAGCGAAGCTGTTGCAGGCCTTTAATGCATTCCAGTCGCATAGCCAAGTTATGTTTAATACATCTGTGTTTCCACGCTCACATCTATACGCAATATGACGCGTTCCCAATCGCATAATACCCGCAAGCTAAAACCCATTGGCCCTGAAGTAAACGCGTAGAGTTGTTATCTTCCGATAATCGGATTTTGTGGAGCTCTTAGTAAACAACTGGCATTGTGAACGAAGCTTATTATAACTGTGTACTCGCACTTACTATTGTCACCGGTTGCAGGGAGTGTTCAACGGATGAGCATTGATTAACGTGGGAATCCTGGAGTGATAAAGTGCTCATCAAGTATTTTCTATCCGATTTGCATAATCAACGAATGTTTTGAATGCTGTTTATTAATTTTAATGGGACTAAGAATTTGAATCTAGTGAGGAAATATGATCATTAACGTGAAATCGTAAACAAAAATCTCATCAAAATTATTGATTTACAAATGTAACAGGATACAATTTAAATAAAGCTATTTCACTATCGGTCAACCGATAGCATCATAATCAGGTCAGTTGCGCTCCCTATTAAAAATTCAAATCAAATCAAAGCACAGTTTAATTGCAGTGGAAAAATCATCCAATTGCAGATTGAATAAATCGTTTTAAAACAGCTCATTCGGCTATCGTGTCTATTTTCCTGCGCAACCGATAATACAACTGAAATTAGATCGTCCTGAACAATACAAACGATGGCACAGTAACCCGTGGAGAGGTTTCAGGCTAATGATGACGTACGTTACCAACTTAACGCTTTGACAGTTCTGACATTGAGTTAGAAGACAACATTTAGAGATTGAGAACGCAGCAAACATCCACAGTTAGTGTTCCAGAAGAATATTATGGCAAAACAATTTCGGAGGCAATATTACAATAAATAGCCTATGAGGCCAGTCTCTCTACAACGAGAAAGCGGAGACCTTCATAGTAGACAGATGGCCGAACAAATATAACAAGGTACAAGCCTAATTCAAACAACACAAAAGCGTCAGGGGCATACATATGCACATAATTAATTTTGTACACTTACGATATCATTCAGGCTGCGTCACCCATCTTTGCAATGCAATTCACTAATGACGTGAAGACATTCTTTCCCACTAAGGGCTTAAAAATCGCATGCCAACAAATTTTTCAATGGAGTTGTCAGTATAAACTCCCTATTTCAACATCAAAAAGGCAGATCAATGCAATCGGATGGACGCACCTGTTTGGACGCGAGACACTTTGACGCGTGCCGTTGGGAAGCCGGATGATTGGACGCTGGACAATCAGCCGGATCATTACAATTGCTAATTATGTGTTATTCATTATTCTAAATATATGAATAATAAAATGAATATAACATAATATAATTATGAGTAAAATAATGTACTTCATCATCCATGTCATATTACACATCGCATTTACATAACAACAAGAATTTCATATCACATGATCAATATATTGCGTATCACAATAAAAATATCATTGAGCCATAGCATTTTTGGCCAAAGATTAAAATTTGATTTCGATCCCCTCCACCGGAATCAGCGATTGATACGAAATGTGTTCTTTGTTTCATTACAAGCATCGGTCATTGTAACACGTGTTTTCAGTGTTTATTTCCACATGGCTGAAGCAGTATTATAGAAGGGCAATAAATAAATATTTGCCGAAAAATATTCTATAACTTGATATGATTATTGTGATGTGCAATATCGCATGATTGATGAAATATTTTATTTTATACATAATTTTATTATTGTGTATTATTTTTAATATGCATATATTTAGAGTTAACATTAAATAAATAAGATGTAATTGATCACAGATATATTTTATTATTCCTAAATTTATTATTAAAGAATACACATTAAATGAATAAGACGTAATTAACGATTGTTATGATATGGCCGATTGTCCGGCGTCCAAGTGTTATGCGTCCAAAGAGCTGCGTTCAAACGTCTTGTACCCGATGCACCGATCCTAAATATCAAATATTTAATGCAACGTTCCAGCAAGTAGATAGATGCGTAAACTTAGGTTAGGTATTGTAATGAGCTGCATACTGGATTTTTCTGTTGTGGCATACATCATCATGGTATACCGGAAATGTGATGCACAAAGATTGTCATTGCTTCCTGTGTGTACGTTCGCTGGACTCTGGTCACAATTATGGGGGCCCTTAGAAATTTAGGGATATAAAGCCCCCCCCCCCCACTGGAAAAGCCTCAGAGGTCCTTTACCAAACGAATAGCTGGAGAGAGTGGCTGGACCTATTGCGATGGTGTGTTTAGGTGCCCCGTTCAGCATTGGGAGTTCTAGCACCAGCTTGACGACTTTTTCCATTGTAAGGAAAAAAGTGGAGAGCGGTCATTGGTGAAAATTCTTGAAGAGGGTTTTAAACCCGTTTTTTCTTTTTAATTACTCTGCCTGAAGATTAGAAGAATTAAGTGCACGTTACACAAATGCCACTTCAGTTAAATCTCTACTACCCCTAGTCGGATGTCCTGAGGAACAGAAGACGGGAAAGCATTTTGTAGCTGGAAATTTTGTTGAAAAGGTGAAGTTTTTTTTTCTTTTTTTTTAGAAACATTTCGTGAATCTTCTGTGATCCTCGAGGGATATATAACGATATAACTTTATATAACTTCACTAATTTTCAATACTTCGATAAGAAGAAATGGGCCACATTTTTAGATGGTTGTATGTTAAAAAAAGAGACTGCAATGATTTTCCATAGTAAAAAAAAACTGACTGTACAAGTTACTAAACAAATATTAAAAACATTTTCAATGATGCGACCAACGAAACCATACTTTTCTACGATTATTACAGAACAAAAGAACATTTTGAAAAATAATAATAATACGAGACATAATCATTCTTATACGGTCTGAATAGGATTAAATTTTAGGTTCTAGTTATATCTAAGCCATTTAATTCCTTTTAGAGGCTTGGGAATAAAGAAAGTATATGCGTACATAACTTTTAACAATTAGAAGCATTTAGTCCATGAAAGATTTAGAAGAAAAAAATAAATAATAGAAGGGGAAACAAGAAAAACAGGAAATTAAAGATGAAAAAGAGAAGAAAACACAAGAAAAATTAATCGGAAGCGAAAATTTTTTTGATCGCAACACAAAAAAGAGAGAAGCTCTCTAATTATAAGCATATAAAAGGTTTTTATTTAAAAAGATGAAAAATAGTTCCAAATGCTGCCAAGTTGAAAACAAAGAGAAAATTCTTCCAATAATCTTTTTTTCTTTTCGTACTAAGGGATGAATCGATCGGTGATCTTGCCATGATCCCTGCCATGTTTTTGTTTTCTTTAATTACCCTAAGTATAAGTATCCTCCTCCTCCTCCTCCCCATAACAAATCATCTCACTTATTTTTAATTAGCTTTTTATACATTGTCTTCCATTTTTATTACACAAAGAATGGTTTAAATTTTTTTTGTATGTGCAAATAAATTATAAGGTCAAAAATAAAAAGTTGTATACTCTAAAAAACATTTCTTGTATTTATTTATCTTCGATATGTGTTATTTCCATTGTATTTGATTTGATCTTTGATTTCAGGTCTAATTGTGTCTATACGCTCGAGAATATCATCATTGTTAGTGTAATTAATCTAATTTGGTTGTCAGATTAGCATAAAGTACACCTTAGTATGAAGAAAGATGTAATTTTCAATAAAACGGAATTCAATTATGGAATAGAATAATGATTCACGAAAGAAAAAGAATCGCCTTCCTTCGAAAAGTAATTTTAATGAAATTAAAAGTTGTTGAAGGAATTTTATATTCGCCATAAAATTGTCATTTTTCGGTTAGAAGCTCGGTCGTGATCGGCTGATGTTGGTTTTTGAAGTTGTTTTTCAACAAACCTCTTCTGTATTCGGGGTTGAATATATCACGAATTCTTTGTAGGAAATATTTGTTTATTAAAGGCGACATTAATTCCTGAAGACAGGGACTCTATTCATCAACAATCTTCATTGCTTCATCGTGGAAAGATGAGTCGCTAGCGTATACATTTCGTAAAATTCTTTTAAATCTTGTACTACCAGATTTTTAAAATTTTCAAAATTTACAAAACATGTTAAACTACATGCCAGAGCTACAAATAATGCGGTGTTTTTTTGTAGATCTGCTGTCAACAATTAGGGTGGCAAAACATGATAATGCAATTTTTGAATTTTGACGGGACACCTAGAGCTCCTTGAAACACCAGACTGACTCATTTCCCATCTTGAAGCATAAGCGAAACGTCATTATTATCTCAAAAGCCACTCGTTGTTCCCTCCCTGCGTCTTTTTTTGAACGATTTCTTTGACCTGATTTCAAGCGACAAATCTGTTCTATGCTCAAAGATGGGTGACGAGTCGGCGCTCCCTATTGCAAGCGCCTCAGGTGCACATAAGCCAGAATTTCTCACCAAGCATGCCACGATATAGGTATGCACAGCTATATCGTGGGAAGATGGTGACAATTATGATCAATAAGCGAATCATACAAATGACTTGTAGGCGTCGCTGTGAATGTTTTATGCTGTAACGTCATCGCACCTTGTGTTATGTCGATGTGGCGTCATCGCACTTTGTGTTATGTCGATGTGACGTCATCGCACATTGTGTTATGTCGATGTGACGTCATCGCACATTGTGTTATGTCGATGTGACGTCATCGCACTTTGTGTTATGTCGATGTGACGTCACCGCTAGTGTTGTATAAAATGCGGTTGACGACACGCTCTTCACTCTTTTTCAGTATTTAACTTTTTACATTATGTATCCCCGTTATCCGTTTTAAGTTATACAAGTTTTTAACATGTTAACCAGTTCTGAAGTTATGTTTTTAATAAATTAATTATAATAATATTAATATTATTTTAACAAATTAATTGATTATCTAGATCTTGAGTAGTGACAATTCATGGAGTCAGATGAGTCAATTAAATAATTTTTATCTCCATGCGTTTCTAAATAAGTTTCTTGAGGCCACATCCATGGTGGTACAGACTATCCTAAATTGGGATGAGAATAGGAGGTGTGTGAGGTGAGTGACCAAGGCTCTTCTTTTGTACGTTTGATGTGAAAGTGCTAAGTCGTGTTTATTTTGATCATGTTTGTTGAATCCTAAAGTTCTTTTGCTTGTGGAAAGTGTTGACAGACAGCTACACCGTAGAAAACTTGCACGTACCTTTTATATAAAAAAATTATGCGTCTTACGATTCCTAAGGAATGAAAAGAAACCTGGGAGTGTTGTTTCCTGATATACTGTATTTATGTAACTGTGGTTTCTGAATGCGTTGGGGGGGGGGATGCGATTATTACAATACCCAGCCTGAAGCCGCGCGTTCGCTAATACTGGGCCGGGGTCATCCAGGGATTGAGAACCATTGCTTTTTCCTTCAAGGCCTTGCTGCTGCATCTATGTTTCATATTCCAACTGTGACACAAAATTACTATTTCGGCGTGTTCTATCACCTCTTAAAGATAGACCCCAATTTTTTAAATATCCTGTACGTTAGCTGTTCTGAAAATTGGTAGTAGTGAAGCTTTATAAAACCATATTCTCAGCCGAGTTCAAGTGCAAATACTGTGGCACCACTCTTTAATTCAAAACAATTCAATGCAGGGCTTTATAATTTCTATTCATAGGCAAAAACAATTCCTTCTGATAAATTAGGGAGTATAAGTGAAATTTTCAAATCTTTTTAAAATTTGATTGCCATATAATATTCAATGAGTCAAAAGCTTGGCTGTTTTGTAATTGAAATGTCGGTGGTACATTGCACGATGATTACTTAACTCCCCTTGCTGCAACCAAACCGTTGATCCTAGAGGCTTCCACTTGGAAACTTTTTCCAAATAACGTGTAGAAATTAGATACGTTATTCATGTTGCAAGAGTTTGTGTAGTCAACTTTTTATGCAGACACCCTGTAACCTCAAAGCGTAATTGCAACCCCTCAAAAATCCAATTTGAAAATTGTTGCCCTGTGAATATATATATATATACACAGGGCAACAATTTTCCTTTCAACAATCAACTTTCCTTCGATTTTTGAATCCAAACGTACCTCTGTGAATATTGTACTCAGAAACATGAAAGTTTTTTGTTGGCCGAAGGATATATATGTATATATATATATATATATATATATATATATATATATATATATATCCTTGGATTCAAAAATCGAAGGAAAGTTGAGAAAGTACAGCGAACATTAACGGACAACGCTTATTTCCCTTACTTATGATGTTCTTTCCCAACTTTTCAGTTGTTTTCGAATTCAGAAAATACCGCACTTAGAAACGTGGAAGTTCCTTTGATGAACTCAGCAGAGGCAGGCCAATAATTTTTTTTTTTTATGATTGGAGTTTTGAGGACAGAGTGACTATATAAAAATTTATCTATTTATTTATTTCGCAACATGAATGATGTATGGATGTTATTCACGTTTTTGGATATTTTTTTCTAATTGAAAGTATGCCTTTAGGATCAACGGTTCAATAGTAAAATGTACTGATGGGGAATTAAATAATCACCTTGTAGGGGGAGATGTTTGAGCCATTCATGTACAAAAATACGGAATCATTCTGCAAATTAATAATATTATTCGATATACTTTGCAATTTCACGGGGAAAAAATAACATGTTTAACGTACTGAAAAGTATTTCTACATTGGTTTATAATCAAAGTTCGGGAAGAAGAACTCATAGAAATAACGATAGATAAGTTAGGAATTTTAATGAATTCCATGTCTGTATTGCGTTATCATTTTTTTAAATAAATTTTTATCAAATTTTCGAATTTATCCACGCGCATTCATGAATAAAGCGATAGAAGAAACCTTCAGGTAAAGGGAAAAGGGAAAAAAATAATTTCCGTTTTCTTCATCAAGTTCCGTATCAATTAGCGAGAATTTGATTCGAAAAAAGATAATTTTTTGTTTCCTAATCTAACATTTTTTGACATCAAAAATTCAAAAATAAAATTAGTTTCCTCTCATGAGGAAAATAATATATATATATATATATATATATATATATATTAATTTTTTTCTTCTTTTATCAATCATTCTAATTTCTAATTAGCATACCAAAATGATCCATTAATCCATGCATTAATTTTCAGTAATGTGAAAATCTTTACTTAAACACCATGAAATAGAATGCTTTTTGTTCATCTTTCATTAGTGTTCTTCTTCCTCTCTAATAATCTACCTCCTCACCTCCATTTCACTGAAAAGAGCCTAATTTCCTTGCATAATATTCCATTTATTTCTCACCTTTGCTTTGTTTTCTTCCATTCATCTGCATAAATATTGTAAAATTTTATTCCGCCGCTTAAGAAAGTCATTTTCTTCTTCGTTCATCATGGTAATTTTCTTTTCTTACGATTTATAAATTCATTATGGCTTATGATTTTATTTGTTTGTGCAGCATGCGTTTTGATATAGCGCGTATTTTAGAAAATTCAGCATAGAAAGGAATCAAGCTGAAGTCTGTTTTATTGCGATGCCGAATATTTTGATACCAGTGAAGCATTTCACTGACTTCGATTTTGTAAACATTCGATCAGATTATGATTGCCTATTATGTTGAAGTGCGAGATAATCCATGACATGTGTAACTCTCATGCTTGAATTTTTTTGCTTGAGGGGTTTTTAATACGTGAATCCAACACACATATGCACCTCTTGTCTGTGTACTGTGGCATAGTGTCAGTGTGTGTTTTAATGATAATATTGTTTCTCTGCAGCTTTTAGATACTTTTGATTATTGCACGTATTGAACTCCGAATATATTTTCACTGCTTTCCAAGAAACATATTTTTTTAGAAGTTAAGTATATTTGTTTAACGGCAGGGGGGGGGAGGTGATTTAGTTAGCTAGAAGATATGAAAGAAATTCATTCTTTCGTAGGAATATCAATTCTCAAATAATCCCGCTTATTATAGAAATATGTGTTGTTTCCTCGAAAATTTCCATTCAAATTTCTCTATTTACGAAAAGTTTTATCGAGATAGCAAACTCTTCTGGCACTTGACCCTCCGGAACGTGTGCGACTCTTAACAATTCGTGTTTTCAATAATATAAAATAAATGAAAGTCTGAGACACGCTATTTCGAAAGAAAGATTAAGTCTTCAAAGCAGTCATTTTAACCCGACAGAACTGTCTTTGGGGTCCGTTCAAATACAAATACAAACATTAAAACAGGCAAATTGCCCAACGAGGTGGGAAAAAGATCATATAAAATGTAATTTCAAACATACACAAAATACAGCCAATATACAACCATTCCTAATGAAGTGGATTCATCCCATCAATCAACTCGCGTGAGCTTCATTCCTTCAGTTGATGTGGTTAAGTTCTTTATCTTAACTAATGCGTTTGAAAATACTTGCTATTTTAATCTTGGATTCATTTTTTGATAAGAGAAGCGATTCAGTGTCTTTCAATTCAAGTATTCGCATGATTTTTAGAAAATCTCGAAATATTTGCTCAGAACAACTTGGTCTGTTTTATACGAATCGTGCCAGTGAAAGTCCATTTTAACTGATAAAAATGGTGCAGATGAAGGAAAAAATGCGACGCGTTATATAGATCCACGAGCGAAGCATTCTAGGACCAACATTTCTACGCTCTTGGAGCTGTATCCCTACCAACAAAATAAAAAATTTGGTAAATAAACAAAATAAAAATAAGAGAAGTGCATTGTAAAAGCATATCATATGAATGAATTTGGTGTCCCACTATTTACAAATACAATACAAATGTCAGAACAAGCGAATCACCTAACGAAGTGGCTGGAAAAAATAAGTTGCCATGAAATATATGGATGCCAAATATAACCAAAATAGAGTAACCAAATATAATAGCATATATCATTAAAGAAAAGAAAACGTTTGGAAAAAAAAAAAAAAAAAAAAAAAAAAAAAAAAAAAAAAAAAAAAAAAAAAAAAAAAAAAAAAACTTTTCATAGTTTGTTCTGTCTTTCCTGAGGCCAAAAAAAAAAACTTCCCCGTTTCTGAGTGCAATCAACACCACCTACAGAACAAGGCCTCCGCACGAAGCTTGTGACGTCAACGAAGAAGGTCATTCCCCCTATTACCATTGCATATACTGCGTTAAGTTAAGATATCGCATGGTCGGCCTGCTATATCCAATAGCAGTAGATGAAATGGCCTTCAGTGACGTGACGAGCTTCGTGCGGAATCCTTGTTCTTTAGGTTGTGTTGGGCAATACGCTTCGAAATATTTGAATTCAAAATGAGAGGAAAGTTGGAAAAGAACAGCAAAGGACTAAAGGGCAATGCTTTTTTACCTTATTTATGGTGCTCTTTTTCACCTTTAATGCGGTTTTTGAATTCTAATATTTCTGCGAATATTTGCATTTAGAAACACGGAATTTTGTTTTGTTTTCTTCAGCAGACACCAGACAACAATTTTCTGATCGGGTTTTTGAGCACGGGGCATCCTTAATAAAAGTTAATTTTTATATTTGAATAAATATTTAACCCCTTTGCAACTAGAATGCGTATCTGAGTTGTACATGTTATATGAATACTTTTTCTAGGCGGAAGTTTGCCTCTAGTTCCCCAGTAAAATGCTGCGAATCACCCCGTATGAAGTGAAGGGATAGGAAATATTAGCATGATATACTTCAACATTTAACTCTTCACCATTATTCACCCGTTACGAGCGATGATTATGCACATTACAGTTTAATGAACATAATGAAATTTTTGAATACAGTTTTCCCTGCTAATAATCAAAAATTTCCTGAAGCAAAAAATTTAGATATACAAACCACATGTGAGGTCCGAGCTTCAAAAACGATTCTCCACTTCACACTAAAATTTCATAAAAATTTGAATTTCACTGTGTTAAGACATGCGCTGTCTTCACGATTCACAGTGGGGTATATGACTCGAAAACCTGGACAAATTTATTTTTGCATTTTCAGTGAGCTTTTTTGTGCTGAAATATTGATGAATTTATTGTTTAAATACAAAAAAATAGTGTTTTGCGGGATAAGTTATACAAAATATTAACATATGGCTATATATTTTGACATAAATTATATAATTTCGTCAATAACGAGGGAAGTTTCTCAATAAAGAAGAAGCAATTCAATTGACGTGAGAGAAGTTCGCTTATTATATATTATTGCACTCTCTGAAGATAAATTATTTGAGTCCATTGGCTTATTTATTTGAATTTGATATAACTCATTACGATTATTTATTCGGTAATATTAAAATGTCAATACATTTTTCTTCGCTTACATTTTTCATCATTTCTTTTGAACCTAGTAAGTTTATTTCGCAAATTCCATATTATGGGAAAGATTCACTGAAACCTAGCTTCGCCGTTTGTAAAATTGTATTACTGGGATGTACTTCAATGGGATGTATGTCAAATAATGCAATTTCAAGAAACATCGGCAATCCTTCTGATAAGCCTCAACTGACGTCTCTTTTCGTTTTTAACTACCTTCTTGAATATTTCTGTGTTCCGTTGATTACCTCTATCTTATCCAAAATGAAATCTTTCAATGATTTTGAAGCTTTATTTTTGATATTTGCTCACGACGACATTCCTGTACATAGCAAAGCTTATACAGTACACCCGTATACAGAACTACCCGTATACAGCCGCAATAGACAAAACGTCACACGAAGTGGCTAGAAAAAGATGTCCATAAAAATATATGAATGTCGAATATGTAATAAAGGTATACAAATCCTTTGGGTTAAACTGGCCCGAAAACCATATGGTTTGTGCAATTACGATGTTAGCCCTGTGAAGTTATTCCAGCGTGAAACCGTTCTAACTGTTCAAACGTACGGGATGGTGTCGGCGCCTTTTATTCACTGTGTCGTAGATTTGCATACGGTCTCTTCTTCTTCCCCAGATTACATTTGTACGCATGGTGTTGTTATTCTCCCGATAAATTTCAACAGGAATGCCGTTTTAATGCTATGGGGAGTGGCCGTTTCGAAACGCGATAGAATGTTTGCGTTTCATGTTAGACCATGCATTCTGTGATGACAATTGTTTGTATTGGTGTGTACCTATCACCTCTCTCTCGCTCTCTCTCAAAGTTTTTCCCATCTTTTCGGAGAATCACCCTGTTTATATATAATAACATGTCCTGACAGATTCATCATCCCCGAGCAAACACCACTGAAGCTATAAATATTAAATTCGGTGAGTATTTTTGTATTGTAATGCAGAGACTTACCGAGAAGGGATTTTTCTAAATTCAGCCGCCTCTAAAGGGGGCATTGCTAGGTTACATGGGTCAATCACCACTGAGCGGAAATCGCTGAAGCCATAAATATGAAATTTAGTCAGTATTATATTTCATAATGTAGACACCCACTAATACGAGGTTTCTGAAATGCATCCCTCAAGGTGGTCAAGAGGTGTATTCAAATGTTATATGGGGGGAATCATCGCCGAAAAATTTTCAGATTACCAAATCCAAGCTAGTGAAGCCGTGGATAACAGCTAGTATGCAAATAAACTAATTGATTTTATTAATCATTTTATCATTATTTTATACAATTAAAAGCACGTTAAGTAAGATCTAATTATCATGCGAGTAAATGATTGCTTCAAAATCTTCGATATGGAGGTGAAGTGCATCAAATTTATTATGTTTAGTTTGAGGGAAGAATTCACAAGTTTGACAAATAATTCAAACTACATTCTATAGATGGTTTACGACAGATTTCAACTCTCATTGTCTGAATGATGTCTCTTTTCTGAATTATCTAGGAATCTAGTTCGATTGCCACTTAAAATAAGAGTATCATGGGGGAAATCTATCTATTTTTAATGGGATTCCAACTCAAAATATTAGATTAAGGAATGCAAATTTTGAATGTTTCAACGATTTACGAAGTCATGATCCAGAGCGTTCCAATAAGTATAACCAGCAATTAATATCCTATGATACACCGCCGCGGGCAAAATATAATCTGTAAGCTGAAACTTATAACTCCTTGATATTCGTAATTTTATTTTCCTAATTAATCCAGATATTTAAATGTCAATTTAAAATGATGCTGTCATTTCAATTGAAATTATATCGCTTTATTTTATTTGGATTCAGAACGAGTGAATAAGGATTGAATATTCATATCATGTATTCGTGAATCGAAAACCGATATTCTATTTTATATTACTGTCGACCGGAGGCGAAACAAATATTATATAGATAATTTGTCCTATCACGGTAAAGGTCTTTTTTCACGTTTTAATAGTTATCTGATAAGTATAATCTAATATATTCATTCGCATTATTTTTAAGTAAAACAATAAAATATATCGATTTTTTTTCAGTTGAATGCGATTTCTTCTGGAAGGATTTATTGAATATCAGAATCTCGCCCCATTACCGTAATACTAAGAACTCCGAAGACTATTTTCGTAACCACAATCTGGCCTGAATGTATCAGAAAATAAATATAAATTTATAAATTTTACACACAGGGTGTCCTTAAAGTCCCGATTCAGCTTTTATCTCATCAATGGTTCGGCGTATATGTATGGTTCTAATTTACAAAAAAGAAATTCGCAAAATGTGTTCAAAGATCCTTCTGTATCAGTGTCTAGAGTTAAAATCCTGTGTCATAAGATTAAAAGAAATGTAAATTTTCATACGGTTCTCCATATTCTCTGACTTTTCATCAGAAAGTTATTTCCTGAAGTCTGTCTTTCCTGATAGTGCAATATTTACTCAGACATTTGATTTCAAAAATCTAAGAAAAGTTGGGAAATAACAGCAGAAACGAATGGACAACGCTTCTTTTCCTCATGTGTACTGACTTTTTCATCTTTTCTCCAATTTTTGAATTCTAATATTGTTAGAGGAAGTTAGAGAACACAGGTAAAGTCTTGAAATTTAGAGTTTTTTAATTGTATGACAAAACGCATTAGACGGAACCATACCTATATACGCTCGAAACTAGTACAGAGTGATTTTTGAACACATTTGAGAATTTTCTAAATTAGAAACCATACCTATACGATCAAGGGTTTATGGAATAAACGCCGAATTGGGACTTACAAGACACTCTGTATTGTACATCCCTGTAATATCGAATACCACTTCTACTTTTTTTTTTTTGATTATTCCAATTTGCAAACATGGTAGAACCGAAACTTGTATTTTTATAAAATTTGTTTTCTTGTTTTTGTATTGACAAGCGAATTATATTTAAAAATAAGTATATTATAACTAAGAAAAAAATAATAAAAAAAAAAATGGAATGGGGGGGGGGAGGCGGGTTTCCTTCAAAATGGAAAAGAGTATCAATTTGCATTGATCAAAAATAAATTTAAAGAAATGGTGGGCAGATGGCAGCACTGCCAATAACAAGCATTACACACAAACAAGAAAATTCACGTTATAATCAGAACACGTTTCGGTGTGTACCAGTTCCCCGTAGATGAATGTGTACGAGGCACAAATACGGTTAAGTCTATGGTGGAATTATCTATATAATATTACAAATATTCTATAGATGTATCTACATAATTTCAGTTAGAGATTCCTTGGAATGGACTGGGTCACTGTTCAGTTAGGATGTCATAGCCTATTTACATTAATCACAGATGAGATCTTCCTATTTCCATAAAACTGTCGAGATGCCCCAGCCCCCCCCAGGGAACCGGACAAACATTATTTCTAGACCGTTCCCCTCTAGCTTAGTAAACTTTCCAGCTTGATGATACATTCTAGCCCAACTCGGATAACACTTAATAATGTTACATACTACCCGACTCACCATCTGCGAAAAAATAGCGTCTCATCTAACCAGAGGGAATCGCTAGCTTAAAATGAGCACAACACAATAAAATGCCACAATTGCGGATAGTTTCACATTATTTTGCACGTTATTTTCCGTGATTAATAAACACTTTTGAAAACTTTCCAGAACAATTTTCAGCAAAAACAAAATAATATTCTTCTATAGTAGCCGTGATGTGGATGCCCACTTAGCGACATTGACTATCATATGACAGGTTCACAACCATTGTAGACCAAGTCCATTTATCTTTATTATGGATAATAACACCTTAAAATTTTTAGTAAAAACTTAAAGTTTTTAATTTTTTTGTAGAAGCAGGGCACACTAAAAAATTACAGTTATGGCTGAACTTTGAAATATTATTTTACATCACTTGAACTGAATTATCTATCAAAGACTTAAAGGTGTTATTGTCTATAATAAAGATAAATGAACTTGGTCTACTATGGTTGTTAACCCCTCATATAGCACCTCATAGCGGGGAATTTTTTAAGTAGTTCATAACTGTTCCACTGGGAGGCCGTACCTGAAGGAAGAGAAAATCTGGTATTTCATATTACCCGAATACCTTATTACTAGATATGCATAATAGTGTATAATAAAATTAGCATTTTCACTATAAAATTTGAAAATGCAATACCCTATTTCAGTTTATGCAAAAAATGCCTTACCATATATCGCTTAATTAATATAGAAATCCAAAAAAATGTTTTAAAGTAGCCTACGGTCGATTCATTCGAGATTAATTCAAGCCCTATGATAAAATAATAATAGATTAACATTTTCCACTGCGATTTTTTTGTATATTTATCTGATACTGATGAAGCAATTAAAATAAATAAATTAAATAAGTTACAAAAGTATTTTTCCTAAATTTATTTTTTATGATATTCTTTTAGAAATTGCGAACTATATTATGCACACAGTTTTGAAGAATAATTTCTGTCTCTATGTAGATAATTTGTTTATGGAATTTAGTACTTCTCTCGCTCAATTTCTCGGCGTTTTTCGTAACGAAAAATATTTTTTTTCCGTAACGAAATACAATATATATATACCAAGTCGCGTATACCATAAATCCTTTTTCGATATTTTCTGTGGCACGTAAGCAGTTCAAGTATCTGGCTTAACTCAGACCGGTTGAGAGATAATCCGGTAAAATGACGAACACTATGAATCAGTGCAAAGCGCATTTAATGTGCATTTAATTTGCTAAATACTAAGTGCTTTGTTAATAAAATTTGCCATTACAGTGATGATGTTCCGAGATTACACTCAAATAAATTGCACTTCGAAAATTAGGAAATTATATTTCATAGTCGGATGAGGACGTACGTGCACTGTACCTTTTTGATGGAAACAACTTGCAGATGTGCCAAAAAGTATTTTTGGCGAAAAACTAAATAAATATTAATAAATTATATTATAAACATTTTAAACAAACATATTAAATAAAAGTACTAAACACAATCTATTTCCAAGTTACCATAAAGAAATTGACCTAGCCCATAGGTTAAATGAGGGTTTTTATAACGATAAATGAAATCGGTATGGTATATAATGGTAACTTTTGTTGTATACAACAAGTAAATGGTTTGCATAATTATAACAATTCAATTACTCAGAACTCGATGAAAACAATTTACAAATAATCATTTCTAACCTGAAAGAAAATAAGACTACTGTATAAAATAAAATAACCCATTAAATGTGTAAATTAATTTTCAAATATCATCTTTACGTAATAAAGTTATCGAATCATCAATATCATACATGGGTTTTTCCATTCAGAATAAAAATGACAGACTGTTCATCCCATCTTTAAAACGGGTGATGTAAATGATCTGGGAACTATATACAGACTAATTTCAATTATTCTTGTTTTTTTTCAAAAATTATAGAAAAGCGTATAAAAAAGCAGTTAATCATCGATCTTAATCGTCAAATTGTTTTTACAACTAACCAATATGGTTTTCAAAAAGATAAAAAAAGTACAGAAATAAAACATAGTTGAGAATTAAACGATAACTTAAATAAAAGATTCCCCAACAATAATTATTCTATAACAGTCTTCCTGTATTTAAAAAAAAACCCTTTGATCTTCTTAGAATTAGAAAATTATCAATAGATGCAACAAGATTCAGAATGTTAAAATTGTCTGTAAGTTACACAGGGCAATACACAGGGTTGTTAATGTTAATGAAAAAGAAGAACATTTCACCAGGTCAAAAAAGCCATCACAAGGATCTGTTCTGGATCTATTGCAGCAATTAATATATATCGATAATTTCGCAAATTGAAGCTAAATGGCAAGTTTATATCTTTCGCTGATGATACTTTCCTATATGTTGAGAATATAGAACTAAAAGTCTCATAATAAAGTAGAAGACTTAAGTAGAATAATTTACGGCTAATTAAACATGAACTACAATTAAATATATAAAAAACTAAATACGTATGTTCAGAAACCAGAAACCTAACCGCAAAACACAGACATCGGCATAAATATACACAACCACTGCCATTGCCAAATAATATACCAGTGCCACTGTCAAGAAATAAATAGAGTATCCGAATGAGATTATTTGGTCATACTAACACAAGATGATTGAAATGGACGTCCCATTGCGAGAAAATTATTAAACAAATAAGAATTCAAATATACAAGATTTTTTACATCTCAAGGAAACAGTTATTTTCCGGATATTATGCCGAGGTGAGCTCGAAAAGAAAAGTCATCACGTCTCCACCGGGACACGAACCCAGGCCCTCTTGCATACCGGGCAAGCATGCTACCATCTACACCACTGGAGACACATGACTCTGCCTTCCTAATTTCACGCACTGTGTCGTGAGGCGCTGAAGTAGAGGCATTAGTAACCTCTCTTAACTTCAGGAAAACTTAGGGGTTAACTTCAGGGTTAACTTCTTTTCTTTCCGAGCTCGCCTCGGCATAATATCCGGAAAATAACTGTTTCCTTGATATCTCTGGCTGAGAAAGAAGCCATCTATATTTTTACATCTGTTATGTATATAAACTTAAATATATTGTCTTAAATGTAAATTCAGACACGGCACTAGACACACACTCCGACTCTTAGGTACACACACTTACTAACACTTCCGGCACAACTGAAAAAAAAAAATGTCGTGGAAAAAAAAGAATTTGAAACGTGTATAGATGTCCCCATAACTATAAATGAATATTTTCTTTTGTTATGGTATTGGTCAGTTCCGTTTGATACAAGTGATAAAAATACCCTAATTATAACATTATCCGTGATTCCAGCAAGTGGCGTCTACTGTACCATGACATTTTCTTATTTATCTATTTGAATCTTTCGACACAAAAGTACAAATTCTGAATAATTGCTTTGAATTATAACACACCCTGAAAAAGTGACATAAAAAGTAGTGGATTTGATGATAGACCAGAGTTTTACGACAGTCTAAGAGAGATTCCTCTTTAGTTAGAATTCAAAACCTTCAAATAGCATTGGAGCAATTAGAGTATGAAGAAAGTATTATAACCCTGGTATATTCAATGTGGAAATATAAATTTTTGGTGAATATATAAATCCCTGATAGTCTTGAAATATTGAAGTTTGAATAAGTATCCATTCATATGCACATCTAATCGCATTCGCTAAAAGAAATAATTAGAGAACCTATCCATTCTTAGAAAGTAATATACTGCCGGTTATACTCATGTTATACTTCAGTACACCACAAAAAATAGAAAACAGGAAAAAATAATCTTTAAAATCTTTAAGCGGGAGGAAGCGACAATATTAAATTCGAGTCACGATTTTTCTTGTACTAAAACTTTCTGGTCTTCAATTATGCATAAGAGATTTATCTTTCTTCTAGATGGAAATATCTTTGTTGATTGCGTTTTGAAAATGTTCTAGTATAATTAACAATTAAGTTTAAATAATATGCTAAATATTGAAAATTTGGAAGAACACACAAAATCTTAAATTGAACTACATTTTATTTTTCATTTTGAATTAAATAACTCCCCCCCCCCATTCATCATCCCATCCCCACATTGTCATGCCGCTGTGTGTGTGTGTGCGAATCGTATAATCTAATCATAACATAATTATGCGTATTTTAGTGAGAGTGGGGAGGAATCACGCAGATGCCCGTAAAAATAAAATAATTCTACATTTCTTTCTGAGATTAAAGCAAAATATTGGAGATGTAAAACAAGATAAAGCAAGAGAATTTCATCTGTGATAGCAGCACTTTCCGTGAAAATTATAATTGGTGTTTAGCAACCCAAAGCACGTTCACCCGCAATTCTCAGAATATATCGCGAAAAGTTGGCACAGAACAAATTATTGGTTCCAGAAATATTTAAATAAGATGGTGAAAGAGGTTTATTTTGACTTCCAAATATGGTGCACGAAAGGAACTATTGAAAGCAACGCAAGATAAACGATGTAGCATTTATTCGCGACCATGGCAGTGACTCGCAGCTTAACATGATTCAAAAAAGCTGAAGCGAGTTGAGACCGGAACTTAAATGAAGAAAACTAGATAGGTTAATTAGTTTATTTTTGTAACAATAACTTCTGATCAAAATAATTCAATTGCATCAATATATTGAGCATTGATTTATCATTTACAAGCGCGTCCATGAGTCGGAATTGATGTGCACGTTGCCGGGTTAAACTATCCACCGTCATTTCCCTGGTATGATTTTGATCCGAATGTCCTTCACCTCCCATGTTGACCTATTGTTCGGGGAGGCGTAGAAATCCTGGGAATTTTAATATAACAATGAACCCTTGTTGCTTCATGTTTAAAGTTCAACACTATTGCTTTCTTTGAATTGTAGTGTATTTCTTTAATAGTGTTTCATGACAACAAAGTTCGAATTTTCGATTTCGAAACACCAGCTCTTTTAACAACGCATGAAATAATTTCACATGTGGTTTTTATGATGTATATGCTGTAAACAAAAAGTTTAATTACAAAATAGATCAGTTTATTTCTCAGTTTTATTTTCTTTTCCTAGTATTATTTGAGGAAATGAAGTTTCTTCATCCCATATGTGAAAAAAAAGTTTTTGCTATAAAAAAGTATAGTGCCTTATAAAAAGAAAGATTTGTTCGAAAACACGGAATCGAACCATCCATCATTTGCTAATGGAATTTTGGAACAGGACGAAACATATTTCTGTCTTTCAAAGTAACGAAAATAGAGTTGGACTTTAATACTTAAAAAAAAAAATAAAATAAAATAAAGGAAAGGTACTAATAATATGGCTGAATTGTATATAGCTGGCAGCAAACAGACATACATATATGTATATGTTTTTTTCCTTCTCTTTCTTCTTTAGAATGATACTTTTTCAACTGAAAAATTTGTTGTGTATTGAAAAGAAAAATAAAAAATGAGAAAAAAGGTGTCCATTCTGAAAATAACTCGTGTTTTTGGTCTTGAAGACGATAGAAAACAAAAGAATTGTTTTTTCTTGTTTCCTCTGTATTTTTTTCGATAGAATGAACACGTTTTCTTATCGATAGTTTGGGACAGAGCACTATGGTACAAATGATAATGATTTGATCATCTTCTCCCCCTTGATGATATTTTTATAGAATTAAAATTACAAAGCAAGGGTGAGGAAAAAATGTATTAGGATATTATTATCATTAAAATATCGATAAATGATACTGAAATATTATGTTATTTTTTTCGGTTTATATCATGTATATAGAAATATGATTTATAAAAACTCCAAATTTGAAACCAGGATTTCTTCAAAAGCTCAAACCTAAATTTGAAAGCCTTATATAGGGTACTAGAAATGTTTGTTTCTCGAGTAAATCGCAAGGTGGGTAATGCTAGAAAAACATTCAACTCACATGCAAATAGGATGATTACAAACACTCAACGCGCGATTTTCACACGTAAAATTACACTTGCATTATCAATGATTACATTATATTACATTACCATTATCAATGATGAATTGGCGAGGCAGTTGATGAATTTGAGAAGAAAGATCACCTCATACCACAGACTAGGTATGATCTAAGGCTAAAAAATCTATAGCTCTTGAGAGAAATGTCGTTTTATAAGATTTTGTTTCTCCAAAACACACAAGCAAATTTTTGGTTGTTTGTTATTATTGTTCATCCATGTACTTGCATGACAGCTTATTCATGCTTCCAACGTAAGTAATATTTTTTCATTGTTGACATTGTATGAAATGAATCGTGTTGAGGTGGTTTAATCGTCCATGTAAACTACAAGTAAGCTTGAGTTACAACATCCAACCCACACTGATGTTGCAGGAGTTGCAGTTCGACAAATAACACAATATGCATATTTCATTCCCTTTCAAGGAACGGTTTGAAAGTGGACGATAAAATTCTACACTTTTCTTCTTTTGATTCGGGGATCTTCTCACGAGGCCATCAGATATTATTTGCGTTCTTCGTGGATTTCAGGGATGCTTTTGACTCAATAGATAGACACTTACTCTTCACTGAACTTTTTCGTCTTCATTGAGCTATAAATTTGTTAACGCATTAGTTGGTCTCTATTCAAACCTGGTCTATCAGAGGAGGTTCATATTCTAAAAGGTATGAAGCATGATTGCGGTATTTTTTCTGGTCCTCTTCTTTATGATATCTTCGTCTTGTAGGCTTTTCCTCGGAAAACAATGGTGTCTGGATTTTTAACGAGACAATTAGTGTCCTGGCTCCATGCTCATCTCATCGTTCCCACAACATATTCTATTTTTTCCTGCACTTGCACATTTTTGCCAACAAATTAATGTAATGCCAACGACTCAAAAAATCTCTGGGTAGTGGAAGACATTTCACTTTAATGAATTTGCCAGATTCTAGCGACAATGCTTTGGTGATTCCGGAGATTATATTGTTTGAAAAGGTATTCTACTTTTGCTTATCCATCGTCCTTAAAATATGACCCCTTTATTGTCCCGATATGTAAGCTACGTTATTCTTACAATATATATCATTTTCCTTAGTTTATATTTGCTGTGAGACACCTAATTTTTTGTTGCAAGATAGAAGACATTCGTTGTGCGAGTTGGGAATAAACCTTATATCTGGTGCATCTCTGTTATTTAACAGCTGTTTGGAAACGTGGACATGTTCTTCCCAACTATTTTCCAGATTAAAATCGGGGCAACAATATGTGACAACTATTTCTTCGCAATAAATAGCAATAATCGTGAGCTGAAGCATGTGATTTTGATGGATAGCGAATCTAAGATGCCAGAGATATATAAGGCAAAAAGAAAAATGTACATTCCAGTTATTTACAACGTTTCTTTTCACCCCTTTCGTTCCTTCGTAAGTAACTGTCCATTCCCTGAGAGACCTGTCAAGGACGACGTTGCGTTAAGCCCTCTCAGTGTGATTGATAACGAGGCCATCGCAATATTTTGCTACTGTCTTTTCGTCCCAGGCGTGAGTACAAGTATTCCAAAGAAATAGCTTAATTTCATATGAGGCTACCAGTTAGTGGTTCATGATTGACATATAAAGAGCTAAGATTGAAAAAAAAGGAGTCGATTCCCTCTCCTCTTGCATCATCATCACACCCTAACTATTTATAACATATACACACATCCGTGTGACATTTGCTTCATCTCCTGGGAATTCTCTTGCTTCTTATTTTCCCATAGAGAGTCAGTCTACTGGCATCGATGGCTAAACGCCTTTTCTTGTCTCGCGAGATTAAAGAAGGTTTATGGAATGTCATTTCCATTGAGAACGTTATAAGAAGTGATGGTGACGGACGATAAGTTTGCCTGTTATTTCTTTAATGACAAAAATATATTTAATCAGACAAATATTAAAATTATTTGGTTCTTTTGATAAAGAAGCGAAATATATATATATATATATATATATATATATATATATATATATATATATATATATAATTTTTTTTTTTTATGATTTTGAAGGTTTGGAAAAAAAAAAAACTTCTTAAAATTTAACACTGTCTAAAGCAGTGATATTTAAATGAAGGTATGACAAAACATTTTTCGGGGTGCGAGATGGAAAACAATTATAACGTGTTGACTGATTATTCAGGGAAATTTAAATAGCGTGAAACATACAAATTTTTAAATATTTAAAAACATTAATCGAATGAGAACCGAACATGAACCGGAAAAGAATGAGATATATAAATACATACACATTTCTTTTCTTTTTCAGTTAGCGATTGCCAAAATACCATTAATACCAAAATGTTTTGAGGTTTCCTTTACATTCTTATCTCGAGTTATTAGCATGTGCTCAGATTTGATTCTTCCGTTAGTATGCCACAGAAAAAAAATTCATAAAAAAACTCAATCAAATGTCAAACAACAAATGTGTTTCCACTGGAATGAATAAATGAAGAACAATCCAATCCAGCTTTTTCATCTCAAATTTCCGAGAAATGTTTTAAAAAAATAGATATATTTTATATATTATATATATAATATAGTTATATAATATAATCTAGAGTTTTTGAGTTAATTAAAAAAAATGAAATATCCGAGAAATCATAGTCAAAAAAGTGAATTCAGTAATATGTAAATGAATTAAAAAATAACTAATGCATAATTAACGTAATTAACTACAGTCGCCCCCCCCCCCGTATTCGCAGTTTCATTTCATGGCTCATACTTCTAGTGCTACTAATAATGCTTTGAAAAGGTAAATAAAAGTGTACACTTGACAAGAAAAAATAGATATATTGACTATGATTGGAGAAGTCAATACATGCCGCGATCCGCTATTACGGAATCAACGAATCTACGGTGAGATACATGAAGAAAAAGGAATCTGAAATTACTTTAGCCGTAGTTTTAGGTGCACCCGTGGCAGTCAAAACTTTGCAGCGCCTATGACTTCCACGTGTTTTACGTACAGAAAATGCTGTTTTTTTGTGGGTAAAAGACTGACACAAAAATGTATTCCAATTGATTCAACAGAAAAGGCGAAAAATTTTACTCTTCCATAGGAAAAGGGCTGGTGAAACGTCTATTTCATCAGAATTTTATGCAAGTAAAGGTTGTTTCATAGGTTTAAGAAACGATTCGGATCACGCAATGTAAAAATCACTGGCGATCAAGCCTCTGCCGACCAGGAGGCAGCTAGAAAATTTCCAAAGACTTTGTAGAAAACTATTGAAGAGAAGGGTTATGCACCTCAGCATGTGTTTAACGCTGACGAAACCGCACTATTGGGGGAGAAAATGTCGCAAAGAAGTTAAGCAAGAGGAAAAAAAGCGAGCTCCTGGTTTTTTAAGGCAAGCAGAGATAGAATCACTATGTTGTTATGCGCAAATGCGTATAGGTACATGATAAACCCCACCATAATTTTCAAATTTTTGAATCCGTGAGCGTTGAACGGAAAGTATGTCAAAGCTCCCAGTATTTTGGACGAACAATAAAAAGGCTTGGATAACAAAAACACTTTTCCTGGATTGGTTTAGACGGTTTTTCGTTCCGGAAGTGAGGAAGTACCTTGAGAGTGAATACATGCTATTTTCAAAGTTCTTTTGATACTGGGTTGACCGAGGAGGAATTAATGCAGCTGACTGGTCCTGAAACTGAAGCAGCACAAGATGAAGAAGTTCGAGACAAAGAAGTGGAAAGCAAAATCACCACAAGTAACATAACCGAAGGGATTCGCAAGCTCAAATCAGCAATAGATTATTAACGTAAATCCCTCTCATAGGTTATCAACATAGATCCCTCTATTTTATGTTCTTCACATGTAGAAAAATTAGTAGAGGAAGTCTTGTCAACATACCCCAACATACTTGATGGTATCAAGAAGAGAAGAAACGGCAAACAGAAAAATCACAACATTCTTTTTCAGAAAACATCGCCAACAATCGCTGCACCCTCTTTAACATTCTCTTTTACCTCTGCATCACCCTGCTCTTTCTCATGATGTTCAATAAACGAGATATACATTTAAAAAAAACCTATTTTTTCTGTTATTCGTGGATTTCCGTATTCGCGGTCACTCCCGGAACGTAACCCTCGCGAATACGGGGCCTACTGTTTATGGAAATTATTTTTTTAACATAATTAGGAAACATTATACAAAGGAATTAGGCAAGGTAAATCATATTACATAATGGGTGCCGGATGGGAAAAATGTTAAGAATCACTGCTCTGAAGAAATATATATCTTATCCCTTTGAGACCCTGCATACATTATGTGAAGATTGCTTTTGATTTCTGACTACTACTGCTTCTACTAGTACTACTTAGCCGTACATGCAACTCGTATGCATTCCTCTACGGAGTTTCTAACGAATTGGTACATTCTGAAATGTGCGTGTACGTGTCGTGAACATAGCGTGAATTTTTTTTCTGTGTAGTGTGGTCATCATTCGCTCCTCGAAGTTGGGAGCCACAGAAAACCAGCTTCAGCCGACCACCACCGCGGCGAAGGTGGGGTTCGAAACCGAGCACTCGTGATGCGAGTGTTTCACTATGACAACTTGACAATCACAACGGCGTTTTTTCTGACTATATTTTTTTTTTCAAAAACATATGACTATATTTTTGGGTTACAAATATGATGGTTTGAACTTTGGGGACTTTCATCAGAGGGTAGCACTTAAAGTTGAACTTCCAGGGATTTTAAAGATGGCTTTGATGAGAAAATACCCCCGTTGAAAGTGTGATTTACTACATAAAACCCTGCAATAAAGTTCTGGAAAAAAATGTATATGTAGAAGAACATACCCTGTATCAATCTTGCCTGAAAAAGGTGAATTTTTTCTTTACAAAAAAATTAAAATTTGAAATAAAGTAAAAATAAAGATTTGCTGGCATTTAATATTCTTAATGTAATGTTTGAATATCAAAAAAAAAACAAACCCATCTTGAAAATAAAAAAAAAATTAAATGCATGCCCCTGTCAGTGAGGGATATTGGCTATATTTATTCGAAAATATGGAGTAATTTTATTCATCTGTGTATAACCGTTTGCGATTGTTCTGATTTTTATACGTGTTTATTACAATAAATGGGATAAGTTAAATGGAAGGGCAGACATTATTTCAAAACCTTTATAAAAGCATGCAAACAGTTGGGACACCATGTGTTCCACCTCCTTTCAAAAAAAGATAAATCATTTATAACATATTGCAATTCTTGAAAAGGAAGTGTTCAAGAATTGAACTGGATTGAATTGAATTGAATTGGAAGTGAAACTTTTCAAGGGAGTGTCCTTGGCCCCCTACTTTTTTCACTTTTTATCGATAAACTCGATCAGGGTATCCATGGGATTACTAGCAAATTCGCACATGATGTGAAGCTAATGGGGGTAATCGAGAATCAAAACGATAGGGAGTTGCTCCAGACCAACTTAAACAGGATTGCAGAATGGTCAAATTAATGGAGCATGACGTTTAGCGTTGACAAGTGCATGGTCGCTCATTTTGGTTCGAACAACCCACGGTTCTCTTACGAGTTGAATAGTGTCACTATCCCGGACGCAACTAGGGTCACCGATTTGGGAATTGTCATTGACAAGTGGCTTAGATTTTCTGAACATTGTTCAGCGGTGGTCAAAACAGCGAATAGAATGCTTGGTCTAATTTTCAAAAAGGTCTCTTCGCGTTCTCCTAAAGTCATTCTTCCGCTTTTTCGAGGCTTAGTTCGTCCTGGACTGGAGTATACTCTAAGATTTAGGAGACCATACCTACAGAGGGACATAGACTTGGTTGAAGGCGTGCAGAGGAGAGCTACGCGTGCCCTTATTGGCATAAGGGGGTTGAGTTATGAAGAGATACTTTTTGAATACTTTTACATTGGATGAACGCAGGTGTCGAGGAGATATGATCGAAGTGTTCAAAATTTTCAATGGGATGGATAGGATGGACCATGAAGTTTTAGTTCTCCGCCAATCGACTGCTTTTACAAAGGAACAGCAGTATCGATTGGTTATGGACAATGCAAGGTTATGGTGTCGCAAGGAATTTTTCTCTAATAGGGTAGTTAATAAATGGAATAGCTTACCCCCGGAGGTAGTAAATTGTAACACAATTGGCACGTTTAAAAAAGAAATACGATAAACATGTTGGGGTAAATCGAGAAGCCATCCATACTTAGAATAAGACAACCATAAGTATTCTTTATGGACATTGTATAATATTTTATCATGCGTATATATTGTTTAAAATGTTTGTTAATTTCTTTTTTAATTGGGTTGCTATATTTTTGAAATATATGACATACATATTTTTATGGGCATGTTTTTTTCTCAGCCACCTCGTTGGGAACTTTGCCTATTGTGGCGTTGCATTTGTATTTTTGAAAAACCATTTCGAAGGATCATAATTGAAGCGCTTAGTTCAGGAACCCCATAACCGACAAAAAATTCGAAATACTTGTTTCTTGTAATCAACAAGAAAGAAATTGGTAATCTGCAGAAGCTTGCTGAATATACCGCAGACTATGCTAACTTCTACCTCATGATTTTGAGATGGCCGACATCTGCGGTTCAAATAAGAGAATATTCCGACTACGTAGAATAGTGAGTGATATTGCAATGCATAATTTTATTTCTACAAAAATCTGTGTAATTCACCAAAATAAAATTCATGGTTATTAAAAAGTCAAAGTCAGCTTTTTTTACCTGCACCCCCCCCCCCGGAACTGAACTCATTGATATCATGAAAATGGTAAAAACATGATGAATATTTATTCTATTGCAGAAACCCCATAACTGCAGATGCTAGAATTTTTTTTTTTACGCCTATCCTCTAAATTTTAATAAAAATATATCACGTTTTCATTTGATGCATAGAACCATTCTTCAAATTCAGAAATTTTTTCGTAAAAAAATACCTACTTTTAGTAAAGTTTGTTTTCAAAAAAGTATGTTTTCATTTATTATCTCAAAATTAGAAATTTTAACACTTATGGGGGTTTCTGAAATAAACACATCAATTTTGAATTCGTTTTCTGCTGCCAATCACTACTATTTGACTATACCCGTAACTCGTGCCCATTCGTCTATGGGATTTCGAAAGCATCGCTATATACGTGTCGGAACATGTTGTGTGAGTGTATTTGTGTGTGTGTGTCTATATATATATATATATATATGTATATGCAGGTCCCAACTTATTTATATTTTCTGAGTGGTTGTTGTTTCGTGTTTTTGCTGTTGCCGTCATATATCTTCCATATTTTGTCCGAAAATGCTTGAATTTTTATACTAACTATCATAGTTATCATAGTGAGAGTTTGAACCCTCTAGGTGGAGATACTTTTTCGAATGAGAGACCGGCTTGCATTCGCTCCTCGATGTTTAGCTCTTCTTAATATTTGGTCTGTATGTTCTAGCATCTAGCAGATGCGTTGGATGTGTTTTAGACCTGTGGGTGCTTGACTTGATTTTTTTTAGGCAATTTGTTTCTTCTGAATTGATTCTGGGTAGTGCCCAGACCGGGGCTAGAAAATACTTGAAATGCTTGAGCAGCCATTGCACTCTGGTTCCAACCCTACCGTAACCTCAGTGGTGATCACGTGAAGTTGTTTTTTTGTGTGGTTACCAACGTCGAGACGAGAATGTGAGCTTATCTCCAAGTAAAATACATCGCCACAGAGAGCAATAGGCCAACAATACAATTATTAAATCATTACACTTCACACTCACAGTAAGAAAATTTGATGACAGATGGTAGCACTACACGCAAAAACTAATCCACAGAAACAAACTTCACATTAGGTCCACTACACGTATAAGCACATTCGAACATGTACCAATTTGTTAGAACATCCGCAGAGCAATATGAATGAGTTGCACGTCAGGCTCAGTAGTAATAGTATCGTTTGGTAAAGGACAATTCCAGGTTGCGGTGTGACAGTGAGTTTATCTCTAATAGGATTGCCAATGAATGGGATATATTACCTCCGGAGGATATGACTTGTAACGCGATTCCCGGGAGGATTTCTCGAGAGAGCTGTCCATGCCTGTCATCATTTTTCTACGCATGTTGCGGGGATGTAATTGACGTGTGCGAATTTATAACGGCGTGGATATAATGGACCATGAAGTATTAATACACCGTCGATCGACTGCATCGACAAGGGGACATCAGTACCAATTGGTAAGGGACATTTCTAGCTTGTGGTGTCGCATTGAGGTTTTCTTTAATAAGGCTGTGAATAAATGGAATAGCTCACCTCCCGGGGGTCTTGAATTCAAACACAATTAGCAGCTTTAAAAAGAAGTATGATAAACGTATTGGGATAAATCCAAAAGATATCCTTACTTAGATGAGACAACCATATTTCTTTATGAGCAGTGTATTTATAGTTTTTTTATAATTATTGTCTTTTTATTACTCTACTTGGTTTTCTGTATTTTTAATATAGTTATTAGGTTATATATTTGACATACATATTTTTATAGGCATCTTTTTCACCCACCTCGTTGGTCATTTTGCCTGCTGTGTTTTTTGTGTATTTGCTTATGCATAATACACTAGTGTAATTGATGAATTTAATAAACATGGAAAAATTCCAAATGTGTGGTTCTATGTGTGGTGATTATAGTCGGACCAACATATAATGATACAATACACGATATAATGATGTGCCACTGCTCAGATTTTCAGTCTAATTTAGGAACTGATAAATCTCCGTCCCAAAGACTATTATCTGTCGTTCTCAATTGTTACAACGAATACAATTCAATTACGTATGCGTATTCAAAGTTGCGTGAATGAATATATATTACCCGATTAGTGCCGTCCTTTCTAATCTGCAATGTATTCAGCAGATCTAGTGGAGCAGTTCAAAGACACACATTGGATGCATAATAAACAGTTATTTACAAAGGGATGCTGTTGGCAAAGACCCGCGTCCATTGCTATAGTCTGCGTAATGCCATCACGTCAAATTCATACTGTATTAAAGGAAATGCATGTCGCGCGCGCTGTGTAACAACTGCTTCGAATTAACAATGCAAGGATTTTATTCACAAAATCAGAGTTCACATGTTCTGAACCTACAGTGACTTCGTTTCAAAAAGAAATCGTTTGGTCAATATGAACTCTAACCTAAATAGCCAAATATATTTCCTGCGAGTTTCATCAGTTTTTCTGAAATTGATCAGCAAATGAACATGGAATTCGCCATTTCCAAATTTGTCAGTGAATCGGAATGCAATTTAGCATTTGCTCGCGCACGTGATTGGCACGTGATCGCGCTATTGTTTTAATTAAGTTTTTAGAATGCTGTTGAATTGGGGGATTTGCTTTTTCGATTCTGTGAAGAGAGGCCGCGGCGTAAGATGTCTGTAGAATTCGGATCTAACTAAAGTTATTTTGCTTCGTTTAAACCTGGAATTCTTCTTCGGTTCGCTGACGCGAACATAAATTTGGTAGCGTTTTAAAAATTAAATTAAAACATTCTCGCGATCACGTGCCAATCACGAGCTCGAATATACTTCTGCCCTATAATAATTGTTATTAATTAGAGTCACAAGGAAAACTTGGTGATCTTTCCAATAGTCCGCTTGTAAAGCACCTTTCAAGTCTTCGCCGTGACTACACGAACAGGTTCATCGGTTCCGGGATGCGTTTTCACAATTTTATCAATCGGCCAGGTCGATGGTGGAAGGTTTCTCTCCTTAAGTACCACAGCGTCACCTACGGACAGGTCGGGGGAGGTGTTCTTCTATTTATGCAATTGTTGCAGAGAATAAATGTATTGAATGTGCTATCGTTTCCAAATGCTGTTTTTTATAAATTTAACTCCGAATTGATGTAAAATTCATAATTAGGATATTGCAGACTCAAATTAAAACACCCCGTTATGTTCTTCGTACCACCAAATTATATTGCTTGTGTTTAGAAATGCAAGATACACCTGTTCCCGACTCACAAGGACTTACTGTAAATCGCTGTGATGGTTGACTGGTCATATGATGGACTCTCATCGTGAGGACCCGATTTCGAACCTTACCGGCGCCACAGTGGTTGTCAACTGAAGTTGGTTTTCTGAGGGTTCTTAAGTTCGAGGCACGAATACGAACTGATCTTTCCGTTAAACAGTCTTGCCACACCTTATCTAAATCACCACTAAGCCCTAGGGAGCAACAGGCCTCCCCAACAGTACCAATATTTAATCATTAGACTCACTTCTGAAATATAGATGTGGCAGCACTACAAAGTATTATATATGCGCACTCAATCTGTTAGGTATTCCCACATCCAGCTCAACTCACTTGATCGCATATTGGTCGTGGCAATACACGGAGTTGCGCTCAGTTTGAAAAAGGAAATTACTTATATGTAATGCACTATAACGCATTTGACTACGGGCGCAGTGTTCCATTATTTTTGAATAAATTCTGATAAGTGACTATTTTTTTATTTTGTCATTTCCGGAGTTACTTTCAATAATTCTGAAATTATTTTATATTCTTTATGGAATTTCGTCAATTAGGAAATTATTTATTTCACTCACTCTTTTAATCATTTAATTCCACCAATAATTTTAATGATTTTTTTCACCATTTCTTATAATTATTTCTTTTGCTATTTCTTGAAATTAGCTCATCGTTTTGTAAATTTTGTAATGTATATATATATATGTATGCATGTGTATATATATATATATTACAGAATTCATATAGATATTTATATATATTAATATAATATGAAATCAAACCTCCAAAACATTTTTGTTGTCCTTGTCCTAGACCTAGTTCCCATACCCTCCCATCATGGAGCCGAGGTTCCCCCTAGGTCGAACACTTTGATGCTCGCTAAAAGCAAGTCTTGTGTACTAGTGAGTGACATACTCTACAACGATACAAATAATCATTATACTTCATTATCACTTCGAAATATAAATGGCAACACTGAAAATATGCATAAATCTAGATAGACGCAAAGACAATTAGATAAACTTACCCTTCAACTACAAAATCCCTATACAGTGGAACTTCGGCTAACGAGTTAATTCGTTCCGACAACGTGTTCGTTATTCGAATCAAAATTCTTCTTAGGAAATAATAGGATCTCGGATAATTCGTTCCACAATTATTCATTCACATAAAAATGACTAATAAAAACGTCATTCAATAATCCCAAACACAATAATAATATAATACAATCAAATATGCATAATATAGCAGGGGGGGGGACTATCGTTTAGGACGATTTACAGACTCGCTGTTGTTCGCAAATTATTCTTTTTTTCATGACTTTCAAAAAGAGCCTTATCCAATGGCACTTGCATCTGCCTCCTTTTTAAGATTTCCAGGAAATGATAAATTGTAGTGTATGTTGGACAGACTCATTGCTCGCACACTGCTACAGCTTTATTTGGGTGGTTCTTTTCTACAGAATTTTGCACAGATTCCCACACATTCTACACATCTCTCTAATCTCATTTTATGTGAGGGATTCCTCGTTCCTTCTCTCTCACTCAGATGAGATGCCGTTCATAAATTCTTGCTGGTGAATAAAAGACTCATCTACCTCTAGACATTTTCAAGCATTAGTTCTTGAGTGACATCCTCATGCACCTCCAATCCATAGTCTTCCCCAAGCACACAATACCTTCGACAAGTACTGGCTCTTGTTAATGAACTAGCCTTAGTTAATGAAGTCACGTTCAGTAATGGAAATGAGCCCACAGTTTTCTCCAAGGAGAATTTGAAAAAAAAACAAAACACATGTGTACGCATCGCTAAAATATAGTTTCGTATCGTAAATATTCACACTCACACTTGTGTTAATTTTTCGAATGAGACACACTTACTGAAGACTTTAGGGGAGAATATTATCCGCAATAACATAAGGCGAAACAAAAAAATAATCTACTCAGTTGTGATAACTTGAAAATAAATGCACAAAGTGTATAAATTTTGCTCGCTATGCGAATTGCTCGTTAACCGAAGTTCCACTGGATATTGTCTAGTGGCTATAGACCGGAGTTTTTCTCGGTTTATAAGGAGAAAGAGTTTATTCACCCGCAGGGTGCTTCCCCCCTCTAAATTAAATTCATAGAGTAAAAACTGAATATTTGTAGGACCTATCATTTCAGGCACCAAGGCTTGGGCTCTGTGAGTACATCCCTGCGGGGGAGGGGGGTGGGCAGAGAGAAAAGGTTCTGGTAATAGATAAAATCTTAGTTTTGCTTTATTTTACTGTTTTGCGATGTTCAGTTATTTTCTCAGAATATTCGGCGTGCCATGTCGAAAAGCCCCGAAAGAGAACCGTGCGCTAGAATTCACGTTATAACTGCATGCATTTTTTCAGATTCTCGAACGCTTCGCACATATCTTCAAAGATTTAAATTCGAAACAATACCTAAATATTTTATGAATAATGCATGAATGGATTACGAGTAACTGACAACACTCTCCGAAACTTTTGCGATTTTTGTATCACCGTATTGCAACATTTTCCTAGATATGCATTCCTTTGCGACAACTTCGTAACAACAAATACACATTATATGTATACTTCGGTGATCTCTAACTTAAGTAACAATGAAACAGATTTTTTTTTTTTGAATAATGTGTCTCATTGTTTGTTTGTCAAACTATTCAGGGACCATTATGGGAACTCTGCATCAACAAATATGTCTCGTAATTTTTTGATACAGTTTATCATTCATATTGTATAATTATTTTAATGAAAACTTGCAGTAATAAACAATATTTGCGGAAGCCCCATGCCAATATCACATGTTTCAAAGAATGTTCCAACGTTTCGTGGATCAAAAGTTTTCCGCACTGCAAGATGTTGCAAATGTTTTCAAAATGCATTCTCCAAAAAAATCATATTTTACAAGAAACACACAGGGAATCATCAAATCATTAACATTCAATTTTAATGCATTATTAAGGTATACAGAAATTGTTTAATGTTTTAGTAGCGTTTTAATGGCCAGGTACCGTTTCACCCTTTTCCGATTCATACACAAATCAAAATATTGCCGCCTTTCATGCTCACCATGAGCATGATACATTTTTCTTTCATGCTCAGCATGATAGAAAAATGTCTTGTAGTGTGACCCTCTTTTTTCTTAATTTCCTTTTCTTTCTGTACAATCCCCAATTCAAGCCAAGAAAAGAAAAGAAAGAGCTTCATAATTTCAAATTTAGATGTTCCTGCGGCAGAGTCTGGGCCCAAAATAACGTGCTGATGACGATTCGCAAACACCATGGTGCTCTTTAAAGTCCTAAGCGTGTGTTCGCACTTGAGTGGATGGCGTCACATTTTCACATGACTGAAATTATCTGTGGCATGTTTCCATATCACTTGAGTTACCCGCGGCCATTTTCCACAGAACTTATGTTTTCCGCGACTGGTTATCAAACCAATCAAGTGACCTTCACTCCCTAAAAGTTTGAGCGACATTAACATAGGTGCTCCTCTTCTAATGATAGGCATGAAACGTTGCAAAAAATATTCTTCACTTCGTACCTCATTTTTAAGATGTCAACCTCAGAAAAAGAGGGGAGGCATATAGTGGATGGAATTGAACTGGTATCTATCACCTGAGAATGAAACGGCACTATCTCAGCAAGAGAAAGAAACGGGAGGAGATTAGTAGGGACATCACCCTTATTATCACTCACCTTGTTCGTAATCGATGAAAGTCAAAACATTATCATGGAATGATGAGTTTACCTTTTAATTTATACTCCCTAAAAATAAATAAAACCGTGACTTAATTTTTACATGGTGACGTATAAGACTTAATTCAGTCTCTATCTCATCAACCGTTCATCACAGGACCATGGTCCTTGTTGAAAAATCACTAAAAATGTGTTCAGAAATTGCACTGTACTTAAAATATGATCTGAACTTATATGATATGCACTTATTTTATGATCTAAAATTACATCGTATCATAAAATAAAAAATAAACTTTTTATTTAGTCACCCTGTTCTAAAAACTCAGAAAAAATGTTGTCCTGTCTCTCCGCCGCCAAAAAAAACCACGTTTCCAAGTGCAATGTGGGCCAAGATATAAGAATTCACATATCGAGAGAAGGTGGGGAAAAAAAAGGATATAAACTAACGAATATGCATATTATGCTGTTCATTCCTTTTTTTTATTACACTTGGAAACATTGGATTTTTTGTTGGTCTCAGGAGAGACAGGACAACAACTCTCTAATCAGATTTTCTAACTGAGGGTGATTTAATAAAAAGTTAGTTTCCTTTACCCCTTTCGGACCATGATACCATAAATGTGCGGATTGCTTTTTTCGTACTATGAACGTTTTTCTTTTGACTTTTATAAAGTATCGTGTAAGTTTTGAGTTAGAAATATGGTGAGTATGAACTTCGGGAGCTTTCATCAGCACTTAACGTTGGAATTTCATTGGTTTTATGATGGCTTCCAGGAGAAAGGGCCTCAAGGAAATGTTGTATTTACTACATAAAATTTACAATAAAATTCTGGAAAAAAAATTGTTTGTGAAGATGAATATGCCCTGCACATCACTATTGCTAAAAAAAATCATTGAAGTGAATAATTTACTCACAAAAAATATTAATAACATTTGAAAAAAAAATGAAATAGAGATTTGCTGACATTTATGTTTTTAGTACATTTTTTTTTTCAGTATTAAAAATACAAAAGCATTTCGAAAATTCTCGGTTAAATAACGAAAGTGACACGTTGCATTTTCACTCTCAAAACTGGTAAAGAGTGACTTTTGAATAAGTTTTGAACTTTTTTCTTTATTTACAACCATACCCCCTACTACAAACGGAAGATCAGATAAAGTCCGAATCATGACTTTCAGGACACCCTGTATATTTCGCTCAAATAAAAAAAAAAACGTGTTATGATGGAGTAAATAAAAATACACAATCATTTATTCAGTAATACATTATAAATAGCTTTCAAATGTTGAAAAATTCGAAATTTGTGCATAAGTAAAAAAATTACGTAAGCGCAGAAGACTCTTTTTTTCACCTCAGAAAGCAAAAGTATGATATATTTAATGTTTCCACTCCTCACATTTATCTTCATTTCCATCAGGAGCAGCTTCAGTATCCATAAATTCCGTGACAAGTCTGACTCGCGTGGAAAATGAAATTTTGCTTTAGTGAATGAGGTCACAGAAAAGTATCGATCCATGATCTGATGCAGGCATTCCACATTTTTTTCTTCTCTTTCTCCTGTTCCCGCAGACACCGTCCATTAGCTTCGCAGAACTTTGCTATGGCTGATACATGAAAGCCTCCGGGATCTCCTAGTATATGGATACATCATACAAGAATAAATACCGGAGAAAAAATATACCCGAGTATATGGAAATGTATGACAGGAGCGATATTTTTTTCCTTATTATATGCGTTCTTGAATCGTGAATTTACATGCTATATACAATCTTTCTAGGACCGCTGACATCCCTGGTTGAACATGTAACATTTCAAGAATAAGTTAAAGAATACCATATGATATCATCTGAACCAGCGTTTTTTGAACTTTTTTGAACCCAAAGTTGGAATACAGTTTGACGGACAACAAGCTTACAGCATGATTGGTGCATGTGTCCCGTAAAATACGGGTTGAATAGAGAAATAAAATAAATATAATACAGGAATGTCCGTATATATTATATAAGGCATGCACTTTTGGCGCTTACAATTTTTTCTTGCAATTTTCCTGTTTTTGCAATGCTGCTTATTTGAATTTGTAATATTTACTGAAATCATGTTTCACGATAACTATTATAAGTTATAAATTATATTAAGGCAATTACGACTATAAATATGACAGTATAATGTGAATATAATCTATAATCTCACATACTTGTCATGTGTTATATGCTTTTCCCTTGAACACATTTTTCGACTCACTGAAATTTTCAGAAGCCCTTTATTTCTCATATATTGGTGAGTTTGAAAATTTATTGCAACAGTTTTGGTGTCAATGGACAATATTCCGTATTTTCCCATATTTGAGATGACTATTCCCGGTATTTATATAGATGAAATCGTATTTGTTATCGGCAAAAAAAAAAAGTTTTAATTTAGTTCGATTTGCAGCAGTCCTTTGTTCGCTCACGTTTCAGCGATTTCAGCAATTAGTTAAGGGTACCCCGTATTCAAAATCCAATTCACCGCATTTTTCTCGATGTGTAATATGGTTAGTTTAGGTAAAATAGTAATGCTTATTTGAACCCATAAGACTATTACTAATACCATTTACAACAATAAAATAGCATTTAATTCAGTCTGAAGTCAGTTATCGAGACTGCTTGCGGACCCCCATAGCTTCCGTCGTGGAGCACATGGTGAGGAAGGCTCATTTGAACCAGTGTTCTTGAACCACTCGTCGACAAATTCTCAATGGAAATACGTGATCGTGGGGAGAACTAACTGCATTGTTGTGAAATGAGAAGAGATTTATATGTGTATAAATCAGCGATTCTGGTCATTCCGAAAATATCAGCGTAAAAGACTGCGAATACGTATATGGAAAATTTAGTTATCGATCGAAGCGATCATAAAAACATATAAAAAATGGAGGTCCGGTCAAAATTTATACATGCCCTGGGCATATCGGACAACTTGTGCAACCTTATTTCCTACACTCAAAACATAACATATACTATCTCATAGTGTAATTATGCTTATCTCATAGTAAATACATTACTATGAGATAAACATAACGTTTTTAACGTTATTTGAATATTTCTGGCTTAAGAAACATTGTATTAACCGATATTTTACTGTATCCAATTTCTTTATGGGCGGGCACAAACTTAACAAAACAATCAATTATTCTGTAAATTATTGAGAACTTGATTTCTCGGATGATAAAACGATATTAATTGGAAAAATTTTGCTAAATCTTATGCGTATAAAATTAGAACATGGTATTTATGGTCAGATAGGTATCGTTAAGAAACTTTTCTATGAATGCGAAAACAAAAATTAAATTGTTCATAATGAAACAATAATGAAAACAAAACACAGGGATCATGTAGAAGTTAGTTCAGTCCTTTATATGTCAGACACAACGCCAAAGTTTTAATGTATATATAATATACAATATTAAGGTAAATGTGATTATTATACATACAAAGCAGTTTGGTAAGTTTAATGAATTTCTCTGAATTTATCACTTTTGCATACCGGTGATTATGTGTAATAGACAAGTCATTGTTAAATTTGATATATACTTGAAATTCATCGCTTTTATCTGTGATTGTGCAAAACACCCTAGTGTAGTTCGTGAATTTTATAAATATGAATTTCAAATGAGTCTAGTATCTGTGAAAAATACAGTTCGATCAATGCAATGATAACAAAGAGTTTACGATCATACTCTGATATATAGCAGCAATACATGTGTGAATTATCATTGGAGCTAGGAAGTTCACAGGAATTAAACTGGTCGAAATAGAAAGACAAAAGACACTAATAATGCCTAAAACCGGTACTAAAAATAATTTTATAATTTGTAGAAAAAACGGGAAATGTAACAAAACAGCTACGATAACAAGGGTAGTAAGAAAAATGGCTAAAAATTGGCCGCACACATTGAATCTACTGTTTCAAAATTGATTATAATAATTGGCGTGAAAGTAGAAATAAAGTATAGAAAATATACTTAAGAAGAAAAATGAAAAATGGTAAAATTCAGAAATTTCACGTCGATGAAAATTGTACAAGAAATTTAAAATTCGGAATTATTTCATAATGGCGAGCCGAATAATAATCCTAAGACAACAAAAAAAATGTGTGTTTGGATTTTGTGAAAATTTGGACCAGCAAAACACACAGTGGTGATTTTTTCAAGCGGTATCCAGAGTGTATATGTTACATGTTACTCGGGATCCAGCGTATATGCCAAAGCTCGAAATTTGCCAATTCGCGACGGATCCGGCCACTTCGCGAATTGGCTGCACTTCGGGCTTTGGCAATAGCATATACAACGAGGTCGAAAGAAATTCGTACGCTCAGAATTCTTTTTGAAAAGTCATCCAAGTAGAAATCAGCGATTCTGGTCATTCCGAAAATATCAGCGTTAAAGACCGCGAATACATATAGTATATGGAAGAATTAGTTATCGATAGAAGCGATCGTAAAGGCATATAAAAAATGGAGGTCCGGTCAAAACTTATACATGCCCTGAGCATTTCGGGAACTTGTGGAACCTTTTTCCTACACACAAATCATAGCATATATTATCTCATAGTAATTATGCTTATCCCATAGTAAGTACATTACTATGAGATAAACAAAGTTTTTTTAACGTTATTTGAATGTCTCTGGCTTAAGAAACATTGTATTAACCGATATTTTACCGTATCCAATTTCTTTATGGGCGGGCACAAACTTAACAAAACAATCAAGTATTCCGTAAATTATTGAGAAATTGATTTCTCGGATGAAAGAAACGATATTAATTGGAAAAATGTTGCTAAAGCTTATGCGTGTAACATTAGAAAATGATATTTAGTCAGATAGATATCGTTAAGAAACAACTTTTTTGTACTGACACGCGCAAAATCGAAGCTTCAATTTCTTGAAAAAGTAATAATTAGGGCTCTGGTTTTTATGACCTAAAAATCTTTAAAACATCAAGCATTTACGGCCTAAAAAATAGGAAAATATGACCTTAACATTTAAATATATGACCTGTGTGTGTGATGATGGAAAAAAAAATATCCTTATTTCGCAAAATATTAGCGTATACGAAGCAGGTATGGAGAGAGAGAGATAGAGGGAGAGAGGCACACAAAGCGCGAAATAAATTCCAGAACAAATACGTTCTTAAAATTTACACGATCCGCCCTTAATTAATGAGGTATCAAGGTAAATTCATAGTACGTTGTTTTCAGATTGGCAATTAATTCCATCCACTGGGAACTCTTTTAAAGCATGCATGAAATTTTACGAAGAGAAGCTCATTAGCTAGAGGATTATGAGAGCGTCGGACAGTTATCCTTCTGCACGACGTTGCGCTTTGAAGAGACTCAACATTCGATGCTGCTTCAGAGATTTATACGGATTTCAAGTTGTACAATTAGTGCAAGTAAAATAAATTAAAAGGCATTTTATTATATATTTTTATGTTAAGGCCGTCCGTAATTTTATCCATTTCGAGCAAATGCTACGGTGAGCTTATTTATCCTCTCATCCCTTTTCAATTATCAAGCTCAAATTTGAGATATGTGCTTGAAATTGTCAAGTGCTTATCGTTAAAGGTACTGTGAACAATGTGATTGACTCTTGAATCTCACTAATACGACGCATAAGTGTTTCGTTTTTGTCATCCTGTAAACGACACATAGATTTTTATCACCTTGAAGAAAACTGTTATCCCTTGATGCGGACAGAAAACTGCACTAGTGCAATTGATATTATGAATTCTTTGTGTTCCTTGACCTCAGGAGAAGAGATATCTTAATTTTTTGTAGTCTAAATAATAATAATAATCTAATATCATCTAAATTTCTGGTGTAAATTAAAATATTAAAACATGCCTGTCTCTCCCGTATCCGAGTCATCTACCGCAATGCAGGACTCAGACCTGTTGGCGGGGAGTTTGCCTGAAGTAGTCTCATCTGGTAGATGATGGAACGACATTTTATGAATATTTTATGATGCTGCAATGCACATTTTTAGACATTGTGATAAAGACTAACAGAAGTCAATTTCTTTTTCTTTCCTATCCATCACACTTGAACATTTTGCGTAATTTGCATTTCACTGCATGCACATTTTTGCTCAAAAGTTGCGCAACAAACTTGTAACTTATTGTCCGTGGTAACGGTACGGTGATCTGGAAAGGAATTGCTATTGCTACCCGCATCGACCTTCATGTCTTCACTAGAGGTTCAGAGACGGTAGTGCACTATCCGGAAGACATCCTCGCACCATAGGCTTGCACCATTTCTTACTGTCTCGGGACCTGATGTCATGTTTAGGGACGATAATGGAACAGTTAACACAGTTTGTGTTGTCGAGCTTCACGTTCAGTTTAAAACGCCACAAAGTTCTTTTGATTTGAACCCTATAGAAAATATAGTAGACATCTATGGAAAACATTCAACTCCATGATCCTTCCCACCTCGGTGAGCTGCAAATAAGTCTTTGACGTAAACGAATCCCGATACAGCAAAACGAGATTGATCATTTTATTGTTGGTATGGATCGACGTTGTGTCGATTCTGTGTATCCACTCAGCATATCCTAGAGAGAGAAGGCCTCTGCTCTGTTTGTCATAAACGTCATCCAGACTACCTAACAAGTTTTCCACATTTGGAAACACAGCATCCTATTTCGTTTCTTCTTATTCTGGCGTAGAATCTTCCCGATTGGCTCAGAAATACCGCATAGTGATTGGATATGGGACATAGAAATCGCCAATTCTGAGCCCGATAATTTCTTTTCCTCACAACGATGATACTTGCACGAGCAGGAAATTTTTTTCCCTGAATATTCAGAGGGAGAATTTACTACTTACTGACGTCACAAGCAGCGTGCGGAGGTCTTCTATCTCTAGGAGGTGCTGATCCACCACAGGTGGTCGTATCCTGTATTCTCCGATTTACTTCATTGGACTTTTTGTGGCTTAATATGTGATTGTTCCTTTCTACATCGGTTGCTTGAGTTTTGATTTTATTTCTGTTGTGATTCCGTTTGATAATGTATTTTGCTTTACATTCCAACAAATGAGAATTAAAAAAAAATGCTTTTATATGCATTTTCGATTTTGCTGCTTAACTTTTGGGCATCAGTGTAAAATAATATCGCATACGGCCCTGACTGATTACACAGACAATGTTTCACCCTGTTTGAGAAAACGCAATTACTTTCTACAGATTATGCAATTTGCCAGCCGTTTAATAGCCAACTCACGAATCAGGCACGGTGCGGTTATGTGTTTCCTGGGCTTTATTTGTTGTCGCAATTGTGGGCTTGTACCTTTAGAGAAAAAAATGACGATTGAATAGTTTTCTTGATTGACCTTGTTTTGTCTTACCAAGCTTCAGAGAATTTTTTTAGCAGCCCTCAGATACACAGGGTGGCATGTTAGCTCTAAATCGACCTGTATCTCAGCGGCTTATCGCAGAGTTGTGGGTGGAATTTTAAAATAAAAATAACTAGCTATAATACCTTGCGTTGCCCAGGTTTTCTTCAATAAGGCTTTTTGGATCACGTGATATCTCTCTCTTTCTTTGAGGGACATGCAAACCGTGTCTAAGTTCACCAATATGGCGACTTCTTGCGCGACTCATCAAATAAACAAATCTAGATTTAAAGAAACGTAAAAATAAATATATATATATATTTTTTCTTTTTTTAAAAAGTGTGCTAGGTATTTCGATTCCCCCCCCCCCCTTTAACTTCAAGTTATCCATCCCTGCATGCTTCTGCTTCCAAAATGCTTAATTAAAGCTGTGGCATTGTTTCGATGTACTTTATACGGGCCCATAATTAATTTTAAAATATTCTGAAGTACATGAAGTAATGCAGTTGAATATTAAAACACAATACGGAGACATTAATTTTCATGCTTGAGGAGATATAAATAAAGAGTTGAAATCAATGTCATTGCATGAATATCCAACTCAACAGTAGGTCCGTGTAATTACTTCATATATAAATTTCTGGGCTTCGTATATCTCTAAGCGAGCTCAATATTTCAAAAACCGAGAATTCAATACAATTTTTAAAATTGTTGATGCGGCGGAAAATCCCATCAAATTTCAGAATTTCTACAGTGATTTTCATGAGGATCATCCTTTTCCTGACCATAAAAGCGATGCTGATGATGATTACGACGTCATTCAAAATACATCATTACTGGCAAAACATTATAAAGGCATAACTATTATACATATATTGACAGCGTTGAAGAAATGACAAACCATTGTAAAGGCATATACACGTCTTAAACGCATTGCTAGGGAACCACGGTAACCAAAGTAAACGTTCGGAAAGTGATCGTTGAGGCCCAAAAATCATTGTTGCCGTATGGTTTTTTGCCCATTTGGGGCATTTGCCCTGCTCTGACGAAATTTTAATATAGCCTATCCTTTAAGTCGGGCCCCATTTGGTATATATACAAAATTTGACGACGATCAATCTAAAATTGTAGATTTGCATAGAGAACATACAGACAGAAAATCAATTTTATATACACTCATGTCTATAAATAAAGAATAATGCCAGCTTCGGCAAATAAAGGTTCAGGAACAAAACAAACGTTACTTATTCTTAAAGCCCATTTATTAAACAAAAGATAAAGAACACAAACGATGGTGTATGTATCATACTATTCATAAAAACTACGATTTTTGCTCCCTGGAGCAATTGTAAAAAATATCTCCTTTACAAAAACTTTCTATTACATGGTTGGTATGATGGTTAATACATTGAATGTCTCCCATGCGATGAAATACAGTCCGTACAACACCTAGGCATGCTGAGTATCAAATTATCGATCTGATCTTGGGGAAGATCACTCCACTTAGTAAGCAATGTTCTGTTCTGGAACCCAGCATAATTCCACCCCAAACGAGCAATGCTGCACCACCGTAACGGTGTCGTTCAATGATGTTTTCTTGGTGGTAACGGGCACCTGGCGTTCTCCATATGAAAATCCGACGTCAATTAGACTGCAAGCTTAACCTGGTCTCGTCTGACAACATCACATAAGCCCAATGTGACGATGTCCACATTGCATGTTCTCTACTCCAGGCTAATCGCTGCCGACAATGAGTTGCCGTGAGCGGAACACATCTGACAGGCCTGCGAGCATATAGACCAACATCTCCCAAACGTCTGTCCACGGTTTGACTTGAAACTGTGGTACCCGTGGCTGCAGATAGCTGACGAGACAGGTCGGATGCTGTGCTCCGTCTGCTTCTTTTGGCAGTTACTGCCAAATACCGGTCTTCATTCGGCGTTGTAACTCGGGGGCGACCTGTGCTGTAACGTCTACTGACATTTCCGTTATCTTGGAATCGTTGCCAAATCCTAGAGATGACACTTTGGGCAATTCCAAGTTCCTCGGATGCTTCCATCTGGGTATGCCCACATTCCAGGCGGCCGATAATTCTACCACGTAAAAAATCATCCACATGCGTCCTCTGTGTCATAACTATTCGCTTATGGCACTGAGCGCCTCACAGAACTCTTGTGAACAATTTCACTTCTTTGCCACCATTTCTTATATACCCCCCTCTTACACTCTCGTCATTGTGACGTACTATCGGCATCATCTGGTGGCTTCCTGAAATTTGCATATCATTCTTGCAGATGTGTGTGATGATTCTACAGGTGAAATTTTTACTTTAGATTTCGATTTCTTTGTGATTCTGAATTATCCTTAATTTATGGGCATGAATGTATACAGATTGCCAAAATGTGTTCAGAAATCACCCTGTACTAGTTTTGAGATTGGAAATACAGTGTGTTACAAAATAAAAATATATAAATTTTAATTTATACAAAAATCGCCACGTTTTTAAGACAAATTCAATTGGTCGAATGGTCGACGCGTTTCGGCTCTTCAATGGAGAGCCGTCATCAGGACTTCGTGGTCAGAATACACACGAATGAGTCGTGGAAGAGTGATGTTTACGTCTGGTCGTCCGAAGAGTTCGCCTTTGTATTTGCTGCGTCCGAGTGGTCTCAAGTCGTGTGAATTCTGACCACGAAGTCCTGATGACGGCTCTCCATTGAAGAGCCGAAACGCGTCGACCATTCGACCAATTGAATTTATTTGTCTTAACCACTCGGACGCAGCAAATGCAAAAGCGAACTCTTCGGACGACCAGACGTAAACATCACTCTTCCACGACTCATTCGTGTGAATTCTGACCACGAAGTCCTGATGACGGCTCTCCATTGAAGAGCCGAAACGCGTCGATCATTCGACCAATTGAATTTATTTGTCTTAACCACTCGGACGCAGCAAATGCAAAGGCGAACTCTTCGGACGACCAGACGTAAACATCACTCTTCCACGACTCATTCGTGTGAATTCTGACCACGAAGTCCTGATGACGGCTCTCCATTGAAGAGCCGAAACGCGTCGACCATTCGACCAATTGAATTTATTTGTCTTAACCACTCGGACGCAGCAAATGCAAAAGCGAACTCTTCGGACGACCAGACGTAAACATCACTCTTCCACGACTCATTCGTGTGAATTCTGACCACGAAGTCCTGATGACGGCTCTCCATTGAAGAGCCGAAACGCGTCGACCATTCGACCAATTGAATTTATTTGTCTTAACCACTCGGACGCAGCAAATGCAAAGGCGAACTCTTCGGACGACCAGACGTAAACATCACTCTTCCACGACTCATTCGTGTGAATTCTGACCACGAAGTCCTGATGACGGCTCTCCATTGAAGAGCCGAAACGCGTCGACCATTCGACCAATTGAATTTATTTGTCTTAACCACTCGGACGCAGCAAATACAAAGGCAAACTCTTCGGACGACCAGACGTAAACATCACTCTTCCACGACTCATTCGTGTGAATTCTGACCACGAAGTCCTGATGACGGCTCTCCATTGAAGAGCCGAAACGCGTCGACCATTCGACCAATTGAATTTAGTTGTCTTAAAAACGTGGCAATTTTTGTATAAATTAAAACCAGGCAAACTTTCTCATTTTTTGTGATAATATAAATTTTATATATATGCGATACCACCTGCCCACTAATTTCAATTATCAAGTCGTTCCCCTGTCTGTTATGAGCCCACCACAGGAACCCTATGTTTTTAACTGCAATATTCGTTGAGAATATAAGGATTCCCCCCCCCCGTGACACACTGTATGTTTACTAACAAAAGTGCTGCAAAGTGAGTTTTGAACACATTTTGAACATTTTTCGAATTGAATCATATATCTATGATGAACGGGTGATGGCAGAGAGGCCAAATTAGGACTTACAGGATATCATTTATACATATGCGCAATATGCGCGTAGGAAACGTGCATCGGGTTCAATGTATTGTGTAAAATCTAGTCTGACTGCATATAAGTTTCCGTTTTCCTCACAGTTCTTCATGTACATGTAGCACCATCTCAGCATTTTTAGAATGAAAAAAAAATGTAATTTTGGACCATAAAGTTTCGACTGTCTCGGTAACTTTCGGATTTAATTAAACTAACTACGATATAACTTCAGTCACGTGAGAAATTCACCGTCAGTGTTGCAGAACGTAGCCGTCTGATAATTACGCCCATTCCTGTATATAAATAAGAAATTAATGTAATTGCATAAATGTAACTAGAGCTTCATTAACGCACTTGAAAGTATTTTTATCCAAAAAAAAATCAAAGTTATTTCGTTGAAAAGCATATTTCTCTAATGAAACCTAGGTTCATGCAAAAATTTGTTACACAAAATTCAATTTTTTTTTTTTTAACTTCAAACCTAAGTTGGGTTTTTTAATACCCTGAAATGGAATCTTTAGAAATATACACATAGAATGAACCGAAAATTCCGGAATGATTTTCCCCGTCTTTTTTATTTATTTTATGTAAAAAATATGCTGTTTGGTGAAAAAATAAGTTAGCTCATCTGAGATATTTTAAACTGCATTTTTTTAAGTATAAAAATAAATAAACTGTAAATTAAGATGCATAAATTTTCTGAGGATTCAAAGGGTTGGAAAAAGAAAAAAAATAATAATAAATACAGTGTTTTCTTTTTCCGTGAAATTCCTGGAATAACTTGAGGATGAAACAAAAAACTTCAAACGTGTTTAATTAAAATCTTTGAAAATCTTTGCATATAAAATATTAAGAAAATATTTAAAAAAAACTAAAATTTTGTGGAAAGTCAGAAGGAAAAAGGAAGCTATTTTGAAGTGGATTTAAAATGCTTGAGGAGATCTCATGCTGCTTAACTGCGAAAAATTATTTGAATCCTTAATTAAAAGATAGAAAATTAGAATTTGAATAAAGCAAAAAAAAATGTGTTGCTCGAACTCTCGAGCACTTTACTTTTTTATATGTTTTATTTTATTTTTTGTAGAATCCTAAGAAATATTTTATTTTTCTTAATGTTTTATACTGTGTATAAGGCTGGGAATCGATTAAAAATGTTAACTGGTTAAGAAATAAAATTTTAGTCGATTAATCGAACTTTGATAAAATATTTTTGAACGCTAACGATGTATAAAAAATGCAGTATTGGGAACTATGCAACATCAGTTAAAGTTATAAAAATGCATTTCATTCATTTCGCGCATCTATTTTCTAGATGGGAATCAATATGGAAAAAAAAATTAAGAAATCCCTGGTCTCCCGCATGTAGCAATTTAATCGGCAAAGCATACTTGCGAAATCCAGGACTTTCTTCATTTGGATCTTATATTTATTATTTTTTTAGGAAATCGCGATTTTTTGGAGAAACTATTTTCGATCTTCATAGTGATGATTTTCTTCGCAAACTGTAGGAAATATCTACGATGTGGCTTCGCGCCCAAGTGGTGCTTCGAAAGGACAGGGCGATGCCAAAACCGCTGTTCACATTCGATACTATTTATGTTGAGCTTTCCTTTTAACCCTTTCACGTACACGCTTTTTTTAAACAAATTTAGCAGATATATATTTGACGAATTAGCGATGAATCTGGTAACCCTCTCTTAACTTAACCGCACGTTAGAAGAACAGGGGGAGAGAAAAAAAAAACAGAACAAAAGGAAGAAAAGTAAATAGAAAAGGGAGGAACAGTATAATAGATAAGTGGACGTGATAGTAGACAGCAAAGTCCTATTTTCACCCTTACCCAACGAGCTCTATTTCGCTCTCACATGTATATATAGTACAAATATACATTATATATGGTAGGTAGTCACTACAACAGTATAGAGAAAACGGAGAAGAAAAAAGTAAATTTTTGGGGTTCATAATAAAGCTTCGCGATAGGGAGGAGAAAAAAAGAACGCAAAGAAATGGATTGAATTCATTCTATTTCCGTTTGTGTGCAATAAATTGTGAGTCTATCGGCAGACACGTAGGTCTCAGGTTCGTATTAGGTGGCCGTGATAAGGGCGGCTAAAAGAGAAAGCTGCAACAAAAAATTAAAAGGACTCAAACGCATTAATTGACCGCGAGTCGGAGAAATCTTTCAAATGACGAGTTTAATATATCCGTTACTTTACGTTGCTGTGAGAATTACAGAAATACAATTATTATTATTATTATTCCTTTTTTGACGAAAAAAACAAAGTTCACGTGAATCAAATTATTTTTACGAAATAGTTATTATGACAGATCAATTTTATGCTGGCAGGTGCACTGAATAATAAAAAAAAAAACATTAATGTGCAGATTGATTGAGGGCCCCCAAAGGAAATATAACTTTAACTTATCTGTGCTAGCTTCTGACGCGTCTCGATCACCTCAGATGAATTAATAATCTGCGTTCCGCACACGCACCGCGCGACGTTGTTGTGAGACATTGTGTGTGTGTGATGTTGATGTGAGATTGTTGGCACACAAGTCCTGTAATTCCCTTCTTTAGCAAGGGGCTGGGATGATGCGTACGACATTGCGCAAGGGCACCGATGTTCCGCAACGATTGATGATGCACTTACGGTGTGTAGATTATTCCTTGTTTCCTTGATGTTGGTATGAGATTGCTCGAAGATACTTTTAACGTCATAATTCTGGCCAACCAGGCGGACGAGGCCTCGTGGAGAGTAGGGAGAGCACTACTTTGCTTCAAGTGCTGGTGGCGTGAAGGTATGCATACTGTCGGTTATTAGTCGACTAACGTATCATACAGATTGCTTCTATAAGACCACCACTGCGGCAACCAACGGGACCCCGAGGATCACAGACTTCATATCCATTTTCTTCGTGTGTTGCACTGTTCAGCACACGATCACGCGTCTGCTTTCGGAGCGTCAGCTTGGTGATGATGATGATGGTTTCGTAACTCAGACATTTTACGCTCGACGGAATTCGACATTCAACACGTCAAGAAATCTGCACATACCGAATTCCTCCAGCAGATTTAAAACTCCCACCAAACTGAATTTGGAACTCTCGCCAGTTTCGTTGAATCGACTTACAGGGTGATCAGCGAATAAGCCCTAATTTCAAAATTAAATATCTCTACAACAAAGATCAATAGAATTATGCGATAAACGGTACGTTTATTAGCAAAACTGTAAGAATGTTGTACAGAAATTTCGAAAATTTAGTTTTTTTTTCAATTTTTTAAAATTTAAAAAAAACAAAACAAAACTGGAGATTTTAGGGTTCCGAAAATCCTCATTTGTGTGAAGAGAAACCACTGCATTCGCCTAAAGTTACTGCATGGGCTGCGGTATGCGCCATGTGTGCTGAAAATTGTTCCAAAATTGTAACGTAACGTTCAGTAGTAATCGTTTCTCGCACGAAGAAGGGACCGATAATGCCTCTGGCACATACCGCAGCCCATGCAGTAACTTTAGGCGAATGAAGTGGTTTCTCTTCACACAAATGAGGATTTTCGGAACCCTAAAATCTCCAGTTTTGTTTTGTTTTTTTTAAATTTTAAAAAATTAAAAAAAAACTAAATTTTTGAAATTTCTGTGCAACATTCTTACAGTTTTGCTAATAAACGTACCGTTTACCGCATAATTCTATTGATCTTTGTTGTAGAGATATTTAATTTTGAAATTAGGGCTTATTCACTGATCACCCTGTATCTTCCCAATGCCAAAAAATTTGGTAAAATTATTGATTCAAGGGTCTTTAATTTTCACAGTTTATATATACTTTGATACTTAGTTATAAATACTTAGTTATAAATCAATCACAGTTTATTTATAACATATCTAATCGCCATCGTCAAACTAATCAAATCAATTTACAAGTTTTCAATAAAAAATCCAATTGATTTTTAATCGTATTCAACGATAAACTCAACTAAAAATTTTAACGACAATTATTAGCTTATATTAATTATTAACAATTGATCGATTAATAGGACCAGTCCTATTGTATATGCGTGTAAATGTCACGCTTGCCTAGGCATGCAGCAAGTCTCGTTGATACAAAGTGAGAATCAAGTAGCGGAAGACGGAAAAAATTCAACGAAAGAATCTGGCAATGCCAATCCACTTACGCGAAATATTAAATTGCCTTCATTTAAACAGACTATGTATTAACACTGCCATGGTTGTGTTCCAGAGGTGTATACGGGAGAAGAGGGGAGCACAAGACGGAGTGCCCTCTTTTCGAGGCGACTAAATTTGTAAATTAAAAATAATGTATATTTATATGAATTTGCAAAATAATTAAATATGAAAATAAAAAAAAAAACTTTTATGTGCTATCTCAGTCAGTTCCTGTAAATTTAAAGTGTTTTTGAATGTTAGTAACTGAAAATTATCTAGAAGAAACTGCTTGGCTCCCCTTCTCCCAACAGAAACCCGGTGTGTCCCCCTCCAAAGATCTATCCATGCCCTTGGTATGCTTTAGCACATTTTTGACTGACGTTGCATTAGCGCACAGCTTTGTTAAAAAAAAATTTTCAAGTATTTTTCATTCACAATATTGAATGAAATGGATATTTTTGGAAACTAAAAGGTCTAATGACTGCTCATGACATGTTTAAAAAAAAACATTTCCAATGAAATTTCATTTTCTATGATTTGAATTTTTTTTTTCCTGACCATAAACAAAATGAATTTAAAAAACAAAATTCCATAATTTTTTTGTCACGTGGTACAAGAGGTTTCACAAATTTATAATTACTAATAACTTTGACTAAACTATGAATAATAAGATAGTTTGCATTAGTTATAAAGTTAATTAATTGTGAATTTACATTATTTACGGTGAAAACATGCTAAATTGTTGTTGAATATTTTGGAACTTTAACTGTACTATTTAAGCAGCTAATCATCATATATAAATCAATCGAGCGAACTGTACGAGAGGCCAAAAATAGGCTAGCAGAAAAATTAGAGCATTTAATTTTGTTTATAATAATATTCATGCAAATTTATGTATGAAATGTATGTTTTTTTCGGAATAAAAATGTTTAATGACTTGCATATATATATATTTTTTCAAAATTTGTTTATGCATAAATTTAATGTTTTTATGACTTTCAAATATGTAATTTTTAGAAATTGCATCCTGATTTCCCATTTTGTTAACAAAAAAAATTAATCCATCTATTCTCCTTTTTTTTATTTAACAAAATCACAAGATACAGACACAATAATATACAATATGAACATAAACTACACAAAGACACAAATACACACGTATACTATATGCGCTATGTAACTCCTAGAAAGTATATGGTCTTTCCAGCAAGCCTATATAATTTTATTATCGAATTTTTTTTTTAGTAGAGATTATTTCATTTATTAAATTTTTCAATATGCATTGGTGAAATAATTTATTTTATATCATTGAGTCAATATCTGTGTTTTTGATCATGTAAAAGATATTGTAATCTATATTTCTATTGTTATTTTTGTAGTTATTAGAGTAGGCCTATATATGAAATTCATTATTTCTTGGATGATGAAACAAAGAGAGCGATGTTTCGGAGCGATTAATATTCACTTCACAAACACAATAGCTTTAACCGAATTTAACTTGTGTTTTACTTGATTGGTGTTTGTTGACTAAATCTTCGAACTTTTAAGCCGTGGTAAACATATGAGACCGATAAAAAGTAATGGAGTCGAATATTTTGTTTACAGCTCTAAAAAAAAACAAGTATATTTTTACTTCCCTTATTTTCCAGAAACGAAGTGAAACCAACGCGAACAAATTAGACAAAAGTATAGAATGCAGTGTTGGATCAGTCTTTTTCACTTAATATTCCGGAAAACCCTTTATTTGGCAGTGTTGCTCTCAAGTGTTACAAGACTTTCTTATATTTTTCAAATGAAAGAATTTCAAAATTCAAGCTAGTTTCAGCATTGATGCTTTTAAGCAACTTCCGAACATTCGATTTTCATGAAGTTTTGATAATTAGCATCAGAATCTCTCAAACATACACGGCTAATATTTCTTGACAAGCCAAGCAAAAACGATTTCCGACCATTGCATTTTCGAGTGCATCCTCCACCTTGTGTGGAGGAAGCATATTTCTGTGCATTCTTCAACAATGACAGAAAATCTAGTCTGCAAGCAATAAATGACATCTTTTGGTATTATTCAAATCTATGTAAATCATGTAAATACAGCGTGTTTTTCATTTATTTTTTGTCATGAAATAACATTCAGGACACCTCATTTGCTTAATAAAACCCCTCAAATTTTTCTTCCTCTGGTTATTCCAATGCTTTCCAATTAAACAGTTAACAAAGAAATAGAGTAGCTGCATCTTATATCAAATTATTGTACACCGAAATCGATGAGAGCAAAACAACAAAGACATGTAAAAAAATGGAGGTGTCGATTTTTCTTACTTCCACAACAAGATTATCATTCTTCACTTGATACAAAATCATTAAAAGGCTAGCTTTCCCTAACACAACAGTGAAAGTTGGCTCCAATTGTCTTTGTTAGAGCGATGCCGCTATTCCTGAGATAAATCGGCAAAAACCAAAACATTTGTCATTCTGGGTAATCAATATCTCTTTAAAACAAACGTGCGAGACCAAGCTCAGTCAGTAGGAAATTTTGACCTGGTAACTTTCCAAAAAAATAGCGAGTATAAGGTAATAATATCGATCTCGCTTCAGGAAAAAACTTGGTTAAGTCTTCAAACGTTTCTTTTTTCCACTTTTACAGTCAAGTAGTTTTTGATTGGTCTTCACTATATCTGTGATTATTATTCATATTTTTTTCCATTACATTAATATTTCTATCATTTTTTTTTCAAAAATGCACTGCATGGAAGTTACTACCAAGTACATAACATAGCTGTAGTTATGTATAATTCGTAATAAATACATAGGTGGCTATAATCTCATAAATCTTTTTTTCCTATACATATAACAGTTACTTCTCTTGTTACTAGAAATGCTGGTTATTTATCACGAGAAAATCTGATCTATATTCCCATCACTGTTTTGTTGGTTTTGCTTTGGTTTGGTGTAATGATGTTTCTGATCAGGCACCTCTATACTAGAGGTTTCAATGTTTTATATCGTGCGGAACCCTGAATAGTTACATGGATTGCATGACTTTTATAGCAATGATTGCATGATCGTTATAGCAATGATTGAATGACTGTTATAGCAATGATTGCGTGATTGTTATAGCAATGATTGCATGACTGTTATAGCAATGATTACATGACTGTTATAGCAATGATTGTATGATTATTATTACATGGCTTTTATTACAATGATTACATGACTATCATATAGGAACCCTTGATGATTACTCGAACTTTTCACGGAAACCGTAATTATTACGACACAGGTGCAGAACCCAGATTATCAGGAGTCTTGTCTTCTTACTTATCAAATACGGCCAGGCTGTGCTTATCAGGAGATTATTCGGATTATTATGAGACTGTTACAGAACCCCCGCATGATTATGAGACAGTTGCACGCAACCCTTGATGATCGTAAGTCTGTCACTCAGGAATCTGGAGGATTACGGGACTGATGTATGGAAACCTCGATGAACTTCTTCAATTCTATTACACGGAGTCCTTACACGTGACTGTTATCCGCAACTCGGATGTTCCAATGATTGAGATATTGGTATAAGGAAGAAACCCTAGTTCATTGAGCGACTTTTACACGAAACCCTTAATTATTACGAGACTGTTACAGAACCCCCCTCCCCAATGATCACTATACTGTTACACGGGTACCTCCTTGGTTACGAGACAGTCACTCGCAACCCTGGATGCTTGGGAGTCAGTTATCCACTACTATGAATGATTAAGATACTGATATATGGGACCCTTGTTGATTGCGTGACTTTTGCACGAAACCCTTAATTTTAACGAGACTGTTACAGAGCCCTGCCGCTGATGATTACGAGGGTGTTACTGAGAAATTTGGATGATTACAAGACTATTCAATGGAACCTTTGATGATTACAAGGGTGTTGCTTGCATCTCTGGATGATTAAGAGGTGATCTATGTACACCGTTTCTAATTGCGTGACTTTCCCACGAAACCCTTGATTATTCCGAGACGTTTACATGGAACCCTTCATTATATACGAGGCCTTTGATGATAAGCCAATTCGGCAAAACCAAAAAACTGTTTTTAAATCGGCAGCCCCAATATAACCTGAAGCCTTTAAAGTTTCCTTCAAAACATGAAAACAAACTTTTTTTTTATCAGTGTTATCTGATGGCTCCATGGAAAAAACAAACACGTGGGAACTAAAACTCCGATGAAGAGTTTCACACCTTTTAATACTATTGAACCCCCTCAAAAGCATGCGGAACCCCAGAGTTCCACGTATTATCAGTTGGAATCATATGCCCTACTTATTGAATTTACTAATGAATAATGCAGTGTGATCTTTTGATTTTTTGAGAGGATTATATATACATGAATAATTTGATCCTAGTATAAAACGTGATAATTTCACACTTGTTTCATTAGATTTAATTTGAAACTGTTTTGAGAGATTTTCTAAAATAATAATCATGTAAATGATTTCGTGTTTTAATACCGTAATAATATTCGGAAAAAATGCTGTTGATCATATATTCTCAACTATGGCCCGTAGGCCCAATATGGCCCTTGGTGTCATCTGATGTGATCCCTAACCTCAAACCTAATTTTGAAAAATTGACTAAACGGTGCATTTACAGATCACTTGAGTGACTCACCTGACAGTACCAGAGTAATTATACGGGACGTGGCACATTTGCAAAGTAATTAAGTGACCCTTGGCATATTTACAGATCATCTAAGTGGCCTGTGTTACTATTCCAAATCGCTCAATTGACCCGCAGAAAACTGACCGATCACTTAATTGAAACGCGGCACATTTAAAATCCCTTAAGTGACCGGTGACATATTTACAGCTCACTTATATCACGCGACATATTACAGATATGTGACACAGTTTGAGAGCACTTAAGCGGCCCGCGGTGCAGTTCCACATCATTGAAGTTACACGCGGCACAGTTCCAGATTATTCAAGTGGCCCACGACACATATTCACGTGGCGTACGTTGTACGCTGCGCACTCCCAGATCACTTAAGTGACCCACGCCATAGTTACAGAGCACTTAAGCTGCGAGTGAGACAGTTCCAAATCAGTTGTAGAATCCTCGGCACATATACAGATGACATCAAAGCGGCCCGTGATACGTTTTTAAATCAGTGAAAATGCTCGCACCCTTGTGTTGAGCACCCTTGCCGTATATCTTTAGATCCTGAATAATTTTTTTGTTCAAATGTTTTTTTTAGTTTCAATGTGAAGCTATCAGGAACAAACACAGCAATGTTGTCATTCTACAGTTAGAGATATTTTCAAGGAAGTTTCAGCGCCAACATTAACATTTGGAACTCAGGGTGAAATTATTCCGATGAATTCATTATTAATGTTTGTTTCATCAACATCATACATGTTTAATGTAACCTTGGCCATTATTATGTCTAGCCACCGAAATGGAATCGCCTGCCAGCAGCGACGCCCAAACTAGGGAAAGTCAACATGATTGTATCGTAGATAAGCGAATAAAATGGTTTTGTGGCGTGTATTGTGCGGTCAAAATTGATAAATACAGTCCACGTCGCTCGATGTTATCACATCGAGACTCGAGGATCTCTGATAACAGTAAACGAATGATAACTATATCCGAAAAACCATGGTTCCTAGTACGGCTGCCATCGATATGTATAGAAAACGAACATTGTTACTAAACCGGACAGTTCTGTTTTCCTTTCCCACAAAATTGGTAGCAAAATGGTTCCGCTTTTTTATTTTGTTTCAAAAACATGATTTTTTTTTCAATTTTGGAAATAAAATCCTGCATTTATAGATCCTTGAGAAAGTCTCTCGGGGGAAAATAACCTGGTCAACTACTACTACTACTACTACTGGGCTACACAGCACCTTATCCATGTTCCTCTGTGGAATTTCTAACGAATTGATACATGGTTTGAATGTGCGTAAACCTAATCTTGTGAACCTAATGTGACGTTTGTTACTGTGTAATGCTTCTTATGTGTTGTTCTGCCCTCTGTCATCAATTTTTCTAACTATGAGTGAACTGCAATGATTGAATAATTGTACCGTTGTAGGCCTGTTGCTCTCTGCGGCGAGACGTTTTAAAAGGGCTATCGAGTCACAACCACGCTTTGAAGTTGGGAACCACAGAAAACCAAATTTAGCCGACCACCACCTTGGAAACGATGGGGTTAATCTGGTGAACTGAAAGAAATTGGCCAAGAACTGAAAAAAAAAATGTTTTTTTTCCCCGTTCTACATTTGGCTTATATGAAGATCATTGGAAAATCAGCTACACACATACATGAATCCCAATAAGCGGATATTACGGACATTATGTACAGAAATGTTTTCGAACAAGGAAAGGGAGGGGAAAATAACACTTTCTAGATCCTCCAAAACAGTCTCGCGGTCTGATAACGATTACTTGCAGGAAGTATAAAACAAATTTTGAGAAACTTATCTTCAGAATGCAAAAAAAACTTGAACGAGAAAAAAATAAATGGTAACATTATTCAATGTTCCGATAACTATAAACGGGCTTTTCCCCATGCTATATTGTTTTTTTTCAGTTCTTTGAGAAGGTGATAGCAAACCCGAATGATAACCCGTCATTCTAATAAGCAGCGTCACTGTAACGCGAAATATAAAAAAAATATTCAATTTCAGAAAAAGTCGGGAACATATATTATTGTTTAAAGAATTGAAAGAAAAAAGTTAATTAAAAAAAAGATAAATTTATTAAACTCACCAAGGGATAAGTATGCATAATAACCGATTTATCACATTTACCGTAACATAATATGCAAATCATCAGAAATTAAATCGCTTAGTCTGTCAACATTTTTGATTCAATACATTATCAAATTCTTTAAAAATCATGAAAATTTATAATTAATATTATAAAATTACTGCTAGAAATGCTATTGAGTGAATCTTAATTATTAAATGCAAAGAAGAAAAACGAAGAAAATGTCCATCTTTTCACAGTAATTCCACCTTATAAGACCATCATGCACTCATGAAGTTAATCATATTGAATTCAGAGTTTTGAGTATTATTCATCAAAATGAATGTAGTAACATGAATGAGTGTAGTAACATGTAAAAATAAAAATAAAAATATGTTTCAGTGTTAGGGTAAGGAACGCGATGTGAATATTTCCAAAAACCATCAATAATTTCAATTCATATGGTACAAATATGTCTTTCCAACTTATTCCTCAGCAAGACGGATATGTATTCCAACAAGAGGAACAACTAGAGATGAAGGTGGAGGGGATTACGCCATTGCCATAAATGGATCGATTCGTCCTCCGACTAATGAAGTGGATAAATCTTTAATTAAGCAATCCGAGCGTGAATCGCTTCGCCAGTAATTAAAATTCCTGTCTCTAAATGATGTAGAAATGCTGGATGCACTTAAATTTTAATCAATTATTCCTAATGCTGCTCCTCAAAGAACATACCTGTACGCGTGGCACACGCACAAGCGGTCTACCGAAGAGAGTTTTCCGATTTCCTGTAAGACGACATGTTCAAGAGAGCGTGCGTGATTTGGAGAAGAATTACACCGTGTCCAATACCAATCGTCGAGTTTTACAAGATTTCAACGGAGTTCCAATGAGATAAATTTTATATTTAGGTTTTCGTGATCTGGATCTCAGATTTTATAAGACGGAAAGCGTGAAACGTGTATTACTCATGTTCGAAACTAATCATCTGGTGATACGCGAAAGAATTTTAGAAATAATTATATTAGTATTGAGATACCAGTTCTTCATGCTTGCAACTCTTCTCAAGAAATTGTTCAAATGCTGGTGGGAAAGGGCATTATTCCGCACATTGTTTTTTTTGTTTTTTTTTCATTTGACCGAATCAACCATGTCATACTAAAAAGCGTCATGGCACAAATGTTTCTTGAAAGCAAGCAATTCATGACAGGGTTATACATGTCGCTGCACACGTTCCACTTAATCCGCTGGCACATGTTTTATGTCAACGTCTATGTTACTGCGCTTGTTAGCTTTGCATTTAAGTTAGCGCACATGTTAGTTTTGCGTTTATGTTAGCGCACATGTTAGTTTTTCATCTCTGTACCGCACATTTTATATAACCTATGTCTAGAACATGTCTTGTGGGTCCCCAGAAGCTCCAACCAGGTGCCCCAAACTTTTCTTGTACATAATTATACCTCAGTTAACACTAGAAAGACAATAATTCCGAACTACCTAAAACGACGGTCATCTTTCATTGTGACCGTATTAGGAAAAAAAATTAATATCGGTTATTTTGCTTCACCGAAATTCACTACTACATTTCTGTTAATTAATACATTTGTTCAGTCTCTTTGACTAATTTTTGCGATAAACCCTCATTAATGTACTATTTTATTTTATTTACTTATTTCTTTGGACAAAAGGGCTTGCCATAACAAAAATTAATCCCTTGTTTAGTTACTTCAAAAAGACGTTTGAGTGTATGATTTTTGAGCTCTTGTAATTTGTGGCTTCATTTCCACTTTGCAATCCATTGACAAGTTTTGGAGTATAATACGCTGAAGAGATTGCATGTGAGGAATGAGAAAAACTGTATATAGCCTCTAACAAATTCTGAGCAATGTGATCATACATAAGGCCAGTATTTCGTTATAAAAGTTTGATGAAAAAATATTTCACAAAACTTAAAAAAAACAATGCCAATAAGCCTAATGGTTACATTCGCTCGAATGTAATCGATGTGGTTATTGGTTGCATTTTTCAAGTTTAATCAAATAACTATCTCACATCTCATAAAATAATATTAGCATTTCTAGATTGTGGATTTAGTATTTACTAAAAACTTCCAGTGAAAAATATAGTGGTTAATTACCGCTATAGATTCAGACACAGGGTATGCGCTCCAAGATCCAATATCCTAGGATATGGTGTCATTGAAATATTATTACCAAAACTGTTTTCGAGTCAAATCTATCAAGGATGGGAAAAAGTAGAGGGTTTTTGTAATTAAAATTTGTCTCACTTTTCCCGAGAAAAAAATGGCACGTGCATATGAAATTGTAAACGGAACTTTTTAGAATTTGGGAAAGAGCTTTTTTAGAATTTTTTTTTACTTCTAGAATTGAACAGAACTTTTCAGAATAATACTAAAGATTGGAATTTATTTTATGAACATTTCCTTACTTCTTCAAGTATATCACAGTTCTTTGATATATATCTTCTTTTCTTATCAGTGGCTTCGAATTTATCATTAAATTTCATCTAGCCTTTTTTTTTACTATACTTAAAAAGGCATTACGTAACTTCAATCAGATATTTATGGGGTTTTTTTCTCCTTCTCCAAATTTCATTTTTCTTGATTTGATCTTCATGGGAATTGTACCTTAGATATACTTCTGTTATTCCGCTTCTATCACTAGGGACGGAATTAGTGGGGCGGCTGCCTCGGATGAGAATTTTTAGAAGGGGTAACAACAACACCGTTACAAAATGATAGACATTTTCCAGTGGCGAACGCAACAGAATCATGTTGGATCTCCTCACTATATTCCTAGATACGGTCCTACGATTACACTAGTCTACAAAAATTTTTATAACATGGGGAAATCTAGCTGTTTTTAATTAATTTTTGGATTCCGGATCTGATCATCAAGAATTAGTACTATGTCTAGTTTTTTTTTGTTATATTCAGCACCCCAGAATTAGCCTACAAAAACTTATTTACTCCTTTTTTTCTCTGTTCTCTCGTGAATGTGCATATTAACAACAATTTATATATATTTCTCCCGTTTTGACATCTGCATATGCAGTAAGGGTGTTCAAATTGAGAACCTAATTCTAACTTACAAATAAATTTATGGCTTTGCCATCTTTGATGCGATTTATATGTATAACTTTTAATGTGTGATTCTCTCCCTATAAGCTGTAACTTTTGGATACCTTTAGACGGTCATCCTGTATATTTCATCAAAGTAAGGGAAAATGATCCTACTCTTATCTATGTTTTATGATATCTGTACAAATAATAGTATCTTGATAACGTGGGAAAAGTTCGGAAATTCCGAATATGTATTATACGTTGTTTCTTTAACATTAGAGAACAAACAAAATACCCGAATTTCACAGACCAATTAATCACAAATAAGCACGAAGCCATTCATTCGCATGTGCTAAGTAATGAATGACGCATTAATATCAGCACGCTCGCAACTCTACATTTACCATACACACTCATTACCCTTAGAACAAAAGATTCCGTTTTCAATTTGTGGCTTCCAAATGGCGATCATTTCCCGTCATTTCCCAACGGTGTCGTTACGGATAAAACATCGTCGTTTCTTCACGATATAAATAATTGCATTTAGGTGGGCGGAGAGCAGACATGATGTCTCAAAGCACAGGAATATCTTTTAGATTTTTGCTCTTGAGTTTCAGACGCTCTTCTTTTCCCATCTTCTTTACTTACTTATAAGTAATACTTTCTTCTCCATCCTCTTTTTTCAACATAATTTGATTATTCCAAAGTATATATATATATGTATATATATATATATTATTATTATTATTATTTATAAAGGAAAACGATATTTGAACCACATCATCTTTGTTTTGTTTTTTGTTCCATAAATAACTTAATTACTCGTATTTTGTTTTGCTTTGTTAGTTTAAATAGACCACAGTTTATCCCCGTCGGAAATCACTTTGGTACGCTTCTTTAATTACTCCACTTGGCAGCAGCGCAAACAGGAATAAATTGAGGCCATAAATTCTATTAAATGTTAAGATATTTTTATTTTAATTTCTCGAACAAATTAATCTTTGTACTTAGTTTTTTTTTTCTGTGTGTGTGTGTGTTTGTGTTTTTTTTCTTAATCTAACGTACCATGACAGAAACAGTAATTTGCGTAATTTATGCTATGTCACCCTTCTTAAACGTCTACAACTCGTGCTTGAAGCTTGTTGAAAGTACAGCCTAATGTGTTTGAACCAACAAACTCTTCCTGCCCATAGTTGTTCCTGTTCCTTTTGTTTTTGGAATTTAGGTGTGATCGTGTTAATGACTTTAAAGCTATGTTGAAGCTTCATAAAATTTATCCAAATAATTAAATGTTCTTAATCAAGGGTTGCACAACCTTTACAGTCTGCGGGACAGATACGCGGTATTTTTGCCAGATGAGGAACTTTAAGGTGTGGTCGTATGACCCGTATTTTGCGGTGGATTCTCGAAATTTTGGTCATCTCAATATTTTTCATAAAAAGACCTGTTATTTCCCCTTATTTCCCCTTTTTAGCTACTTGAATTTTTGAAATCGAGAATATTTTCACGACCTATATTTTCGTCGATATTTTTCGCTGTAAATGACAACTTCATTTGCTTTTGACTAACTTTGACGATTTCCCGTAGTTTTATGAAAGAAATATGACCAGTCGAGCTCTTTATAGTCTATTGCGTACGTTGATACTTTTCTTCCGGCACAACTTTCACGGGACAAAGGTTAAGATGTTATTCTGAACTAGAGTTATATAATAAGGGCTTTCTCATGACTCACCGGAGTCCGCTGTCGTCATCGCCCAGACAGAACCAGTTCATAGCCATTGGCTACCCTGATATTTCAAGGTCGCTTTAGTTGAAACATGTTGGAGTAGTAACATCACGCAACTGATTCGAGACCACGCCCACTGAGCCAAGGCGGTTAGAACCACTTCGAAGGGATGAGACAGGTCTAGCTATGCAGGCTTGATTCTGGGCAGATGAGCAAAGATTATAATGTATTCCAGCCGAGAGCCTTACGGAGTTTCGAACTGAGATTTGTAAATTATTAACTGCCCCCGAACACCCGAATGTCAAAGAGACATCATATATAAAACAATAGAAATGTGCTATATGTGCAGTGCATGTCTATTCAGTATGAATAAAATATGTATATCTCAAAACGTACGGATAATAACTAGTAATAGATAGATTTTGTGATACAAAAAACGCACCCGTGATTCAAGTTTCCTTTCTTCGTCCAAACTGTATAATCCGGTCAAGATTTTTATTTTTTTTTTGTCTAATGTATGAATGTAACGCCTAAGTATGACAGTTATAGCCCCAGAGCTTTCGAAGACGTAAAAGATTCTTCAGCTGAGGTTTCTTGACGTTCGAAGAATCAATTTCATCCGCAAAGCTTTTGCCTCGCGAAATAAATGGAACTATGATATTTTTTCTTCTCATTTTCTTGATTGATTGCGATGCCACAAATTCTATTTTTTACTCGATTTTTTAAAATATATATCACGTATAGGAAAGAAAAGATTATTTAGTACTATGCCCCGCGTTACATACAAAAGCTATATAATTTGTAAAACAGAAAATAAATTAAGGCGTTACTATTTATTTGCATATATTACACTATATCGGACTATCGTTAAGACGGTTTTTTATCCATATGGTAAATAGGATGAGACGTATACGCTATCATTATACTGCGCATTATTAGACACAATACTTTTTTAATAGGAGCAGTCTGTAAACAAACTTATTTAACCATTTTTTGAAAAGCCCAGATGATACATAATTGCCACTGGAGAACAATAAAATTCCGTGTGACCTTGACCTGCTGAACACAGATATCGCCATGAAAATGTTTTGTTGGCTCTTGTTTCTGAAACATTACCATGCGACTTGTGAAATAGTGTTGAACGAATTGTACCTGTCGACAAAAATTAGACTGATTCCTACATGTGAACACAAGATTAGGAATAGTTTGGACCTGCTGAATACGAATATCACCATGGTAATCTTTCATCGGTGTGTTTTTCCAAGTGTTAGAAAGTAATTTTAGTTGCCGACATGAAAGTAGAATACTGACAGTACGACTTGAAATTACACAATTCCGAATGGTTTTGACTTGCTGGACGCGAATATCACCATGAAAAACTTCTTTCGGGGTTTTCAACGGAAATGTTATCATGTTAAGTTAGACTGAACTTATAGTATTGCAATATATCTCTGTTTATATGCATTCTTATTGTGTTTTATGTACATTACCTTACATCGTTTATGTACATTATATTTCAGAATGTTTGGAAATGGCCTGGAAGGACATTTTGTGCAAGTGGTGCAATATCGAAAGAAAATTATTCCCACCAAAATCAATGAAAATAGTCTGCATTTAGTTGCAATGGTGAAGCAGCTTTTCCATAAATTATTGACCTCATTAGGACGGATTAGATTATACTTAGATTTAGATTACTAATTAGATTTATGCGAGTTGATCTCTGCGTTAAAAAGTCTCGCCACAGAGACATGCACACTTCCGGTACAAATTCATTCGATTGTCCATGGCTAGAGAAGGCCCAATTTGTCTCACAAATATATTTATTTATTCATATTGCCCCCGATTCGAATGTTATGCCGTAATTGAAATTGTACAAAATAAACTGAAGTAAATTAGTAAAAATGTTAAGAAAATCAGTAAACAAAAAAAACTAAGGAAACAGTTATTTTCCGGATATTATGCTGAGGTGAGCTCGGAAAGAAAAGTCATCACGTCTCCGCCGGGACTCGAACCCAGGCCCTCTTGCATACCGGGCAAGCATGCTACCATCTACACCACTGGAGACACATGAATCTGCCTTCCAAATTTCACGCACTGTGTCGTGAGGCGCTGAAGTAGAGGCATTAGTAGCCTCTCTTAACTTCAGGAAATGGCCCCCGGGTGGGACGGTTTAGAGAGATATAGATGGCTTTTTTCCTCAGCCAGAGATGCAAGAGGGAGAGAGAGATGCGGTATGCAAGAGGGCCTGGGTTCGAGTCCCGGCGGAGACGTGATGACTTTTCTTTCCGAGCTCACCTCAGCATAATATCCGGAAAATAAATGTTTCCTTGATATCTCTGGCTGAGAAAAAAGCCATCTATATCTCTCTAAACCATCCCACCCGGGGGGCCATTTCCTGAAGTTAAGAGAGGCTACTAATGCCTCTACTTCAGCGCCTCACGACACAGTGCGTGAAATTTGGAAGGCAGATTCATGTGTCTCCAGTGGTGTAGATGGTAGCATGCTTGCCCGGTATGCAAGAGGGCCTGGGTTCGGGTCCCGGCGGAGACGTGATGACTTTTCTTTCCGAACTCACCTCAGCATAATATAACTGTTAAATAATATAACAGAAAATAACTGTTTCCTTGATATCTCTGGCTGAGAAAAAAGCTATCTATATCTCTCTAAAAAAAACTAAATTTATGGTTGAATCATACACTCCAAAATACAATTTGACATTTTTTTGTATACTTTGTGAATTGATAACTGATTGACGTAATGTTATTGGAATTAGGACGTATGGTTATTGCAACATCCTGACGTTTATTTTGTAATAAAATGTATGTATAAATTTATATTTTGGATGTATATTTTTTGTTATTATTTTTTAACATCAAAGTTACATAAATTTTATTTGATTTCATTTCTAAGAAAAAATGTGTTTTCTGCAACATAAATGAATACATAAAAATAGTTAATGCAAATAAATAAATAGGAAGATTTCTGGTATAAACTGGCCCCCTATCTGGACAATGGCACAACTCTAACGACTAGTCCCATTGATTGTTTCACTGTCTACGGCAAGAGATTTCCAACGTGATATGAGTTCTGTCAAAATCGGTAACTGACACTTTCTGCACTACTTTATTGCGCAAAAAAAACAATATTTCGAAATTAAGGATAATATAAAACTTTATATAATATAATATAAATCGTATATAAAACTGTCCAATCTACCTATGTAAATGTCTCAAACTATTATAAATGCCAATATTGATTCTGTGTTGACCACTATAGTTACTTTGAATGTACCAAGCAATAAAGCGAAATTTCGAAAAAAACTGAATGCATTTATTATTGATATATACAAAATTTTCGCTAGTTCCACCATTTTATCCTACAGATTTAATTTCCAAGACGATTTCAAATATATTGCGAAAACTCATCTAATTAAAGGGTTGGCCGTTGTTCTCGAATCGTAACAACTTTGTTTTTGACTCATCGTGATCAAATTATACATATTCACACATCACTCCCGTGTGCATTTGCGTTTCTTCACAGGCGTACGCAGAACAAAAGGCGCAAATTCTAAAGAAAAATCTTCCTGGGGGATGGTGCATATTTTCACTCCTATTTAATAGATGACAATAATTCTTGAGTTCAGTTTCATGACAACGCTCTTAATGCTACTATGCTACTGTCAGAATTAGAACCGACGCATCTGGCAAAAGAAAGCAAGCTTATTATCACTATTGTCATTTACGTTGTAAATAACGGAATTAGTAACGGAGGACACAACGCAGAATGCCCCTGAGAAATATATTGCTAAACACATACGTATCACGCTGGAGAGATATTGATAATAAAGAGTTTTGGTGAACAGGTAAACGTGAAGCGAAACAAAGCTACTACCAGGAGATACATCCGGATTCAGTGACTGAAAATTCAGTATCTGACACCAATTAAAGAAGCTCATTATAAATGAAGTATTATACTGGCTGTCTCAAACTGTTCGCACAGCATATATATTTGTAAAACCGTTGACTTTTAAAAAGTATACTTGCAATTACAAAAAAAAGAAATAAATTCAAATGATGTGACATGAAATATCGTGTTATTTCTGAGGAACTGGAGACTTCGAAGTCAAATATCTCCGTCAATACTGCATTTAAACACATGCAAGTTTCTATAAATGGCGTGTCAAAAGTTAATTTGATTTATGCATCCTACTCCTCGAGAAATTTCACACTTTTAATAACTGCATGTCATTTGAAAAACGTAATTGCAAGTATGTTTCTACAGTCGAAAGTTGCAGAGATATCTGCTGTGAAAACCATGTGTGACAGCCTGTATAGCTACGCAATTTGCGCATGGGAAAATAATATGATATAATATCATTGAAATAATATGGAATAATTATGAAATAATTCAGTGATATAATGAAATAATTCATTGATATAATGAAATAATTCATTGATATAATGAAATAATTCATTGATATAATGAAATAATTCATTGATATAATGAAATAATTATGAAATAATTCATTGATATAATGAAATAATTATGAAATAATTCATTGATATAATGCCATAAATGTTGATATACAGGGTGTCCTGTAAGTCATAACTCGACTTTTATCTCATCAAGCGTTCGTAATAGAGGAAAAATTCCAACAATGCATAAAGTGTTTTAAAATGCCACCTTGTGCCAGCTTTGAGAGTGAAAATAAAGTACTATGTTGCAAAGTGAAAAAATCTGAATTTCTAAACGGTCCTCTGGCCCCTAATCATCAAATTAAAAATTATTTTCGTTTCTCTTATGAAGATTTTAAAAAAAAAATCACGTTTCTAAATGCAATGTTTGCTGAGATATTTGAATTTTAGAAAAACGGAGAAAGTTGAGAAAGAATTGCATGAGAGAACTAACACGCATCACTGCTTTCACTAGTTATGCTAATCCAACTTTCCACCCGTTTTGAATTCATGTATCGCAGCGAATATTGCTCTTAGAAAAAAGAAAATTTCCTGTATATAGGAATCATAATAGAAAGAAAATATTCTTAATTGTGTCTCTTTAGGACAAAGGTGCTCGGGGGGCTCGTACCTTCCCTAGGATGATCAAAATTGAAGTATTGATAATAGTATTTCTGTAAAATAAGTTGACATATCGATACAAAGTATTCTATTTCACCCATTACATTCTATATGTATAGTTTGTTTAATAATAATATCATTTGTTTAATAATTTTATTACACACTTTATTTCGTTTAAATATACTATACATAAATATTAATTTAAATGCTTTTTGAAGGGTGATAACTCAAATTTTCACGGAAAGTTTTCTTTCGCCGTGCCCCCTCCACGCCTTTTGCACCCGCCCCAAAATTCGACCAGCGTACGCCCGTACGACAGGGTGTCAGTACAAACATTTATACTTTTTATTTTGGGATACTGTATTTGCACTCTTGAAACCGGTACAACGGTAAAAATGTTTATACACACTTTGAGCATTTTTTGAATTGCAACCATACATCTACGACGAACGGATGATGAGATAGAGGCCGAATTAGGACTTACAGGTAGGGTGACCCTACATCCCGCATTTCCCTGAACTATTCCCCGCTATTTTCCCCGCTATTTTCTATTTTTTTGGCCGTCCCGACTTTTTGGCAAAAGTGTCCCGGTTTTTCCTGTTTTTACGCGTAACCTACTTTAATTTGTATTCTTTATTGAAGTCAAAGATTGAAATTATTTTTCAACTCATTATTTTTCAATGAATTATATAATGATAATTACAACTATAAATAAGAATAATAATTTCCCACATTCACCTTCGTGAACGTTTTTTCTCCTGGAATTCATTTTAATCCACCGCAATATGCAGTAATGCTACATTTCCCGATATATTATTTTTCCCGTAATTTCAGAAATATTTAGCACCTTCGTTCAATTTTGGCGACATTTTTGGCGATAATTGGCGATGTCCCGTATTTTCTCGTATTTGGAATCCTAATTTCCCGTATTTCTCTTGAGGAAATATGGTCAGTCTACTTACAGGACACTGTATATATACTGCCCGAATGGAGCATGCATCAAATTCAAGGCATTGAACTGATTGTATAGATTGAGTGTTAGCCTAATAGCCCGGAAACGGCTTGAAAATCATATTGACTGTAATATAAGTTTTCGTTTTCTCACAGTTATTCATGTACAAGTAGCACCATCTCAACATTTTTAGAATGAAAAATAAAATAAAAAGTAAGGTAAACCCTGTATAAATAAACAATAATGTGGCACAGTATTCATTTAATTTTTTTTTCTAGTACGTTCAGATTGATGACAAAATTTTTATCTCAATGCCTGGATTTTGAATGATGAATTATTTTCAAGATATCGTGCTGTTTATAGATTTTTTTTCCAATCAGAATATAAAATGAATATATTTTTATACAGATAAAGGGATAAATGTGCGTTCAATCACAGAATGAATCTCGTTAATCCTTACTTAAACGCATGGAAGATAATTTGAATCACTTAATCCCATCACGTCAAGGACTTGGATAGTGAAATTTCATTGTGTTTGATTATTCCTTATTTTCCCTTTTTCTCTCTTGAAGGCTTGGTATTAAGTATTTGATTGATGTCCATTGAAAAACGTGGAAGAAGTGAAAAAAAAAAATATCGTGATAAGTCACATTTTTGATATTATCTAAGGAATGAGAGTATTTTAAATTTTATACCTTGCATATTTTCTTTCATTAAATTTAATAAATGGTTCTTATTAGAGCAGACAGCAAATGAATGGTGATTATGATATATTTCTTTTTTTCTACTGTAAAATTTTGAAATAATTATCGATTATTCCTATAATCTCACAGTCCTTTGTTCAGAAACACTTTTTGAAGCATATCTAACACAAATACAAATACAACGACACAACGGGCAAATTTCCCAACGAGGTGGTTGACTTAAAAACATCATGGATCCCCGAGCCATTTTTTGGAGGCCCTACCTACTACTGCTACACCACACATGCACCCCCCACCCCGCGGAACCCCCCAACGAATCGGTACATGCGGGAATGTGCGTGTAGTGAAACCTGACGTGAAGTTTTTTGTTTCTCTGTAATGCTTGTTATGTGTAGTGCTGCCATCTTCCACCAGTTTTTCTAACTATGAGTGAAGTTTATGATTGGATGATTTATCGTTGTAGGACTGTTGCTCTCTGTGGCGAGACTTATTAACGGGGAGATCGGCTCGCATTTGCGCCTTGAAGTTGGGAACCAAAGAAAACCAACTTCAGCCGACCACCACTGTGGGGTTCGAACCCGGATCCTCGCATCGCGAGTCCGACACTATAACCACTCGACCACCACAGTGGCCAAGGCACTCTGTTTCGGATTTTAAAAAAAAAACCATTGTGTGACCAATGCAAATAATATTATTAATCTTTCAACATGCAGTAAAGCAAAGGTTTCCGAGATGTTTGTTATCGTGAAACCCTTGATACTGTTTCACGGAACCCTTATAGTATAGTTCCGTGAGAGAGAAAAACACGTGGGTTACGAGGCGAATCTAGAAAATAATTGATGGTTAGAGACAGTTCCGTGGAATCCTTGATGGCTAGAGGCAGTTCCACGGAACTCTTGGTGATGTTTCACGGACCCGTTAAGAGTACTGTTCCGTGAAACCCGCGATAGTTACGAAGATGTTCAAAGGAATCGTTGGCGGCTATAAACTGTTCCAGGAAATCCTTGATGGCTAGGAACTGTTATACGGAGTCTTTGGTGATATCGTGATAGGGAGTCATTGATGGGTAGAAGATTTTCCAGGGAACTCTTGGTGATACTATTCCACGGAACCCTAAGTAATACTGTTCCATGGCACCCTTGATGGTTATGAGACTGTTTCACGGAATTGATGGCTGCACACTCTTCCGCAGAGCTTTTGCTAAGACTACTCTACTCACCTCTGCCAATATCGGGACTCGAACCCAGCTCCTTCGGATGCCGGCCGAGTATTCTACCAACTATGTTATATATATAGTGACAGAATATTTCACACTTGGGGCACATGCATGCGCTAAACGGTACAGTGCGGAGCACGGAGACAGCAACCAGGTAATGTCTAATCTACATAAAATTACAGTTTACCTCTTGTACCTATTAAAACGTGAAGAGAGTACATCTCTCTTTCTCTACAGATATGTCAAAATCTGGTGGGGCCTGATGAAATTTATGAGTCATAAGCTGATTGTTGTCACCGTCCAACGAAGGACACTATTCAGCATGTATATACGCTCCAAGGTAGAAGTATTCTATCTTTCACTAGCTATGTTGATAGAGCACTCGGCCTGGGGAAGGGGAGGGGGGTTCTTGTTTTTTATTATAAATCACACACACAAACAAAATTAACAATAATGGAGTCTAGGACGTATTATGTTGGTGAATGCAATGTGAAATGCATAACTATTCTACATTTCACTTGTAGGAAAAATTTCATGTTGTGAATTTTTAGTTATGTCAGTTCCTTCAGTGCTAGGTGATTGCATTAGAGATACAGCATCCAATGATGTCATCATTCGCTATATCTGACATTTATGAACAATAATATATTTTCCGCAACAGCGGTTAAAATGACCGCTCTGAAAGTTCTAGCGAGTATGACCATTCCGGTAGTTCTAGTGTAAGATTCGCGTAAATATTTTTGATCAAATTTTTATCAATATATCACTCTTTCTGTATATATGAATATCTTCATGCACCCCGGCTATAAGGGCTCGGGCCTTTAGCTTCATCTTTTAGCGGCCAGCGTTCCCAATTGAGAACATCGGATTTATAATAATTAAAGAAAAAAAGAACAATATTTTTCTTACATGAAACCACTTCATTCTTTTTTTTTCCTTGAACGTGTGAGATTCCAAACTTGATTTACAATAAAAATTTTCACTCATTTTATATATAATATTTATATCATAGATTTTAGAAATCATCTATTTTCAAGGAATACTTTTTTTTTCAATTTTAATGTTGTTTCTATGGACAAGGTAAAGTCCAAAAAAACATACAGGAATTTTTTTCATGATTGGTTTGGTTGTAAACTAAACGATCACAAGGAAAGATAACAAGGAAAAAAAATTAGAAAATCAATTTAAATCATAATTTGGCTAGTAAAAAGGTTAATATATATAAGCAATAAATTATTAAATCCCGCAAATACATAGGGTTATGACAACTAGTAAATTGTGCGAAAAATGACGTATAATTTATTGATCAGACAACAGAAAATAACCAAAAAAAAACTATATATAATATACTTTATGTCATTTTTTGACAGGAAAATTTCGAACTTTATTTCCAACAGCTTTCCTCTGAAAGTGATTTTTGTATGTCACGCCAGTTTTCTTCTTCTGCCATTTATTTCATCTTCTTACTTCTTGTTCTTCTTATAGTCCCTGCATTTTGTTTCTCTTTTATTTATTTATTTTCCTTTGCACTATTTATTTATATAAAAAATGTGTGTTTGCCCACCACTACCATTTCCTTCGGTCCGTAAGGCTGGTGAGAAATTGCTATGTCATGCTGTCAACCGACATATACAGTTGTAATGCGGCAAATCGAAAACAATGAAGAAACCGCTCCGAGGGAAACTAAAACAAAAGATAAAAGTAACTTGATAAAGATGAAACAAAAAATGAAAAAAAACAGTTCAAAAAAGCAATCCCATTTCGTTTTGTCTCTTTTTTTTTATAAAGAATTTCGCAATATCGCACTTATTATCGTTTAAACTTACAATTTTTTTCCTTTTATAGTTTAATCAATAATCTTTCTTGAACCATTGAGTTTTACAAAAAAATAAATAAATAAAATTATACAAGATATACAGAAGACTGGATGTTGTGAAGATATTTATTACTTGAGATGTTAATTTTTTAAGGAAGGAAAAAACTCATCTCTGCCTCTACCGGGAGTCGAACCCAGGTCCCTCGATTGCCGGACGATTCGACTCCCGGTAGAGGCAGAGATGAGTTTTTTCCTTCCTTAAAAAATTAACATCTCAAGTAATAAATATCTTCACAACATCCAGTCTTCTGTATATCTTGTATTAACAAGTGGAGAGCGACATTCATGTCATAAATAAAATTATGTTGAAACATGCAATTTTTTTTATATATTGATTTATATTTTTGTAAAAAACGGAGGCTTTCATTGTGATCTAATAATTATAGTGATAGGAACCGAGAGACACCCAGGCTCTAACACATTCGGTAATATCAGCACATTGTCCCTGAGGACTCCGGTGCCTCAGGGGAACCTCACCTTTTATTTTGAACTCGAGAAAGATATATATACATGGACAGGTGCAATTACGCACATCGCCAGTAAACAAGTATAAGATTTACGATAGAAAAATGGTGATTGAGGAACATAAATCACAATTATATAAATCACAGGTTGTAAATTACAAAATCGTCATAATCGAGAATAGTTCTTGATAAATTTTGGTCTGATTCTCTTCGAGGATTTTCATTGAATCAGTTGCTATCAATCAATGGAAACTGTCAATCTGCAGCTGGGTTGATCTAATCGATGCACTGCGTGGTTTGGTTTGGTCCAAAGACATTCATCAGCAATCGCTACCAGTATCCAGCATCCAATTTCTCGGTAAGCCAGCGTGGATCATAATATTATCGTGTACTCTCTGGTTCCTCCTCTTCTTCCTCTTCTCTATAGAGATGTGTGAGATCGCTGCCTGGATGTAGGTAGCATCTTATTCTAGTAGATCTAACAGGCATGGGTGGCTCTCTATCTGGTTCTGGTCCCGGAGCTGTAGCTCTGATGTCCTTAAGGTGATGCTTCAGAAAGCGGACCAGTCTACGCATTTTACTTTTCGAATCATCCCACTTCAGGATGCACGGTGACCTAATAGTGGATAAGTAGCGATCACCTCATCATAAACATAAGAAGTTGTATCTCATTACTAGGGCTAGGATGTTTATGATCTAAACACTGGCAGAATATATACGAAATGCGTTTAAAAATTGCATGCTTCATACAAATGGATTGTTATAAAAACCTAAAAATATGCCTTTATTAATAGGCTGACCATATTTGCTCGAGAAAATCACGAATCATTTTCCAAAATCACGCCAAAGGTACACAGAAAAAACCTTTAGTATTTTATTAGTTAGTTATTTTTATTAGAAATTTTATCAATTACCTGTCCGTGAGATATAGAGATTGTGCACCACCCCCCCCCCGCCCGGTTTAAAACTGCAAATATAGATGCAAAACTCCATTTGCTGCAACAAACGAGAGAATATACTAAGCAGTTTCAAATTACGAAGGAACTCTTCTTCTTAAGGCGATGATTTGCGTTGATATGTGCAAGATTAATTGTTATTTACACTTGGTATATTCATGTTACGGTAAATATTGCAAATCGGTTATTATTGCATACTTACCAATCATCTTTATAAGATTGATAAGAAAGTTTATCACTTTTACATAATGCTCTCCACCCCCCCCCCCCCCCGCACACACACACAAGCGTCGTTGATAAGTTTGATAAATACGAAAAAAAAATATCACTTTTGCCAGCGGTTATGCATAATAATGAAACAAGTATCCTTTGTGAATTTGAAAAATACTTGAAATTTATCGCCTTCATCTCTGATTATGCATAATACCCTAATGTAATTGATGAATATGATAAAAAAAATTAAAAAAAAAATTGTTCTAAATGTGTCTAGTATGTTTAATGGATATATTAATATGCGCACCCCGATATAATAACAAATTTTACGATCAGACCCCGATATAATAATAGAATATGTGTATGTATTATCAGCACATCATATAATACGATTTATCATGTTTACCAACGACACGACGCTTAGATAATATGCATAATCGCCAGTAAAAGTGATTGATTTTGAGAAATTTAGCAAGCTTACCAGAATGCTCAGTGATAATGTATAACAACCAGTTATTATGTATATCAACCAGATTTATCATATTTGCCATAACATCCGTCCCAGTACCATCCATGCATGTTTAGACCGATAAGGTGACAGCAACGTCATGAACTGGCAAAAGCTGATATTCAGGTCTGATCTAGTCATTCCGATGACGCCTGACAGAGTCTTAACTAGGATTTTCCACCCTCCCTCCCAACTTTAAAATTCGATAATTTCATAATGATGCTCTTTGTTCTTACCTAAAACTGTCAATCCCTAAATTTTGCCACCCGGAGCAGTTGCCTCCCTCTCCTCTCTAGCTCCGGCCTTGATGACTGACACTGATTTCTTAGAAATATTCGCATTTTGATTTTAGTTGAATTTCTCTAAATACATATATTATTCAGATATCCAAGACTATAAAATACAATAAAAACTATTTCATTTGTTTTTCACACTCGAAGCTACATCTTTAATCCGGAAAATTCATGCATCTCCCTGAATCCCAACCCACGCAAATCCTATGACATTTACATATTGCACACAAACATATTTTTATCTATTATTCAACCTACATTATTGGTATTACATGATATTTTTTTAAGCCAATATAAAAATTCCCTCTTCAACCGAACATCTCGTAATATACCCATTAAAAATAATTATTCGCTTGTAGAAACTCGTTAGTAAATTGTACAAAAAATATAGTTTTTTTTAATTGCAAATGAAAATTATGCAACTTGAAGCTAATGAATTAAGGCAAAAGAATAATATCAACTCCAATTAAATAGGCTTAGTAAAGAAAATCCTCAATCTTCAATACAAAGAAGAGAGAAGATGAGAATATATATTAATTTAAAAAAATAAGTACAAAAAATCAAGTTTTTGTTACTGAGATTTTTCGAATTTCGAAGAAAATAATTTAGAACGAAGTAAAAAGAAACTGAATTTAAAAATATATATATATTTATGTTAGATGTTTCTTTTCTTCCAGATAAGTAGAACGAGATTGAAATAACTCCTTGAAAACTCTTGAAAAATTTCTAAATGAGGAGATGAGAAAAAATACACTTGAAAAACAAACAAGATAACTAATTATTCATGGGAAAAAATAATTAGTTTATCATTTTCGCAGGATGAAGAAGACGAAAAGTGTTTAACGAACCTATCTCATATTACAAGCAAAAAAAAAACGTATTATTTAATTTCGGAGAGCTACCGTTAGATAATACTTGGGGGGAAGAGTAAATCCCTTATCTTTAGGTAATTTTTTGTCATCCCGTAATCGGATTCATCTCATGTTGTAATGATAACATGCAGGCATTAATTGATCAGAAGAATATATAGAAGGATTTAAGCCACCTGTCAATTGGGTGTTTTGCTGCCCTCTGATTGTGCAGGTCAAGGATTGAATCACGGTTTGGATGTCCACTAACCCTAACAAATTCCCTGGACGGATCATACGGATCTCTCATTAATACACGATTATCCCGTTATGTGAATGTACTTTTTTTCGATCCCAGGTGTAACATTTGATTTAAATTGACATGGAAAAACCGATAACCACTCGGGTCTATCGTTAAGCGATTTTCTACAGTGAGCTGGAGCTGATGAATATCCACTAACACAACAACATATTTACAAGGGCCAGACAAAATCACTTATTATTGAATTACGGTTGAAATCTTGCAGTGGCTACGACGAATCAGAGAACCTGTATGCGAAGGCCGCAGGAGGATAGCAACATGCGATATCGTTGGAAACATTTGAGGTCATTTTGGTCGCGAAATATGTTTCCGACGAAGACATTTTCGAAGACAATAACAAAGTGAATAAGCATTTATCATTTATCGGCGAACTCATATATTTTCATCATACCTCTAAAATGCACATTTTCGGGGCTCGTCTGCATTGGGCTCCACATGCCTTCTCGAATCATCCTAATTTGAAGGATTGCTTCCCTGATAGAAACAGAATTGTCGTTATAATAAGAGAAAGATACATTATAAAAGATAATCCTCTTTCTTCTGGACGTTGAAAGGAGAGAAATTCTGCTTTTATTCACTGGCTTTCAAATGGTTTAAGTACACGACGGCTTATATAACATAACGACACCACTTTAATATTGTCGATCTCTCTGAATTCGATGGTTAGTGCCAAACACATGATACTCGGGCGTATTGTCCCTCCATGTTTCACTTTTGATGTGTACTGTCAGATATTGTGTTACCGATTGCCACTGGAACCGTGGACGAATAGTTTTTAGAGGTCGCTTGTTGATCCCGCTTGGCTTCTATAGCAATGCACCCGGTCATCAGAGGGAAGGGCGTGGGTGGTGGTAACTCCTGGTCGACCAAGTATAGGTTTCTGGAAAATTGTTTGACTAGTTTGGCATTGTTTCCAACCGTTATATAATAAAGTCGTTGAAATAAAGTTTTCTTAGCTGAACAATTTGCAGAGCAGGGTTGAATGGGCAAGTTTTTATTATATGCATGGAATTTCGTCCAAAGATAACTGTTAAGTTTGCTGCACTGTGAAAACAATTTAAGTGTAAACAAGCAAACTTACACAAGAAAAGAATTGCAATTTTTTTTGGGAATGCCATAGGTTATCACTAGGCACGGGAACTGTAGTAAATCTGAAATATAGACTGAGATTATAGTGTCACATAGGTAATATATATCAAGGAACTTCCCGAAATAAATCTTGGACATTTCAAAAAAACTATAAATGTCTGATGACAATTTAAAATTTCAATATTTGTTCATCACTGAAATTTCATTAAAATTCTGTAAAACCACGAAATTGGTTTAAATTTTTTTAAACCATTTTTAAACCAATGTATGAATATTTTCTCAAAAATATTCTTACTGCAATAAGTTATGAAAACACTGGTTTCATATTAAATAATAGTAAAAAGTTTTGAAATTCCATAGGAATGGTAATTTGCAATCTATGAAATCATATGACTTTGAGAAGCTATTTACAAACATTCCTCATGATGATATATTTAAAATTTGCAAATTTTTATTCAAAAAATATGAAAACTGTGTTAATATGGAAAAAAATTTATTGGATATGTTTCTCAGTTCTGCATTTTTGAGAACTACCTTTTTAAAGGTATGGATCTTTTAAGACAAATTGCTATTATTCCTATGGAAACTAGTTTTCCAAGTGCTTTTTCCCATATCTTTCTGGACTATTTCGAAAACTCAATTTCTGACAAAAATTTGTGGTTTTACATACATAGGTGGCTTAATTACCTTAAATTTTCAGATTTTCATGAAATCAGTAATAAAGTATATCCGAATACTCTCAATCTAAAGAAAATAAACATTGACCATATTTCAACAGATTTTTTTGGACTTGAAAATTCAAAATTCTCAACACAGTTTTCGTTGGTATTTATGACAAAAAAAAAAAAAGTCTTCGAATTCACAGAGTCAATTTTTTTGACTAATTACAATTGTAATATAAGCAAAAAAAAAAATTTTTAAATAGCATTTTCTCTCATTTTCTCAATTGAGGAGAATAAAATACATTTGCAACAATGCTAGGGATAATTTTGATGTGATAAACAACTTCAAGAAATTCATAGTTATCAACAGCTACCGTTCTTCCCTTCCAAATATCTTCAACAGAAGCAGCATCAATAGAGTTTCTTCATTAACTTATAAGAATAATTATTCGCTGTATGAAAGAGTAAGCTTATTTTACATATATTTACACCTATTTCCTGCATCTCGTGTTTATTATTCATATTAAAAGTGTGAATGTAAAATGTGATTCGATTTTTCGCTATTGATTTCATTAGTTGGACTTCTTATGTACTGCGTTGGCAAAAACTTAGGGGAGCAAGCACATTTGTCTAAGACTAAGGTCTATTGAGATTTCAGAAACGTTTTTCCTATTTCAGCCATTCTCTGTGGTGTTTTCCCCCGATGAAGAACCCAGAGATGGCTTTGTTTCTTCAAATCATTTTTCTACTTTGTTTTGGCTGAATATTTTAAATTACTTTCTGATTTCGTTTTAACAATAAGCTATTTGCTTTTAAAATTTCTCTTCGTTGCTTTATATTTATCACTATATATTCTAGCTGCCTTAGGAGCTAATATTGGTTTGTTTTTACATATTTTTATTTGTATGTTTTTTGGTAAGCCAAAGATAGGCGTCAAATTACCATCAGTTCCCGCAGAAATTTTTGCGATAAAAATCTTTAGAAGTCCAAAAAACATGAGAAAGAAAAAGCGAAATTGAGAAAATACAGAAATTGAAAATCACTAGAAAAACACGAAAAAATGTATTAGTAACACAATTTAATGGACACTACCACAAAAATATGTTTCGAAAATTTTACAATAAAAATAAATAAAAAAAATATAATAATCCGACCTGAAATTAAACTTTTTAATAGAAATATCACGAAATGTCGTTAACTAACATGTTAAAAACGTGGGTGAAGTTTGCAACCCATAAAGGAAGATGGATAGCCATTGCCACTCAAGATATTTAAAGTCAGAAAAAGCGTTATGGAAATCCTTAACATTAGTGCATGTATTTTATCCTTGATAGTTGTTCAAAAATATATATATGTTTCAGAATTCTAATATTGGTATTAAAATTGTGCAGAAAATGACCGCGGTACGACGAAAATGATCAAATAAACGACCCTGCCTCTAAACAGGGGTGACGTTTAAAATTAGTTAATATGGGTTGAGCCTGTACCGTATTGGTTTCAAAGAAAGAAAGTTTTAATAGTAACGCATGTGGGAAATAATAATCAGGCAAATTAAAATTCTCATTTGTATTCGGTCCTAGGTTACCGGAAGCGGTTGCCGAAAAAAAAAATTGCGCGTCAACAACTTAAAATATGCTGAGATGTCAGATTAAAATCACTTAGACCACATCGGATGAAAAAAAATCGAAATCTAAAAGAAACCAAAAATTTCATTCGCGCCGATTTAATTGAAATATTCAATTATAATGATGTATAATTGCATTTTTTCGCTGTTTTTGCATGTGTATATATGCTACGTTAAATGTGATAAATCGCTTATTATGCATAATAGTCGGTTATTATGCATAATTTCCAGTCGTCTGGGTAAGTATGATGAATTTATTCCTTTTACCGCTGAATATGCATCATACCTAAGCGTGATTGTTGGCTTAAATTTGATAAATACTGAAATCATTATTGTTTTTTCCGGCGGTTATGCATAATAATCCAGTGTCTTTGGTAAATTTGAAAAAAAAAATACTTGAAACTCATCGTCTTTATCTGTGATTATGCGTGATAATGTAGTGCAATTGGTGAATTCGATAAGTATGGAAACAATTCCAAATGCATCTGGTATGTGTAATGAATATAGTCGAACCTCGATACAATAACAACTTTGATATTTTTTATTTCGGTTTTTCAAATGTGCTAACGACAAAAATGCTTGGTAAGTGTGGATAATTTACTGTCATTATGTATGATAACCGTGTTTTTCACATCTACTCTAACATATATAGAAAGTTTATTTATTTCATCGGCTTTTTCTCATGATAGCGTGGCTATAAGATTATATTTATTAAAATTTTTAGCATATTATTTTTATTTCAGTTTCAGAATCAGGAGTAGAAATTTTATTAATCCTGGAAATTCATCGTGGTTAATAGCATGGTGATCCCTGTACAGGTGAAGAGCCGGAACAAAGAAACATTGAGTTTGTCGCATTTTCCGACTGAAGTACACCGAATAATAATAGACAATGATTGACAATATGGACTAATATCGACATAGCAAGGACTTCTGCAAAAGCAGAAGTCAATCGGATTAAATTGCATGCGTCCTAAACGGATACTATCATCCAATCTCGCTCCTGGGATCTGGTTAATTTATAGACAGCACTTGTGCGTTCAATGGCCAGGGATCAACGGTCCGGGATTCGCTAATGGGCACGTTTGTACGTTATGTGTGTGTGAGAAAGACTGGTCACACATAAACCCGGGGGGAATATTGCGCACGGCGCAAATCCTAGACCATCAATATCAGATACTGATGCGCACGTCCGAGATTCATAACAAACCTCTAATATTGCCATTTGAATAGAAGGGTTGCACTGACATATCCCGATCCAGCTTTAACATGCGGCGTTTCGGATTGAGTTGCAGTAGAGGTTATGAATGCAATCTACTATCCGATCACACAGTAACAATTACAACGGATATATCTATGCGGAACATGTATTATTAAATTGGACGGAATAATTTCATTGTCCACCAAACTGCAATTAATAATTTATTTTGCATACAATTGGGCATACATATCAGAATTTATTTATTTTTTTATTAAACAAACAACACTATAGACAAAAATAAATTATAAACAAACGCTATTCGACCCAGAGGGATAAAATCCTTCTGTGAGTCGCACAGATGAATTATGTACAAATCATTTGGCAATATAATGCATTGTCAAATTTATATTCTACAACAGTAGCTGAATGCAAGGTACACCAACCACATTACTTTCATGTGTTATAATAGACTCTCATGTGTCACATACGATACTGAAAAACAATATAATTTTCCTACCTTAAATAAATATTTTTTATGCATATTTTAATATGCATATTTTCTCCTAAATTACATGATTGTTCAACATTGATTGATCAAGTGAAAGAAATCACTCAACATCTATCATCAAGAAACATTATCTGTCTCCAGGAAGTCAAAAATGATTTGTGTTATTTGCTTCGCCGTCATTCTGGTTCAAGTACACAATGAATGAATGAGCGCCAGTAATTTGCCACAGGACTTATCCCGCTGCGAGATCCCTTCCAGGCAAGTTTCGTGGCAGAGTCTGGAACTTCAAGTACGCAGTGTAATATATAAGTAAATACCATATTGTTTCAAAAGTTATGTAAATAGTCATAATTTATACGTTATTATATAATTTATATCGCCTGTCTATACTCTTGTCTTATGTAAAAACGAACATGACGCATTTCTGTGTAAATCTCTTCAAATTGGCGGCAAACTTGGCAAGTTAGGCAACATCTCCAATGATTTGGTGACGTCATAGCGCAAAGAGATCTTTGTAGAAAGAACAGGAAAAAATGAGATCTCGCGATAGTAGATTGGTGAAGATTCTCGGCTTTTATTTACATGCATAGAAGCTCCGCCAAAGCGAAACTGGGTAGTGGAGATACAAAGAAGGAAGGCAAACTCTTTTGTGCGTTAGTTAGAAACCAACTACTCTCTTTCAGGGGATTTCTGTTTAACGTGCATAGGCTTGTGCATACATGTACATAGATGTTTTGTGAAAAGAATCTGTGTTGTCCTTCAAATTGCTTCATGCTTAATCATATCGAGTGCTAGTGAGATACATTATCCATAACAATATAAAAAATTCAAGACATACTGTTTAACAGTTCAAAGTAAAATGGCATTGGCTTTTGTGAATATTTAAAAAATATATGTGAACATATTCTGGGAATGCTTACAATATTAATATACAAATTATAATATACATATATACAGTAGTTAATAAATATAGTAATACATAAAGTATAATACTGTTACTTATCCCTAACAATTCAATAAATAGTTTAGAACGTGTCTTCATAGTTCTGAGGTTTTTGGCATGCTTGTAAATGTATTTGTGGTTAGTTTTCTTAGTTGTTGGTTTTGAATACCTTAATATAGATACCTTAAATAATATAATGAGGAACATTTTTTGAAAGATAAACAAATCGTAAGTTATATTTGAACAGCATATATATATATATATATAAGTATGTATGTATGTATAACTGTAAAATACATCTTTCTGAAAATCGTCTTCTATTAAATAGTTGATTTTGTATGAAAGAGATGTGTGAAACCGAATTTATTTTTACTATTGTATCGCAATGAGATTGGAATGAGAATTATCATTTCAAATCGTCTTGTATGGTTACCCCAATGTGTTCGTTCGTATTCATGTACTCTCTTTGGATTTTTCGACAATTGCAGCTTTGTTATGTTTGAGGGTGACATATATGAACTTTAATCTATATTTTGTGTCGGAATTTAAGCTTCCCTTTTTAGTACTCTATATATAATATTTGGTTTCCAATTAAAATTTGTTTGCAACCCTCTGCTGAATAATAAGTCTCAGATCATCCTCTGCCTTTGTAATTAAAATTTTTCTGTCGGCATCCTCTAAATACAGAACTATGTCATCGGCAAATGAAATAAATGACCGTTAACAGAAATCATTTATGCAAATTAGGAATAAAGTGGGACCAAAAATAGGTCCTTGTGATGAACCCCTTTTAAACCTTGAGAAAACTACTCACATTTTTTGATTTATAATTATTATTTGTTGTCTGTTGAATTAATGTTTTGAGACATTCCGATATTTGCCGTCGTCGTATACCAGTCCTATGTAATTTTTCCATTCATATGTTCAAGTGAACATTATCAAATGACTGTGTTTCACGTCTAAATAGACAGCAATGGACATTTATTGTTATTGAAACCGATATTCAAATAGTGACATATTTTAGCAATAGAAAATTCGGTGGTTTTATATTTGTTTTTGTTGATAATTTTTGTCGCACCACGGTCATTTTCTGCACACGAGGGCTAATTAGACCGGGACCTACGATTTATTGCCGATTTCGAAGGGCAGACCATTTGTTTATACGGTGGTTCGCTAACCTTTCGATGGGGGAACCCCTGCATTTTTTTTGCTGCGGTCCGTTTTTTGCTGTATCGCTGTGTCAGGAAAGTTTTCTGACAAGGACGAACCGGGTATCCAACACGTGACACGTCTAAACATCCTTTAGTACTTAAGGTGAGCATCTTATCGACCGGGCTACCGCGCCCCATTTGTTTTTGTGAAAGCCGTATTCGAAGTGAATTAATTTTTATATGGTTTAAAAACGTGTTATATAAATTGTTCGATTATGTGGTGGAAATACATTAAGTTATAAATTATTTTAGAAATTATTTATAAATTTTGAATCTGATATTGATTGTTGGTTTTAAAAAGACAACTTGACATTCAAAAAGAAATCGAGACAGCAGATATTGAGATAATCTTCCGAAAAATAGAGATTTATTTGGCCACCTTTTATATACTGCACAAGTTTCCGGCACTAGTATGGCATACTGTATGAACCGCGGATGGAAAAAGTTATACGCCCTGATGTACGTGAATAATATTTCTATAAAAACTATTAAGAAAGCAATTCATAATATTACTTATTACCTTCATAAATCAAACATGAAATTTGAAAGAACATTCGTTTTTTAAACAGGAACTATTGACTTATAAAAAAACCGTTAGAAAATTTATAATATTATTTGGTTTTGTGTTAAAATAGAAATCATAATATTCATAATTACTAAATTCACAATCCAACTCAAAAGACATTAACGAATAAAATGAAACTGAATGAGAAGTGAACCCATTAGCGGATCTCGAAGAGAAGAACCATTTCCGAAAACTTCACTTCAAAATGCATAGAAATTACCTGCAGTCATAATCTAAAAATTTGAAACACTGAGATGGCAAACTCAACTGAATTGCTATCTTTAGAAAAAAAACAAAAGAATGTATTTGCTTAGAAATTTCAATTCTTCCAAGTTTTATTCCTATTGCAATCATAAAGGAAAAAAGCTACTAGTATAAGCATTTAAAACGCTAGAGTATAAAAGAGAAGAAAAAGAGAAATAGGGAAAAAAAGAACTTTGTATGTAATTATCAGTTTTTAATGTAAAAAAATATATATAGAACAAATGGAAAAAATAAAAATAGAAAAAAAACTCTTTCCGCCATAATTACTTCGAATAAGAGGAAAGACAATTATAATTTATAATTTCCCTCCATGCCTGCGGCATAACGAGTTTCCCATTTATGTGACAAGATAAAAAAAATAATTTTCTCATAGAAATAATGAGCTAAATTTATTTCAGAACAATTCAATTTTTTTTATTTATAAAAAAAATGAAATGTATAAAATGATGATTACAAAGGAATTCAAAAACCCTACTTTACAAATATTTCAAAACTTGATTGACTTATTAACATTAGAAACACAGGTCGGGGGACTATAAAGACTGTAGGGGTCTGCGTGATCCCATAACGTTTTCCGGCAATTTTTGAATATTTTAATACTTCAAAGTATGGTATAATATTTTTTTAAAGACAGAATAGAGTCAAACACAGAGGATTAAGTGTGAAACAATTGATCTATCAATATACATTTATTATTATTTGGTTTTTGAAGCATTCTGTACAAACGACTTGATGTGCGTCAGTGTTGAGGAACTCGAGACTGGGGGAATTTGTACTTTCTATGTGTCTGATAGGATTTCAGTGTTATGAAACTTGATCTTGCATTATATTATTCGCATTTAGAAGCACCTGACGATGATATTTTAGAAGAATTTCAAACAAGATTGTCAATTTCGATACAGAAAAATTAAAAAAAAAACCAATCAATTGGCAATGGGTTTTTTGTGAGAAATTTTGAATCTTTGACACCCTATTGACGAAAAAATGTTCCGAAATGCTTTATTCATTTCTATCTACAGCAGTTTCTTGGCAACTGATAGAGACGTCATTGAGATCCAGAAAATTTATGGAATTCAGTTAACATTTGAGTGGTGAAGGGTGCCGGCAGATCCCACGTTTGATCTTGGGAAAGAATAGAGTTAATAATAAATTTTACCTAACCAGTTTGAGGTGACTGCCGATAGATGGCGCCTTCATATATAACACAACTTGTTAACGGCAGTAAATTGCGTATAGCGATATGGCCTGAAATGGAGTATGCTGTAGAAGTAGTTTACATTTGCTTGAAGTTCTAGGTTGATTTTTTTGGCCCCGTTGTGTTTTGTGTTCCTTGCTTCACAGATGTTTTTCCTGGAGTAGCTTTCATTCTCCTCTAAATTTTTATCATCACTATTATTGCTGCTGGGTTTTTCTCACGCTCTGAAAAAAAAAAAAAAATGTCTGGTGAATCTGCGTTTTCTTGCGATTAGCACATAAGCAAGTGCGTATTTCTATTTCTCGGAACAAACAATTTATCCTACAAAATGACAAAAATACTTGATAATAAAACCTGAGACACCTGCTGACCGACATCTGCAGATTAGAAGGAAGGTAGGAAAAAAGTCTCATGACAGAGAGAAAGAGTTGGGATTATATACTGTATTATGAGCACAAAGAGACTATCAGAAGAATTTTTACCTTATAAAATGAATTGTGACAATGTTGGTAGAATTATATGACCATTGCGTATATGAAATATATGAAATTATTCTATATATATATATATATATATATATATATATATATATATATCGATTCGTATCTCCGTTGTTAAGAAAGACAATAAAAAAGTTCTTATGCACAAAAAGAACATGGGGACAAGAAACCTCGAGACATTTTGGTTTAATCTTAATCAGATATTGGAGTAGAAAGAGCTCACAAAGTCACACAGACCCCCGTTTGTCTTTTCAGTGTTAATACTGTGCATTTAGTGGCAAGGAATAGTCTTATAGTATATAGCTAGAATATAATTTATGAATCAATTCTATTAAGCAGAATTTCTTGAATGACTCTGATGCAAATTTTACTTCTCAATATATTAATTATTGGTTAAACTATAAAATACAAATGTATTATCATTGGCTCTTCACAGCACATCTGCGATTTTATTTTTAAAAAAAACAAAAAAAACTATAATTATTTATAGGAATATATCAATCACATTATGCCTGAAAATATTAAAATCACCTGATATGTGAATAACGTTATTCTATAAGGAAAAATATGTATCTAAAATGAATAAATATTGAGCAAGAATACTAATAAATAAATATGATATAAAATTTGTTTATAGAAAATAGGAACTGTGTTATAATATTAACATATCAAGTTCCATGTAAAAGGATCGGTAATTTAATCGAATTTAACATTTAGTTTTCGCTTCCACTTCAGAAAACAAAAAATGAAATCAATTATTTTTTTTTCTCAAGCTAATGAAAATATTTCACAATTATATTAAACAAAAAAAAATTGTTTTTTTTTAATACAAATATGATTTCAATGAAAAACCTTTTATATGAGAGGCTTTAGAGAGAATCAGAAGAAAAAAATATAACTTTTCATTAGAGCAGTAATTAAAATCGAAAACAATTTTTTATGTTTATGAATTAAAATTGGAAAAAAATGTCCATGCATGGGTCCATGAAAAAAAAATCCTTTCTGGTTGAAAGAAGATAAATTAATTGCTTAAATGTTGAAGAAATGTTATGGGTGATTACTTGCGTGGAAAAATGACGAATTCACACATGCATATAAGATAGAAATTCGAATTTTGTGGTATATGAGAAAATTTATATATGCTAGAAAAAACATGTATAATTCATCACGAAAAATCATATTTAAGTCAGAATTATTTCCAACCATATATAGTGTAAAATATATTTTATGCATCTCAGAGCAAAGAGATGTATGCACTTTATCAATGCATTTATAATTTATGCCAGAACTTTGCCACTGGAGTTATCCCGTTGCCGAGATCTCTTCCAGCCCAGGATCGTCTGGGACACTATTTTGTGTCAGAAAAAACGAAAAAAAAACCAAAACAAACAAAGACATACAAAATTTTTACAACATATTTTCTTCTGACAATTGGGTACTGTCGCGATTAACAAATTTTTTTGTGGTGATTACAGACGAGATGGGGTTGGGAGTTTGACAAAAGTTCCTGGGTTTCGTTCAGAAGGATGAATGTACATATATTACAATGAGGGTACATTTTGGAAGCAATTAGACCCTCCCCCCATGGCATCTCACCTGTTATCTTACAATTGTCATATTATACACACAGAATAAAAAAAAAAATTAAAAAAAAACAACACTAAATGAGAATCGTATTGTTAATCATAAAAATAACCACCGAAACGAGGCATCTCGTTTAACACCATATTGGTGAGCAAATGGGTTTGATAACTTGCGGACTAGAAGTCAGCATCAGTTTTATTGGGTTGTGTTCACTTGTTCCGGTGGATTTGATGAAAATATACAAAATAGAAGTATTGTGTAGGGGAATATATATAATTAGGGATCACCCGTGATATCTCGCTTCGCACCTTATTCGGTGAGCAACATGCATATGACAATATGAGTACCCACGTGTGTTCTGGACATGACGTGACAATGCACAAACAACTTAAATAGAGGGAATAAAAACACAAATGCACATATACATACATTCATATACATATTCAAGTCCGAGTTCTCTACCAGGACGAGTCGTCTCGCACTAGACCTACTACATATTTGTTGCCTGCAATCGTATTGGTTCTTATACAATACGATTTTTTTTTTCGCAGAGGAAGTCTCAATTAGGAACGTTAACGCAAAAAAAAAAAAAAAAAAAAAAAAAAAACGCCAGGTTTTTTGTGTTAACCTTCTCAGTCCTAGCGTCGCCTGTGGGAGACAGTGGACAGCACTTAATAAATATTCCACCTAGCTAAATGAAATGCTAAGAGATAGCAATTAGCTCTAGATGTTGTAAGCATTTGATAGTAGCACACACAGCCCGAGTGGCGTGGTGGTAAGATGCTCATCTACCACCGTGAAGATTGCTGCCACGGTCCCAGTTCGAATCCGAGGATATGCTAAAGATGTTAGAGAAACTAACTTGAGGCGACCACTGATAGACAGCGCTTTCATTTCCAACCCATCTCATTAATGGCACTAAATTGTAATATAGCGATACGGTCAGAGTTAGTGTTTGGCGAAGTAGTAGCACACACATATTCGTAACCTCTCAGTTGCCAAAAACTCATTTCAGGCAGTTTCTCAGTTAAAAATAGGAACAAAAAGAACCGTAAAATTAAAAGTTTTTTCGTGACTAAACATATAAAATGTATCAACATTTTTCACTAAATAAGACCTGAATTTACGTCAATGATATCACGTGATTTAGTTTTGTGCGATTTTAATAATAATATTTAAGACATCTTAGTCAGTTTATACGAAAATGTTATATATATGTATATTTATATCTTGATCATCAAATTACTTCGAATGTCGTATTCAACAAATTGCTAACATTATTATCTTAAGAATGAGCGAAAATTGAAATTGATCACCACCGAAAAGGAGATCTTCATTTGATTATGTACAATACAGGAGCTATGTCAAACATATTGATGTATTTAGGATGTAACTACCATAATTTATGGATTTTTTCCAAGTATTATTTTGCTTTTTTTATATTGTTTTTATTTTTATTTACTATTATTTGTTTTTGTCCAGACACTTGGTTGGGCAATTGGTCTGGTGAGATTTCTGATTTTATTTTTGTATTTGTACGAAGCATCAAATTTCTTTTGTGGGAGGGGAGCGCGAGGAATTTCTTGCACATAAATTTTGAGTTCTCAACTCAACGTCCAAAAGTTACTTAAATTAACAAATTGTTTCATATAAGCATATCAGAGTATTATATTTCGATATTTTATTTTTTTACGAAAATGTGAATAAAAAAAACATTCTGGCATAAGAATTTGAAGCTGTTCCAAGCTTTTAGTAGTAAATTATAAACGTTATTATCCCAATGATGTTTTATTGGCGTGGCGTGATGCGGGTAAATATAAGAGAATAATAATCTTTTGAGACACGAAAGCAAAACGTAAATTACGAAATTGCTAACGCTAAAACGAATCTAAGAAAAATCGAATTATAAACAATAAAATATTTTGAGGTAACAAAAAATAAATTAATATTTTTTTTGCCAAAATGAGAAGAGAAATAAACAAAGCTTTATACAGCATCGTGTGATTGAGTAGAAATTAATGGTGCTTTGGGAGATTTATCATTTTCTAACGTCCAACATCTATTCTCAACATCTCCAATATTTTTCTTTCTCATTTAATTTTGAAGGAAAACACAAAAAAATTGTATTTTCCCCCAGTATTTTTCTTCTTTTATGATACTTTTAAATGGCATGAATCGATGAATTTTGGATTACGCCAAGAATTTTTATACTAAAGCTAATTTCGTTCTTGTATTTGCTCTTTTCTAATCATAACCTGTCATGAGAGAGAAACTTTCATAACTTCTTATTTCTTAAAATTTTAACGGTTATTGCAATGCATAATAAGGTTAACTCAAGGAAAAACAAGAGCACTATTCAATTTGTTGTTATAGAATAACTAATAATAGAACATATGCTAATTAAAATAAACATCATTACTTGATTACATGCAGCCTTCACGTTAAATACATCTTGCGAAATGTTTTGATGAAACCTGATTAATGAATTCAGTTTATCCGAACTTTCAATTACACTATATTTGTTAAAGAGAGAGGTGCGAACGAGGCGATGTCAGGAAGAAGACTTGTTATTATACAAGGGAGGACACAATATACAAGCACATACACACCTACGCAGATAACTAGAAACGATCGGTTCATGGACATGCAGCGTCATCTATACACATACATATATAACATAAACTGGTGCGATTACATTTCTAACACCCGCCCTTAATCGCACATTTTCAGACAACACAAATGCATAAGTTCAGACAATACAAATTTGGGCAATGTTTTCGTGAGCATATCAGCAATTTGCAATTTGATACAAACATATTCAATATGAATATTATTTTCTTTGATAACATCACGTAAAAACTTGAGCTTAATGTGCAAGTGCTTTAGCCTACCATGACTATTCTCATTTGTTACACATTTAATGCAAGATTGATTATCTTCATATACAACAAAATTTTCAACATTAATTATTTCAGAAGATACGTTCTTAAACCACAAAAGATCTTGAACTGCTTTTACCATAGCAATAACTTCTGCTTCGGTAGAAGACAAATCAATGCAATTTTGTTTCTTGCATGACCATGATATAGGACAGTCATTTATCATAATAATATTACCTGAGACTGATTTTCTATCATTGGGATTTGCTCCCCAATCTGCATCGACATACACTGACAATTTCGAAACAGGGGAATCATTTCTTTTATATTTCATTTTCATGTCAACCGTTCCCTTTAAATATCTGAGGACCCTTTTCAAGGCACTAAAAGCAACATCAGTTGGATGCTCTTGGAGTTGACTCAAACAATTGACAGCAAACAAAATATCGGGTCGAGTAACGTGAGCCAGGTACAACAGAGAACCTACGAGCTCCCTGTACGTTCCTTCGAACAAATTCCCACTCATGAAATTAGCAGATGTTGATTTCGGTTCCATTGGAACAACACTAGGTTTGCATTCGTTCATATTAAATTTCTGTAACAATCTTAAAATATAGGATTTCTGATCAAGATGTAAACAATCAGAAGAGAACTCCATATGAATACCTAAGAATTCTGTTGCTAATTCACTTTTTTACATTTCGAACTTTTTAGATAACATAGCAATAATTATTTTGAGCTCCTTATCATCTGAGCCGGCAATTAACAAATCATCTACATACAAAGCAAGGATAATTTTCTTAGCATCATTAAAATTTCGGATAAAAATACACGGTTCAGAAATACATTGAATAAAACCTACTTTTAAAACGAAGTTGACAAATTTATGATACCATTGGCGTGGGCTCTGTCTCAATCCGTAGAGACTTTTCTTCAGCTTGCACTTTCGGCCACTCTCGTCGTCATATCCCTGAGGTTGATCCATGTAGATCACTTCATTTAAGTCGCCGTTCAAGAACGCGGTTTTCGCATCTAATACAAACACTTGTAGATTCTCTTGAAGTATCATCACGAGTACAAGTCGCAAAGCCGAGATATCGATGACTAGTGAATATGTTTCGTTGTAATCCAGTCCTTCTTTCTGCATGAAGCCGCGAGCTACAAGCCGAGCTTTGCGCTTACCATCGCGTTTCTTTCTGCAAACCCACTTGCATGAGATAGCCTGCTTTCCTCTAGGAATTTCCTCAAGAGTCCACACGTCGTTCTTGATCATACATTTCATGTCTTCATCCATGGCTTGCTTCCAGGGTCGCCGTTCCTCTTCCGAAAGCGATTGAATATCGTTGTAGTCAAGAGTTTCTTGACAGGCAACCATTGCCATATAGGTTTCAGGATCAGGATACCGGATCGGCTGTTTCGTTTCTCTTTCGGATCTTCTTGGTTCTGGTGTGACATGGCCGTTTTCGTCACTTTCCTTCTTCGTTGGATCACCATCACTGTCCTGAGAAGAGAAATTATCTTCCACGTTTGCATCATCGATCGGGTCGTCTATGTTGTCATTGATGACGGCTTTCTCTTCTTCATTGAGTTTTACATTTCTTGAGACTATGATACGTTTCGTCTCTGGATCCATGAGTCGGTATCCCATTGAAGAGTATCCGACGAAGATCATTTTCTTCGATCTCTTATACAGTTTCTTTCTCAGAGCTGCAGGAGTTAACACGTACGCACTGCATCCAAAAACTCGAATATTGCTTAGATCAGGATCAGATCCAAACTTCAGTTTATACGGTGTACAGTTCTTTACGGTATTGCTTGGAATTCGATTATTCAAGTACGCAGCAGCTCGAACTGCTTCGCCCCACGTTTGTTTTGGCAAGTCGGCTTCGAATATGAGGGCCCGCCCTTTGTCCAGCAAAGTTCGATTCGCTCGTTCAGCAACTCCGTTCAACATTGGAGTATAAGGAGGAGCAGGATCAATCATGATACCATTTTCTGTTGCGTAACGAACAAGTTCGCCTTTAACATATTCGCTAGCATTATCACATCTTATTTTCTTCACAGAAGTATTCAGCTTCAGAAATTTTATCAGTTCTGTAGGAACCTCACTTTTCTTTTTCAGCAATCGAACCTCCATGAATCGTGAGTGATCATCAATAAAAGTGATGAAATACTTCTCACCCGCGTGGGTCGCTGGAGTGATCGGGCCACAAACATCAGTGTGCACCATCACCATAGGCTCGGTTTCTCTTTTCCTCGGTCCTTTCCCAATCGGTTCAGCGCTCTGTTTGGAAAATGTGCAGACTTCGCAAAATGAATCTTCAACTGGAAACCCAAGTTCCTTTACAGCTGAGTTCCATGGATGACCCAACCTTCGATGCCACAGTTTCGCATTACATTCAGCAACATACGATGAAGCTATGCGAGGAGAGAAACCACTTACATACTGTCCTTTGCTGTTGAGTTGAGCTATGATGAAATTTTGATTTCCCTTCCGGACACGAACATCACTTTCTGAGAAGATAACCGCAAATCCAGCTGCTTGAATTTGTTTCACAGACATCAGCTCACCGTTGAGCTCCGGAACATACAGCACGTTGGTCAGGGTCAGCTTTCTCCCGTCAAGTTCACCAACGATGGTTCCGATTCCCTGAATATTTAACTGTTCAGTTTTTGAAGCACAGTCAACAGTTCCATTAGATGATGTCATCGTTTCAAACCATTCCCGCTTGCTACACATGTGTGACGTAGCACCGGAATCCACGATGAAGAATCCCTTGTTGACACCACCGACAGCGAAAGTCACAGCAGCCGATTCAAACTGCTTCGCAACGGAATCTTTCCGAAATAAGCAATCCCGCTTGAAGTGGCCGACGCGACCGCACCCATAGCACTTCGGTTTATATTTCTGGAACTTCGATGAGTTTCCTTTCTTCTTGGAAACACCAAAAGCAGCATCACAATTCGACGTAGCATTTTTCTCGATCGATTGTCCTTTCGATGTGCTTTTCTCCAGCATCAGTGCTTCAGCATCAACGAGTCTTTTCATCACAAATTCCAGACTTAGATTGCCACTAGGCTGATTCTCTATCGCTGACTTGATTACATCATATTCCGTTGGTAATGACATGAGAAGATAAACAACAACGTCCGCTTCATCCACTTTCGCCCCCGCGAATTTCATCTCGTTCACGATACCGAGAAGTTCATCGATGTGCTGACGCATCGAACATTCGCGTTTCTTTTTCATGGTAGCGAGCCTTTTGCGACATAAAATCTGACTCACCGTCCCATCCCTTGTATACGTGGATTTCAGCTTGTTCCATATCTGCAGGGCAGATCGTTGTTCACACATGGACATCAACACCTTATCGTTGATAAGAGTCATCAGCAATGCGTATGCTTGCTTGGCTTCCTTGACCTCCCTTGGTTTCGCCTCATCCGCTTCACGTAGTAAATAAGCATCAAGCTCTTTCGCAACAAAAAGAGCCTCCGCCTGTCTACTCCACAACGGATAATTCCCAACGTTGAAAGGTTCCACTACATATTGAAGTTTCCCTTCTACCATGATGAAACCTACGAGACGAACGCTTACGAAACCAACGTAAACCGCGAAAACATAAACCTAAACCACGATCTGCTGTTAAAGAGAGAGGTGCGAACGAGGCGATGTCAGGAAGAAGACTCTTTATTATACAAGAGAGGACACAATATACAAGCACATACACACCTACGCAGATAACTAGAAACGACCGGTTCATGGACATGCAGCGTCATCTATACACATACATATATAACATAAACTAGTGCGATTACATTTCTAACAATATTTTTCTCAGAATTTTTAATTTTTTCTCCTACATTTATTGGATTTCAAGCAATTTTTTTTTCTGGAAATATCAGATGAAGAATCATAATGTAAGCACAGGGAAGGTTTTGATATGCGGAAATGACATTTTCCGCCAAGATGACCATGCCAAGTCCAGATTTCAGTATTTGTTTTGTTTATTGTTTTCAAATATTTCTTTCACGTCTGAATGACAACAATCAAGAGTCTGGCATTAATCACAAAATAAACCATGCCTGATTATTGGGAAAAATGAAAGAAGAAGATTATTTTTTTCACCCTGAAAATATTTTTTTTTCTGTTTGAACGATTTTGAAATGCTCAATTTCTTTGCATTGATGAAGATACTGATAATTGGTATACTTTAAATATTGCACTTTTCATAAATCTTAGTTAAATTTTATTGAGATAAGCAGGTACTGCGCAGATTTCAAAAATAAAAATTTTCACCCTTGGGGTCTAATAGGACAAGCATAGAGATTAGTGCCTAATAAAGTATTAGAACTTGAATACTCAGTAATTACATCCAGGCTATACCATAGCTTAACAACAATTTAAAACAAAAAGAGAGAGATTCACTTTAATTATACTATAGCTTAAGCATAGGAAGTCCTGGAAAAATTATGCTAAAACAATATTGGATTTAACCAGTCAAGTGGCAATGACGAATATATGGGTCATAATGTTTCCAATCCTTGAGTGGTGATGACGACTATATGGGTCAAACTTTTTCCAATCCTTGAGCGGTGGTGACGAATATATGGGTCATGGAAGACCTGTTCCTTCCCCCTTGACCTATTGTACATTGACTGACACCTTCAACGCCTCCTAATCCTCCAAATGAATGAAGCGCTCGGTTGAACAGTACAATGAATTGGTTATAGACCGTCACAATAAATACCGTCTGTACAGAATAAGGTGTGGCTTTTTTACTGGTATCTTGAAAGTAAGAATGCTAGATTGTTAAAATGGAATTAGGGAGGGGTGGTACAGAGAAAGAAGGAGAGAAACTGTTTATCTTTCTAAGGAGGGGAACTGTTTTTTCTACACTTATATTCACAACATGTGAAGCTGTACGTCAAAATTTTTCTCAAAAATATTTTTTTATTTTATTTTAATTTTTCAGTGAAATCTCGATATAACGATATTCTCGAGACCATGAAAAATATCGTTGTAGAAGGGTTATTGCTATATCGAGAGGCAGCACTTTAATATTAGGCTATAGGCATTGCTAAATAAGACGAAAAAATATCGTTGTAGTAGTATTTATCCATAGCCCCTAGAAGGGGTGGGCTGGCAAGGCTGCAGCCCTGGGGCCCGGGACGATTTTCATTATTTTTGTTTTTTAACGCTATAAATCCATCATAAAAGGGCCCGCGAAAGTCTGGTCGGGGGTGGCCCGCAAAAGATTCCAGCCTAGGGGCCCTAGTCCAGGATGTGGGGGCCATGGATTTATCGTTGTATCAGTGACATTGTAACGAGATTTCACTGTATATAAACACATAAATAAACGTATGCAATCCACTAAAATCCAACAAAAAGTTTATTGACTGGAAGATGAAATTAAAATTAAAGTTTTTTCCAGAATTTATTATTTTTTTTTTAGAATTTATTCTAAGTTATATGTATATAGATTTAACTTGAGACTTGCATAATATTTCGTGCTATTTGTTAATACACAATTGCTGTTTTAATTATAAATGTTTTAATTATATTTTACAAATTTTTTAAATACAGTGGAACCCCGCTACAACGATAAGCGGTAAATCCTTCAACAATGATATTTTTTCGAGTTTTGTGCGGAAATGTCACTACTCTAATGTTAAATTGGTGCCTCTCGATATAACGATAACCAATATACAACGATATTTCTTTCTTGGTCTGCATAAATAAATATATATAAATGGGCAGGGCCGCAACTAGGGAGCAGGGGTGTGAGTCGATTGCGCAGAAGATAAACCGTTTATAGGTCGATTGCGCTCACCCCGATATCCAAACAACCCGATTTCCAGACTCGGCGCAATCGACCTGTTGGGGGAATACAAGCACTCCCATTTTCGGCGCAATCGACCGAGCCCTGGGCGCTGGACCAGAGGGGGGAGCAAATTTCATTCTCAAACCTTACCTTCAACATTACAAGGGGGGGGGGCCAAAATGCGCACTTGCCCCGGGTGACCAAGCATCTAGTTGCGACGCTGCATAATAGTGGCGAAGCCCGAAATTGGACAGTTTGCCCAGCCAATGTCCAAATTTTGTGCTTTGACCGGCCCCATGTATCGATTCCTATGATTTAGGGTCATCACCACGTTGGCATAGTGTTTGGTGATAATTGTGACCATTTATTATTACGGCTAGCGACAGCAACTCTAACGATCAAAGAAATCGGTATATCGATATCTTAGAGATCGATATACCGATCAGAAAGGCTCAGAAAGACCGTATCAGAAAGACTTTTTTTCTCTTTTGAAAGCAATAATAGTCTATGTGACTTGCGCCCTACCAAGGGAACTAAATTTTATAAAGAAATAGCTCGTACGCGGTATACGTCAAAACCAAGACTTTCTTTATTTGAAAACGTATGTGATGTGGCCTTTTCGAAACATTGGGCTGCATGTTTAATTTGTCTTCGAAAGCAAAATCTACTGTATTATCCGACATCTTAATTTCCTCAATTTTTTCTTTTTTATGTGAAATTTGAAAGAAAAAAAATCATAGAGAGATGTCGGTTTGTCAAAAATAATATTGAAATTGACATGTTTTCTGAGCAGCGTCAAGGCATGAAACGATTCCCCCCCCCCCAAATACAGAATGTTTCGTTGGCGTATGAAAAGGGGAGAAGGGGTTCAAGCTTTGGCCGAGATTACAGCGTTATTTTTCAGTAAAAACTTCACTCCCCCCCTCCTTCAGAAGAAAAAAAATTTGACCCCTCCTCCCCCCCATTCTTGAGAAAATCCTGAGAACGCCTATGTCGTATTTAGTATAATTTTGATACACAAAGCTACTTGATATATATAGTAGTTTTCGTAATACATACCATGCATGCAAAAAAGAATGGGATGATTGTGGTCCGGATTTGATAATATAATTCCTTTTGTATAATTCTTTCATTCTCTTTGAATGATTCAAAAAAGAAACCAAAAATTGTTTGGTGTTTATGCACTTACTAAAATAAAAGACATGTTTTGTGCATGCTTATTTGGCAAAAATGATTTAAACGCAATACGGTTGACATTTACAATCATATCAAGAAAAATAATAATCGATACATATTATTTTCTATATAATCATATATTGATGATATAACAACATTCATATGGAATGTTATTATATCATCAATTAAGTTTTTAATCTTTATTTTAATCTATTCATTTTAAGAATGTTCAGATTACTGAAAAATGCGTATCGCTCGTGCAAAATGTGTTATTCGCTTAATCGTATCATTTTCCAAGCTGGTACGGATGTAATGAAATTCGCTTATATTGAATACATTCGCTGTTTTTTCTAGCTTCGTTATAAGTGGGTACAACTGTGTGTATGTATGCGGGGTTTTTTTTTTTTGAATGTGTTTATAGAATCCTATGATAACACGTGTAATTTATGCGAAGCGTAAAAATTCAATTATATGTGACCAACTGAATGTGACATTACATTGAGATAAACCCTGAAAAGCAGTTGTTATCGTTGATTCAATTAAAATTTTGACAAATATTCCATTTCTTTTGTTACCTTTTATTTTTTTTTTTTGGTCTGTATATCATCAAAGAAAGCAAATTTCATCAAAAGAAAAAAAAATTCTGTAAGATACATCGCGTTGCTGAACATGCCACCTTGCGAAACGAGGCTCAAATAGGCTTTTAAAACGTTTGCGTTTATAATGTATCTTACATTATTAATGGCATGTATTAAATACATCATAATAATTGCTTCCTTCCATATACACATAAAATCGATATATTTTATAATCAGTTAGTTTTTTTACGTGAAGTGTAAATCATTTCGTGTTGTATAAATAGATTAAATAAAAACGAAGGTATTTTCCAATTCATTGCATATTTCAAATTTACTCATAAGGTATAATATCGATATTTGTGTAATTAAAATCATCGACTACTGTTATTTTCAACTTTCTAGGAAATTCAAGGTACTCCATATATGTATATTTTTGTGCCTTATCACACATAATGTGTGTTGCTTTCATAAATTTCCTATACTGTTCAAAACTGTGCAGCCATTTCTCTTGCGAAAAAGCTATTCGATTAAACTGAAAAGTATACATTGGAAAAATGCATCACACTTCTCGGATAAAATGTGCTAAGACACTTTAGTGATACCACAAAATTATATAATATATAATATATAATTATATATATTTATTATAACGTCAGCGAAAGAGGGACGAAAAAATTGCAAGGAAGTGCGATTATAAAGTATTGTAACGCAGTGAAACTCTACGTAGACTCAGAACGGGCTTAAATATTTTTTTAAAGAAAAACTTTGTTGCGTAATCCCTGATACCCCGTTATAGTGTTGCTGTGCATTTAGAGAATATAAACGCTTGTTTTCGCCAATAAATTAGTGAGAAAAGTGCAATATATATACAGTGAAACATCGATATAACGATAGTCTGCGGACTAAGAAAAAATATCGCTGTAGTGGGATTATCGCTATATCGAGAGGCAGCCGATTAACATTAGAGTATAGACATTTCCAAACAATACTTGAAAAATATCGTTGTATCAAGTGTCATTTTAGCGATGTTCCACAGCAATAGGAAAAATGAACTTCTAAATATGTCTATGACCACGACAGGGAGAAAAAAAATGGCCAATACTGTAACAAAAGAACAGGTACTGAAGTTGAGTGTGTATTAGTAAAGAATAGGATCACTTTAGGAATAGGTGTAACAAACCTGTCACTTGGATCGTGACCTACGTGAGTGTCAGGGGGTGCTGTAAAACCGGTTTTCTAGCTACTCTTTTCGAAAAATCAAGTGACGTCACGCGATTCCTCACGCGACCGTCTCCCGTTGGAACACTGAGTAAAATTACTGTTTTTTGATAATTTTTTTTGCATAGTTCTAATTCACAAAACTCTATCATTTTTTCAGAATAGATGCCACAAATACCGCTGATTATCAAAATGTATTTTTTTTATTTTTTTGAAAGTGTTTTTATTTTTGACAGATTTTTTTTTCGACCCATGTATGCAATGTTAAATCAATGGGAAGTATGCACGTTTGTAAAATCGAAAAGGGAAACGGAAAGGGAATTATCAGAATGGGGGAAAATATTTTCCCCATAAATGATGGCCTTTTGATGTTCAACGTTCAGTGGGAATATATTAATTGGAATAAATTTTCATCTTTTTCTTATAACTCGGCCTTACATTCAGAGTCGCAACTAGGGGAGAGCAGGCGGGTTTGGTCTGGGGAGGGGGCAAATTTCACCCTTTCACCTCTCCTTCAATCAGCATTACAAGCAGGGCCGCAACTAGATGCTTGGTCACCCAGGGCAAGTGCGCATTTTAGCGCCCCCTTGTAATATTGAAGGAGAGGTTTGGGAAGAAAATTTGCTCCCCCTCTGGGCCATGGCCCCCACATCCTGGAGTGGGGTCCCCCGACCAGACTTTCACGGGCCCTTTTATGATGGATTTATTGCGTGAAAAACAAAAAATAATGAAAATCGTCCCAGGGCTGGAGCCTTGCCAGCCCACCCCTTGTGGGGGCATGCCCTGGGCACGACACCCACCTGCCCCCCCCCCCTAGTTGCGACCCTGATTACAAGGGAGCGCCAGAATATGTACTTGCTTGGCTGACCAAGCATCGGTTGCGGCTGTGCCCACATTACTTGTTGAACATAGAACAGGGCCTGATTTCCGCATGGGGAAGTGAAGCATTTGCCCTGGGACAGGACCGCAAATAGATGCTTGGTCAGTCGGAGCAAGCAAGCAAGTATTTTGGCGTCCCTTTGTAATGTCGAAAGAAAGGTCAAAGGATAAAATTTAGCCCAGGATCCGGAGCACCAGACCCACCCGCTCCCCTCCCGTTTACGGCCCTGCCTACTAGCTCCAACATTTAAACAACATGCGTTCACTGATTAACAAAACATCTTTGACACGGATACCCCCCCCCCCCCGTCTGATTTGGGCCCCGACATGGATGTTCAAACTCTTAGGTTTGCGGGCCATATGACAATGAAAACAGGGATAAAATTAATTTCAAAATGTTTAATTGATGCTCGAATAATTTCTGCATAGTTACTACTGCATCACAATCATTAGTGCATTATATAATATAATTCGATTTTGCATACGTGTTACCCAGGCGTGTACTTTTTAGCTGCTGGCCACAAACTCTCTCTGATACAATTATCGTGTTGTAAGCACTAGGTACTTTCTTAACAACACTTTTTCGCGAGCCGTATGGAATCTCTTGTCATCCCACCACTATGGGTGGGGGGACTGGTAGTCCCATATATACGGGACTCTAGCCCTTATGCGGGTGGGGCAGTGGTTGTTGCATTGTATATTTATTAATTATGAGGAGGGTGCTCAGCCCCTTTGTAAAATTTATTAGGGAGGGGGTCGAACTGCCTCAATCCCAGGTTCCAGTGCCTATGGCCCGGGGGCAGGACCGGATTTAGTCATTCAGCGGCCCGGTGCAAGACAAGAACAGTTTTGCGGTCCTGGTGATAGGGGTTGGGCTCAGAAGTTAACTAATCTTTGCTCTATAAATCCACCGAAATTTCTTTTAGGGCCGTGGGAGGGTCTTCGAATTTGGATCCGTAAAAAATATTTCCGAGGAGGAGGCCCCCAGTAAGTAGGGCCGTTTTAGCGCATGGGCAGACTGGGTATGGGCAGTGCAGGTGGTTACAAAGCTTCACGTTCACGAGAAATATGTAAAACAATATAATGTCTAACAGGGCTGCAACTGGGGGAGGGGGTGCAGGCGGGTCTGGTGCCCCGGGCGCTGTGCTAGAGGGGGCGCAAATTTCACTCTTTAATCTCTCCTTCAACATTATGAGGGGGCGCTAAAATGCATGCTTGCCCTGGCTGACCAAGCATCTAGTTGCGACCCTGATGTCTGATACTGTGAAATAAGATTTTGAATCGGGATAACTGGCGCTTTAAGTCTGATAGGGTATCCCTTGCACCGAGGGCTCATCACCGTGGCATGGCCAATTTATGGGAAAGGCAGACCGGGCTGTAGGGGCTTTAGTTATCGGTCTTATGTTTATAAATATATAAAAATATAAAATTTCTTGAATTTCAACCAAGAAAGCCAGATAAAAATCTTAGTCTGGGGGTCCTTTCAAAAATTAAGGTCCCCATCCAAGGATGTGGGGTGCTGCAGATTCACTACCATATGTGTGTGTCTTTTAATAAATCGACGTATTTTTCATCAATGGATTCAATAAAATTTGAAGTTTTGCAGCTGCCTAATTTCAGCCATGGGGGACCGGAAGTTGTGCACGCTAGGTTTAACCAAACGTATTATAAAGCAGGGTTCTTCAAAAAATGCACCAGAAGCGATATATGTGTATACATATATTGAGTATAAGTTCTTCCCCCCAGAAAATATTGAAAGGACGGGCCTCCCACCCCCATCAGCCCAGCCCTTGAGAAAATATTGCGTACGCCTATGTGTAGTAATAAGACAATTTTCAATAAAAGTATCAGCAGAATATCAGAATATTTGCGGTACAAATAGCAATGGCATCTCAAGATGATGTGGTTCACCATTCGGGAATCACAGCCCCCCGTCTCACTGTCTTCAATATAATCCCTAACATATCTCGCGGCACTGCCGTACTCAGCGAGAAGAGCAGAGTCGTCCTAAGAGCAATCTTGGGGTCCCCGGAAAAATTGATTTTTTAAGACCTTCCTACCTAACTAGAAATGGTTACACAGTGCCGCAACTAGATGATTGGTCAGTCGGGACAAGCACGCATTTTAGTGCCTCCTTTTAATATTGAAGGAGAGGTTAAAGGCATGAGAGGAGATGCGTGGGGGGCAATGCCCCCCCCCCCCATCGTCAAAGGTGGAGTTGACTGATCTAATGTATATATGAATTTGCATCATCATCATCGTGCCCCCCCCCCAGCAATAATGACCTTGCCCCCCCCCAGACTTCCAAGTCAATCTCCCCCTATGGTTAAAGGTTGAAATTTGCACCCCTTCTGGTTCAGCGTCCAGGGCACCAGACATGACTGCTTCCCCCTCCTTGCGGCCCCGTGATTGCTTACCAATTTGCATGCTGAATCTCGAACGATATCTCATTATCATGTGGGCCACCTCTGCGTGAGACCCCCAGGCCGTGTCCGGGTGGGCTCATGCGTTAAGAGTACACTAGGAAAGAGCGCGATTACTTTTTTTAATGCAGTTAAAAAACGAACGAAAACCCCTTCCTCTTGTTATTGCCCCTTACACACGGTTCCGTGGCATCCTGTTTGGGAATCAATTTCACTACATTATAACTGTTTAAACAAGTTCAGGTGTGGGCGAGTTCAAAATAATGATAATAATAATTAATAATAAATAATAATTAATAATAAATAATAATTAATAATAATTAATAATAACTGTTATTACCAAGAAATTTTTTTTAATTCACCCAAAATTATTAAACACTTTCAAATGTATCTAATATTTTTCTTTCCCTGTATGTTTTTTTCTCCGTAAAGACGCGTTCCTGATAATTTCCCTCTCATGGTTTCTAGAATTTCCCTCTCGTGGAAGGGAGAAGCTGCTTCCATTGACTTAACATTGCATACATGAGTTGGGAAAAAAATTCATTAAAAATCAAATAAATTTTTTAAAAATAAAGAAAAAATATCTTGACAATAAACGGTTTTCGTGGCATCCGCTCAAAAAAAATGATGAAGTTCTGAGCGTAAAGACTATGCGAAAAAATTCATTAAAAACCAACAATTTTACATTATGCTCCCGTTTGAGTGGGTCATGTGAGGAATCGGGTGACGTCAAAACCAGTTTCATTCCGAAGCGCGCGCTTGCTAATACTTAACCTTATATATTCTAGAAACCTTGGTGAGTGTTACTTTCGAAGGTCACGCTTGGATGGACCCCACCAAACACGCCTTCTCTGTTGTCCTGCATGTTTGTTGGGGGGGATAGCACTACTTGAGATAAAGAAGCTTCGCCACTTTACAAGTATTTTTCCGTATAACCTCACACCGTTTTTCAAATAGAAATCGAAAAACCTTTCACCGCTCAACCGGTTAATTGGATATCTATTGTTGAATTTCTTGCTCTTTACAATATTACAATGTATCAAAGCAATAACATAACTCGTGATAGTGACAACATTGATATCTAATTATAATGTCAAAAAGAACACAAAAAAATCCGATCGTGCGAACAATATTTATTTATTTGACAACAGAAATATACAAACATCCACAAATAGATCTAACAAGTCATCCAACGTGATCATGGTCGTCATATATTCGATGATAGGTTTTCATATAAAAAATTTCAATGTGTGAAAAGCGGAAAAAAGTTTATATGTGTACTTATATGTACTTATATACAAACAAATATTATGGGGGGGGGGTGATAATCGGTTAAATACTAAGTAACAGGTAAGTGAAGGTGGAAGGAGAAAAACAAATTAGTAGTGACATCATTGTGGTAACGCGTGGTGGGTACATTTTAAATATCAAAATTAGAGAGAATAAGTATATGATTTGAATAAAAGAGCTACTGTGGTAAAACGGCAAAATATTTAGATGTATATGTAAACCAATTACATTAATTATTCAGGAGAAAAATATTTAAAAAAAATTAGAAGTGCACGGAGATATCATCAATAGACAGAGAATATCTTTTGAGGTACTTTTTTGTAGGTATATAGAGAGGGAAAGAGCACATTTTCTTAATTTAAATGGGAAGATTGCTATAAAACTTAGATATTAGGTAAGTAAAATGGTTTTTTTTTTTGCTAAGACGTTTCTGCATAAAAGGGGAGAGAAATAATCAAAAATGAAAAACTGAAAAAAAAAAAATTATTCCGCATCCAAAATTAGATCAAAGTATGGGGAGAGGGAGGGCATACACATATACAGGGTGTTGCCTTGAAGTGACGACAAACTCAGAGGGGTGATAATAGGCATCAAGAGGTACAAAAATTGTCATACCAGATGTGATCGCAAATCTAGTTCAGTCGGTGAAAATTGCAAAAATACTTATGAAGGGGCAGACATCGTCAGCACACGCGGTATATTTTAGCGTGTCCGACAATCGTTACTCCGTTGCTATCGGATGAGCAATGATTCGTGGACGCAACTTCGTTCAACTCATGTAATCAATCGTCTGTGTCTTTGCCTACTTTCTGACATTGAACTGTTCTGTACAGGCTGTATTTTAATCATTCTGTGAAGTAGATGAATTTGTACTTATTTATTTTATTTTTTTGTACTTATTTATTTTATTTTTTTGTACTTATTTATTTTATTTTTTTGTACTTATTTATTTTATTTTTTTGTACTTATTTATTTTATTTTTTTGTACTTATTTATTTTATTTTTTTGTACTTATTTATTTTATTTTTTTGTACTTATTTATTTTATTTTTTTGTACTTATTTATTTTATTTTTTTGTACTTGTACTTTTGTACTTGTACTATTGTACTTTATTTTTTTACATCGCAGGCTGTGTTCTACATATTATAGACTATTTTTTCCACAATCCACGTCACACCCTTCATGAGACGATTTTCACCGACTAAACGTGGTTTGCCATGTCATGTTCTATGGAAATGCTTGTCCTCTTGAAGCCTAATATCACTTCTCTGAGTTTGTCGCTACTTCAAGGCAACACTGTGTTTACTCACAAATATGTACACACAATTTTCCACATATATATATTCTTTTACAAAATTATGAATGATTTATTTATCAGAATGATTACTTTTATTTGCTGGTCAAAAGGATGAGAAAAAATCAGATTTCCTCATTCAGCTATAACAGCCAGTTGCAGATCGGACAAAACTTAGAATTGGGAGTTACAATAAATTGCTAAAATAATATTCCACAGTGCTTATCAGTTTTTTTTTGCGAATATGTTTTTCTTGTTCCATTAGACCCCCAAACTTCGGGTCAGATGGGACAAAAGAGTTCGTGTAGACCAGTGTTTCTTAACCTTTTTCAGCTCATGGCCCCCGACAGATCACATTTTCTTCTCGTGGCCCCCCTGTTCTATCCAGGGCCCCCCCTACCCTCATCCAAGAGAGATACTTTCTATTTTTTTATTATGAATGAAATTTTAATAAATCAGGCCAATCTCCAGAATCCTGGCTAGGCACGGATTCAAATGGTGGATTATCATCTCTCCCACGAGTCAAATTATATGGTAAAAATGGGTCTGTGTAAAATACGGGACGATCCAACAAACATGCACAATAAATCGACCCTCCCAACACATCAACTGTTGCTCTGGCAGCCCTCCATACTAAGCTGGTACTAGATTTGGTACTATGATTTTCACATGTAAGCTGTTCTTACATATGAAAATCATATAGTACCAGATCCCATATAGTCCCTAAACATTATAGACATGAAGACCATGGTCATGCCCACATAGACCCAAGGGTTAGGATGCCCCTGGTCCTATGGATGGATCTGATGAATTCTGAAAGTAGTAACATGTTTCACTTTTAAAGCTTTTCTCTTCACAGCTCTCTATGACTCCCTTCACCACCTGTCGTGGATCACCTGTCTTCTGATTTTCTCCCGTGACCCCCCTAGAATATCCCAGGACCGCAAGGGGGCCGTATGGCCCCAGGTTGAGAACCACTGGTGTAGACCACGAATTTGAAGCACTTCACCATTATGGATATTTTCATAAAATAACATAATAAACATACACAATAAATGAGTATGTTAATCAGTAAAATAAAAAGAAGGAAATTAAATTTGTTTATTTAACTTAAAAGTAATTCAAAATCTAAAATATGTTCCATTATCCTCCCTACTTTTCCCTATAAAGGGTGATTCACACTGTTTGCTCGTAGGAATAATTCTGTAACCGTTGACTTTGGAAATATACGTAGAATTAGAAAAAAATTCAAATGTGCACGCGGTTCTGTAAAGGACGCAATTTTTTTTTGAGAGATCGTGCACAAAAAGAAATAAATACATCACATTTTTATATGGTCTCCGTGTGCACATAAACCCAATAAGATAGCTATTGCCCTGTCTCTCCTGAAGCAAGAAAAGAACACGTTTCTAAGCACAATATTCTCTGAGACATCTGGATTCAAATACAGAGAAAAGCTGGGAGACAGAAGCATAAACTAACATACAACGTTTCTTGGCCTCGTTTATGATGTTCTTTTCAACTTTTCTCCGACTTTTTTCAATTTAAATGTCTTAGTGAATATTGTACTTGAAAACATGAATTCTTTTTTCATTATGACCCCAGGAGAGACGGGGCAACACCTTTTTATTTGCGTTTTTTAGAACACGGTGGGCTTTATAAAAAGTCAATGTTTTTTTTTTTCCTTTGTGTGTGTACGATGCCTCAAAACGGAAAACGTCATTCAAAGAAAACACATGTTATTTGAAAACTTTTCTAATCAGAAGTATACTTCTAAAGTCAATGGTTACAGCGTTAGTCCTACTGCCAAACAATTTGAATCACGCTGTTTCGTGAAGTGATATTAATATAAAAGGGAAAACAAGTACCGTGGAATAACAGAAATCGAACTAAATGGGACATACGATACAGTATCGAGTGTGTCGAGTAAAGTAATTCATCACTTTTGCTCGTGTGAATGGTAGCATATGCAAACGGAGAAGACGGGCAATATGATATCTTGCTGAAATGACTTTCCCTTTCGGTGAATCTGCGATAAATCACCGAAGGAAACGTGACGGATTCTTCGTGGGAACTGGACGATATCTAGCAAATATTTGTGTGTGCCTGCGTGCGTGTGAGTGATCTCTAACAAATCTTTGATTTTAGACCGATCGTCGTCATTTTTTGCACATATACGAAACAAGAGGCGACTTGAAAGATAGGTCAGTTTTAAAGTTAGTTAGAGTAAGGCAAATGCCCGAAATGGATGAAAGAATTTTCGGGAAAGAATTGGTCATGTGCCGCAAAAATCAGTCTCGGAATGTTTACTTTGGTTCCAGTGGTTTCCAAACAATGCATATATATATATATGAAAAATCGAAAAAAAAAATTAAGATTATGCCAGAGGAGTACGCGGGGAAGGGTTCCTTATAGGGTGTCAGTACTTTTCCCCCAAACCGACCAAAAATAAGAAAAAAATGGAAAAAAACCGAAATAAAATATTCTTTATGTGGAAAATTATCCAATTTGTTGGGGAAAAAAAATTTTCCCCCTCCAAAGGAAGATCCTGCGTATCATCCTGATTATAGCCAGTCTATATGTATAAACGTGTGTGCGTGCGTGTTCTCTACACACACACGTACAATATCAGATCGATCGTCGTCAAATTCTGAATATATACGCAAGTGGGATCAACTTGAACGATAGTATACTGTAAAGGTTCGTCCGAACTGGGCAAAACCGTATAGTGGGCGAAAACCTTCCTGACAACATCGGTGTTTAGTCTTGGATCTCAACAAAGACTTTTGTAATGATTAGTTTTACATTCCCTAGCAATTGCTTTCAGGCATAAGAATTTGTTACTTTTTAGTGCTCCAGTATATACAGAAAACCCGTTGTACGCCGGGTAATATAGCCAGTATTTCTATTAAAAAATAATAATACCGTCAAATCAACACCACCTATCACGTATTTCCCGAATCAACAAAACTTTTAGAAAAAAATAAAACAATCAATATCCTATAAAATATTTTTAAACAGTCTGTTAATTTAAAATAAAAGATTAATTAAATATTTTTTCAAAGTATTTCTTTTCCAAAAGTAATTTGAAATCACAAACATGCGATAGAAAATATTTATAGAAAATCTTATTTGAAAAAAGGATGAAAATTCTGACATTATTTAAAAAAACTAAAATATTTTTAATTGAATGCATAAATGATGCTCAGCATGGAATTTCCCTTTTTTAATATTATTCTTCAATTACATACGCCTCGCTCATGAATACATAGTGTATCACAAAAATACCAAAGCAACATGAAGGGAAAAAAGTTATTCGGGTCATCGAACACATTTATTTGAATTTTTGTCCTCTTATCCTTTTTATGAGAATTTAATTAAAATTGCTTACGTACATTAATTTGAAATTAATTGCGAAAAAACAATGTTATTTGCTTTCTTAAGGTGTTTGTTGACCATGTTATAGGACGTTTTTAATTTTGATCATGTGCATTGGAACAAAAGTAAATTCCTGCTTTTGTGGAATAGGATATTATCTAGTCATTGAACTAAATGGATTTCTTTCGCTTTCATTAGTTTATTACCATACAATATATATATTTTTAATTATCTGGTTTCAGATCGAAATAAATTTCTGTCGTAAATATGTTGAGACGTATTTCGTGTGTCAATATCATTTGATTTGGTTAGGAACGTATAAAATGATACGAAATTGTTCAAATATTTGAGGAGTGCACTAGGGAATTGAGAATTTGTATTTATACCGATTCTCTCTTTGTCCACGAATTTTATGAGTTGTTTCATTGAGAGTGATCTGTTTTATTCTAAAAAAAATGTCAACAAAATGGGGGAATTTGCTAATGTAATTTTTTTTAAATTTTCATATGGTCAAAAATTGCGACTTAGTTTAGTTTGCACTTTTATTTATCGAAAGGAATTTATTTTTATTTGCTAGAAGACTCGTTTGATATAGATTGTAGAAATAATAGATTTTTCCAGTCTCAACGAACCATGTTTAAACTGGGTATTTATGTGTTTCTTTTAAGACAGAAAAGACTTTCGCATCTTAGCACATAGAATGTGGTAAATACTAAGAGTTTCAACTCTCGATACATTTTGATTCACAAATAAAAAGTCCCGATTCTCAAAAAAATATAAAATCAGAAATTAGCGGGGGGAGGTGATGCAATTACCAAAGCCTCAAAAAATCATTGTAAATGATAACAGTTGGTTCCCTATTGCCTCTTGCGCTGCTTCGTGGTGATATCTATAAAACACTTGTTATCTCTTTCTTTTCGTTCCTCCAGCTTGTCTGTTCTATAGAAAATAGTTTCATGTCTCTTTCCTTTCCCCTCTTTGTCTGTGCTGTATTTGTTCATGTATTGTTTGAATGACGTCACTATAGGGGGTTTCGGGACTTTAAAAGTCATTCTTGGCTTATATTGGCTTACTATTTACCTTTCTTTCTTAAAGGGACCCCTGAAAATTAAGCGGGATTTGTATTTTTTATTTTTGTGTACATCGAAATTAGTGGAATTAGTGGTAATTTTTGTTCAAAAAAGTTTGTCGTCATCTTGGGACCCTTTCCTTATCAGGACATTACGGTGAACTTACTATGTGAAGTTTTTTCGGTATGATAAAAAGTGGTGAGAGTTATTGTACTAATTACACACTGGTGTACGAGATTTATATAACATGGAAAAATTCCGCTGTTCTCAATTTTGAGGTGGCCTTGTCCAGATCTGACCTTAAAAAAATTGTTATCACGTTTTCTTTGTTTGTTTCTGTTTTTTTTTTGTTATTTGGTTTTTAATATTTAATATGCTACAAAATTGTCATGATAGTAAGTGGAAAGGATTGAAGTAATATATGCTGAAGGTATGAAGGAGACATATGAAGCATGGATAACTTCTATATCCATTGAGATATGAGTAAGTAAGAACTATGTGGCGATCTGAAAGAAATCCCGTATTAATTGGGCTCCGAAGTGGCTCTACCATATTATGTTGCTTTCTGTGCCTGTGGGATAGTATGGTCCAAACAGATATCATCTTAAAAGAAAAGATTAGTTTTTTTTTTAGCGAGATGTCATCATTTCAGGAAAAAATATCATTGATCATAGTGTTCATGCTGAAACGGAAGAGTTCTCCCCCGTGCTACCAGTACCTGTTTACCATATTATTTTGTGTGTGTGTGTGTGTAAATATAGTTATCATTCAGTTAATTCCATCAGAAACCCTGAGTTCCGATGTGATCACATTAAGCAGCGTACAGTATATTTTTTATATAATACTGGAAAAATATGTGTAAATTTAGATTTTTGTGTACATCGTGCCCGCTCTGTTCATATTATATGTATCTACATGGCGAAATTTTTTTCCCTTTTATAAGTAACTGTTCAGGGATATAATGAAATAACTATCGTAGAAAGGTGTACTAGTAAAAAAAATAAATAGTTTTTACTAGTACACCAATTATCTTAGATTTCAAGATATAAAAGTCTCTTATTGTGTATATGTATTTGAAAAAAAAAAAGTATTTTTACAATAATATTTTAATTCAGGAGCTCATAACATGAGTGGATAAATAACATTTATGTTATGAAAATGAAGCTAAAAATTGTTCCCTAGTGCAATGTTTGATGGGGGGTTGGGGAGTTGTATATAATTTTTTTATTATTCCAAATTTGCATGAAATTCGTATAAAATTAATTTAAAACGTATGAACTTAGGAGGAATCATAAACGCATTTTCACAGTCTTGAAAGGAAATTCTACGAATTAATGGGTGTATGGTTGGTCTCACCTGTTTCAGTATGTTCGAGCATTATACATTTCGACCGGGCGTGCATTTTTCGACAACATGCTCGAAACAGGCACACACATACACATAATTAACCGGTTTTCGTTTTCTATTTTCCATCTTATATGTTTCTGTACACATGCGTAAAAATAAACATTAAGGCTATGTTAGGTTAGACATGACGAAACATGTAATCTGTATATTTGGATTTCTTTTTACGGTACCTAATATTTTCAGGCTCGGTTGCGGCAATGGTCTTCGCAGCCTGCTTCTCGATCCATAGGCTAGGATTTTTAGTGGGCACCCACCCAGGCTTGGATTTTTAACCGGTATTATTCAAAACTCAATTTTTAGGTAAAAATAATAATAACTCATGCCGGGCTTTCGGGCTCTTTCATTTCCCGCTCTTAGAGTACGTAGCTGTGCCTTCCAAGCAAAGCGTATGACAAATCGGTATTGATTGCGATAGAGATCATAATCGATTTAGTAAACAATCATAATCTGGCAACTTTTCCGAAGCCAAAAAAGGTTATTAGCGAGTTGACTGATTTCAGATTCTCAATTCGTGACCACTTTACTTCCGAATTTCCTGTAAATCATGTAAATATATCGAGGGTGTTCTTTTTTTTTTCCTTGAGATATTTATGTAAAACCTAACATTAATATTTGGTGACATAATATCTAAATATTTTTTGGGCAGCAAGAATATTGATTCGCATCTAGTGTTTTCAACTACATGCACGATTGAGCGTATGAATTTTTAGATATTTGTCCAGCCCTGGTATAGTCGATGCCGCTCATTAGAAACCCGTATAACGCTATTGGGGAAGGGGGGCATTTTTGTCACAAATGAGAAAAATTTAGTTTTGTTAGAATGATTTTGGTTTATGTTATCATTTTGTTCCGTCGAGGTTTTTTTTTGTAAGCTAAGATTGAACCAGACTCATTTTTTCTCAATACGTTATCGTCATGAATCTACTTGGCAAGTTTAGGGTAGTCGCTATAGGTGGAGTCGTCTCTGCTAAAACCACGGCATTTTGTTTAATCCGTATTTTTTTTTGTATTATTAAAAATGGGGAATCGCGAAATGAAACAAAATTATAATATAAAATGGTGAAATGTTCACAAGAAAATTATTTTTTTTCTAAATTGATGAAATTCTCGTCACAAACAATTGCTTTGTGACACACTTTGTTTGAAGTAATAATAGTATAACTGTTCGTTCAATCACGGATATAAAGTCACTAACATGAAGAGAAACAAAAAAAAATGTTGTTTTTCACCTCCGTAAAAAAAATTTATTTATTTTTTACAGCACTAAATCCAAACACTCGCGTGGCATATGGAGTATCAATCGTTCTCTCGAAATTTGTTTGGTGCGTGTTTTTCCCCCTGCAATCAACCTTCAAATTCAGTTTCCCAATATTTATTGTCCCCAAACACATCTTCATTCATATCCCTGTCATGTTTATACTTACAGCGATGAAATTTTATTTTTAGCGTAAATGCAATGCGATAAATCAGATGAGATGGAAAAAATAAGGGTTTAAATTGAAAATTTTGAAATTTGAACAATAATAAATATGTAAATGAGCCCTCATCATGACGAACTGCACATAGTCGGGTAGAAAATCACAAACCATAATTTTTGGTGAGAACCGCTTCATTCTACAATTTTTAGAACCCAAGACACCCCATCGTTCGGTTAAAAGTTCTAAGGTAATTGGTCAGGACATATAATAACTCCAAAATCACATTTTTGAGATATAACATTTTCATTGTCATTTAAAAATCAGAAATATATCATACACACAAATACAAATGAAAATATCATACCTCAGAATGTTGTTTAGCCGTACACACGTATTTGTGCATTTATCTCACTTCTAATTAGTTATATTAACAAGACATACCACTAGATCAAAAAGACATTTTTTGGAGATATCATGTTCTGACCAAACGCCACAGAGTTGTGCGTACTGTACACAATGCATCCATAATATAATTTGTCTGAAAATAGGGCTCCTGCGCCATGATACTCTCCAACATCTTCCACGTATTCACGAGCTAAACAAGGATATCCAGGATACGTTCTGAGTCTACTCTTCAACTAATTAGATCTGCAATCAAGTAGTCACACAGGATACTTGAAAATAACGTCACTCTTTACTCGTCGTTTTGCTTACCTCAATAGAACGTTGTGGCTACAGCCTTGACATATTTCAGAAATTTCTGAAAAGGAAAGAAAAAAAACATTTTTTCCTCGATGTTCAACACCGAAACAATGTCATTATGAGGAAAACTGGAGAAGAATTAAGATAGAGAGAGCAGGGGAAAAAAATCTTTATTCCTCTTGAGCATATACTAATTAACCTAGTATACGTTTTTCTTCCGGAGATTACTATTACTAAGTAGAGAGTATCCCTCGAGAACTGTACTTATCTCACGATAAGCCTATTAAGAGCAGGTTATGTGTTAGTATTTGTAAGCACTAGTAAAATATCTAATTAGATTACGAGCTTCGTAGCTAAAACGAGTGTGTCGTGCTCTTCCCTAATTAAATAACACTCGACGTTGAGGGGAAGGGGGGTATAAGTTTCCGGAGTATTCTTTATACAATTTCAAACCTTATAGAAAGGTAAAGAAAAAAACAAAATAAATTACTAAATTCACAGCATATTTTACTCCATATTTTTCTTTGGACGTGTATATAATTAAGAAATAGCGAAACGAGCGAAAAAAGTTCATTGAGAAAATGGAAACTCAATTAATAGGTGCATGATTATCCTTTTGTTTTTCAAATGTATCATTACCTATAAACAGTCATTCAATTAATCATGATATGAACTAGAGGGATATATCGTATGCTCGAGATTTTTAATACGAGGGACGCTTCCATATCACAGATAGTCTAGAACAGCGTTTCTTAACGTTTATGAACCCAAGGACCAGTAGAATGTCTGAAGTAATCTGGCGGAACCACTTGTGTCCCGTATTACGGTGCATCCCAATTTTAGTTGTTACGATTTTTTCTGAAGTAAATATTGAGAATTTGCATTATTTACTAAGATTATGATTTTACACATCGTTTGAATAATATATAAATTATATTATAATAAATATGACAATGAAAATTCATCTCATATATTTTTCATGTTCAACGTCTTTTTCTTTCGAAATTTTTCCAGCACTTTTGATAACAATTTGTGACTGTGCCCTACTTCTGGCAACGTTTTTGATGACAACTGGCAATGTCACGTATTTCACCTAAAAGCCAGTTTAAGAGCCCAGTTTAACGCTTTTTTTTCCCTTTGTTTGTGTAAATTACATTTTTTAACTGCGATTTGTAGCAGGTGTTCAATGTTCACACGCTTCAGCTATTTCAGCTGTAATTAACAGATAACATTTAAGGAAATGTATTTAAAGCAATAAATTATATTTAAAACAATAAATTATATTTAAAACAATAAATTATATTTAAAACAATAAATTATATTTAAAACAATAAATTATATTTAAAACAATAAATTATATTTAAAACAATAAATTATATTTAAAACAATAAATTATATTTAAAACAATAAATTATATTTAAAACAATAAATTATATTTAAAACAATAAATTATATTTAAAACAATAAATTATATTTAAAACAATAAAATTGCATTTAAAGCGATAAATGACAGTTTTTTACACTAAATTTAGTGATACCTCGTAATTATCGCATCCCGTACGATGGGAATTCATGACATGATGTTGTATATTGAAATGAAGTATGAATGTATAAAATTTATTTGAGCCCATATAGATCAAAAATCAATCACAAAGGTTAAATAATTTTATATTCAGTTAGAATTGAGTTTTACTAAAATTTATATTTATCAAGTCTGCTTGCGAATCACTTACACTATCGTCATTGACCACCTCTGGTCCGCGGACCATCGTTTGACAAACACTGCATGAACTTGAAACTGGTGTTCTGTTGAAGTTCCATGACAGCTTGTTTTGGGGTTCCGCAAGATAAAACATCGCAGAGCCCTTAGAAATCCCGGAACCCAGAGTAACTTTAAGGATGGAAACGTTCTGGTTACCAATTTTCGCAAAACTATTCTTTATATCGAACTTTAACGAGATCGTGTCTTTTAAAAAAATCAGCACATTGAAAAGACAGAAAAAATCAAGGAAAGAAGCGTTGTCTGTAAGTTTTTGTTGTTTTTTCCGAACTTTCCGGCAGGTATATTTGAATTCAAATATACCTGCGAATATTACACTTAAAACCCGGGTTTTTTTGGCTTCAGAAGAGGCAGGGCAGCAACGTTTTAATTATGTTTTTAAGGACAGGGTAGTCCGTATAATAAAAATTATTATTGTCTTATTTTGATATCTGTACAACACCGTGCAACCTTAATGACGTATCTGAGTCCTACATGTTATTAAGAAACGTTTTCTAGCTAGAAGTATAGCTTTAGGATCAACGATTCACCAGTAAAATGCCATAACCCCCTGTTTGCTATGCACCTTGTATATCATATGTAAGCAACATCACTGAACTGAAACTATTGCTACTGTACCGCGTATAAGCCTACCACGACGAAACTGAGAGATTAATTCTTTGCTTTTTTGGCAGTAATAACCATCGTATCCGTATGTTTTGGTATATACAGCACAATACCAACTCCTCTAGAAAATATGACAGCTTTTTGACTTTTGGACAAAATTTGGGCTTCCGTAGCCTATTGATGGGAGTTTCGAGGTTTCATTGTAGGTTTTCATTCACTTCGGACCAGTTTCGTCACAAAAGACCACAGCAGACAACTTGCCTAATAGGCTGGCAAACAACCAAAAAAAACATGTCCATAAAAAATTATTTGATATTTATCGTATTGAGAAAGTAGCATGTTGAGAATATAAATATTATTTTTATCAGCAAAAATATTGAAAGTAAGAAGTTTGTTGATGAGGAAGTATATTGTTGCAACCAATAGGTTTCTTTAATGCTTCATCATAAAAATCCGAGTCCTAATGATAAAAATTTCATTTAACACACAACATTTTCTTTTGTCGGGAGCCACACAGGATTACACAGGAGGCGGCAATTCATCCATTGCTCACTCACTCATTCAGTCACTCTCCCAGTCAATCACTCAGTCACTCAGTCACTCTTTCATTCAGTCACTCTCCCAGTCAATCACTCAGTCACTCTTTCATTCAGTCACTCTCCCAGTCAATCACTCAGTCACTCTTTCATTCAGTCACTCTCCCAGTCAATCACTCAGTCACTCTTTCATTCAGTCACTCTCCCAGTCAATCACTCAGTCACTCTTTCATTCAGTCACTCTTTCATTCAGTCACTCTTTCATTCAGTCACTCTTTCATTCAGTCACTCTCCCAGTCAATCACCCAGTCAATCATTCGGTCACTTGGACACTCATACAGTCACTGATTTCGTCACTCACGCGGTCAGGGAAAGGTGAACCGCAAAGGGTTAAGAGGTTTTAAAAAGCACTGACATAGATAATTGATAATACGTGTACACATTCTATCGGTGGTTGAATAATAATTTTCATGGCATTTCTACCAGTTTTGGTGATTTTTAACTATAGTGAAAGGTACGAAACCCCAAAAAAAATATTTTACAGGAAATAACTATTTCCTTTTGCTACACTCAATACGAATAAGAATATCTGATCCGGAAGAATCTTAAGGGTTTCTCCGCAACTATAGCGCATAATAGACCGACTTGACTTTCTCTGTCCTGACATACAAGGAAAGACATTTACTCGTTAGAGACCTAGATTTGCTGGAAAAGGTCTCCCTCCCCTTTGAGACTGAAGTGTGTCACACATACAAACACACAGACGAAGTCAGTGGATGGGAAGACGGTATCCTCCAAGAACCAAAAGAAATAAGACAGAGAGGGAGGATATCCTCCACTTCTTTGTACTTCCCTGCAGAACACGTCAATCACTGACGCTAACTATGTTTCCTATAAGAGAGATTAAGCTACTTAGACCACCACGTCGCTTCTCTAGGAGAGTCACTGGGCAAAATATTGTTCCGCTGTTGCTGTCCATCAAAAGGATAAGGCTTAGCTTTACGTTGGACGTGTGTACTGCGCCATTCATTTTCTTTTTTTATTTTTTTTTCAATACGTATAATATATTGATTTGTTTGTTTCCGTGGCAAAATAAAAATATATATGTGTCTTATATGTTACAATATTACCCTATGTGTATACTAGACATATGTCTATGTAGAATAAATAATCGTGTATATAACATACAAGAAGATTTCATCTATATAATAACGTTCATTATTTATTACCCGAGGATATTATCGTCAGTTACTAGTGCCATAAAAATGATTTATGCCAGTATGTAACATATCAACAGTACACAGGGACTTGACATATTCTCATTTCCTACGGATTTTTTGCCTTGTGGTGTAACACATCAGTGATTCTCAACCTGCCACTGTTCAGTCCCGTGTGGGCACTGTGCTGGACTCGTTTCGAACACCTTTGATGACATAGTGGTGGTCGGCTGAAGTCGGTTTTCTGTGGATTTTTCAAAGTTCAAGACGTGAATGCGAGCGAGTCTCCCATCTGGACATTGTGTAAAATGGCAGTCCATGACGCTTAATGTGATCACGTTTTTCAGAGTTTCTGATAACCATAATCAAAAGAAAACAGTATTCGAAAAATTCCCTTTTGCAAGTACGATGACAATACTACTCGTTTGGTTGAAACAGGACGTATGATAAATGAGGATCGGTGAAACAGGAGTAAACTATTTTTCTTTTCCCACATTAATTGATTGCAAAACGTCAAATTATTATTTTTTAATTACATTCTAAAACAGGGCCCCTACTCTCCCCTTTAAGCTGAAGTCCTGCATTTTTTGTATGCAGCCATTGTCAGCCGTTGGAATGAAACTGGCAGATGTTCATCACACAAATTACGATATTTTCATTAACGTATCATACGTTTCATAGATTCTTTGGGAAAAGAAATTTGGATCTGCCCAACTGAAAGAAACTGATCAAGAACTGAAAGAAACTGATCAAGAACTGAAAGAAACTGATCAAGAACTGAAAGAAACTGATCAAGAACTGAAAGAAACTGATCAAGAACTGAAAGAAACTGATCAAGAACTGAAAGAAACTGATCAAGAACTGAAAGAAACTGATCAAGAACTGAAAGAAACTGATCAAGAACTGAAAGAAACTGATCAAGAACTGAAAGAAACTGATCAAGAACTGAAAGAAACTGATCAAGAACTGAAAGAAATAAACGGAAAGAAACTGATCATAAACGGAAAGAAACTGATCATAAACGGAAAGAAACTGATCATAAACGGAAAGAAACTGATCATAAACGGAAAGAAACTCATCAAAAATTGAAAAAAACTGATAAAGAACTGAAAGAAACTGATCAAGAACTGAATGAAAGAATTTCATCGATAACAGAAAATATTACAAACGTCTTACTAAATGAAGTAAGGAAATGCTCATCAACAAGGGAGGGGAGCGCACCTAACAGCCTCTATATAGTCGCGTAGACTGATAACGATAACTTGGAGGACAAAAAATAGTTTTGGCTAAACCTCAGCTTCTCAGAATGCGCAAAAAAATTTATAATATCATCCCAAGTCCGATAACTATAAATGGACTTTTTTTCCTGTGTTATGATATTGGTCCTTTCCGTACTTTGCACAAATGGGATAATTATACCACATTGGTTGGTACTTTATATGTATGTTCATCTATAACTTCAAAGTGTATAAATTCTGAAATAAACCGAAACTAAATTGCAATGTTAAATATCAAAATACTTAAATTTTTACAAATAAATAATTTTTTCTTTTCGTGACTTCAGAATAAATAAATCATAAATAGTATTTAAACGCATGAAAATATATTTCATATAATGTAAAATGACTTTCTTGAGGACAGTTGATGTCACTTATTGGAATCACGGATAATGCTATCATTGAGTGAAAACGTAAAAATTATATCTATTTTACGTCACTTTCAATCACAATATGATATACTTAATTTTTGTTTCCGTAACTTAAATAAATAAATACGTTGAGAATTAAATTTTCTTAAAATATACAAAAATACTGTTTTCTCCTGATGAATTTGATTAAAATTTTAGTTTAAAATATATGTGTGTATGTGGAAATTAATGTTCAATCAATAAAATACGTCGGTATAACGTCATCACTTTCAACTTCGTCTAACCACTTACGCCACTTGCTATCATTTCTTGCCAACATAATTCGTGAATTGGGAATATTCGTTATGAAGTCGCTTTGATTCGGTCCGCAGGGGTGACGTTATATGAAGGTATGACTGTATTTTCCATTTACAAGGTATATATAATAGAATTTGGCTGAAAATTCGGCGCAAAATAATTATTTCCGACATGCACCTCCAGATCTGGGGTCTCAGCAGGGCCGTCATTTGAAAGTTTTCCGGGAGAAGGGAGGGGATGGCGATGGCAGAGAACATTTATATACGTTGTGTGTGGTGTGTGCGTGTGTATTTGTATATACAGGGTGGGCAAAAAGTCCGTATAAACATTGAACATTCATAAAAACCCGAAAAATAACCAATATAAAAAACATTTTGCAGGGTTGAGCATTGCTAGGTCACGGAAATTTTTTAAGACAGAAAGAAAAAAAAAACTAAAAAAAACAGCCGATAGGTGGTACTGGTACGAGCGACTTCGGTGGAAAGATGGCAATGAGACGGTTGAAAGAACTTGCGCTCCTAATCCATAACAAGTTCACCGTTGTTATCCGTGTATGTGAACAAGAATGCTGAGTGCGAAGGATAAAGCTTTGTTGGTGAATGCAATGTGTTATCCTCATTGGTCATGGTCATGTGGAGCACATACTGCTGTAATAAACAAGGCATTCTGTTCGTTATTTGCTTATGTTTTCTTTGGCTTGTACGTCAGCGCCACCCATCGACTGTTTTTTAAGAAATTTCTTTCTTGTCTTAAGAAACCCCTGCAACCCTTTTACCGATGCTAACTCTGCAAACTGTTTCTATTTCGAATTATTTTTCTAGTTTTTATGAATTTTTTAAGTTTCTACGGACTTTATTCCCAGCCGGTATATATACCATTTTTAGTGTATTTTCTAAAGCCCGCTGAATCTCCCCCACCCCCCAAATAACGGGCCTGGTCTTCACCCTTTCAGACATGTCGGGCCAAATTGAAACTTCTCCCGAAACCCGTTACCTACCAATCTCGTATAATTCATTGACAACTTAATAGAATGGATTATGGGGCCGCTAGTTGACAGGAACAAAAATAATTGACCACTTATGTTTATTCTGAAATTATTTCTTTTAATATTGATAAATTTTTGATTACTTCTGAAACAATATTTTTCACTAATTATGATTTTTTTTGAATTCTTAATGATTAAATTTATTAATACTGAGATTAATTTTAATCTGAAGTTACTTTGAAGGATTTTTTTTCGGCAATTATGAAATTTTTTCTTCTCAATAAGCATCTTGAAATAATTAAGCAATTATTATTTTACAGATTGTGAAACAATTTCGATCAGAAATTACGAAATTATTTCCCTTATTGATTTATGTTAATTTTTTTTTTCATAATTCTGGAACTTTATTTCAAATAAATATTTTAATTATTTCTTCCAGTAATTCTGCAATTTTATCTATTCCGGAATTTTTTTTTCCAATTTATTCCGTATGTTTTTTTTTTTTTCGTTTATTCTAGATTTTCATTTCTTTCGCATAAGTTTTAGAACTATTCCTTCCACTTATTCTAGAGCTATTTCTTTCATTCATTCTAGAGTTATTTCTCTCATTGATTCTAGAATTTCCTTCACTTATTAGAATTATGTCTTGCATTTATTCTAGAAGTATTCCATTCATTTAATCTAGAAGTATTCCATTCATTTAATCTAGAAGTATTCCATTCATTTAATCTAGAAGTATTCCATTCATTTAATCTAGAAGTATTCAATTCATTTAATCTAGAAGTATTCCATTCATTTAATCTAGAAGTATTCCATTCATTTAATCTAGAGGTATTCCATTCATTTAATCTAGAAGTATTCCATTCATTTAATCTAGAAGTATTCCATTCATTTAATCTAGAAGTATTCCATTCATTTAATCTAGAAGTATTCCATTCATTTATTCTAGAAGTATTCCATTCATTTATTCTAGAAGCATTTCATTCATTTATTCTAGAAGCATTTCATTCATTTATTCTAGAAGTATTCCATTCATTTATTCTAAGAATATTTCATTCATGTATTCTAGAAGTATTTCATTCATTTATTCTAAGAATATTTCATTCATTTATTCTAAGAATATTTCATTCATTTATTCTAAGAATATTTCATTCATTTATTCTAAGAATATTTCATTCATTTATTCTAAGAATATTTCATTCATTTATTCTAAGAATATTTCATTCATTTATTCTAAGAATATTTCATTCATTTATTCTAAGAATATTTCATTCATTTATTCTAAGAATATTTAATTCATTTATTCTAAGAATATTTCATTCATTTATTCTAGAAGTATTTCATTCATTTATTCTAGAAATTCTGAATTTTGTTATGTGTGAACTTTTAGTGCCACACAGCTCAAGTGTAATGATTGAATTTTGTACTATTGTAGGTCCCTCTGATGAGACTTTTAAATTGACATAGGACGCGGTAGCCCATGTCGATAAGATACTCGCCTAAAGGGCCAATAATGTTTAGACGTGTCACGAGTTCGATAGCCTATTCATCCTTGCCAGAAACTTTCCTGACAGCAGGTACAACAGAAACGGCGGCATGACCAGAAAAAAAAAAAATGCTACTGCAGGGAGTCTCACACCGAGGCGTTAGCGCATCAACCTCTCAATGAGTATAATAAGAAAGACTGGCTTTCGGAAACGGCAATAAATTGTAGGCCCCGGTCTAATAGGCTCTCGTGTGCAGAAAATGACCATAGTGCGACAAAAATTACCAAATTAAATCGGCATATGCGGGAACAGATCTCCCGGTAAAAAGTTTGTGCAAAAATTATGGGGAACATGGTAATTTTTTTTCACGAACACATTTTCGCCCCAATGCCCAAGCATCTTGCCAAGTTGTCTAAACATCCCTACCAGAACCTTTCTATTCCCATTTCCTCACAAATTAAATAGTTTGACGTTGAGTTTACAAGAACGTGCTTTGCTGATGAAATTCTTCCCCGAACATGGTGATGCTGCATCAAAAGCTTTACAGAGACTTTCAGTCTTTAAGGTGGTTTGGAAAATCTTCCTAATACATAAATTAAAACGTTCCTAAAGTGTCATGTTATTCTGAAAGGTAAGATGAGTAGTTGAATGGCAAGGCTGTAGGCAGTGTTCAGGGCATTTCAACCTCATATACATACACGCCGTATATTAAAAGATTGGAAGAATATTTTGTGCAGTTGAACTATTTTTAACAACTATAAATTTTGCGTTTAAATATATCCGAATTCATGAAATTCTCTGATAACTCTTGAAATGTACTCATGTGATTAAGTTGAGAACTTGATAATATAATTGTAAAACTTGAGCTTGCATTATTGACATTAGATGTTCAATTATCAAATCTTATTGGGTTTTACTGAGAATTAACGGTGTTAAAAATGACTTTTAACAGTAAAAATTGGTATTCAACAATCTCAATTGTTTTTATTGGTCAGTTATGTATCTAAGATTGCAGTTTTACTGTCTGAACCAACAGTATGGACGATTAAGAAGAGTTAATTGAAATAATTAATATTCACACACACACACAGAATCTTTTTGTAAATTTTTTTCTCACATTAGAAAGCAAAACAAGCGCCTTTTGGGTTTGTGCAGCCAAATAACGCTTGAATTGAAGAAACAAGTATATGCTCCTTTCCTGCGCATAACTTCGATCTATTATCATCAAATAATTATTTGGCTTTTCCCACTTGAAGATAATAATGTAAATCATCTACACTTAATCAAAATTATCATGAAAAGAAAACGATGGTTGAGTATTGTAATAAATATAATTCTTTCGAGAACACAACATCATATTTTTAAATTTCAAAAAGAGTTATAGGCCTGCATGTGACTACAAAAACAAATTATATTTAACCTATACGAGCCACACCAAATATATTTGGATATGGTAGTAATCATTCCCGAGTTATTCGTATTATAACCTGCATTTACATATTCAGTGTTCAGACCATTATGAGTACGTCCATTGCGAAATATGAGTAATTAACATTTTTCCTCAAACTTACAATTTTTTATTCTTTTATTGAAATAAACTTCACAAGATAATTAATCTAGGGGAATTAGGATAAAATATGTAGATCTTAATTACCTTTAATGAATTGAGTTTTCCATTTTTATTTCGCAACATAAATATATTTCTGGTATATACGTATTTTGCAAATAATAAATTCATTCTAATTAAGTATTGAGTGATTATTGATATTCTTTGTGTTTTGTTTGTATAGGCGAAATATATATTACTCAATTATGTTTCCAGTTCTTAGTTTTTGAGTGTTATTAGAAATTGCAATCTAGCTTATCCAATATTGGTCTAGGTTATCGAAATCGTGCAGAAAAACAAACACATGAGTTGCAATTATTTTGATAAATTATTGACACAAAAAAAACCGACCATTCAATCTGTTGATGATACACATAATTTTCATTGGAAATACTAATCGCATTCCCTTTTTCTAATTTTATTAGTAAGTATTTTTTAAATATATTTCAATGAATACATATATAAATTACATTCGAATGAAGCACAAATAATCATGTTCTTACCATGTATGTTTAGGCATGGAGGTAAGAATGTTAAAGTTCGGAGAAACTATCTAAAAATTGGACAATTTCTTATTTGTCTCAATACTGAATAGGAATAACTTTAGTTACTACGGCGTTACCTAGTTTATCTCAAGCGTAAAGAGAGATTCACAAAATTATAACAAAAATTCGATTGATTCTGATACCTAAGAGAACCAGGTAATAAACTGCTATCTAAAGCTACTTATAGCCCTAAGGTGTTTTACCGCATAATTCTTTTGATCTTTGTTGTAGACATATTTAATTTTGAAATAAAGGCTTATTCGCTGATCACCCTGTATTTAGAAGCTGAATAGTTTTTCAGCACATCTGAAACTCGTACCAGATCTACAACATTTATCTAAGATTTGACAGGTCTCCGACACACCCGAAGCATGAACACTGTTAAGTTCGGTTATAACACATCCTCTAGGTGATTTAACACGTGTATGTTGTAACTACCGTGTATGTTATGAGCCAGGTATTGAAATTATCTTACGTAGCTACAGCATATACCCATAAAATACATTAATGAGACTGCGTGGACAAAATAATCTTATGCAGCACATAATTGAAGTGTAATATAGCATTAATATGATTTTTAATTCTGAAAAGTTTTGAAAATGAATTAAGAAAGAAGATATGTGCAACAGCATGCAGGCATTTTTGGAGATGATATTGATTTATTTTTGAGTTCATGCCAACGGGTTTCCTTTGAAGTTGACAGTATTGTACAGTTTATTCACACACAGAAGAAGAAAAATACCCACTCTGACATTTATAAACTCTATTTAGTGTATGTATATACACGTCAGCAATCACTTGAATTATCATAGCTTTTCAACAATGAGAGAGAGAGAGAGAGAATGAGTTGTTTTAGAACAATTTGTTCTTTTATCACCGCCATCAAGTACAAAAGAACAAAAACGAGAAATTCAGTTATTCGAAAAGCATGGACTTTGCAGTTTGCATAGAAAGCCAGGATTTCATTAAATGACAAAATTTTTTATTGTCAAAGTAATTGAATAATTACCGACTGATGACACTAAAGTTGAAAAAGTTTCAAGTGCCATCTGTTGATGAGAAATGTAACTATTTTGGCAATGCAATTTCTCGTTTATTGAAAAAAAATTATATCTTTTCGTGAGAGGTATCTCCAAAGATATCAACCGCATCATGGATGATGTTTAAAATAGTATGTTTTTGACTATACCTTTCCGGGGTTTTTTCAGTACGTTTTATCCGAATTGCTTTCTCGATTAAAACCCTTCTTTTGGTATGTTATATCCACAGTGTATGTTTTAAGTAGGGGTATGTTATAATAGAGATAAAAATATATAGACGTGAATGAGCACCAAATTTCAATGATTACATAACCGTATGCTGTATCCACGTTTAATGTTATATCCACGGTGCATGTTATATCCAGGATATGTTATAAGTGTACTCGACTATAATTCCTGTGGAGAGTTTCTAACGAGTTGGTCTTCGGGAAGACAGTGAGGGCACACGTACGTAACAATATTGTATCAATGGTGTCAAATTTGTGCGTGTTTCCCTGTTCGAGAAGTGGTACATGCCATCTGCCTATCATATTGGAAGTGAAAGTGACAGGTACTTGAATTTTTTGCATATGTAAATATCGCGTTGACGTTCTTTCTGCTCTTTGTGGAGAGTAATTTTCAAATTAGAGACCGGATCGTATTCGAGCACTTCGAAATTGAAAACCCATAGAGAGACTTCAGCCTACCAACCCCGCTTGGTATGCGGGTATAAAATGTGATATATCTGTATATAAATATCTGTATCTGGAAGCTCTTGAACTTATTTCGAAGCACATACTTCAATAAAAATGTCCATCAAGTTATTAACTAAATAGTTTTTTTGCCTATATTATGTGCATAACTTTAAAATTAAAGAAAAAAAGAACATTCTCAAGTATTGCTCTCTTCGCGTGTAAATGATGGAGTAGGAAATAATTGCTCTTAAAATCAATTTATCACTATCTATTACTTGAAGAAACTGTGGTGTCCTCCTACGTGAACGCCTCTCCTTGATTAAGTGGAACAGAGCTGTTCTACTTCAGAAGATCAATTTAAATGATTTCTAAGCTTCCGTAAGTGTTTTACAAGAGTTGAAAGAGTTGCTTTGTACTGAGTTATCTTGTTAAAAGTTATATTTAGTTCAGATTGCTCGATAATAGAAGTGAATGAATCGCGGATGCATTATAGAGAAAGATCTAGAAGTTCGACTGCTTAGAGTTATCGAGCTTTTAAGTCTTACGATGGATGACGGTGTTTCATTTTCAAGACCTAAAAAAACGATACAAGTTTACGTATTTAAACGAAGTAGAGCAAAAGGGCGGTCATAACTCTTTTCATGTCTTGAAACGCGTTATATTATATTTTTTTGAGAACAAACATCTGTTCACCAAAGAAAAGAAAATTTACAGAAAAAAATGTTGGAAAATTTGCAAATGTAAACGGTGTCCAGAGGGTAAAACGGTTTCACCGCATTTAACGCTGCTCCTCTCCTTCCCAAATTTCCTCCGTTTTCCGAACCTAGTGTACACTTAGAAACATGGATTTCTTTTTTTCTTTTTTTCTTAGCAACAAGAGAGTCTGGGCAACAACTTTTTAATTGAAAGTTAGAGCACGCGGACACCGTATAAAAATTTCGATTTTTTTTTATATTCTGTGATACACTGTGTATTCATTCTCAAAACTGATGCAGGGTAATGTTTGAATGCCTGTTGATCATGTTTTTTAATTGGAATCATACCTTTACGGTGCGACAGACGGTTTATGAGGTAAAGTCCATTCTACCACTTATTGGACACCCAGTATAATATCGAAATTTTTATGTTAAATATTAATGCTATTAATGTTAAAAATTATGTTATGTTTTTAAATATTTGTTACTCCTAAACTCATTCTTCGCGTTTCCGAGGATTGCACTTGAGTATTCCGGGATATTTTATAAAGAGAAAGGATCTATTCTCAACTGGATGGTTAGGTTGTGCCATGAGTTATTAATACCGTCAATCCACTGCTTTGCCGAAAGGGTCACAAATATCGTTTAGTATGGGGGTAATTTCAGGTTGTGGTGTCGCAGGGAGTGTTTTTCTTTGATAGGGTTTGTAATAAATGGAACAGCTTACCTCAGGGTGGGGGTAGGGTGTTCTTACATAATTGGCACGTTTAAAAAGAAGCATGATGGGCATAGAAAAATCGAGAAGCTATCCATACTTAGATAAGACAACCATAATATCCATATCAGAGCAGTGTATTATTATAGTATTAATTATTAGGTATTTTTGAGGTTTTGGTTGCTAATATATTAGGTTTCTATATTTCAGTTTTATTTTGCATCGATGGTCAGCTTTTGGGCAGCGTTTGTTGGCAGCTTTTTCTTGCCACCTCGTTGAGCAATTTGTCTGTTGTGGCTTTTGTGTTTGTATTTGGAATATGAGGTAAACCGAGGAGCTTTCCATTTTTAAATAAGACAATCATAAATATTTTTATGGGCTTTGTATTTTATTTTATCATGTACCTATACAATATAGTCTTTAGTTTTTATGATTGCATTTTTAACTGGGTTGATGTATTTTAGAAATATATAACACCTATATTTGTTATGGACATTTTTTCTCAGCCTCCTCGTTGTGAATTTTGCCTGTTGTGGCCTTTTATTTGTATAAAATATAAAATAACTGCCAAATTTTTGAAAATTCAAAAATTAATATGTAATAATTAGTTTTTATTATTAATAATAAAATATCAGGTGAGATGAGTTTTATGTCATTTGAATCATTTATTTACAATCTTGTTATTATTATCGATAAAATATAATTTTAACGTCCAAATATTTGTGGTGCACCCGTTACGAACGGGAGATACTCATAAGTGTTTCGAATTATAAAAAAGACATCCATATCTTTTAAGGATATCTTTTTTTTTCTTCCACCTCATTGGGTAATTTGCCTGTTATGGCGTTTGTGGTAAATTCGATAAATTTTGTGAATTTCTCACATTTACCGGTGATTATGTGCAATCCTAAGCCCGTATTGATAAATATGATAAATCGCCAATGCGTTACTTAAAAATGCCAGATATTTTTCTTAAACTTCAGTCTAGGATTGATGGATTCTATCAGTGATGTTGATTGATTAGAAATTTGCTAATTAGATTTAATTTGCTAATTATTAACTAGAGAATAAAAATTACCGCCTGGCAGTTGAGTGGTTAGGGAACTAGCTTCTTACTGTGCAAGTCTGGGTTCAAATCCCGGTTGGGGCAAATACGTGATAATGACGTTATTATTAAAAAAAAAAAAAAATGTTGGTAAATGTGAAGAAAGCAAAAATTACCTAGCTGATAAAACTTAATACGATTTCACCCCAAACATAAACTTATTTTCTTCCATTTAAATTTTATGTCAAAATATTTGTGATGCGATCATTACGTACAGGAGCTATTGATAAGTGGGTTGATTTAAAATATATTTTTTCATGATTTCTTTCATATTTATCATAATTACTCTGTGCCAAATTAATTCGGGAATTATGCCCTGGCAATTATGGATAATCACTGATTTATCCCACTTATAATATATAATAATATTTATCCCCATATAATATCATATTATATATATAAACAGAGTGTGAAATTATTACCACCATGGTTTTTTCCAAGAAAGCTTTGAAATTTAAAAAAAAAAACACGTTTGATTAATTTTCCCTATACTGATAACTGCACAACATAAAATCTGCAATACACCTATGTAATGCTACTATATGGCAGCAAAAATGCTGAAAGTACCAGAAGCAGAAACCACAAATTTCATTGTCTACATTTTACGTCAATTTGTTATTTGAAAAAAAAAATAATTAAGTGAGATCAATCCGCATGCTATTTGAGTCAGGTAAAGAGTCTTCAGAATAACGAAGAGCTAGATTATCAACAGAAGTAGTGGTTTTTTCTTTCAAATTAAAGTTACACACGTCATTTATGTATATTAGAAATTACATATATCCAAGTACCAATCCTTGTTGTATACACCTGTGTGTGTGTGTGTGTGTGTGTGTGTGTGTGTCTGAAGCAATTCCTCTTCTATATAAAACTCACATTAAAATTTACTTCCCCCATTGGACTTTGTTAATAAGATATAATTTGTATATATTATTAATACTTTTATTAATGCTATTGAACTCACACGAATATTATAGTATAGTTTGAAAAATAATATGATAATGTCGAAATATTTACGGATGTTCAAAAATAATGTTGGAATATTATATGCACATTCGAGATATCCTTTGTACTTTTCGTAAGTTGGCATGAAGTAATTCTGGTAAATATGAAAGAAATCTGGGGAAATATATTTTAAATCAAACCACTTATCAGAAGCTCTTGTACGTAATGGGCGCATCACAAATATTTTATTATAAAAATTTAGTAATAAGAAAATGAGTTATGTTTGAGGGCAAAATCGTATAAAGTTTTATCAGCCAGATAATTTTTGCTTTCTTCACATTTACCAACATTACCAACATACCAGCGCTGTGGTGGTCGAGTGGTAATAGTGACGGACTCGCGATGCGAGGATCCGGATTCGAACCGCACAGTGGTGGTCGGCTGAAGTTGGTTTTCTGTGGTTCCCAACTTCAAGGCGCAAATGCGAGCCGATCTCCACGTTAGAAAGTCTCGCCACAGAGAGCAACAGTCCTACAACGATAAATAATTCAATCATAGTACTTCACTCATAGTTAGAAAAACTGGTGGCAGATGGCAGCACTACACGTAACAAGCATTACAGAGAAACAAAAAAACTTCACGTCAGGTTTCACTAGACGTACACGCACATTCCCGCATGTACCGATTCGTTCGGGGTTCCGCGGGGGGGGGGGTGTTGGCCGGGGTGCATGTGTGATGTAGCAGTAGTAGGTAGGGCCTCCAAAAAATGGCTCGGGATCCATGATGTTCTTAAGTCAGCCACCTCGTTGGGCAATTTGCCTGTTGTGGCGTTGTATTTGTATATTTGTGTATTGTATATATACACTTGTATATATTCACTTTTTTCAGTTTTAAAAAGTAAAGAAATATGTCTGTGGTTATTGACTTGTTTTTTGTCTCCTTTTGTAACCACGTTGTTGTTTTTCCACGCACTCCTGAAATTCACCAGTCAAATAGGATAAGTAGAAGCGATAAAATATCACACCATCGCTAATATGGTGGTATGGATTTCGAGGAAACAATTTAACGCCACCAAGTTGCCAAATTAGTAAATTAGTTTGACAGCCCTTACAGTATAATATTTTAAATCTTTTTTTAAATTAGAGAGAGAGAAACAAAGATAGAGAAAGATAAGTAAACCATCTTGCATGCAATATAATGATACGTCTTGGCTGATATGTAATATGTTAATACTGTATGTCTTTCATTATGTGAAATGTTATTACCAACACAAATCCTGGAAATTTATCCATAAAAATAAACATTTGGATTTTTCTCCTGTATATTCAATATATTTTGTGTTTAAGGGATTATCATCGATCCCAAAAGAGTATACTGCTCTTAAGTAGAAGAATATGAGCAATGGATTGGTGCAAAACGATATTCAAAGAAAGAAATATCATCCTTTCGCAACACATAACCCAGTTCAGTGGAGCGCACCACCAAAATCACCAAATTAAGTTACGATGATGAAAACTTAGGAGAGCGGCTTCAGTTTTCGAACAATATTTCACATTCCAGAGTGTCTTCTTCTCTCTCAAAAAGTTGCCGACCTAGATCTTTTAAAAAGACATAGCAAAAAAGCAAAAGAAAAATGAAAAAGGTCGGGAAAAGTTCCTACAAACTTTCCTCAAAAGAGAGGAGGAAAGTGATGAAATTCCTCTCATTTCACGCTTTGGAATGACTTTTACAACATCACGGTAAGTTGCGGAAATAACGCATGAAAATGACCTTGCGGGCTGCATGGGAAAGAGAAGAAATAGAGAAAATAATGAAAAGAAAGAAAGCCAAAGGATAGTATGTATGTGTATATATGTATATATATATATATGTGTGTGTGTATACATACAGCATATAAGGAGAAATCTTTCGAAATCAATATACCTTCCGCTCGCTTTTGGAAACTTACCAGGTCAAAGTTTCTGGCTTGCTGGTTTCTGTTCGCCTTTTCACCTTGTGTTTCAAGGAGTTATTGATTACTTGGAGATGAAAAATGCTTTTGGATACTACTCGGCTTCTGTATATTTTTGTAGTGAGTTATGTGAAGGGATACCGGAATTCAAGATCCCATCGTTAAACTTCAGATACAAGTTTTTTTTATTTTTTTTTTATTTTGGCTAAAGTGGAAAAACTTATATCCCTATACATTTAGATTTATTTCGATTTTTCACAGAAGTATGTATATACTTGCATTTCCATAGCAAAAAAGTACGTAATGCAGCGTGATTTCAATTGTTCGGTACCTCTTCCAGTTGTTTGATGACTATCAGACCTACTTTGGAGAAAGTTACTAGTGCACTCAATTGAATTCGAATGAGGCATGTAATACAGTAGAACTTGAATAATTCAAAGTTTGGATAATTCTATATTTTACAAACTCTCTTTGAGCTTTCTATCTATTTGATGTTGAAATTCCTTGTGTATTTCGATTTGTTTTGTGGGGAAAGTTTGTGGGAAAAAAATCATTGTTATTTGTATGAGCAAATTTGCTTTGGAACAATTCTACAAGAAGCCAGATTTTGCTTCGGTTGAACAGCAAATTTTTAAAGGCAAATAAAAGTTTAAAAACTTTTTTCTTCTTTTGTGGCAACTTAATGTCCTTTTCAACATTGTTCAGTGGGAGTGAATCGATACCACTTAATACCGATTAAACTTTTCAACCTATAGATCAAGTTGTACCATTCAAAATCTGAATCAATTTGTCGTCATTAAGAGTAAGGAAAGTATCAGAAAAATCAGATTACGTAATACGTTAATGAAAGTACGTTTCCTTGATAGCATAACAGTGCTAATGAAAAATTGGGAAACAGTTTGGTAACGGATATGATCATTAACGTTTGTTTTTCATACCTGTTTGCATGAATCAGTTATTGGGCATGAAAATAAATTCTGCAATGATGCTGATTCCATAACAGCGGAATATTGTGGCACTAGATAAATTACTATAATTACTAATTACAACAAAACCCCTCTTAACGGACCCTCTCAGATGCTGTTATTTATCTTGCATGACCAAACAATAATTTCCCCGTGCATAAGAAAAGCATGTTTTTCAAAGCACTGATTAACGGTCACCCCTCATTAACGAACGAATATTTTTGTCCTAAGCCTAAGAAGCCTAACAAGAAAGCCTACTTCACATCAGTAGTTACGGAACCTACGAATATATTCGAACCTGGAATTTTTGTGGGAGCAAATAGTAGGAAGTAATAACTTTTGGTTTTGATATAATGAATGTGTGAAATATTTTCTCACATGTCTAAGACTTCTTCTTTTATTAAATTTATAATATTTCATTCGCGTAATCTTTATTTTTTCTGAGATACTCATGGTTTTTCATATTTTCAATGTTAGATTATTTTACTAAATGACCAAAGAAAAATTGCTTGTTTTTTCTTACCATTTTATTAAGTATCTACTTAGTGAAAGAATTACAAACTCTGGGAGAGCTTCTTCTGAACAACTAAACGAAAACATTTATGCCTATAGCCACTTCAAAACAGATTTCAAAATATATTTGATTATTTATGTAGCACCACTGTCATTTTCTACACACGAGAGCTAATTAGACAGGGGCCTAATTTATTGCCGATTCTTAACAGCAGCCAGTATTTTTTATACTTACAGATATTTTGGTGCGCTAACATCTCGGTGTGGAACTCCTTGCGGTAACTATCTTTTTCTATGGTCATGTCGCCGTTCTGTGAGGAAAGTGTCTGACAAGGACGAACCTCGTATCGAACTCATGACATCTCTAAACATATTTTGGTATTTTAGGCGAGTATAATATCAACCTCGGCTACCGTGCCTGATTTCAAAATCCAGATTTATGGGATACCTGAGGCAATATTGGCACTGCTGCACGAAAAAAAAACAATAATATTTTTAAGGAAGTTTTAAGGGTTTTAGGGTGAATTAGGGGCGTTAATTTTAAAAATCGTACTAGTTCTGCCGCAATTTTTTTTTTTTGAGTAACCCAACATTTCGATGGAGTTTGCAATCACTAAATTTTACGTCAAAATTTTACTTCCATTTGTTTTTATTTATCTTTCTATTCGATTAAATATATTGTTATATTTATATTATGATCAGACATTAGTGGTCTTTATCTAGTGAAAATGATTTTTTACATTTACATTTCACCCAGACTCAATGTAATTTTTACTCTGCATATATATTTTTTTTCATACGCTGTGATTTTTATGTATTACTGTTGAAATTAAATTTTCACTATCTCTCAAAAACTAGAGACACGAAACCAATGTCAGATAATTCAAAATCAGCGCCCAAAGTTCACTCACTTTAAAATCACTAAAATATCATTGATATGGAAATCGGTGATGAGCGGTGTAAAATGTACTTACTTACTTCTAATGTAATTTTATCTTCTATCTTCAACTGCGGCAATTCTTAACATTTATCAAACTACATGCAAATAACACAATTTAAATTTATATATTTCAAGCACACATGAAATCATCGACTAATCGTGCAAATCAAAACCAGAGAAGAGGAAAAAATTATTTTAAATTAAATGAACATGAATAAATTACTTCATTCAAATTTTGGGGCAAATATTTTGTCCCAAATGTTGTTTCAAGCTGATAGAGTAGCGCCGTGATGTATTCACTGAAAAAAAAAAATTAAGTACAGTATTGGCCCGTGACTATCTTGACATTATGTTTGAACACACCATTCACTCTCATTCTCTCGATTAGATGGTCGTTAAAAAAGGAAACAGTAACAGATTTTAGGTTCGATATAATTTCGCATTCACAAAAATACAATTTTTTTTTCTGGATGTAGTGCGATACAGATATATAAGACATGCAATTTATTTCACGTACATTCTTTCCTAAAAAACAAAGTACCTCTATGTTTGGTTTCCGTTGCTCGTATATTCCATTTTGCATAAGAAATGGATCTTATGTAGAGGTTGAACAGCTCCTCCAGAACTTTGTCAGTTTCTGTTTTTATCAACATTTTTCACTGCTTTGTCCGATACCTGATGCCTCGGAAGTAACTCTTCTATTTTATGTATTTTTTTTTCCCTTCATGTCCTATCACTTCTCTTGACCAATTTTTTCTCTATCTTTTACTGGTCACATCTGCGACAAAAGGGGCAAAAAAGTACTTGCAGCTGGCTGAAGTATCGTTTCTCCATTTAGATGCAAACGAAAGAATACCTATGGAAAAAAAGCATGCAACCATCAAAAGAAGTTTTAGATGACATTTTTCTTCTCCGTACTAAATAGAATTGTTTTTTTGTTATGCTAATTCATCTAGAAGCAATTAATGATTCTGAATCAGTTCTCTGTTACACCGATGGCGCGTGGGAAACTCGAAGATGCATTCGGGGAATCTCAAACCCACAATATTCATTTTATTGCTGTTACTGTTGAAGTTTCGGGAAAATGAATCTTGTTTCTTTTTCTATTCATAAGGCACATACTTTAACTCACCCAGAGTTTTTTTTTGATTAAAGTACGTTCTTCGTTCGTTTCACCTGCCCTATTATTTTGTAAACTGGGAGTTAGTAATGGTCTTTCAGAAATACTACCACTCAACCAAGCATGCACTTCGTACACATTCCTCTACGATATTTCTAACGCATGGATATATGCAGGAACGTGTTGTGAATATATGCATCACCCTGACGTATTTATGTTGCCAAAGTTAATGTTGCTCTGTGTTCTTGCTGATGTTTCTATCTGCTTCAGTATTTTCAAATGAAAACGGAATCTGAAAAAAAAAAAAAAAAAAATCAGAATTTCTATGCTATGCAAGTGCCGTATTTGAGATTTTGCTGCTGTCTGAGCCTTTTCGAAATAGTAGAGCAACTTGCATCCACGCCCTGAAAGCGGAAACGGCATAAAAAAAAAATCAGTTTACCACCACTGTGCTGGCAACAGGGTGTGAACACTGATTTCGGCGCGACGACTTCAATGCTTTCGATGACTTTTTCGCGTCATTCATTAATAGTGAAGGCAATATACAAAGCACCAGTGAGGCAGCGTGACAAAGTCCTCAACGAAATTCTAGTGGAATAAGTGGAAGACCAAAGAATTAAAAATTATATATATATATGCCAGCCCAGCAAATCACCAGGTCCAAATAATATTTTTCCTAGGGTCCTCAGGGAATTCGCCAATGAATTGCTGGGGCCAGTCGTACAGATTTACAAAAGTAGTTTTGCTGAGGGTATCGTAGCAAAAGGATTGGAAGCTAGCTAATGGGGTTCCAATATTTAAAAAGTGTAGTAGAGAAGTCATGTGCAACTATCGTCCACTGAGTTTGACGAGCAACCTCTCGAAAATTTAGGAAATTATTATCAAAAGGCAATTTGTGCAGTGGATAGACGAGAATGATGCATTGTCGGATAATCAGCATGGGTTCAGGAAAGAGAAGTCATGCGTAACTAACCTTCTTTGCTTCTATGATCACGTGATTAAGGATTTTAATAAGGGCGAAAATGTAGATTTTGTTTATCTTGATTTGCTGAAGGCATTCGATCGGGTGCAACATAGTAAATTTTTGAAGCGTATGCACGAGATCGGGATGGGTGACAACTTTCTAAATTGGATAGAATCGTTGTTGCGAGAAAGGTCACATCGGGTTGTGATGAACGGATAATTTCCTGATTGGACAGGTGTCACAAGTGGAAGTGTATTTTTATTTATAAACTCGATCAGGGAATCGACGGAATTGTTGGCAACTTTACGAAAGACGTGGAGCTAATTGGAGTAGTCGCGAATCAAAGCGATAGGGAGTTGATTCAGACCAACCTAAACAGGACTGCAACATGTGTAAATGAATGGAACATGTCTTTTAGCGTTGCATGACAGTTCATATTTGTTCGAACAACCGCCGTTTCCCTTTCGAGTTCAATGGTGTTCGTAAGTGAATCTTGGGTTGCAAATTCCGGATGCAACTAGGATCATCGATCTGGTTGAGCGGTGGTCAATGTTCTGTTTCATTCTGAAAAAGGTCTCTTCGCGTTCTCTTAAAGTGATATCCCCATTTTTCCGGGGCTTATGTCTTTCTGAATTGGAGTACGCCATCAGGTTTAGGAAACTATACTTACAGAGGGTCATTAACTTGGACGAGGGGGTGCAGAGATGAGGCATGCGTGCTCTTGATGGCTTACGTTGAAATTAGAAGTGATTTTTTGAAAATGCTTACATTGGAATAACGTAGATATCGGGGGATATGACTGAAGTGTGAAAATTTTCAATGGGATGGATGAGATGGACCATGAGTTCTTAATACATCGTAAATCAAATGTATCGGCAAGGGGACATCAGTATCGATTAGTAAGGGATAATTCTAGGTCATGATGCCACAGGGAGTTTTTCTCTGATAAAGTTGTGAATAAATTAAATAAATTACCACACACACAGGTCTTGAATTCAAACACGATTGACACGTTTAAAAAAACACGATAAATATGTTGGGATAAATCGGGAAACTGAGATATACACAGTTAGCTTAGATATTTAGATGAGACAGCCATATATTTTTATCGGCGTTTTATCGTATACGTAATTTTATCATAATTACTGGTTTTTTATTGCTGTGATTGTGTTGTTGTATTTTTTACATATTCGACACCCATATATATAATATATTTTTTTCAGTCACTTCGTTGGAAATTTTGAATTGCGAACGTTGCAGTTAAAAACATAGGATCCCTTTTGTGGGACTCATAAAAGACAGAACAACTACTTTCCGATTGGAATGGAGAACAGAAGGGGACCGTATAAAAATGTAGATTTTTTTTCTTTTATTACACTGTATTTTCACTCTGGAAACTTGTGCAAAGTAATTTTTTTAACAGATTTTGAACACTTCTCAAACTAAAATCATACCTCTACGGCAAATGGTTGATGGGATAAACGCCGCATTAACACTTACAGGGCACCCTACATAAATTAAAAATGAACGCATCGTCAAATTTCACAACTGCGATATACATCACAGCATTATTACATCGAAGTGCGGTACGGGGTAATTAGTAAGACACATGAAAGCACGGAAAAACATATTTCTTTTGAGAAGCTCATATGGAAACGCTAGCAAAGTCAGACATACATCGAATTACCCGAAAGCCTAAGTCAACTATTTGTTCAGCAAACAGCGTTTACTTGCCTCCGGGAAACTGTCTCACCTTAACGTTGGGCTGTTAGCTAATTAGCTAACTAATTAAAGGACGCCGCCCCCTATTCGAAATCAAATTAGACGGGCTTTGTGAAAAGCTAGGAGTCGGAGCTTGGTCTGGAAGGGGGGAGTTAGTTAAAGAGGAGCTTGTCTAGAACTGAAAAGAGCTGCAGAGTTTGATGTTTCGCCTAATATCGCATATCGTCTCCCTCTTCCTTCCATACCCGATTTCTGCTGAAGCATTCTTCCCTCCGTACAGATTAATCAAGCATACTAATGAGCATAAGCTGCACATACCTACAACCTTCATAGGAGAAGATGGGTCTCTTGGATGAAGATTATTATACAAGCTTTCATGGGTTTTTTTCCCCCTTGCTTTATCATCTCTCTTCAGCACCATTAGGTACTCCCATAGTAACCTTTACTTAGGTACGGTAGAGATATAAAGGATTTCCTTCAAAGAAAACATTCTTTATTTATTATGTACCTATTTTTATCTTGTTTACCTTCGTTTTCTCTAAAATACGGGGAAAAATATTCATTTATGAATTTATTCCTTTTAGCGTCCCAAATTTCCACTCCTATCGCTGCGTTGTTATTCGTTAATTCCATTAGTTACATTATGCAAATCATTTCCAGTTACTAATTGATTTAAGGTAGAATCATTACGAGGGTCCTGATTGAATATCCGAGACGCAAATATGTCTGGAATACTTTGTCTTCTTTTCCCTTGTTTTTTTCGTGCTTTGTTTATACGTGTACGCAGTGAATTATTTCGCGTAATAAATACGTAAACGTATGTAATGAGTTGTTGACGAACAAACCGAATTATGCTCTTTTTGTGACCATTACCAATTTACACATCGGAATTAAAATAAGAAATGGTTATTTGTTAGACAACTTTAAATTATTTATTAGAGAATTTTAAATTCAAGGATTTTTCGTTGAGCAGTAACAATCATATTAAATTTTGTCACTTCCGTATTTCTTGATAAAGTAGTTCCACTCTAATGTTTTTGTAATCTCACGGTGCTCAAGCCGATGCTCAGCCTACGTTTTTAGTTTCCATAAATATCATCATATTATATTGAAATATCACCTATCGCATTATAATAATTGAAAACTATTTCTGACAATCCTATACATTTTTTTGAAACAAATCTTTTGTTTGCAGATTACAAGAGAACAATAATTATATGAAAACAATGTATTATTCGAAAAATATATAATTTCGGTAGATATATACGCCAATGTAGTGCATATCAATTTTTTTCTCACAGCAGTGCAGTGGCCACACAGTGCTTACACAAAGAAACCTGGGATAAACATTCTGAAATATTTATAATAAACGGGAGCTAGAAATTCAAATTACAGTATTGCAATGCAACTATAAATAGAAAATCCCTAGAAAGTAGAAGTATTAGGTAATTGTTTCATTTTTGAAAATGATATCGTGTATGTAATATACGAAGTCTAAAAATAACAACAGTATTTACAGTAGGAACGTGTATATTTATTTTCTCTACGTATGTGTTCTATAGGATTATTATACAAAATTGAGAAAACTATTTAGAAATGTATTTGTTTTATGTTTTATTTTGTCCACCCTTCTATATAGTTCGTATAGAGATGCATGTCGAAAAAAGTTTTATAAGTTGGATAGCCTGAAATTGACACAGAAAATTTTTCTTCGGAGTGTGAAAGTAAAAAAACTGAAACTCGAAACCTATGTAAAAAAGAAAACTGCGCATTGTCTGGAATTGAGTTTGAAAAATTCAGTTTATCGTACTGTGAATTTTATAGTATCGTACTGTATTTTTATTTCTTTTCTGTCACAAAATTGACTAGCCACGGTGAAACTCTATTTTCCTTTTTGTTCATCAGACAGCATGGGAAGAAGAATGAGGGGGAAAGAAGAACAGAAACCCCATCCTACTCCAAAATTCCATTAGTAAATGATGGATAGTCCAAAACCAATGTCGTCATTCAAAAGTAAAAAAGTTTAAAAAAAAAAAACATATATAATAACAATATGTTTTGCTCTAAAGTTCGTGGTTTTTTTTACGCTTTCAGGGGAAAAAAGGAATAAAACTTTAATTTAGTACAAAGAAAAGGGTTGAAGAAAACTATTTTTTGGTAAGAAAATTAATTGTTATGTCGGTTTATAATCACTTTATATGTTGAATTTATAGAACAATAGCAAAAAAAATAAAGAAATAATAATAATATTTTGTCATAACAATCACCTGGAGGACAGAAATCCTTGAAGTCAATAAGTCAAATTACTTACAACAAGTAATATTCAGATCATGCTTTGCTGTGATATATTTCATGCAAAAAGTATAAATAAAGACGTTTCTTTGAGGTGATCAAAATACTCCTCTGTTATACTAATCGTTCTGCATGTACGTGATGCTGTTCTTATAAAATTTTTAATATTTATGTTATACGAATCATATATTCTACAGTGTGCTTTATTTTGCCAGGGTCCGAATACGTACCAAAACACAAAATATTGATTTATAAGTAATATTTCGCTTTCCCTGCTCTTTATCGTCCAATCGAAGAATTGTTCTCTTTTGTCTTTACTCTAAGCCCAACGAAAACGTTCATTTTTTCTAAATGCAATGTTCGTTAAGATATTGTATTTGAAAATCGCGAAAATATAGAAAGGAACAGCATATATATGAAGAGAACATGTAAAAATCTTTAAAGATGTCGTTTACTAAATTTTTTCTGAAATTCGAGAAGCACCCCGAGATTTTCCAATGAACAATATTTTGGCTGCTATTGCATTAAAAAAAATTAAATAGTTTTTGGAAAGTATAGAAAAGTACCAACAGCCATGTGCACCCCCTCCAAAAAGTATGCAATCATTCTCTCAACGAATCAACCTATTTCAGAAGATGTCGGAAATTATTTGGTGGCATCAAAATATCAGTCTTTTCAACATTTCTGATCGTGACATCGAGATCACTCCTCAACTCCTTTTTTCTCAACTGTTATCAGAGTTTTTTTGAAAACGTACATGTTCGATATACACGATTTTTATCATATGTTTTTAAATCTTTGTTTAAAGAAAATGTCGCAAACACATTTCATCCTCAGTAAACGAGGTCTCTTATACCAGAAAAGCATTTTAACAACCCCTAGAAAGGTCAAAATCTATCTGAGCATCTTCTATCGTTACCTCTGGAAATGACAATTCTTTGTATACTCTTAAGATCTTCACATAAAAAAAAGGAAAAATGCTCTTATTCGTTATCAAAGACATCGCAACAAATGTTTCTGAAGATAGTGGAAAACTCAAAGATCGTATCGGCCTGTGAGTTGACATTCCGACCAAATACACTGAAGTGCCAGAGTAACTGGCGCAACTATCTAACATCGTGTTGTTCCCCCCTCCATGCACTTAGAACTGCTGTAACGCGATGCAGCATGAATTCTACTAATGTGTGAAGGTATCCTGGATGCAATACACACCATGATTCTCTCAGGGCAGTCAAAAATTATATAACAGTGGGAGTTGATTTTTTTACAGCACGGTGCAAGGTATGTGCTCACTAATGTTCATGCCTAAGGACTTGAGTGGACGGCGGAGGATGCTGGAGTTAGAAGAGTGTTCCTGGAACGAATCGGTAGCAACTTCAGACGTGTGTGTGGTAGCGCGTTGTTCTGTTGGAGTTGTCCAAGTCCGTCGGAATGCATGCAGGACATGTATGCGTGTAAGTGATCAGAAAAGATGCTTACGTACTGGTCGCCATTCACAGCCACCTGTAGCCATATCAGGGGTGCTATATCATGGCCGTTACACTCCTCCCATGCCACTACATATAGCAGCCTCTCCTATTTTGAACAGTATCTTGTTGAAATGAAGGGTGCATGGTTTCATGGGGATTTTCTCCATAGTCGCATGCGCCCCATTAGCCAAATGCAACTGAAAACACAACTCACCAGACCAGGTAAAGTGTCGTCAACAATCTAATGTCGGTACTGGGGCGTGCCCTGCTGTTGCGTATAGTTTTGTCAGCAAAGTCATCTTAGTCATCAAAGATAGCAGCGCTACAACAAGCATTACATTGAAACAAACTTTACGTTAGGTTCACAACAGGGACACGCACATTCTAACATGTACCAATTCGTTAGAAATTCCGAAGAGGGATATGGAGATGCATGTGTGGTTTAAAAAATGTCCATATCAAACTGCGACTATTGTACGGTCGCACACTGACATTTGTTGATGCACAACCATTGAAATCTGTAGTGATTTGGCAGTGTAATACGTCTGTCTCGTGAAACGTTTCTTATCAGCCGTCGGTGGTCCCGTTCCTTCAGGGACTCCCCCCCCCCCCTTTGTCTAAGATTTGGTACTTTTTCCGATTTCTTTATATTCACGGTACGCTCTTACAATGACAGTGCACAACGAATTTGAAAAATTCAAACTTCATCTCTACCTCGGAAATTCTGTGACCTACCTAACGAGTACCTACTACTACTAAACCACGTTCAAAGTCCCTTAAAATCGTAATAACTTGTCATTTCAACAGTAGAAACCGAACTAACAACTCCCCAAGCTACCTAATAGTCGCAGCTGACCGCATCGAATACCGCGTTGATTGGTTACAACTCTGTTTTATTTCCAAATGTTCATACGTAGCAGAGAAGGGAGTTGAAGGGAATTTTTCTGGGAAAATTTCCCTGGAAGAAGGGAGTTTTTCTGGCACTTCAATGTACAAGCTCGAGAAAAGAGCTAAATGCAGTTCCCTTGACGCAGCATACAATATATGCCAATCAGGTCAACCTTATGTAATCTTTTACTTACACCACTAAGCTGCTTCAGATCGGATGTGAATCAATATAAAAACCATATATACTACGTGTGGACACTTTGTTAGCTGCCGTTGATACCCAGGGAATTCAATACCTCCCTGTTCCATCTTTAGATATCAGATGAGGGAGAAAATAATCAGAACGTTTCCCCTTTCATCATCGATCAAAATCACTTGTCTTTCATTAGGAGAATCCTTGCAGGTTAACACCTTGGCTTAATCTAGTTAGGCGTAAAAATACGTCTTCTTGCGTGTATTTTTGTCGCTTCCCTGCAGATATTGACGTAAATGTGGCTATAATATGAATCCTAGACTGCCAATGTGCCATGATAATAAAGAATCTGATTTATAAATGATGGAAAAATAAATAATGATAGATTTAGACAGGGACTGCATGCATAAAAGAAACCACATTCAATTAAACTTATGTGATGATGACACATGATATGAGTACTTTAAAAGATGAAAAAATTGAAGTATTTTATTAATTATTCACTCTTATAAGTTATGATTATTTACAAAATTCTATCACTAATATTTTTTGTTGCGTGTTTCAAACTGAAATTACCCACACTATTGATATGCATCATAGAATAATCACTAGAACATCTTGTTATCGATAACTAATTAACGTATCTAATTACCGAAAATAAATAATTATTATCGTAGTACTTGAAAGTCATCAAATATTGCCATATTTTGGAGAAAAAATTAATTTCAAATTACGGGAAAGGATAGCTTTCCGTCGACTGTTGTTCCTGAGAGACTTGATGAAGTGTTTTCCGTCTTCTCAAAAGAAAAAATAAATAAATGTATATTTTAGCAAAATTTATTTATTTTTTAATGATTAATTTTGATATAGAAGATAAAAATACCCACTCAACCTTATCGTAGGTTCTATCGAACACACCGTATTAATGATCTAATCTATCTATATTATGAGTGTTTTGTGTTAGCATAAGAATAAAAAAAAAATTATCATTCAATTATAACATCATTTACTCTATAAGAAGCAAATTCTTGCAAGTCCGTGGCTTCCTTGGAAATAAAATTCGAATTTTCATAATATTGAGTCGACCCGGTCCTATAAGTATAGAGACTTTTCAATTCAGCTGTTAAAAATACTTTTGAATTTTTGATTTCTGTCATTTTAAAATAATTTTGAATTTTTGTCATGGGTAATCATGACAAAAATTCATGATTACAAATTTCATATCTACAGAGTGCACAACTGACTTCTCAAATCACAAATTACTGGTGAACCGTTGATTCTGGTGGCATACTTTCAATTGGAAAAAATATCCGAATAACAAGTAGAACTCATCTACGTTATTCATATTTCAAAAGAGTTATTAAAGTAAAAATAAAAAAATTATTTATACAAACAAAAAACCAGTCCTAAAGATACAGTTAGAAGAGTTTTTTTTTTACGCTTTCAATCCTGAAGCCAACAAAAAAAATATTCACGTTTCCTAGTAAAATATATTCGTTCAGATATTTTCATTCAAAAAACACAAACAATATAGAAAAACACACATAAAATCTAATGAAATTCCCTCGGCTAAGTTTGAATAAGAAGACTGTGAATTATCGGCACTTGAAAAAACCTGCAAATATCCTGAAAATGAGGATTCAAAGAGACAAAAATGGTGACAAAATACTCGATAACTGACCTGTCAACAAAGTTTTATCCAATTGTTACGGTTCACATTTTCTCACACAGCACAGAAAAGGCATAAAATTGTGTAGATACGCAGAGAAATTAATAACATAACCTCCCGATGACATTTTGTTTCGTTTTAATTGCAGTTTTCATCACCTAATTCTTGACATTTATGCCTGAAACATTGATGCAGTTTTCGTATAATTCTAATGATACAGATAGATAAAACCTATCACTTGATAAAAACCTATTTTGTTTTTGTGTCAAAAGAACTACATACACTACGAACATCTTATTTTTATCGAGTCGAAAAGTCGAAATTCCAAACATTGAAGACTCAAAATACAGTAGAATCCGGACTATATGGCCTAATGTGGCGGAAGGGCGGGCTGGAAAAATAATAGGCCCGCGTTTTTTTATAAGTGTCCACTTTCTATTGCCAACATACCATCAAAAACACCATTTTAATACCAAAAACTACTCCTAGTGATATTTTGTGACCTCTTGGTCAGTACTTTATACATAAACTAGCTTTCAACCGCGGCTCCGCTCACGTGAATTTGGTAATCTGAAAATTACTCGGCGATGATTCCCTCTTATAACATTTGAAACTATCATGTATAGAAACTATCAGAAATCCCGTCTTATTGGGTGTCTTCATTTTAAAATATAACACTAACCAAATTTCATATTTAAGTTTCAGTGATTACAGCTTACGCCATGATTACCCCATGTAACCTTTTAATCGTGTTATGATAACCTTAGAGGTTGAAATTTGTAAAGTTCCCCTTAGTGAGTCTTCCCATTAAAAAAAAACAACTACCATATATACTCGTGTATAAGCCGAATTTTTTTGTGGAAAAATTCGTTCTTCAAGTTGGGGTGTCGACTTATACTCGGGTCAGTTTCTGATGAGAAAATATCGACCCCCCACAATCAGTAGTCATTTTTGTAGCGGTGTTCGAGAAACCGGCATTATTGGTATGGGATATGTTCAAAACTCACCGAACCGATAATGTCAAAGCAGAGGTAAAGAAATCGAAAACATCATTGGCTTTGATACCAGGTGGGCTAACGCGTCGATTGTACAGTCTTTGGCGCCTACTGGAACTTCTTTAAGCACCACATCGAACTATCGGACAACGCTTCTTTCTTTCATTTGTGCTGCACCCCCTACTTATCTACTATTTTTTCACCTCGGATATCTCAGCGAGTATTACGTTTAGAAACGTGGGATTTCTTTTTCTTTTTCCTTGCCATCAGGAGAGACATGGAAATAACTTTCTAATTAGATTTGTCACCACGGTTTGTTAGTATAATTTTTTTTTTTTTTTTTTTTTAACTCCAAGAACTGTAAAACTTCGGGCAATATAAATGACGCATCTAAGGTCTACCCGATATTTGGATACTTTTTTTTCTAATTGGAAGTATGCCTCTAATATCAACGGCTCACCAGTTACTTTCGGTGTGAGCTATGCATTTTGTATACTAATTGTCTGATTAACATGAGGGTGATACGATATGTGATGAATTCATCTAACTTATTAAAAATTAAATCCAATCACTTCACCGATACGATATGATGGCTAGGCATATTCATCGAGAAAAAAATCGATATATCAACGGGCATTATGATACTCAACAAAAATGATTAGTGACTATCCATAATAACCAGTTATCATGCATTATTCCCACACCAAAATTAAGACGCATTTTGGGAGATATACTGGGGCGTGCCATGATTATATCATGAGACTAAAATTTCTGTTTTTGAATTACTTGTTCAGCATTTGTTGTATAAAATCCAAGTTCCAATCTCTTTATCGCTAGTTTTACACTTCAATGGTATAACAAAATAACGATTTGTTACATGCTGCATTTTCTATCCTTGAAAAGTAACCACATTATACTCGGTTGATGATTTCAATTATCTGCTGTTTATTTATTTATTTATTATTATTATATATATATATTTTTTGTGATGGCAACGGGTCATTTAACACATGCATGAGAATTGCCGCTTCTAGGTTAAAGCTCTCTTTCTTAATATACAAGCGGTGAAACACTCACTTAGTCCGCTCGCCGTACGTTTTGGATAGACATTGACTGATGCTACTTTAATTGTTTGGTCCAGCAATTACGTGAAGCTGTGGCTCCTTTGTTAAACTGTTTACGGCACTCTCTCTCGAACTCCATCCTCAAGATAAACTCAAGGGAGAGGCAAGACTACGTATTCAATTAGAGATTACGTCTGACGAAGTTCCTGGGACCGGGAGTAAGAGAGGTTTATAGCCCATGCCTAGTTCCAACTGCGTTTGCTTCCGTGGTATTACTGATTGAAGAGACGATTGCATTTGCACACGCTACGCCATGTGTCAGAGAAGATTTAGTTCTGTCTCTTAAAATACGGAAATGCGATGAATAAATTCATTGAGGGCTGAAGTTAGGCAGTGCAGCAGTGACAGTCTCAAGGCAATGCGACATGTGCAACTACACAGGGTGCCAAATAATAGGATAGCCGAAACAAGTTGCAAAGGTGATATACGTTACTATAAAATAATCGTTAAGGTTTTTTAATAATAATTGCCTTACAAAATATGTATACACAATTGCGGAAATAGAAGGAAAGAAATGAAACCCTGAGAATGTGCAGATTAATTTTTAGGAAAACAATCTATGGACAGTGCACTTATATATGTACATTATTTATATACAAATTTCAGTCAGATAAACACACATACGAACTCTTAATTTTTGTTTACCCCTCCAGGATCTATTGGGCAGCTCTGTTATTCTTTTTATTGTTCTGTGAAAAATATAAGGAATGCACAAAATCTCCCTTCATACCCAATTTCTTCCCTGCGTTCCGTGCACTTTGACATCCCAGACCTCAAGTCCGTCTCCTGGCTCGAAAGACTTTCCAAGTAGTGCAACCAAAGGCAGATCGTCACACTGGGCGTGATCTAGAAGGTTGAAACGAATGCGAGGTTGACGGACGAAAAAAAAAATTAAATGTATGTTATGACATAAAATCTCCCTGTTCCTTTGAACAGATAAAAACGAAGCAATTAAAACAAAAGTTTTACTTTTAGTTGGTGTGACTAATACACAACTGGACAATTTCCTGAAGTTTCCTACATCACTGATACTCATTCTCAGAGTGAAGCAGGTGCATAAGGTCAAAGTCTCCTACAAGTCATATAGTCTCTATCTAGGAGGATTTGGTGAGGTGCGTCAACACCGTGCCGCATAAAGAAAACCCCTCTTTTCGTCTCAACTGTCTTCTCCGTCTCCTTAAAGCCAACTTGGAAGTTCAACGGTTTGGGCCGTTCTACGGTTAACATTGAATGATGGTTTTATAACATATTGTTTGGTTAGTTCATCAGCTTTCTATGGCATATTTTGAAGATTAATCTAATGTAGCTGGTAAGGTGGTATGTGATAAACGTGATGAATCGGCAATTATCCAAAATCGATGTTAGTCTAGCTATATATATGAAATTGATTTTCTGTCTGTGTGTGTATGTTCTCCATACAAATCTACACTTTTAGATCGATCGTCGCCAAAATTTGCATATGTACCAAATAGATCCGATTTGAACGATAAGCTACTTTAAATGTTCGTCGGAGCAGGGCCCAAAATGGGCAAAAAACTGTCTGGCAACAATGGCTTCTTGGCCTCAACGATCACATTCGGAATGTTTATTTTAGTTAAACTGGTTCGCTGGCAATGCGTTTCATACATATGCCTATATAATGGTTTGTCACTTTTTCAATGTTCCCAGCAATGACGGTTTTTGAATAGACGTCATAATCATCATCAGGGTCAGACAAATGGTGGTCCCCATAGAAATCAGTGTTAAAATTGCCGATTTTGCTGTGTAAATTTAATGGGATTTTCCACCCCATCAATAATTTTAAAAATTGAACCGAGTTCTCGATTCCTGAAATATTGACTTCGCTTATAGAAACTAAGCCAAGAAATTAAATATAAAGTAATTAACCGGAGCTGTGCCTTTGAGTTGAATATCCATGTAATAACATGGATTTCATAGTTTTATTTATATCTTCTCAAGCATGAAATTAATGTCCCGCGTGCGTAATGTCTTTTAATATTCAACTCCATAAATTCATATAGTTTAGGATGTTTTAAAATTAATTATGGGCCTTTAAAGTACACCGAAGGAATTCCACAGTTTTAATTAAGTATATCTTGAAGCAGAAACGGGCAGATGGATAACTTGAAGTTCAGGGGGGGGGGATCGAAATACCTAGCGCCCTTTGAAAAAAGAAAAAAAAAACCTATTCATTTCTACGTTTCTTTTAGCCGGGTTTTCCTAGGAAAAGAATTTTTTCGACATGTGCAGCGTGAAAACACTGATTGGTTAAAAACTTGAATTTCAGTTTTTTTTTAACCAATCAGAGTTTTCACGCTGCACGCGATGTACAAACCTGCTTCTAGGAAAACCTGGCTTCAATCTAGATTTGTTTCTTTCATGAGTCCGCTGGAAGTCACCATTTTGGTTAACTTGGATCTGGTTTGTATGTCCTCACACAAAAAGCCTCATTGAAGAAAGTATTTATACAACTTAATCACGTTATTTATGATTCATGTTTTTCGTAAATTTTTCGCACAATAAAGAATGGTTTTGTACGACTTTTCACTGACTGAATGAAAAGGAAAAAAAAAAGAAAATATATTTTAGTGTTTTCTCTTCAAACCTAAGGTAAATTCAGATCTGGATAATATTTTACCAAAGATGCTGAATGTTTTCCAATAGTATTTCCATTACCATCCATCTAATACAAGTTGGTTCGTTGACCTTTTCAAGAAAGAAATGAGGCGGACAAGCATGTGTTTTGGATGTTTTCTGAGTAATGCTAATGTTTCTTTAAACATCAAATTTCTTCTTGCATCAAGCAAATAGCGCGGAAAAGCTTTCAAATAACTTATACAAGGAGAGATATGATAACTAAAAAAAATGCAGTGGAGTATAATGAACTGAGAATTCAAACGTAATTAATGTATACAAATTAAAAATATATATCTATTGTGATACATTAAACGATTGTTTTGAGTATAGAAACGTTTTTCCATCATTTCCTGAACTAAGAGAATGAGTTATATAGAAAATAAAATCAATAATTTTGTTTTCATTTCTTGCTAAATCTGACGCTTTCTACTTTTGTCGGAATTATTCTAGGTTTAAAAAATATTTGTTAACATTTGAAATGTCATTTGCTTTTTGTAACGTGAATTGTTTGCGTTTTCTAATTTTTTAGAGATATTGATTTTTATTATATTCTTATCGTGTTGATATAAAAAGTAACTAAAATTAAATGCATGATTCTGGAAGCTTGAAGTATCTTTCTCTTTATTTTCAAACTATTCCAAAAATATATGTGATTTACTATAAATTACATATTTTTGACAAACACAAATATCTCCATAAACGCAGTGGGGGTGTATTATCACCGACAATTTCTACTTTTACGTACACAGATATTCTTTGAAATTTGAAGTTAAAATAAGCAGATGATACAAACAGTGCACTAAGTGTATAACACAAAATTAAGTTGTTCTATACTTTAAGGTACTTCAGCAAAATACGATAATTTTTTAGAATGTTCTCATCCTCATTTAAAAGTACGCCATCTTTCCATGTAAGCAGCCATCTGTGGGATTATTGCCGTCATAAGCTAAACTAGCTGAGTTAGGCCCTCCTCACGCGGGAATAATCAAATCGATCTAGAATTCTATAGTAGGCCAGAGACAAAGAAACTAGTGAACTGAACGATTCGAGTTTCCTGTTCCCTCACACGACGTTATACTTCGAAACCCAAGAGACTGAGAAAAAATAACACAGTGTTTAGTTCCTTACGATCACAAGGATATCCAATAATACTACGTGTTGAGAAAATAGATGATACATTTCATTAAAACTCAACCATTTATCAGTATTTTTAGAGAGAAGAGCAGGCATCCTAACTATAGAACGCTGAAAGATGAAAACGAAGTGAACGAATGATTAAAAACAAAGATACGTACGTACGTACAAGAGAGAAAGTGTGAAGGAGATTGTGAGGGAAGCGCGTCATCTATATGTGAAATGTGACGCACCAATAGAAATTTCCTAATACTGCAGTAAAAAATCCTAATACTACAGTACACCTAAAAAATCCCTTCAGTAGCGAGGAGACTAACATATGTAGTCAACAGGCAACCGTCACGTATGTATTCTAGTCGTCCATAGACCAATATCTTCGTCTGAGTGGACCATAGAAATACACGTGTTGGGTCTTCTGGCTACTGAGTCTTCTGGTGACTTCAATACCCTCGCGTTTAGAGATCCGCACGCTGGCCATTGCGCAGTCCTGTTTGCTTACATATGGGAGGTGACAGTTTTATTTTCACAAAACTCTTTCGAATTTGTAATCCAGAAATGAATATATTATTTATAATTCACATATCCAGAAACCTAGGAAAGTAAATAAAAATATGCATAAAGTGTTATTTCACGTTTTACATATTGATACCAAAAAATAAACCATCTCTTAACAATTCATAAACAATACCATATAATCAAATATATTTTTGGATATATATTCATATTACTTTTGAATATAAGTTCATTACTCAGTGAAAAACAATCTTACACAATTTCCATGCTCTTTCTTTTATATAGAACTGTGCTGTTGTGAAAGAAATATCATTTTCATGTAATTAAAAATAAATATTTTACCAATATGCCCTATTTTTTGACGATGGTGAATTTCTTTAGTGAATTTCTCGACTCATGAACAAACTCTCTGCAACTGATTACATTAATGAACAGTATAGAGAGTCTATATGTGCGTATATATGTGTCTATACGTTCTTCATGAATATCATTCAATAAACTGCAGTTGCAAGAGCAAAAAGACATACATATACTACAAAAAAATATACACGACATAATTGAAATTTGATGATCCCAAAAGTAAATACATAGCAATGAGGACTGTAATGTTATTATACGAACGACTGTCTAGCTAGATGTCTAGACGGAAATTTCCGGCATTGAAACGGATTCTGGATAATAACGGTAATTTAGATTGGGTTCTAAATGAAACAAGAATAAAGTAAATATGTTGTATTTCGATCGTTCGTTCGTATCTCTGGTGCATATATACATCTATTTAATATGAGTAAACAAATTCATAAGCATTTTAATGATCTTTTGATCATAATCTTAGATCAAACATGTGATTTTCAGGAGAAAATCCATGGTGCAAGTATTTCGTAAGCGCAATTTAATCACGATAGCTTTCGAAGAAGCCCTGTGCTAGAGTAGAAAATGGAAAATGAGATAAAAGGCGAATGTTAATTTGATCAAATGGTCATTTTGCCAAATAATAAATATATTTACGTATAAATTTATAACTTCAACAGTATTACAATAATTCACGTCATTCTTAAAACAAAATAAAATACACAAATTGAAGTATAGGGAAAGATTAATCATTGAACTATCAGGGACGTAATATCGCGTCCCAACGCAGACAGAAGAAATAAATAAATCCAAGCTTTCCTCTGTTATTTTTATTGCATTTCTCATCATTCACGAAGCTTCATTGTAATCCTATGTGAATGGAAGTTGTTTTTCCCGCACCTCTTTTTTTATACTACTGTTTGGTGAATTTTTTTCTCGCTCACATATAATGCATCTTTGGGTTGCATAGTTGCTAGCACATATTACTCTTTCCTGGCCAACCGTTGACCGTACAGAGATACTTAAAATTCGAAATGATATCCAAATAACGTGTAGAACTCAGATGCACTCTTCATGTTGCAAGGGGTTGTATAATATAAAAATAAAAAACAGCTTTTTATACAGGTAATCTGTGCTCAGAGACCGAATTAAAAATGTTATTGCCCTGTGTCTTCCGAGGCCAATCAAAAAAAACAAACAAAAAAACTAGTTTCTTAGTATAATATTCACTGAGATATTCGAATTCAAAAAATGTAAAAAAGTCAGGAAAACCAGATAAATCGGGATAAAATGTGTTTTACGTCGCCACTAAATACTGTGACACTGTATGTCTCATTCCTGTTTCACTACGGTCATTCACAGGATCCATTTCTCGTAAGAGCGTTCTCTGAGTGAACACGGAGTCCCCCTTTAGGTTCCCCCATCCTATATATATACATATATTGCGTTATATGAGCGATACTTACAGAGTGTTATTATGCAGCAGTTATGTATAAAAATTATTATCAAAATAAATCGTTAGGTATGCTATGGCATTTTCGTAGCGCATGTGATCTTCATCATGATATTCACACCCCCCAAATTCTAAAAGAGGAGAAGCACGTGCTTCTCCTACTAAACAAACCAAAATAATATGTTATTTCCATGAGTCATAAACTGTAATTTAAGTATAAGTTGCATGACAACATTGGAGTATAAAAATGCAATTTATGATAGTCAAAAACTGATTCAACAGTTTTCGTTTATAAACACTGCTTAAATATTTCCCCTACCCCTGTTTTTTTACTATATATGATGATATGCAACTTATAACTGTCAAGTAAAAGATAATAAAAAGATCAATAGATATAAATTCACTTCAATATCCGATATTCTCGCGATGTTTTACACAGGAGTTTTCAGAAAGACAATGTTAATAAAATATGAGAAGAACCAAAAATACTACGAAAAAATAAATAAACGTTATACACTCCATTTTCATTAATGCATTTTAAAAATATTATAGATCAAATGCGAAATAAGTTTTGAAAATAATTAGGCTAAACTAAGTGCCAAACAGTTTGATTTCAGCTGCATTGCATTTCATATTGTAGGATTAATTCTTCGGCATTCGAGATAAAATTAGGTTTGAAATATCAACAAAAAAGACCATCTTATAATAATAATGATGTTTTATCTTTAATATCTCCGCGAAGAAAAGAAAACACGCCACACCTCATTTCTGAAAGTTTCCAGCACAGTATCCACCGTATTATGAATAATTAAATGTATAGAAAACGCCCCGTTCTATTTTATCTTAACTATATATCTTGAGAGCAGCAGGTGCAAGTGACACATCCACAACGGAGGGCTTTCTCCCCCTTCCCCCTTACTTGCTATTATACCGGGAGAATGGCTCCCGCTACCAGAAACAGTTGTGTTCGAGGTTTTAAACGCCAAAGTCACGTATGGGCTGAAAGCCAAGAAATACACGTGTTTAATATGCGAACAAGTGTTATCATATAGCCCTTAATATTCCTATTCAGTTTGTAATGCTCAATGCTATTTATTTTTTGATATAGAGTGCAGCAGTTACCCTATTCCCTCGCATTAGCCGGCATGTCGGGAACCAGCAAGGGGGACCAGCATGCCGGAAGAACACCGATATCTACATCCAGTGTTGTTGCTACACATCTTATGCTTGGTATTTCAAGCATAAAAATCCAATTTTACTCCGCCAAATTTCGTTGAGGAGTGAAAATACTCCTTAACGTCTTGGATATTTTTATAAACATGGTTCTTTTTGTTTTTCATTAAAAAAATACAGTTAACTGCGAACTATCCGGCCTAATGTGGCAGCAGTGCAATCGTTGAAATTGCTATAAATAATTAATTCCTACTCCACCAAAACCATCAAAAACATCTCTTTTATACCAAAACCCCCTCGTATTAACATTTTCTGACCTCGGAATACAGGCGAGTAATTGATGAATGTTTGTTGCGTACTTCTTGCACACATTTCAATTGAACATGTTAATGTATAATTTAATTGCAGGAAGAACAAAATAATATTCGCTGTATAGCCAACAACATCTATAGCAGAAAGCCTCAGCGCGACGCTCGTGCCGTCTCTGAAGAAGTCCATTTCACCTATAGTCATTAGATATACTGCAAAAAAAAGTTAAAGGTACCGCATGCGCCGGCCTACTATACCCGATGATTACAGGTGAAATTTACTTCTTCGGTGATGTCAACGTTTCGCACGGAGGCCTTCTGCTATGTATGTTGGCACAGCAATGTTTTTCACCGTGGGTCCGTGGGATAATTTCCATTCACTATTATTTCATGAAGGATTTGTTAGTGTTGCGATTTGTAATTTTCTACTTCCATTTTTTATGATATGCAAATTATTAAAAAACCCACATATTTTTGATATACTGCTGTACAGTACAAACACACACCTTTAAAAAATTAACAAAGCATAAACGTGTAACGTAAGGCTAAGTCTCATTACAAAAATTATTTAAACCTATTTTACGGTTCATTGATAAATGGTTACACAAATGTGAAAAAAAGTAATATTGTCAATTCATTAATGTCTTATTGTTTCTAAATTAGGCCGGATAGTCCAGACTCTAGAGTCTACTCTACTACACTTTTTTTTTACAAAACTACCCTTTAAGTTTGGACAGGAGTGAAATTACTCTTCAAAATTATTATTTTTTGATTAACACCGTCTGCGTCAATTTACATTTATATTGTTACGCTCCATTATATTTTTTTCTATAATAAAAAAGTCATTCGGAAAGTGAAAGTGAATTGCCAATCACCGATGTCTTTTCCCTCTTTAAATTGTTCTCTATCGTTCCCCAATTTTGCCATTATCTTAAATTGGTATGACGTAAAATGCGAATGGATTTTTTTAAATTTATTTTTGGTATATTTGATGCTCGCTGCTGTAAAAGAAGGAGCGACTGGAATTTTTTACGGTGGCGGGGGGACCACACAAAACCAACTTAAGTCGATCAGATGAGGTCACACGTACTGAGGCGTCAAGCTTCACTTCGTTCACATGGCCAATGTTTTGTCTCCGGAAAACATTTTTTTGAGCAGTTTACTTTTCTTTCAATTTTGTACTAGTTTTGGAATTATCTATAGAAATACTCTTTTTTTGCAGAGACATCATGAAACTCATCACATTCGAGTGCGTATGGAGTATACAGCAGTGGATAAAATATTTCTGGGTATGGTAATGACACGATGCATATTAGAGCCCACTATTTTCCCCAATTAATGTTATTTATGTCTGGCAATAAAAAATATGATAGATTCTTGTAAAAAACACATTTTTTTTACGTATAACATTGGATATAATTATTGATTAACTATAAGACATTAGCGATTATTTTTTATAATGAATCACTGACTAATGAGAATTCTTATATTATGAATCAATGGTAATACCATTAGCATTTATCAAAAAACGTACATTATTTCTGATTCTCAGCAATACGTCGTCGCAGCTACGATAAATGTATAATCTTATTCTTTCATCGTTGTGACAAATTAATAGCTACTTTCTTGATTACTAATTGATGTTAAAAACATGTTGTATATATTCTATAATTCATATATGACAATACGTTTAAAATATTTCCCGCATTAAATATTAGTTCTCAAAAGCAGCTCCTTAATTCGCACAGTCTGTTATTCATACTTCAAGATATTTTTTGTCGAAACCCGAACTTTTGTTGCAATTATACAACATACAATTTTAAATTATCTGAAATGTTTTTAGTAACACAAAAATGTAGGCTATTTTAATTTTAACACGTATATACGATTCTTTAATTGATTCTGTCACATAAATTATTCAATGTTATTTAGTGCTAAATGCAGTGGAATTAAATGATTTTTTTTTTCAAATCTGGAAACTTTCTGATACCAACACAAAAATATATGAATTGAAAAATTAAAAATTAATTCTGGAGAGGAAAGATACATAGAGAGAAATTCCAGAGCAATTTCCAGAATCTAACATTTAAAAATAGATTCACTTTTTTCCAGTAAAATCTGGGACGTGGCTTCATAATTTTAATTGCAAATGTTCCTTAAAACTCGTTTTTTGTCACAGAAATGGAATTAAGAAAAGAAAAATGACTAAAAAAAAAAATATTTTCTGTGATTCAATTAAAGAGAGAGAGAATTCCGAATAGAATGCGTAAATCTATTGTAAATCGGTATGCATCCTTCATAAAGGAATGGAATTCGTTGAAAAACACTTTTTTTTGCTTTGTGGGCTCAATCATTTCTCTTTAATCTACTCAAATCGTTACGTGCATTCGATAATTGATTGTCTGTGATAAGATTTTTACTTTTACTTTATTTATTTTTTTTGTTTAATCATGCATCAATGTACAAAAATGTTGTATTTTTCGTTCTTATGTAATACGAACATTAAATTGGATTTTAACGCACAATGTTCTCTTGGAATAATAGGAAAAATTGGTGAAAGAGGTTTTTTAATATGCTTACGTTTATTGAATGGAATCTTCTAGGATTCTTCATCCTTTGACTTCATTCTTGACTTTTAAAAATATGTCCTGGACATATTTTTAAAATTAATAACAAATCATCCAATTTTGGTATAAGAAAATGTACGGTTTATAGGTCAAATTTTACACACGTGTGACGTTGTTAGAAGGATAACGAATGTGAATAACACAAAAAAGCAACTGAAGCATTGCATAATTAATGTTTATGACAATTTGCGTTACATAAAATTATCACATTTCAAAATAACGCCCTTTTGTTTTTGCTCTCGCTATATCTAAATGGGTGTGATCAATTATGCAGTGTTTGGGTTGCATTTAATGTGCTATGTCCAGCTTTTAATGGATCGGAAAAAATTCCTGTTACTGATATATATATATATATTTTTTTTTTTCTCAAAACTATTTCCTTTTTTTTTAATTTTAACAAGGTAGTGTCCTTCAAAAAAATATCCAGATTACTTGGATGGCTAACGTTGAGGTCGTGCAAGCATGGGTGACCAAAACAGTGTGTATAAGTACGTGATTTACCAAAAAAGATTGACCTGGTTAAAGCGGGAGACAAAAACCACTGTCTAGAGGGGCTGCATGACGGCTTTACGTTACCAATTTACGTTTGTTTCTTAGATCCTATTACCCTCCATGCTATGCGAGCTTACGCCACAAGTTATTCCAACTTCTCCACATCTGTTGTAAGTTTGCATAGTTTTCAACAAATTTGACGAAATAAATATGAAATTTCAAGTCACATATTTTCGTCAAGCAGTGCCATGAATGAATGGAGACCAGAACTTTGCAACTGCAGTCTGGAACACTTTATTTTGTGTCAAAAAAGAAAAAGGAAAAAAAGAAGAAGAAAATCATGCAAACTTTTTACAACAAAATTTCTCCGGTCGAGAATAACAAACTTTGTGATGATTACAGACGAGATGGGGTTGGGAGTGGGAGAAAAGTTTCGGGGTTTCGTTAAGACGGATGAATGTACACATACTAGGATGGAGGTATGTTTTTTAAAAGCAATTGAGGGGCCCCCCATGCCATCTCATCTGTTACCTTACACTTGCACAAGAAGAAACAGAAAACGAATCACTTGGATAAGGAACCACACAATATATATGATATCATGTAAAAAAATAAACGTCTAAAATGGAAATGTGATGGACATATTGCAAGAAGACATGACAACAGATGGACCACAATCATTCTAGATTGGTACCCGCGTGGTGTTAAACGTCCGAGAAGGCGTCCCCACACAAGATGTATGGACGCGATCAGAAAAATAGTGGAAGTGAACTGGATGGCTAAAGCATCAGACACAGAAAAATGGAAAAAAAATTAGAGGAGACCCCTCATCTGGCCAGTTGATTGAAAATGGTTGAATATGATGATGATGATGATGATGATTTTCATCATTAATTTTTCATTAATTCATTTTTCATTTTTCAATTAAATACAGCCGAGGAGAATTACTATCCACGGTATCTGTCACATTTGCTGTAAGTATTACAGGAAAAAAAATAGAAAAATCAAAATGTAATAACTATGCCAACTAGCCCTGGTCTCCCCTACGCAATTTGCGTAACGTCGTACTAATTTACTACTGAGAATAGGGATTTTTCAATTTTTAAATCATTGAATTAATAATTAATTTCAATTCGATAAGCATGTGTCTAGTAATACACAGTTTTATTATAAATATTCTTTAAAAATATATTTAAGGAAAAAATACATTCTTCCTTTTTTTTTTAATATAAATTTAATGATTTGCCTGAAGAAAACTAATAAAAATAATGATCGCCAAAAAATGACAGGTTTACTCGGCGTTTACGGAACAGTAAAAAAATAAATAAAATCAACGTTGACAGCATGAAAACAGAATTTTTTTTATTTATCTTACGATTTTTTTTACAAAAAAAGAACATTTTTCTTCTTTCCGTAAAATCAAACTAGGGGAAAAAAATTAACCAATAACTTGATTTTTCTTTTCTTTATATTTTTATGTCTGAAGAAATGAGGAGAAAAAAAAAATGTTTCAAGTTGAAAGTTAAAAGTTCGTGCCTGGAAAACACGAGATAAAAGCCTGAATACTTTCTGAACAGCTTCATGATATGAAAAAAGAAAGTTTTGTGTTTTGAAGGTATGTGATGATATATATAATATACGAGTATAGTAGAAGTTAAAGTATCCATAAATGTCATTCTTTTTTAGTTTTCTTATATTTTTATTATTTAACACAATATTTATTTTTCTCCGATAATAACACCACCACTGATATTAGCTTAAATGTATGAAACGAAAATTTCAAAAAAAAAAATTGAAACACATAAATATGAAATAATTATACGGTATCAAGATAAAGAAATAAATATATATATATAAGAAAACAAAATTTGAATACTTTTCTCGGTTATTTTCTTCTCACATAAAGAGTATTTTAATATCGATGTTTGTGTCTTTTGATAAGTTCATTTTGATAAAAACGACTTTTTTATGCCTGTAATAAAAAACATTTGCTCTGTTTCTTTGCATTTACTTTGTTTTTTTTTAGCATATTTAGTAAATTTTGTCACGTTTATAATCGTGATTTACATAATTTAGCGTATAATATTTATTTATTTATGTAAAATTATTTTAAATTTCCCTACTGAATGGCAGTAATATTTTTTTTCAAGTTATATAATTTTTATATTGTGGTAGGAAAAAAGGCTCTAATTTTTTTTGTGATTAATATAAATGAATTTTGATCGTTAATATGTGAATATCTCCAACGTGTGTATGACAGGCGAGATTGAGTACAATAGGATTTTATAATATGTATTGAGATTACCTGATATAAGGAATTTATTAAAAATATGAGGGGATAATTTATTTTTCTCTAACTTTGCAGATTGAAACCAAGTTATAACGACATCAAAGATTCGTCGAAATTTTGCAAGGAATCTGCATTATTCCTGTGATGTGTAACTTCCAAAAAAAAAATTGTCAACAGTATTTCTACCACCTCGAAAGATATAACAAAATGCATTAATATACATTGATATATTTTACAATAATTCATTCATGCATTTCGTGGAAATCTAAAGCTTTTCAGCTCATAAACTAAGATACATTGAGGAGATATCTCGCTTCCTTAAAGCTTTGTTATATATTTATTGATACGCTATTTTGTGAAGTTAATTCCACACTTGTCCTTATACCTTTACTTTGGACCTGGTGAAAATCGGAATAAAGCCTAGTTCATTATAAGAGTGGTTGGCATTTTTAGAGATGGGGTCGGGAGAAAAGTTACATCTACTATGTCGCGGTGAGGGTAAACTATCCATGGAATTTTAGCGGGTAACAGTTTACGATTGTTCATCAATTAAACTAATTTTAGTAGGTAGTGTTTTCTTCAAGAGTTCCGTCTATTTCTGGTTGCAAAAAATTAAATGAAAACCATTCTGAAATAATATTTCCAATTCACATCTTTAATGTATTCGTGTGTGTTTTCCAGTATTTACGAAACTAGTACTTTGAATATCCATCCAATAATAATAACTAAACAGAGTCAACGAGACATATTCTGGTAAATCAAAGGGGGCCGATGGACGAACTTAAGGGAAACACCCTACTAACCGTCTTATTCTATATTATTTCCCACTAACCGTTTTTGAGTTATGGTGGATAATCGATTATGGAGAAAAAAAGGTCAAATCTGAAAAAACAGAATTTGTAAAGTTTGTGAAATTCTAAGACACAAACTAAGCATATATTTGGAAAGAGCAACAAACCGTATAGTAAATGATACCAATTTCATCGGGAATTAATGGTAAGCTATAAGCGCTGAAAGTTCAAAATCGAGTATTCACCAAAATTGCTCATCCCCAATCATACAAACCACCCCTTATAGCTATAATCAGTCAAATTCACCAAAAAATTGTCCATTGCACAAGCTTTCGAGAGAAAGTGTCTACAATAAACCATATCGGTGATCTGGCTGAATAGAAATTTATAGTCTTGTTTGCAATACATTACTAAAATCTGCATTCGTCGAGTAATTTTAGTACATTTTGGCAATAATTAGATTTTTCGCTTCCGAGTCAGCGCTTGTAGCCCGATATTAAATATGGACGTCCTGTAGATAGAGGTAGTGTCACCTTATAGGATTTTTTCTGCAAAATAAAATTGTGTCACCAAAATCTTTAACCGCCAATTTCGAAATTCCGTCGAATATCTACTTTGACAAACGATGATTTCAGTGATTGCGAATAATAGGTTAAATTTCATCACCGATTGTACCTAGTAGTGTGTTTGCGGAATTTTAGATTAAAAATTTTTGTGAAAATTTGATTTTCAAGTTCGCCAATTTTGCAGTGGTTGTAGTGCTCTATTAACTACACCTATTTATGTTGTCACACATATTTATGTTGATAGGGATTTTTTCCTGCGCTTTCCAAATACCTGCTGAGTTTGCGTGCAAGTCTAAGAAATTTCACACCACCACCACCAAACCAGAACATGACTCCCACTTTGTTCCCAAAGGGGATAACAGAAACTTCACATATGCGTAAACAAATGAAGCTACAGAGGTGTGGTTTTCGTGCACGTATGTAATCGATCCTAGTTCATGTGCTTTAATTTTTTACTGTTTACAGAAGCTCCTAGTCACCGGAAGATCACGGAGACGATCAATGAAGAGGTATAAGTGAGCGCAGTCGCATTTGTTTTTTCGACAAAATAACACGAAAAACTTGAAGAAAGCTATCATTACTACTTAACTGTACATGCATCTCGTACACATTCCTCTACAGAATTTCTAGCGAATCGGTACATGTCTGAATGTGTGCGCACGTGTTGGGAATGTAACGTGGGTTTGTTTCTGTGTAATGCTTGTTGAGTGTAGTGCTGTCATCTGCCATCAATTTTTATTACTATGATTGTATGTAGTGAAATGATTGAACAACGCTACGCATTAAATTTTGTGCGAATCTTGCTGATTCTCAAACGAAAACAATCCGCAGGGTTCAACAGATCCGCGGAGGTGAAGTAATGTGCACCACATCGATAAAGGAGCGGTACAGCTACTTCAAAAATGACCGCACATCAATGGAAAGTGAAGTAGGTTCTCTCAATTGAGAGTTCTGTTCAGCACCTGCTAGAGATAGAAGGCCGCATGGGTTGCCATAAACGCCAGTCAGACTGCCTAGCAAGTTTGCCACATTTTTAAACACAGATCCTATTTCGTCTCTTCTTATTTTAGCGTATTATCTTACTGTAGATTGGCTTACAAATACCGCATAGTGACTGGATGTGGGTCATAGAAATCGCCAATTCTGAATCCGATCATTTGTTTTCCGCACAACGATGATACTCGAACGGGCGAGGAATATTTTTCCCTGAATATTCTAAATGAAAATTTACTTCTTACTGACGTCACAAGCAGCGTACGGAGGCCTTCTATCCCAAGGAGGTGGTGGTTCTGTTAGGCCTCAACATCAGGAAATGAGAAAATGAGATCGCTATTGACGAGTGAGAGCTCGGTGATGCATGATCATCGAATCACGATCAGAGAACTTGCAGACGAGGTGAGCATCAGCATTAGATCTGGCCATTCTATTTTAGCTGACGATTTGGTCTTCAGGGAATGCACTGTAACTGTCACGTTGAGAGCGTCTTGTTTGACTACAGTGGCGTTTTTAATCGCTAGTAATCACAGCACGACCCAACCATCACCAATGTGCATGACCAAGAGTTCTGAGTCACAATTGGCAGCTTCATCATGATTATTGTCGTATCGGTGTTCCAGTTTTCTCGTCCATTTCGTCAAAAGAAAAATAAGTATACAAACTTAAATGGGACGGCGCTCACTCACACACACAAATTTCCTCACCAATCAAGCAGACTGCTGGTGACTGGTGGCTTTTGTAGGCAGGAAAAGTTCAAGCAAGCGCACTAGGATTGCCTACATACGTGCACGAAACCATGCCTCTTTAGCTTCATTGGTTCACGCATGGAAAATTATCGTCAGATACTTTTGAACAAGGCTCTCAGATACATTCATCATTACGACATTTCCACACTACCGATTAACATAAATACTTCCCAAAAAATTCTTAAAAATACTTAAAAATATACAAATTCCTCCAAAAAATTTAAACATCTGTAAAAAAAAATCCTAATTTGTATCATCCTAAAAAATTCAGCAGTTAGGAAAGTATTCAAAACACCATAATGTTCCAAGGCAATTAGCGTTTGAAAAATGCAATTCGGATAACAACCAGTCAGCATACAGGCATACGCTTAGAAAAAAACTCTACATATTAAAATGTATATTTCTGGAAAAAAATGAACGAGTATTGACGTAAAAGACTGCTAACCGATCCGATTCGTGGCAGCTTATCTAAAATTCAAAACAGTCCCTGTCACTAGCAGTCTCTCGGAAATGAAATATTAACTGTAGCAGAGGTGAATAAGTAAGAGGGGTGAAGACAAGGAAGATAGTAATAATAAAAAAAATATATTTTTTAAAGAGTGAAGTTATGCAAAACTATACGAAAAGTACGTGCAAAATAATAAAGAGCGGGGAAAAAATACATGCAGTGATGAAATTTTATCCATTAAACTTTTTTTTGTAAACCAATATCTTAAAGAAATTTCTACGTGTTTTTCTGAAGTTAGAAAGAAAGAATTCATATCTGCATGAAATCCAGTAACAACAAATTTGTAATTTTATATTTCTAACCTGTTTAGTTTTCTGATTTTCATGTCAAACTTTAGTTGTTTTTTTTTAATCTGGTTTTTTTTATTTTTCGAACGTGAAATAAAATATGCATTACACAGTTTTATGTTTAAATCGTGTTTTTTATAGTCTTCCACAGCATATACATAGGTTCTACTCGAAAGGTATTGGTTGTTTGCATGTTTCATCACGTTCGTCGTGCATTTATCAGAAATACAGGCAAATAGTTTGGGATTGAAGTGATGCTGGAATCTCTCTCAGTAGATCACTCGAAAAGTTTTTTTTTTTTTTTTTTTTCAAATTATTGGACATGTTGCTGCATATTATATATCTGCAGCTTTTATGTTTCTCATCAGTTCCAATAGAAAAATGCTTGTCTGGAAAATTCACCGATAACAATTCACTGAATGGAAAATTCATCGCTGGGAAATTTCACCGGCAATACTTCGGCATGAGTGAATGAATGATCGGGTGAGCAAGTGAACGAGTCAGTGAAGGAGCAAGTGAATTAACTAGTGAATGAATGAGTTAATGAAGGAACAAGTGAATTAACTAGTGAATGAATGAGTTAATGAAGGAGCAAGTGAATGAATGAGTTAATGAAGGAGCAAGTGAATGAATGAGTTAATGAAGGAGCAAGTGAATGAATGAGTTAATGAAGGAGCAAGTGAATTAACTAGTGAATGAATGAGTTAATGAAGGAGCAACTGAATTAAATAGTCAATGAATGCGTTAATGAAGGAGCAAGGGAATTAACTGGTGAATGAATGAGTTAATGAAGGATCAAGTGAACGAGTGAGTGAATGAATGCGTCAGAGAAGGATGAAGTGAACGAGTGAGTGAATGAATGCGTTAGAGAAGGATCAAGTAATCTAGTCAAGCAGTGAATGAGATTAATGAGTCAGTGAGTAAGAGAATGAGTAAATGAGGGAGCAAATGATTCAGTGTGTTGGGTGTGAATGAGCTCAGTGATGATTCTCCCATACAACCTTTGAACCCCCCCCCCTCCCCATTATGCGGTTTAAAATCCTTTCTCAGTGAGTCTCTACATAACAAAAATACTGACCAAATTTCATATTTATAGCTTCAGCGGTTTCTATTCGGCTCTATATCCCTCAACCTTATTAAACGCTCTTATGGCCCCCTTAGGGGTTGAATTTCGATGAACCACTTCTTAGTTGGTCTGTAAGTCATCAACCATCTTCTGACCAAATTGCATGAATGCTATTTCTGATAACCTTCATAACCCTTCTTAGGCGTCGAATTTTGGAAAACCTCTTCTTACTTTCTATACATCATGAAATAAACCTTCAGATAAATTTCTTGAATATAGCTTCAGCGGTTTCGGCTCATTGTGATTTCCATGTTTCTATTCTACTTTTGAATAATATCATAACAACCACTTAGGGATTGAATTTCAAAAAATTCCTTCTTACTTAGTTTCTTTAAAAAATTCGTTATGGAATAAAACTTCTCTGACCGAATTTCATGAATTCGAGCTGTTTAGGCTCGGCTTGACTTCTATATGTAACCATTGAACCCCCCCCCCCCCTCCCGAAAATACCCCTACCACCTAAGGGGTCGAATTTCGATAAACACCACCTTACTTGTAAAGACTAAGTAAAAAGGGGATTGACTTATAACTACATTTTTTGACTCTGTAGATTCAGCGGTTTCGATTTGGCATGATTTCCCTGTTTATCTTTGAAGCCATTTACAACCCTCTCAGTGTCTTAATTCCGAGAATATCCTCCTTAGTTGCTGTTTACGTTATGAAACAAAACTTCTGCCCAAATTTCAGAAATTTCAGCGTGACTTCCCAGTATTACCTTTGAACCCCACTTATGATCCCCTTAAGACTCGAATTTCGAAAAAAATCCTACTTACTTAGTCTTTTACGTTATGAAATTAAACTTCAGACTATATTTCAGACTACAGATTCAGTGGTTTCGGCTTGGCATAATTTACCTGTTGCCTCTGAGCACCCGCCCTCGCCCCTTATGAGACCCTTAGGGGTCGAATTAAACAAAAAACACCCTTCTTAATTGGTCGTTATGAAATAAAACATCTGATCGAATTCCATGACTATAGATTGAGCGGTTTTGTCTTGGCGTAATTTCTCTACGTTAACTTAAAACCCCCTTATGGGTCTCTCAGGGGTCGAATGCGAAGAAACTTCTTTCAGTTGATGTTCCCGTCATAAAACAAATCTTCTGCTCAAATTTCATGAATTTCAGCGGTTTCGGCTCGGCGTTAGTGATTTCTAATTGCCGGTTAAAAGAGTAAACGGTCAATGCTCAGCAACACTCAAAGAATTAAAACCTGCACCACAGAAATTGCAGGAACTAGACGTCTGTTTTATGACAAGTTTTCTTCAAATGTTGCTGCACCTCGTAATTCTTATTGAACTTTCAGAAAAAAACGTTTGCAAGCAGTTCCTCAAATATCTATAAATAATAGCTGTCGCGCGCGCGTGTGTGTGTGTGTGTTTAACATGTGAAACTGCATCTCATAAAATCCATTGCGATTCTAGAACGTACTTTGAAAACAGTTACTGTAATTTGAATAAGGTAGGCGTGGTTTAGATTCGAATCCGGTTACGTAATTTTAATAAAAAAAGTAAATCGATATATTTTGTGTTTCTTTTCAATTCAGTAATATAAGAAGCAGTGACTAAAAAAGGATATGAAATATATGAAGAGATGGTATTTTTCGGCCTGAAATATACTGAGAAATTGAATTTTCTGTACGTTATGCCGAAACTGATATTTGGAAAGAAAAGTGATTTGTCTCCCCCGCGGGAATCGAACTCCGGTCCCCTTGCGTACCGGGCAAGTGCGATAACAAATACACCAGAGACATTCTTTTCAATTCCTTATAACATGCATTAGTAGCGTGAAGCGCTGAGTGGAGTTAGCCTTCCTTAACTCTACAGCAATTTACTACTCATTACTAATGCCTGTTATAAGGAATTGAAAAGTGTGTCTCTGGTGTATTGGTTAGCGCACACATGTCCGGTATGCAAAGGGACCGGGATTCGATTCCCGGAGGGGACAAATCACTCTTCCAAATATCAGTTTCGGCATAACATCCAGAAAATTCGATTTTTCAGGATATGAAATATGGTTGAAACTTTTATGGTCATATTTTCGTGTTTTTAGGGGTTATAGCTACTTGAATATTTCAAAGATTTTTAATCCATAAAAATCCGAGCCCTAGTTATCATTATACATATTTAGAATAACTACTACAATTCAAACTTAGAACAACGCCGAAAAATTAACCACATTACTTTTTGTGCTCAGTCCTTATGGAAGGTTTTGAAGAGAAATCCTTACAGATGTAATAATTTAAAAGTGATTATATTCTGCTATCATAGAGATTTATTTTACTCATCCTCTCTCTTACTTTACTTGAACATGGTAGAAAACACCTTCGAATCTCCAAGATTTTTTTTTTTTTCAATGCAACAAAATTGCCAAATGCGGATTATAGGTAGGGAATTACGGAAAAAACGAATTAAAAAATAAACATTGCAGCTAGAGTTATTCATATTGCATATAGTCATATTTATTAAATTAAAAATAATAGCTTTTTATACGGACAATTTGCGCTCACAAACACAATAACAATGTTGTTGTCTTGCCTCTGCTGAGGCCAACAAAAAAAAAGAAAATCCACGTTCCCAAGCGCAATATTCACTAAGATATTTGAATTGGAAAATCTGTGAAAAGTATGGAAAGAACGGCATAAAATAACGGAGAACGCTTCTGTCCCTTCTTTGCACTGTTCTTTCTCAATTTTTCTACAACTTTCGAATTAAACTACCTCAGCGAATATTGCACTTTAAACATGATTTGCGTTTTCGTTGGCATCAGGAGTGATATGACAGCAACTTCTATTTGAAATTTTGAGGACAGGGTGGCTGTAAGAAAAGTTTGTTATTTTTTTTCTATATTCTAATAACCATACTACCCCTTGCAATATGAATCGCGTATCTGAAGTTAACACGGTATTTGCTGTTATTATTATTGGAAGAATGACTGTAGGATCAACTGGTCATGGAACTCGTGATCTATATATATATATATATATATATATATATGTCTTTCCGTGGCGAGCGGGTAGGTCTTCAACACTGTATTCATATCACTTGCAAAAATTCACACATCCGCCATTTTCGCTTCTGGGTGCAGGTGTAAACACCAAGTACAAATACAAACACAAAGATCACAACAGACGAATTGCCCATGAGGCGGCTGGAAAAAAAAGACCCATAAAAGATATGAATGTTAAAAATAACTAAAATATAATAACATGAAAGAAGCATAACACAACATGAATATGTTAGGGTCGTACATACAGCTGAGAATATACGGTTCCTACACGAACGTATTCGTTAATATTTTCCTCCAGATGATTGTTTACGATGTGCTTGTGCATGTCGATTAAGTAGTAGTAGTGGAATACATGTGTAAAGATAGCTTTATGATATTTTCCTCGAAAAACAAAAATATATTTTTATTTTATTCCTGAATGCATCCTAAAATATGCTCTTACTTAGTTTAAATAAAAAAATATAGCTGCCTCGATCATATGGTGCATTGTATTTTTTTGCCTATAATAGCATAATTTCGTGATTCGTGTCTCTTGAAGAAAGAAACAAAAGAGCGCATTTTGATAAAGAGCACTTAAGTGAGTCTTTATAAAGCCATCCGTTCCTCAAGTTGCACTCGATACTCAAGTGCCTTGTCTTTGTCTCTGGGCAACGATTGATTAGTTTACCCACTTAAGTTGGAACAAGATACTTTTCATGTCAGCTACAGGCATGGTGAAGATCGTGAACAAGAGCTCCGTGTTCAGAAATATTACATTTAATAACCCATTCATCATTTGCCGAGCTAAGAGTAAAAGAAATAGGTTGTTGTTTGTCTATCTCTCTCGTGCTGCTTTGTTGTAGTTCACTGACCTGTTAGTTATATATTTTTCATTTAGTTTTAAGCTGTGGATATAGTAAGTGTTTGACAGTTTATGGTAATTCACTTGTGAAGACCAATGAGTTTTTTCCAGCATAATTATGTTATGGTCGTAATTGATTATTTGGAATATAACACAGTGCTGCAATACTAAAGGACCCCGATTACCTGAGCAAATATAGACCAAACAGACCTTGAATTATACGGACTATATATATATATATATATATATATACACACACACAATTACAATATATATACAATTATCTTGAATTACTGCAAGCATCAAAGAGAAACGGAACGAATACCAGAGCCGCCGTAAGAGCACCATGGGCCCACGAGGTAAGTAATTTTTCTGAGCACTACTTGAAAAATTCAATTGCTTTCGATTTTACTGAGGTCCCTCTTCTCTTGAGCTCCCCCGGGAAGTGTCCAAGGGGTCCCATGCGTTAAGACGGCATTGACGAATATACTATAAAAATAAATAAAACAGTGCAGTGTTTCCCAACCTTTTTCATGCCGCGTACCCTCTGTATTAAAAGTCGCTGTAGTGAAAGTGAATGGCTGGTCGAGGATGAGGTAGAGGATGATAGTGATAATTGATCAATTACTAGGGATTCTATGGTTATGGAACTGGGGAACAAGGTGTGTAGGGATTTTCGGGGTGTCGAGTGGTGCTGTCTTCCTGGGGTGGGAGGGGGAGAAGATTGACAACGTTCGAGATATTTTTCGTAGACGAAAGCTCCCTGATTGGGATATCATGTGGGTCGGAACAAATGAGGTGCGAGCGGATATTAGTCTCTGTCAGAGGCCCGGGACTTGTTATTATCCGCACGGGAGGGGGCTTAAGATGTGACAGTGATTCCAATACTGCTAAGGGGTAGAAGGGGATATAGGAGTAGGGTCCACAATTTATGTTAGACCTGAAGGACATTTGCTCTTTACTTGGGGTCACGTTCTTTGAGCTTTCGCATTCACCGATAGGTGGATTCGTTCAAATAGGATTCACCTAAATAGGAGGAGGTTTTGGGAGGTTTATGATACGCTTAGGTCAAGCTTTTATCTCCAGACCACGTAGGCAAGAATGGGGAGACTACATGGCTTGAAAACAAAAGGCGACATAAACTCATTGCAGAGGTTTGTTATAATGCACCAAATAAGGATTCAAACTACATCGCCGAACTTCACGATGAAATTTTCTACATGTGCAAGCGTAGGAGGGTTGTCGTACTAGGGGATTTCAATTACCTGGGTGAACCTTTATTGGGAGAACCTTTCAGGTAGAGATTAATATGATAGATACTTTCTTATGTTGGTGCTCGATAATTTTTTGTATCAGCGTTTACCAGAAACCACTTGGGGTAACGCTATTTTCGATTTCGTTTTCACTAGCGAGGATCTTGTTGAACGTATTTCTGTGGATGACGAGTTGTCTTCCAGTGATCACCGTGTCGTTTTCTCTGTAACTTTTCTTCAGGCAAGGTTGATAACAATAAGAATGTTCTTTGTTTCTGAGAACCAACTTTGATGTTTTGAGAGAAAGGCAAGAGGGAGTTTTCAAGGACCGGCTGGAATCAGGGTGGTAAGTCAATGGGGAGAATTTAGTACGAAACTCTCCTCTGTTTTGCATGATGTTCTTCCCTTTGCTCGTAAAAATCGCGTTTATACATCGCACCCCATCTGGTTCACGTACCGCTTGCGTAAGTGTTACCTTGAGAAGGAAAGAACATTCAAATGGTATAAAAGAGGGTGCTGTGACTGGTCATTGGTTACTGATAAGAGAAGGACGTTGAAGAAAATAACAAGGAATAGTAAAAAAGAAGTTAGATTAAGTTTGGCAGATAACATTGACTCTGACCCAAAGTAATTTCTTAGGTACGTCAATAACGACGTACGATAGAAGGGGACTGTTGGTCTCCCCTCTCGATAAGAAGGTCTAGGTTAGAGAGCAATGTAGGCATGTGTAGGGCTTTCAATGATTTTTTGCATCGGATATTCAGTGTACTGATGTTGCATGTTACGTAATAAAATCCTTAACGATATTGTCCTACATCTTCTAAAAAATGTATGTGACAGCGAAGCACCAGGACCAAATAATATATTTTGGGTCATCAGGGAATGTGCTAATGGATTGTTGAGGCCAGTCGCACAGATATACAGGAGTAGTGTTGCTGAGGGTATCTTCCCAAGGGATTGGAAGCTTGCTAATGTAGCTTTGATATTTAGAAAGGGTAGTAGAGAAGTTGTGTCCAATTATCGTCCACTGAGTTGGACGAGCTCCCTCTCGAAAATTTGGGAAATTATTGTCAAAACACAATTGGTGAAGTGAACAGACGAGAATAATGTATCGTCGGATGATCAGCATGCGTTCAGGAATGGGAAGTCATGTGCAACTAATCCCTTTTGCTTATATGGTCACGTGACTAAGGCTTTGGTTAAAAGCGAATGAACATGTTAAAAAATGGACATGTTGTTTACCTGGATTTCTAGAAAGCATTCACTCTATCGGGCCCAGAGATAGGCCACAACGGGTTATGATGAACGGGGAATTCTCTGATTGCACTGGCGTCACAAATGGAGTTCCTCCCGAAAGTGCCCTTTCCTCCATACTTTTTTCACTTCTTACAATATACAGTCTCAGTTTGGTTTGAACAACCCACGTTTATTTAACGAGCTGAATGTTGTCGATATCCCGAATACAAATTGAGAAAATATCTATGGGATAGTGTATTATATCTATATATATGAGATATATGCCTATACTTATATGTTCAAGAGGTATCAAGATGCTCATATATATATATATATATTAGTCATATTTGTCATACATATTTTTTCAGCCACCACTTTGGACAACTTGCCTGCTGTGGCAATTGTGCTTGTATTTGTACTTTTGTAATAAGACGTCTGACTTCCAACATAGCCGTACAGGTTCATAACGTTTATTAAGACGTAAAAATAGGCAAGTTACAAATATCCCTTCAAAATGTGTTAAAATTAATTTGGACGAAAAAAAGTTGATAGCATGGACTGAAATCCCGATCACTATAATCGGGGTTTTCCTCATGTTATGATATTGGTTCATTCCGTACTTTGCGAAAGTAGCATAAATACCCGTATGATAACATTATCTGTGATTGTAATAATCAGCGTCGACTGTACATGGAGCTTACAAAACAATATAATACCTGAAAATGAATCAGCTAATTTCTACACGATCTACTACATGATAAAGTCATTATTACAAACTGCGGTTCTAGCAGGAACCTTAAGATGGTTCAGATAATTAGGATCTGCTTGCAATGACCTAATTTCCAATGCGTAATATGGATGAAATAATATATAGAGTAGAATGCTCAACTAATATCATAGAACGAATAATAATGAATGAATGAACAACTAAAGATAAAAGAAAATTCCCTTTGTAGTCCATCAAAGATTCCTGAGGAAGCTTCTACATCCAGCTTGATCAGACTTACAAATTTAGACCTGACAATTGCGCCAACGCTTTGTATTCATAGAAATCAACATCGAATGCGTAAGTCAATGTCCAATAGATCCGTTTGCTCGTTAGTTGAAATCAATGACCCACAGTGACTTAAATTAATGACGACTATTCGAACTGGTGCACACACACACTAAGAAGCTTGAAAACGTATCGAGTAGCTGCTTGTCCTCAACCACGTAGAACGATATATTTATAACCATCAAGAATTCGATACCTTATGAATATATTCTTGAAAGGAGAGTGTGTGTATTCGGATAGTTTTGTTATAGGTGACTAAATTCTCGTTGACGACGTTCCGTGATCACAATATCACGGGATAATAAGCGTTAAACATTAACGTTTCACTCGAGAGCTTCATTTTCCAAAATAGCTCACGAAGAGCGTTTGTAATATTCATCGCAACCTGATTAAAACTCGAATTCCTCTGTAGTTATGAATTCAAGAATTCTAAAGTACCATTAGCAACTTGCATATTATATTCAAATACTTATGATAAGGCTTTGAAACGACTGAAAATTAAATTTTATCGATTTCATTACTGGAAAATGTTCTTATAAGTGAGTGAGTGAAAAATATGCAGTGTAACTTCTAAAACACGCCATACAGTTGTGGAGAAAGCTATACATAAGGTGAAAAATAACGATTTTTTTTAAAAGAAGTAAGTTATATACTTTTACCCAAATTTTTCTATTTTTTCCAACTTTTTTCCCGCTTCTTGAACTCAAATATTTCAGTGAATATTTTATTTAGAAATGCGGAATGTTTTTTTTTTTTTTTTTTTAAATTTTATTTTTCGACTTAGGAGAGACAAGACAACAACTTTCTTTTTTGGATTTTTGTGGACAGGGTGTCCATCTAAAATATTTTTATTTTATTTCAATAACTATACAACCCCTTGCAACATGAATGACATGTGACAAGGAAAGGGCTTCAAGGTATCGTCCTCAAAAGTTATGAAAAAAATTGAGAACATTCATCTTACCCAGAAACACATAAAACAAAAGCAAAAAATAGCGGAGAAGTGCAGTTATTAAAGCCAAGTAAATTATTAAAAATGACAGCATTTGGCTACTCATCCTTTCTCGTGCACCCTCGCAATACCTATAAATAATTTCTTCCCACTCACTCTCACACACACATTCCAGATCTATTTTTCTCCTACAGCTTCTCCCTTTTAGAAACTAGTTGTTTTTTGTTTCTTTCTTTCTTTGTCTGTTCTGTTCTGTACCTGATCATCACCATTTCTAGCAGGTCTTCGCCAACACGATCTATAGCAGAAGTCCTATGTGCGAAGCTCGTGTCGTCACCAAAGCTATATCACCTGTAGCCATTGGATATAGCAGGCTGACGTGAAATATTTACCTTTTTTGTAGTATATCCAATGACTATAGGTGAAATAATTTCGTCAGTGACGTCACGAGCGTCGCACCGAGGCTTTCAGCTATAGAAGACATGCTCGAGACGGCACTGCAGAAGATCATCTCACCTATATCCTTCCCATATATTACAAAAAGGATAAAGATGGCGCATGCTTCGGCTTACAATACATGCTTCTCAATGACTGTAGGTTATGGTGACCATACGTGCCGTATTTCCCGGGACAGTTTTTTTAGCTGTCCGACTTTTTTGCAAAAATGACACGGTTTTTCATGTATTTTCAATGAAGCCAACTTGACTTTCTATTCTTCAAACCAACGATTAAAATTGTCTTTCGAACTCAAAAATTACATTACGATAATTACAACTACGAACAAGAATATTCGCCTCACATATTTGTCGGTTTCTTTTTAAATCACTGCAATTTGAAGTGGGGCTTCATGCCCCGCGATTGATGACTTTTCTACAATTTAAGCCCAAGTTGGCGACTTTGCTCACTGTTGGCGATAATTGGCAATGGACCGTATTTCCCCGTATTATTTCGAAGCTCAATTTCCCGCATTTTTCTCGAGTAAATATGGTCAGCCTACTATAGGTGAGATGACCTTCTTTAGTAACGTCACGAGCGTGGAGGCCTTCTGCTATAGGTAGTATTGGCCTGATCATACGCTGTTTGAATGACGTCACTATAAGACATAGGTTGTAAAATTTTTTGATTCATTCTTTCCTTCTATTGGCATTCAAAATATTAATATTTGAATTTTTTTTTTTTAATTTGACCCACAAAAAATTCCATCAGGTTTTCTTTCAAAAAATATTGTGTTTAATGCATAGAAAAATGGCAGCAGTTTTCCAAAACTTTTTTAAGACGTCAATAAGACTTGAAACTCTTTTCCTTCCTTATGAGACTACACGTTATTTGATTACTTTTGCTAATGTGAAATATGCCTTTGCAATCAACGGTTTGCCAATAATTTGAGGTGAATGCTGTTAGCTATGCACCACGTATATCTCGTTCAAATATAATTATCTCAGACACGAATGTTTTTTCGTTCGTTAAAATGTATTGAAACTTAATCTCCTCACAATTCGGGTTTTCTTTATTGAAACCTTTGAAACTCTCGATAATGAAATTGAGGTCGCGTATGTTACGAATGCATATTCAATTGAATTGCTAATTGAACAAGTATTTGCTTAATTAATTGAAACAAATATTGCAAAATGAAAGATTTATTTCATCATATAGATCATACATACTGACTAAGTGATAACGAGGAATATGCGTTGGCGTCTGATGTTTCCACATTTTATACTTCGAAAGAGACAAGAATTTTTTTTCTGTTTTGCGAGTGTTCTTATTCCAATTTGTAGTATAATCATATATTACACTACGTAACAAAAAAGTTTTCTTTTTCCTTGGGTTGAAGTTGTTATTTTTTTGTGCTTGATTGGCCTGAATATTCGTTAAAATATTTATTACATCCCTTAAACTTTGCTTTCTCGTAAGAGGATCGATATTTGTGAATTGGTTATTTACCATTGGCTGATTTGGAGACTGGCATATTGAAGACGATACAAAGACCACTCTTTGCACTCTGATATATAACAATTTTAGAAACTATAAATAATTCTTAGAATAAATCACCGATTTTGATATTTCAGAGAAAATGCACCTAGATTGAGAATACAATTTTTAATGAAAAAATCTATATAACACTTATATTCCCATATACACTTCATATTCACGTTTTACCACCCTAAACTTACCATGTATGGTATTTTCATAGATTTTTTTTTATTTTATTTATATGGAAGCTCCAAGTCTATTTTTCGATGAAGTGACGTACTCTTTTGGGTAAGCATCCATGCTTTCTTTGAATTTTCCGAGATAAGCGTGGAAAATACGATGTACTCCATTTGGAGAAATATTTCGGATATTCTCTTTCTATATACGTTTTTATCTTTTTCAGCAAGCTAAACATGGTTTTTAATAAAGCATGTAACTAGAAAGAAATTAACTCTTTAATTGAAAAGCTTTGAATTATGAAGGCGAAACAGTTTTAAGGTGTTATACTAAGCAAACGAGTGAATGCTATTAAATACCAAAAAAAATATTGCCAATATTTTTAAAAGGTATGGGATGGTGCAATTTAGGGGAAACACACTGCATTTATATGATTTGAATACTATAAAAACACGGTATATTGTTTATCAAGTTATTTTTGTATCATTGGTTGAAGAATGCACAGCAATATATCTCTTCTGCAAATATGGTATCTTATATTAGTTTCTAATATTAGATTTTCTTATATTTTCCAAACAAAGGCATTTCATATTTTAAGCTCGCTTCGGCATTGGTGTTTCTAAGCTACTCCTAAACATTCGATTTTTACTTGTGAGCTGCTTATGAAGTTTCAATATTTACCAGGAGGACTCAGAGGTAAATACGTGTCCTATTTGTTGACAAGCCAAAAACAACAATTTCTGAATATTGCATTTTGGAGGGAAATACCATATGTGAAGGAGACACATTGTTGTGCGTACTTCAGCAATAATAGAAAACTAAGTTGACAAACAGTGAATTACATTTTATACTATTCAAATTTAAGTCATATAATTATGTGCGTTATACCCTTAAAGTGCAGCATCCCAAATTTATTTGAATATTGATGATATATATATTTTTTTTCATGTAAGTCGTATCTTTTTTTTTCTTCAGGGTATCTACTTTTTCAAAATCCACCATTCTTCTTAATTTTTTCCTTTTTTACATTCCAATGCTTGTCCATTAAAGGATTAATGGGCAAGGTTAGTTCAGGTATTGCCTGTTTTCTTGAAATTAAATAAGAATAAGCCGGCGAGAAGAGTGTGAGATTTTTTTCATTTCTTAATTGTTCTTGAAATGCTTTCTTTATATGAGAACCCTGAAAGATATCCAAGAAGACATAAGGATTGAATTTTTAGTTTATCTTCGTCTAGTCATAAATTTACTTATTTCCTCTTTTGTGGCAAATGTGATCCGGCGGATTGAATCCTTGAGAGGTTACCTATATAATTACTTTATATAGGCACAATTGGTGAATGAAAAAAAATATATATAAAGTTACATACATGCTACAGTTGCCGTTCGAACGCTATTTAGGGTTTTTCACTATGGCGGTCACATTCCAATACAAAAAACTTGGTGTTGACATTTGATATTTTCGAAATTTTCTCACTGTAACCGTAACCGTTAGAGTGGCAGTGTTGTTTTCCATATCATTCTTGAGCGCATACATCAAAATACCTTATGAAAAAAAATTCATTCAGTTTCTGTGAATGGTATGACAGTTAGGGGCCCATATGTCGGGATAGTTTTTTTATAATCACCCTGTATATATATATATATAATTTTTTTTATGCATAATAATTTTTTTTCATAAGGTATTTTGATGGTGATATATATATATATATATATATATATATATTTGTATATTATAAATAAATATATATATATATACTTGTTTTTTTTTTTTTCATATCAAGGATTGGGTGAAAGAGACTCTGGCTAAATGCGAGTTGGCCCAGTTAAAAAATTACTTTGCCGCCATCTGTGTTACTAATACTATCAGAATTTACAGACTTATCAGATTTCGACACTTTATTAGCATTTTCAAGTGTTTAGAGGGAACTCACACAAACTCTCAAACTGAGCATATCTGCCAGAATGAAAACATGGAAACTATTTGGTATTTTAAAATTTACGAACTTATATTAACTGTAGATCCCGTTTGAATTAACCCATATGTATATTATGAACACTGTGAGACAAAAATGATGAAATAGTCAGGAACTTTACCTTTCAGAGATCATCATAAACCACCCCAACTTTTATTTTCAGTAGTTTCTCTAACCACTCAAGTGAATAGAAATTGCCTTGGCGAAATACAAATTGTATGTCAAACGACGAAATGCTAGAAAACCATTAAAAAAATTTATGTATTCTAAATGATTTCACACAAAACCATAATCTAATTCATTTTTTTCTTTGGTTGTCAATTCCATCTCTCTCTTATAAAATATTCTTCTTCTTATATAAACGGAGATAAACAAAAAAGAGATAAGCATGAGGATAAAATCGTTATAACAAAAAAACGGTTTTTACTGGCTTTGGCAATGCAATGATTCCATAAATATTTTTCCCTAAAATATATCATGAACAATACATTTTATCATATTTTATTGAAGTAAAGACTTTCGAAATATCTTCCTCTTCCAATATAAATATTTTTATGTATGGCGTGCGATATAGTGTTCACGTAACATCATGAAGCAAAACTAAATTGACTCTTCCATTCTTTCATTCAAAAATCATCGAATAGAAAAATTTATACTAATAATAGGTTATGTTTTTTTTCAAACAAACTTCGATGTCTAACAGACCATGCACTTTAATGTTTATGTTTTTTTTTGTATTGTTCCTTATTGTTTATTCAAACAAGAAATAAATTGCAGTCTACGTATATATTTAAGAAACTAGCGCAACATGAGTAAATTATTTCAAAGAAGATCAAACGAGAAGGAAGGAGCATGAAACACCACTGCAAATATAGAATTGCACATACTAAATTGAGTCTTTTGAACGTCACATAAAAATTCCCATCGCTTATATATATAAATATGAGGACAAGAAAAAAAAAACTACCTAAAAATTCGATTCAGAAATTTTCAAGAGATAAAACCCCTTTAAGATACCCTATATATATAAACAAATAAAAAAGAAATTGCTATTCCATACCGTTTTTTCTTGAAAATTCCATCAGCTATACTTGAATTTACTTTATGGAGTACTTATATATACGTTCATACGTCGGGATGCCCGATCGTATGAAAGATCAAATCGAATAAGACATTAAACTTTATTTTCCAAGTCTCACCGAATAACTGAAATGCAAATTTTTGCCTCATTGAACGAGCATATAAGGCCGTCATTTTAAGAATGACTACAAACTTCTTTTTAGACAACATCATTATATACTTATTCATGCTTCGATGTATGAGTATTTTATCTATTGTTGTAAGCGTTATGCCTATGTTGCCGAAGTTCATGCGATTTGGAAAATTAAATAATTCATTAAATGTGTGTGCTTGTGTTACCTTTGAAAATATCACCACGTTCAGAAAGTGCCGGAACTTATTTTCTTACGGAATAATTACGGCAGGTAGAGCTTGATTCGGTGTGTTTCCTTCGAAGAAACTACCTTATGCAATTATGCACTTTTCCCATCGTTGATACAAAGATGTAAATGCGGATTACAAACTTCCATTTGCCACTACTAATGGACCACACATGCACCTCGTCCATATTCTTCTGCAGAACTTCTAACGCATTGGTACATATTAGAATGCGCGTGCGCGTGTAGTGAAGCTTCCGTGACGTGTGTTTCAGTGTAATGCTTGTTATGCGTACCGCTGTAATGCAAGTTAGATGCTGTTGGACATCGCCAATATAGAAATTCTGGCATCACAAACGTGTGTACGGGTTACACATGATATACGCACGTACACACGATACTTTCCGACATGCATCGATTCGTTAGAAATTCCCCATAGTTGACGAGGTGCATGTACAGTGTGGTAGTGTTTTTGTCACTGCTCGCTGACTTCGGTGCCGATAAGATGAGATTCATCCCACTTTATATCTGTTACAGATTTCAAGGTTCTCCCAACGAATGGACGCATCTAGCGTTTAATTATAAATACATTTTGTATGAAATGAATATGTTGTAAATATCTGAGCGCTCCTCAGAGCATCCATTTTGCTACACTAGGTCAACCGTTGTGACATTCGATATTGTTATTGACGTCCGCTGGTTCATATGCTGGACTTGGTGGATTGTCGCTTACTTCCTCAATTAGAGCATTTTTATAGATATCGTTAATTTTCAGGATTCCTATCCCCCCCTAAATTTTTTTTTACATAGAATTTTCTATAAACGTGTACATCTTATTTGATGGCTGATACTTCCATGACATACGATGAGCTACGCTAAAGATTATTATGAAAAAGTTATAGTTAGTAATACAGAATGTTCCATCTCGGTATTTACTCGAATTCACTCAAGAGTACGAGAAATAAGAATTTTAATACAGGAAATGCTTTCTGAAAGTTTTTCGGTATTGATTTTGAATGCGAGTTTTCGAAAACACAATCTAGACGTAGTTTCCTAAAAAAATCAAATTCCATTACGCCCCCGTTTCTTCCATTTTTCTCCTTTTATTTTGCTTCACTGTGATGCATCGTATGTGTAATGTCCTCAAACTCTACAAGTATTTCTGTTCTTTCTTTTCGAAACTGCAACGAATTTTACGTATGAACGCGACGTAAGATCCCCCATTACTTGAACTGAATCTCGTGATTTTACTTGTAAACATATACATACTGATTTCCTATTTTTTATGTGACAGAAGTAAGTACGTTAAAATTCACTATTTCATTCGATTTGTTTCTCGTATTTTTCATATAAAAGATAAGATACAGTATACATAACCTCTGTACATAATTTCTATCTGCATATGTTTTTTCCCATTTTAATGGAAATTGAAATATCGTCTTGGAATAGATTTATTAAACTATCCAACATATATTTAATGATTTAAAAATGGTTGACATATTTCCGAGGCTCTTGATAATGGGGAAACATAAAGATTTACTTCAATTTAAGATATTGCTGTTAATAGAAGTTGAAGTAATTCAAAGAGAATTCTCATTCTAAATGGCAATGCAGAGTGGCCATAAAACGGCATTTCCTGTTTGAAGTCATCTGTAGCTGGAACTAATGTCCGAAATTAAACAAAATTCCATACAGACTGCGGAAAGCATGTGTGGAGATGAATTCCATAAAATATAAAATTGCACCGAAAGTAACCGATGGTGGAGATTTTGGCGCTGCAATTGCGTACGCACCAAGAAATTTGCATATCTGTAGATTGAGTATGCAAATTGCCTAGTGCGTACGTGACAGCAGCGTCATTCATTCCTTTCAGAAAATGAAGAGTGAAGTTGAGTCAGTTAGCAGTTCTTTGATTGGTTGCTTATGTTTATGCTTATTATGCGCTCTGCGTTATCTCAACGTGCTTTATACAAATGGCGAATACAAAGGCTACAACAGGCATATTGCGTTTACTTGCGAAGCTGTTTTACACTAGGTAGTATAATGCCATGGACACTCTCTGGAAATTTAGAAGGGTTCATAACCGGCATAAAGATTCAACGTCCGCTGTAGCATTTAGACATCCTTCGGGACTGCTTCGATATTTCGTTGAGATTTTAGAAGTGTGGTGCGTGCAGTCCTTCAATATCAATCCTACAATATAGCATTGAGAACTATGATTAAAAAAAATCGAGGAAACTAGATCGCTAGAAATTAGAATCGGCATAGGATGAGAAGCAGAACCAGACGCTGAGCTATCAGAAACTGCTACTCTGGTGATCGACGACAAAGGGACAAGAAGTAGTCCAACCGCTCGTGCAATAGCTCACCAAATCAATATGGCTTACAGTTACATACGATTGTTATTATATCGATAATTATACGATATGTCCTATCCATATATTATATGGAAAATCTTATATATATGGAAGATGTTGGATTTCTATCCGTGTGAGATAAGTCATGAGCAAGCAAATCACAGATATGAATAAAAAATCACTGATCATGATAAGTTACTTACCTACGCTCTGATGATTCTTGCCCGAATGGAAATCAACTTTGATGGGTCTTGGAAAATAGTGTGGGAGAAATGAGGCTCATTCTTATTTGGATGCATAAGTCAATACTCACCACTGACGAATTCGAACATCTCGGCACAGTCATCCAGGGACTGCCACTTCATTTCCCAAAAGTAACCGTGTAGTGCAGATTCGCAGAAAATTTCATGATAGTACCATACCTTTTTGGGAAGTTAATTCGGAAGGTCCTATTACCTGTACCGTTGGCAAAAAATACCGGCAAGTGCTGATGAATTTTGTCATTCCTGAATTACAGCGAACACAATGCTTTTACTGGGATAATTTTTATACAATTTAGCTGTTGCATAATTTGTATTTGTATTTAAATATTCTCTGACGAAAATGGCCACTCCGTTCCCCGGATATTATCACCATATGAGTTTTGGCTGCGGGGGGCACCTTAAATCCGTTGTCTATACTGGTTGTGTTCAAAACCTGCATGTGTTAAAACAAAACTTGACACGGGTTGTGTGTGTGTTACCAACATCCAAAATGACAGGTTGCATGGTGCAGAATTTCATACACCGGTTGCATGTTGTACACACGAAAGGTAGAAAAATCGTGCACGTAGTCGGATGTACTGTAATATTCATGAATACGGAATTATTTTCTGTGAGATTTGTAAATTCATTCATAATTATACGGTGTGTTAATTTTTCATCAAGGAAGCGCAATTTAAATTCTGTATACTCCATTTTACATGCATTAATTGTAATTATTCACTCGTTTACGGTCCCGACAGCGCCAAAATCTCCCCTATCGGCCACTTTTAACACAATTTTTCTGAAATGAAACTTTCTTAGGGACATAGTAGTGGACATATTTCGGGAAAGAACGCAAAAAAAAATTAAATGCTTCTCTTTTTCTCAAAACCGGTTCCGTAAAATGACTGGTGCGTGATAAAGTGCCGAGAAGCAGATAGATTGGTAGTGGTGGTAGATGTATTTAAGACTCGGGCGTATAAGGTAATGAAAATAAACTTAGTTTGATGGAGGGGCGAGTGTATACAGTAATGAAAGAGAGCGAGCGAGAGAGACAGATAGTTTAAGCTACACAGAGTTACGTGGACTCGGAATTTCGCGATTTTTACTGAACAGTGTACATTTCTTAAATTGAAGTAATATCCGAAGGATAATTTAATTAATTTATTCGAGGGATATAGTTTAATAATAGTCTTTGTTGAATCGTAATAATTATTGCTGAATGTTGATAATAATTATTGCTGAATGTTGATAATAATTATTGCTGAATGTTGATAATAATTATTGCTGAATGTTGATAATAATTATTGCTGAATGTTGATAATAATTATTGCTGAATGTTGATAATAATTATTGCTGAATGTTGATAATAATTATTGCTGAATGTTGATAATAATTATTGCTGAATGTTGATAATAATTATTGCTGAATTGGTAGTGATTGGCAAAGTTATAACCACGTAAGAAATTGCTTCGTTGATCTGGACAGTATTGGTATGGCATCTGCATTTTTGGAGCCCGATCACGATTTCATACGTAAATGTTCCAAAATGTAAAAATTCCAATGTTATTGCCATCCTTCAAAAAAATCGTTCAATGCGATGCTAATCAATAATAATTCACCGGATCGGTCCAACCTATCACGTAACCTCGGGGAATTACTACTCATATATTTTTGTGAATATTTTTTCCCGGAGGAAGTGGGTTTCTATAGCAAAAAGTAGCAGTGGGGGAATATTTAGTCCGCAATATAATAAAATTAGACGTCACCAGATAGCGCATGTGTTCCCACGTGAAATTCACGTTTATAGGAATGGTGAAAATTATTTAAACACACACACACACAAAAAAAAAAGAAAAATGACAAAATTGATTTAAGAAGTAACGTCTCAGAACTAATGATAATTTTTATTTATTGGAAGTGATAATTAGGCATTTATCATAAATTCAAAATATATGATAAATTCTAGCAAAGAACTATGGAATCATAATAATTCATTGAAAATCAATGAATAAAACAATCAAAAATCCATGAATAAAACAATCAAAAGTCCATGAATAAAACAATCAAAAATTCATAAATAAAACAATCAAAAATTCATGAATAAAACAATCAAAAATTCATGAATAAAACAATCAAAAATTCATGAATAAAACACACAAAAATTCATGAATAAAACAATCAGAAATTCATGAATAAAACAAGCAATTAACAAAAACAATTAATGAGAGAAATAGTTCCAGAATCGATGAAAATTCAGAATTTATCAGAGACATAATTTCATATTTACTGAAAGCTTGTAATTTTAGAACTCTCTGTTTGCATCAGGGTCCCTGTGCCTGGACGTAGGGATCCCACTAGTTGCGTCAAAGCGGGTGTTGCAGTGGGTGCTTAAGCACGCACAGTAATTTGTTAAAGTGCTCTGAGCTTAGTACAGTATTAGGAGAATTCGAAATTCCGTATATTAAGATAGAGCCGAGCACTCACAAGTGAGTATACACTTCCGCCTCCTCTTGATTCCATTAATTTCGTCTAGATCAGAAATTGATACCGAAATTGTGCTACGATATGCATAATTTCGCAACTTTTTTGAGGGTTCGTCAGATTTCCAAGGTCATCAAATAGTTGTTTAACATGTAATGATTCCGTATTGAGAATCAAATCAAATTTTATCTTGCAGAAACAAACATGTTTAGCGGTTAGTATACATATTTCACAACCAGAAGTTTGTTCATTCATGAATTTCCGATCCTGCACGTGATTATTTTTTGATTATTTTATTACATAATTCCTGCTATAATTTTTCATGAGTTTTCAATATAAGAATATTACCTAATTATTACTTTTAATAAGTCAAAATTATCATTGATTCTTAAAGTTCTTCTGTGAAAACAATTTCCATTTTTTAATTAATTTTTTCTTCAAATATTTCTTACTGTTCCTGTAAACATGAATTCCACGTGGGAACAGATGCGATACCTGGTGACTTCTAATTTCATTATATTGCCATTGACTAAACCACACTCGTTCTTATAGAAAACGCTCACGCCCTCATAGTAGAAAAATAAATATTCACAAAAACACATAAGAGTAATTCCCCAAAGTTCGCGGTAGGTGGTATCAATCCGGTAAATTATCATTGATGAGCATCGCATCAAACAAATTTTTATTTTTAACGATAGTAATAGCGTTGAACTGTGGGTATGAAATCGTGACCAGTGACCAAAACCTACATCTTTCATACCAGTACTGTTCTGATCAACCAAACTATTCCCACTTGGTTATAACTTGATAATCACTACCAAAGCAGCAATAGTTTTCCCGAAATTGTACTTGCATTCAAGAAGTGCGCATTTGTAAAAAAAAATAGGTAAAAACTTCTGATTTCATGAAACTGTAAGTAGCTCTCGCTCCTCTTATAAGTAGGGTTCTTCCTCTATTTATATATACATTACTCTTATAAACTACCCTTCCATCAAACTAGATTTATTTTCTTCAGCTTCACTGTCATGTCTGTATTTAAATCCACCACCAATCTATTTTCTTCTCATACCTTTATCACACATTATTTATTGTATGGAAACTGTTGTGAGAAGAAAGGGAAGCATTTCACTTTTTGTGACGACGTCCTTTCCCTCACATAATTTAACTGCTATGTCCGATCTACTAATCCCACTTCAAAAATGATGTTTCAGTTCAGTTACTCCACTATGAAGCGAACTTAAACCATCAAATCTAAGTATTTTCATCAAAGCTGCGAATTCCCTCCTTCTTTTTTTTTGGGAGGGGGGGGAAGGGGTGTCGTTTTTTCCATGTCTGTAAAAAACTATTAATGTAATTTCGTGCTATATTACATTACATGACTTCCAGATTTTAACAGTTTGGCAGCTGTTAGAATAGCTTTACTGAGGAAACTCCGCTTAACCGATCGATCTCGAAATAAAGCAATAAAATTAGCACAATACTAAGTATGTACGATGCGTTCTTGAAATGACAAAGGCAGTTTTTACCTCGGAATGAGCAAGATCTAATAATGGTTCTATACTGACTAATTCATTTATCCACTTCGAAGACTCAGAATTTCTTCGACACGGGCCGCCAAATCCAAGATATTAGCCATACCTTACGATTGATTCACGTGATCCCAAACTTAATTCAGCCAATACACATAATTAGAAAAAAGAAAATATTTTTGAAAAGAGACAGTTAAGTGAACGAAACCTTGGTAGGTATGTATGATGTGCTAAATCTATTCGAATTCCGTTAAGTAATTAAGCTTATTTCATTTTATGTGGAGCTCACTAACTTCTCAACTAAATTAAAGGTTGAGCTTCGATATAGGCTTTGCATTTTTTTTTTTTTTTGATTAGGATCGCAAACAAAAAAAAGCTGAGTCTGATCGAAATGACAGTCCAGATTCGAAAGTACTTGGACATTTTAACAGAATAACTTGGTAGACTTTACATCCTGCCAGCGTGTGCACGAAGTTCAACATAACGAATTCGCTATAGAATCGGCTCGTCTTCTCAACGCAGTCCACTCGAGGTCCTCCGTTACTTACTATAGTAGCTATCTTTATTTTCATATTTATGTTGAAAAAAACAAGTAGCATTTTCGTCATACTTTCGTATTTTGATAATGGGAACATATTTAGTGTATCATCCCAATAAACATTTTCGCTGTTTTTTTTTTTTTTTTTGCCAAATGCATCACAAAAGTCTCACTCTGAATAATTTAACACCAAACAAAGGTGGGGAATGTGGTGGTGAAGATCTAATTCAGCTATTAAAAGTTGTGCAGATAGAAATATCCTCGAACGCAACGACAAGGTAACTGATGAAGTATTTTCAACCGCCAATGAAACTTACGTGATAAGAACTTTTCTTTTGGGACAAATTTATCATTACACGGTGTACTAAATAATATTATTAAAATGAATATTGGTATCTGGCGAGTGACTATTTTATGAATCATCTCCCACGAGTGACTATTTCAGGAATTATCCTTGTATATTCATTTAGTTTCTAAAGACACTCCTTCATTTCCAGTCTGAGTATCGATTGGCATTGACTTCTTCAAGACTCAAATCAAAATCCTAAACTGAAATTTATTAATTTGTAATTGATGATGCAAACTCAAATGAATTATTCTGACATACGATTGCATATGTATGAGTGTGTGTACTTTCGGGTAGTAAATGCCAGAAAACAGGCGTATACATCTGGAATCTTCATTAGCAACCCAGTGTTAACTCACTTCGGAAGTGATGTCGAAATTTGCTTGAACGACGCGCGGTTGTCCTCTTTGACCCTTAATGCCGAACAAACACGAAGTGCTGGATGCAAATGACTCGGACACTGTGTAAGTGGGTGGGGGCTGTAGCACGAGGGGGAATACAGCAATTTGTGTAGGTTTACAGATCTTCACCCTATTTCATTGTGGGAAGGCTTACGTAAATTAAACCCGCCAGTTTAATGCCGAATGTCAGCATAGCGATTCCACTGTCGAATGCGTCAAACATTGCCGAATTCACATTCCTTGACTTGATTGCGATTTGTGGGTGTGTGTGTATAAACCATTCTCCCACACAAGCCAGTCAAATGTGTTATGTCGATAAAAGTATAATTACGATAAAACGTAATACTTGTTTTTATTTTCCTCTTTGTATCATTACGCAGAATGATTTCACCTGAAAAATCCACAAAAGCAAATTAATATTGATATTCAACGGCACACAGATCCTTGGTGAAAGGGTCTAGCTACAGGATGAGTATAGTCCTTGCATTATAATATTATATTTTATATTGTGTATCTTCTAAAACTCATTTGAAAAAGAACAACAGTGAAAGTTATTTTTCATTACGAATGTGAAATAAATAAATAAATAAAATAACAACAACAACATATATATATATATATATATTATTTTAGCTCTCATAGCAATATAAATTTTATTCTCTGTAAATGTTCAGTGACAGATCGCAGCGAGCTATGGTGAACGGGGAATTTTCTGATTGGGCAGGTGTGAGGAGTGCAATTGCCCCTCAATGAAGTGTGCTTGGTGGAATCCTTTTTTTTGTCATTTTTTTATCGATAATCTCGATCAGAGTATCGATGATATTGAGAGTGAATTCGTAGGTGACTTGAAGCTTATGGGGGGGGGGGGTAGTCGAGAATCAAAGCAAAAGGGAGATTCTCTAGTTGAACTTGAATATTATTTTCGTATGACCTTTAGCGTTGACAAGTGAATGGTCGTTCATTTTGGTTCGAAAACCCCCACGTTTCACTTACGAATTGAATGGTGGTGCCATTCCGGATCCAACTAGGATCAGCTATTTTGGAATCCTCATAGACGAGCGGCTTAGGTGCTCTGAACATTGTTCAGGAGTGGTTAACAAACTTACAAAATGTTCGGTTATTCTCAAAAATGTCTTCGGCGTTCTCCTAAAGTGATCCTCCCACTTTTTCGGGGATTAGTTCAGCCTAGATTGGAGTATACCGTAAGGTTTTGGAGACCATACTTACAGAGAGACATTGACTTGGATGAAGGCGTGCAGAGAAAAGCCATGTGTGACCTCAATGGCACAAGGGGTTCAAGCTATGGCGAAAGAGACTTCATTGTTTTGAAAATGACACTTGATGCTTCACTTTTTATCAATATTTTCATTGGAAGAACGCAGGTATCGGGGGATATGATCGAAGTGTTGAAATGTTCATCGAGGTGGATAGGATGGACCACATGAGTAATTAATAAATCGGCAATCAACTGTTTTGGCAAGAGGACACCAGTACGGATTGGTTAGGGATAATTCTTGATTGTCGTGTCACAGGGAGTTTTTCCGCTAATAGACCTGTGAATAACTGAAATAGCTTATCTTCAGGGGTTGTGAATTCTAACACGATTGAAGCGTTTAAAAAAAAGTAGGATAAACATATTGTGATAAATCGAGAAGCTATCCATACTTATATTCGACATCCATGATTTTTTATGAGCATCTTTTTCCAGCCATTCCGTTGAGCATTTTATCTGGTGTGGCCTTTGTATTTTATTTATATAAATCAGAATAAACGTCTTTTATGGTGCCTTATAATACATTTCCAATTATGTATATCAATTTGTTTTGTTTAAAATGAAACACCATGAGCTATGATTTTTGTTATGTGCAGTATAAGGTGGATATTCTGATTTTAATTATGATATGTAATATATTATACTTATTTTCAGGACACAAATATTATTTATAGTTGAATTTTTTTATTTATTCATATTTGGGATTTATTTATGTTTAAAATATATATTATCAAATGATTTATAGGAAAACCTTAAAATCAAATTAGACTCAGACTACCAGGCTTTCCTCAAGCCGATGTATTGTCTTGAGGACAATTCTCGGTATGAAATTGTTGTCATTCTATATTCAGTAAGTCAGTAAGCCGCTGGTTCGTGGTAGAATCGGAGCATATGTGTGTATATAATTGGTGCGTGTGTATATGATTTGTATATTAATGTAAATCACATTGTACCTACTGCATATGTAAATGGATCTAATGTGCGAATGTGCGTTGTAAATGGATCTGAATTTTTAGTCACATGGATGCTTTGTGAATGGTTTCTAGCCATGAAATTAATATTCTATTCTATTCTATATTTAGCAGAAAGGAAAATAATTTTAGTCACGGAAAAAATATTTAAATATATGTATTTCCCTTACTAATAAATTTGCAATGTTCTCATTTGTAATGTTTAAGTATGCCTAGATAACCACATATCAATGCCATAAGATACATTATTTTTCTTAGTGAGAGAGCGGATATCGTGCATATGACAATTTTTTATCATGAAAAAGAGCTGTAGAATATGTAATTTTATTGAATATCCAGTATATATATGAGAAAGGTTAAATCTGTTGAGAACTGATAAGACATACGATGTTCCAATATGAGTGTAATCAAATTTTCAATAAATTTATTTTGTAAATAAATACTAGAATTGAGAAGAGTCGAAAATATTTGTCACTTTTTGCCATTGTCAAAGAAAAGTCTGATAAATACTCTGATAAAAAATAAGAAACATTTGTTGTCAATATGGCTTAGCCTTTTCATACCACTGGCGTTCTTTATAAATAAATATATACCGTAGATCTATACAGAGTTTAGCTAGAGTTTTTTCCCCCCCACACTTTCTTCTGCATCCTTCGGTGAGATGGACAACTGTGGCAAGCTGAATTGGATAATACCTGTCGAGCTCTCAGTATCATTGAAAGTTATGGCTCTAGTTCAGGAGAAAATCTTCAAAGAAAAGGGAAACCTTTGGTGTTATAAATGGGAAAGCTTAGCTTTTAGACAGTCATGGGTTTCATTGTCCAATATGATTTGATGCCAAGGGAAGTCTCAGAAAAATAAGAGAAGTTAGACATTTGTAAATCAAATAAGCGGTGAAAAATAATAAGCAATATTTTACTTGTCCTTTTTACTCGTTTTAGATTTTTATTCCTTCCCAGCAATTGATTAAAAAATTAGTGGTACATACTATGTTTAATATTTTGGATTCCCCAAAAAATATATCGATATTTTAATCAAAACTATTTGGGTTACTTAAATAAAAATAAAATTAAGCTAATATTGTTTTATACCGTTTTTTTATCAAACATATTTATTTGGAGAAAAATTGTAAACAAATACTTCAAGCAATACTTGCTTGTAGATCAAGCAAATACTTGCCGAGAACCTACGTGAAATCCAAAAACTTAATTAATTTCGGATCAATTTTTCTTCTATTTATATTTCTAAGGACTTACCGAGTTTTAAGCCTCATCATCAGAACCCGCATTTTTCCCCTTTTCCTCATCCTTCGAGGAAAATGTTTCCTAGTAATTGCGATATAAACTTCATGTTAATCCTTGCAAATTCCATCGCTAGAGGGGCATTTATCCTTGAAAACATTTTGGTTAATACTATTCAAAAACTCTCCTGAGAGCTTCAAAAACTCAACTTCAAATAAACTTCGTAGCAGAATATATTCGCATACTCCCAATATAGCTTCACTTTCAAGGTTTAAGTGCAGATGACATGCTTCTGACAAGCAAAATGTCTTGACCGTTTTTTTGTTGATTCGAATTTACCCCGTATTACATATACATTGCTTAGATAAGCATTTTTTTTTTTTTTTTTTTGCTCTCTATCTAGAGAGCTATGCGAACACACTGTTTACGTTTGGATAGTTCTATGACTTGAGTCGTATAGACTTAATTTTCAAATTAAAGTTATTATATGACGGATATAGTGTGTTATGAAAACTTTAGTTTTGATATTTTAACTGTAATAAGAATGTTTATAACAAAACTGAATTGTTGAATCATTCCGACGAAGATTATAATTTACGAGAGCTTTTGATTTACTTTTGTTTTCGTGTATTACGTATTCCTATATTTTGAATGAGAATATGTATTATCCATCAATGTATGTATCTCTCATAATTCATCCAAAAACTTAGTTGATTTCGGATAAATTTTTCTTGTATTTATATTTCTAAGGAATTCCTGAGTCTTAAGCCTATCATCATCATCCATATTATCAATCATAGTTAATCGATTGAAGTAAAGTTGCTATGAATAATATTGTTCACGATAAATTGTGTTGGATGAAGCTATTGGACCATTACAGAAGTTAATTTCCGAATCCTTCCTATTCGACATGTTCAGAAAAAAATATTTCCAATTGCTATTTTAACCATTCTAGACACTAAATTGCTGAATGGCATTGACAAGTGTATATTTTGACTTGAAATGCGATAAACATTCATTGTTAATTATCTATAAGTATTATTTCGGATAATACTCTTTTCCTGTTGGTTGGATCCTTATTAGCCGTTAGAGGAAATTAAACACATGTTTGACCCTCGCATTTCCAAGATCACAATATTCCATAATAACTCAGACCATAAAACTCAACTCTCTATCGTAAAAAAATAGAGAAATAAGTAAAATAAAATAATTGTAATATCCCTCATAACTATATACATGCTAGTACCAGATGCTCTGCATCAATCAATATAATACAATAAGAAGATAACATTCCTTAACAATTTATAGTCAAAAAAATTGTGAAAAAATTTACAACGTCTATTAAAACAACAATTAAACAACTTATGGTATTAACTTAACTTTTCAAATTTCGAAATTTATCCACATCTTTATTCATTTCTAAATAATGAAAGCATATTATTAAAGGATACAATAATATATTCATTGATAAACGATGAAAATTTCACAGCAGTGTAATTTTCAGTATTTTCACAGCAGTGCCGTATTCTTCATTTTGTAAAATAAAAAATAAGGTAACTATGTTTAAAAAAAAAACAATAAAAAATTATAAATATTAGGTATAAAAGAGATTATCAGAATATTATTTCACAAAATAATAATAATAATAATAATAATCAAAAGTTAGGACATGATAATATCTATCTGACCTTATCATCGGAATGGGAGGTTTAAGTTTTTCATGTAAACACACACATCAATGTACAAATCTTCACTTTTCACGTTTATCAGCTGGTTCTACGTAGTATACCTTATTTTGCTATCCAGGTTTTGCCAGAAACACGAATACATTCCCTATTGAACACATGTTACAAAACATTTTAAGAAAGTAACACATCCCCATGGGTAGAGTAAACATTGAAAAACGTCATTTTCCTAGTTCTTTTTTTTCCCCAAGAATTTGCACATTCATGTTTCCGGCATAAGGGGAACGATATGTTCCCAGTTATTTAGTCCGTTGCTTATCGTTGCGTGCAAGTATTTCAGTGTCAGGTATAATAATAATAACAATTTATTTGCATATAGGTCATTGGCCCGTTACAAAGGTTGGAATTATGATTGCACAAAAAAAAAATCAGGAAAAGTTACCGTCAGGTCCGCGGATTCGATCCAGGGACAGGACATAGATAAGTTCTTCACCTAATGAACCTGAGTCGACAACAGATGGCGTCCAGATTTCTGACCCATCTTGTTGTGTAGTAAATTGTTGTATGGTGATATGAGTAATTATTTTGTCCGAAAACTTTACTCCTAATATGTAAAAATCTACTGTGGAAATATATTTTAAATATTCTTATTAAACAAATAAAAATTATTTAATTTGATAATATTTACACTTTGGCAAGTTTGCAGATGATTTCGGTATCTTATACTAATTTAAAACGAAAATAATAATAATAATAATATTAAATGTATGTGTAAGAGAAACTTTATCACGGATCGCATACAAAATAGAAAGAAAAAATAAAACGTATTTTTTGAATTTCAAAATCTTCCGATCTCAGTCCTAGTTTCTTTTTTTTACATTGTTTAACAAAACATGTACGTGAGACAAAAAAATGGGAAAGAGGTGTTAACTGAATTTGTATTGAATAGAATCTGTAAGGACGTTTTCTATCTTATCTATCGATTTCTAGATCAGCATTCAATGTGTTAGCAAAGTGAATGCTTCTAATGTTCTCGCTTCGCTATCTTTTTGTTCTCTGATAAGCTGCTACCAATGCTGTTATCTTGATGGTAATTGCGTTTGTCATTGGAGAAGTGAAAGGACGTTACTTCTTTTGTTCGCCGAACAACAACTGTACAAAATAATATTTGAACGGTGAATATTGGGAATAGAGGATTCGTGTTCAATTATTGTTCTAAATAATTGCTGAAGAATTAAAAAAAAGGAATAAGAAATAGAGGATCGTACAAGAAAATTGTTTGATGTTAACAATAACCAAGAGCTGGCACTTTTCAATTTCTCTTTGTGGTGACAAACATTTTCCTTCACTGCACAATATGACGAAGATATTACTATTCTGTTATGTACATAGTACATAACGTTACTTTTGGTTTGGCCAGGAAAAAGAAGTGTTATAGAATTGAAATATGGTTCCCTCCCAGTGGGTTTCATGTTCAGTAAAGAAAGAAGTTTGGTTATTTACTATGGATGTTGTCAAACGTATAATGAATGAACGTCAGATTTGAGTGTTATGAAGTTGATGTTCGATCATTCTCTAGAAAATCATCGAGCGTCCCCAACATGTTTATCTTATAAACATTGCATTGTTTCTATGTAAACTTATCTGGGGAAACAATAAAGTGTTCGTTCAAACGAGATTTTCGCTATAATGCCATTCGTGAATGTGAAACAGGATTTATCTGTATATCTAGACTGATGAAATATCTCGAACTCGTTGGGGTAAATCGAGAAGCTTTCCATACTTAGATTAAGACAACCATAAGTATTCTTTATGAGCATTGTATAATACACAGAAGAGCCAAAAAACCTGGCACAGGCATGCGTATGCAAAGAAAGAGATAAGGATCCAATCAGAGTACGGCGCTGCGGTCGGCAACGCCTATATAACACAACAAGTGTCTGGCATAGTTGTTGCATCGGTTACCGCTGCTTCAATGGCAGGTTATCGAGATTTAAGTGAGTTTGAACGTGGTGTTATAGTCGGCGCACGAGAGATGGGACATAGCATCTTCGAGGTAGCGATGAAATTTGAATTTTCACGTACGACCATTTCACGAGTGTACCGTGAATATCGGGAATCCGGTAAAAAAATTAAATCTACGACATCGCTGTGACCGGAAAAGTGATTCACATTTTGTTAATATTGCTTACATTTTGTTAGGTTGGTAGCAAAAAGGTGCAAAAAGGCCACCTTTTTATTCATACGTTGCAATGAAATATTCTAATGAAGTAACAGCAATGAGTTCATACGTTTGTGACCATAGGCATAGTACGCAAGATAGAACATGGGGGGGGGGGGACTAATGCCCTCCCCAAGAGGACAAAAATTAAAAATATATTTCCAATTATTTCAGCAAAAAATTGAGATATCCAAAGAAGATACCTTTATACACCGTACGTTATCTTTATCAATTTCTAACAATTTAAAATGATTTTTGAAGGTTAGTAGTTCAAAATTTCTCTGGGACAGAAACACCCGGTACAAAGTCCAGTACAGAAAAAAATGCCTATCGAGTTGGCTGAAAAACGATGCCCATAAAACATATGGATGTTGAGAATATGTATCTAAACTGTCAAAAATACAGCAACAGAATAAGAGCAATACAAAACTAATATAATTATGAAAAAAAATATAAATATACTGCCCATAAAAAATTATCGTTGTCTCATAATGGTACAAACTCATGGGAGGCAGAGATACATCATATTAACCGATATTTCACTGTATCCGATTATTATATATGTTGGCAAAACTTACCAAAATAATCAATAAGTTTGTAAATTATTAAGAAATTTATTCATCAGATTAAAAAAAAGAAAGAAAATATATAACAAAAATTTTATAAGTGTAAAATTAGAAAGTAATAGTCAAAGTCAATGATAGAGGGCGCTACAAAACAAACTTATCATAACATGCAAAAAAAAATGAGAAATCGAAACTCAAAACCGGTAAAAACCGAAACCAGAATAATCTGGGGATATTATTGTGAAAAGTTATTAACTGATATTTTGATGAATCAATTGCACTATAATGGAGTTGGATTTTAATTAAAGTTATAATTATATAAAGTTATAAGTTTTCAGTTCCAAAATGTATTAGAAATAGTTATTTAGACTATATATTTGTGGAAATCTGAACACGCATATGTTCATGTAACATGCATCAATTCAGAAACGAATGTTTTAAATCAACAAAAGATGGCGCTTATTCAGAAACGCTTCGCCTTTCTCGTAAGTGCATCAATACATTTAGTTTAGTTTTCTAGTCCCTCAAACTAATTGCACATAAGTTTTACATATGATTGCTCGTTACGTGGAGTAAATTGTCTGAAAATTCCAATCCCCCCCCCCTCCTCCCACCATCACCAACAACGACAAATTCAGATTGTGAGCTTTCGTACTATTGCGCTAAAAATTCCAACCCTTCCATTTTGAGGGAAATTGACAGAGCTCCCTTGGTGTTAATACGATAATTGGGACACCCCGAGCTATGCCCACATCGGTTCTATCGATAAGATGGCCCTGAACCTATGGACAGCTGTCCTGGATTGTGAAAGCAGTCACTATCCCCGTCCATATTTCACTAGAAATATTTATTTATGCACAGCTCTCTGTGGCCTCTTTCTCCACTTGTTCGCCCTTTCATTTGATTTTTACCGTTGCCCTCCCAGGATATCCCAGGGCCACACGGGGATCCTATGACCCAGGTTGAAAACCGCTGTTCCTGACGACCGATAGCACTTCCGGTTCGGGCATACCATGCTGTTGAGACATCGTATTCATTCGTGTAAGGAATTAAGAATCATTCCCCCCTACTTTTCTTTCGGCCACCTTTATAAAGTTCGTTGCCTGTGATATTCCATTGGTTGCTTGTGTCACGCGATTTTTGACTTCACAAAAAAAAATCTACGTACTCTGAAGTTGAATGCTGTTCTTCTGCGAATGTGAAAGATTTGCATTTCAATTGTTTTTCTTTCACCATAAATGAAACACAATGTGATTTTGTCTCTAATTTTCACCAAATTCGCACTATCCCCTAATTGTTTTGAGCATTACACTTTTCTCCCATCATATGTAAATAAATATTTATTAAGAATGGTGAATATGGATTTATGAATAATAAGTTAATACTTATGGATATTTTATGGATTTTTATTTTATCATGTATATATATTGTTTGTAATTGCATTTTTAGGAAAATGTAAGGAAATGCAGTGCAAGGAAAAGGAAGTTGGACTGCTGTATTTTACAAATATATACATCCATATTTATTATGGGTATCATTTTCTCAGCCACATTGTTGGTCATTTTGCCTGTTGTGGCGTTGTATTTGTATAAACCAATGAATCTGTTACATAATTATTTGTGATGGATCATATTACATTACCTGCATATTGTATTATCCATAAGGTAAATCTTGCTAACTTGAGATTTAAAATATAGTTGGCAGTAGTATAACACACAGTCGGTACCCTCCTTTCTGTATTCGCGGTTTGTTTTTTTCCTTTATTGTAAATTTTTTATAGACAATACTCAGCAATCGTCATTCACGTGTTTTGTTGTTTACAAAATCTGAGTTGCGCTTGTTTAAGATGGCTCATTTTGGTAAGTGCTGCTGATAATGCTTCGGAAAGACAAAAAAAAAGTGAAAACTTGCATGAGAAATCGGATATATTAACTATGCGAAAGTAAGTCAATTGCTTGGTGATTTGTCTGCCATTACGGAATCAACGAATCTACGGTAAAATATATCAAGGAAAAGGAATTTGAAGATCCATCAACTGTACCTGTAGACCTATGGCGGCGAAAACTTTACATCGCCTACGGGATTTATGTATTTCTCGTACAGAAAACACTGGTTTTTTGTTTTCTATTTTTGTGAGTACAAGGCTGCTACAAAAAAGTTATTCCAATTGATTGTAATAGTATAACAGAAAACGCGAAAAAAATCCACTCTCCTATGAAGGAAAGGGCTAGTGAAACGTCTATTTCATCAGAATTTTATGCAAGTAAAGGTTGATTTCATAGGTTTCAAAAACGATTCGGATCACGCAATGTAAATGAAAAATCACTGCCAATCAAGACTGCCGATCAGGAGGCAGCTAGAATATTTCCAAAGATTTTATTAGACTTCACAGAACATTATTGAAGAGAAGGTTATGCACCTCAGCAGGCATTTAACGCTGACGAAACTGCACTATTTTGGAAGAAAATGCATAAAGAACATTTATCACCAAAGATGAAAGACGAGCCCCTGGTTTTAAGGCAAATAAAGATAGAATTACCATGTTGTTTTGTGCAAATGCCTATGAGTACATGATAAAGCCCACCGTCATTTTCAAATCTTCGAATCCATGAGCATTGAAGAGAAAGGATAAGTCAGAACTCCGTCAGTATTTCGTCAGTATTTTGATTGAACAATGAAAATGCTTTGACAACGAAAATATTTTTTTCTGGATTGGTTTGAACGGCGTTTTGAACGGCGGAAGTCAAGATGTAGCTTGAGAGTGAAGACACGTCATTCAAAGATCTTTTGATACTGGGTAATGCTCCTGGACACCCAGATGTCAATGAGTTCAAAGATGATGTTGTGGAAGTCCTTTATATGCCTCCTAATACGACAGCTATCATTCAGTCTCTTGATCGGGGGTAATGCGAGAATTCAATGCACACCATACACGTCACACAATGGAGATGATTGGGTACGCGATAAAAGAGTTATTTTCAGGACATAGCTCACTCTATATAACGTTCTTTACATGTAGAGAAATTAGTGGAGGAAGCCTTGTCAACATATTCCAACATACTTGATATGAAGAAGAAACGGCAAACATAAACCACAATTTTCTTTCAGGAAGCATCACCAACAACCGCTGAACCCTCTTTTACATTCCCTTCTACCTCTGTTCACTCTGCTTTTCTCATGATGTTCAATAACCGAGATTAAAAAAAATATATAGTTTCCGATTATTCGGGGATTTCCGTATTCCTGGTCACTCCCGGAACGTAACCCCCCGCGAATACGGAGGAAGGGTTGACTGTATAACCACGTATGAAGATTTCATTAATGAATGAAAATTTTACGTCATTTTTATGGCTTTTTCTTAGTCATCTTGTTGAGTATTTTGTCTGTGTATTTTTATGGTCTTTGTATTTGTATTTTTCTATTAAAGGATTGTAGAGATTGTGACACTTTCTTCAGAAAAACTTTCTTAAAATTATCTTCTCACATTTATACACCATCTAATATAAAATTGGAAACGTAATGTTTTGCAAACCAACTTTGAAAAACTGTTTTTACAATTTTTTTTTAATTGTTATTTTCATTCCTACTCCATGGGAAAAAATACAAATTGCGCTTTTTTTTTCAAAATATAATTCTTACATAAGTGTATGTCACATGAAGAGTCTATCAAAATTAAACGTTATGCTTCATAATGCATGAGTTATTTTCCCCTAAATAGACGTACCCTATAAAAATAGTTTAATATTATATATTCATGATAAATAGAAACGTTACAGTCTGAATATCAGATGTCTAATGTGAAATTGATTTATACACATTCTAGTAAATAACTAAATTACTTATAAGAGAGCTACTATTTTCCCTTGCATATATTTATATATTCACAATACAAAAAAAACATATATATTTTTCAAAAATTTTTTTTAAATCCAAGAGTTTGGTTTTTATTTGTATATGCATCGACATGGAAGGCACTGCAATGGGATTTATTACTTCTATTTCGTGCCATAACCTACAAACTTTGAACAATAAATTTGAGAAAAAAAAAAAAAAAAATATATATATATATATATATATATATATATATATATATATATATATATATATATATATATATATATATATATATATATATATATATATATATATATAAGTTGAGAATGGCTTTCGCTCATGACCTGATAGAAGATACTGAAAATTAACTTTGATGAGGAAGGGGGATAAAACGAAAAATAACACAATCAAGGCACGCAATTCAACTTGAAAATTTATTTCGATATTTTTTAGCACACTCACTAAGAGTAAAATGACATTGAGAGAAAGATACCTTCCAGAGACACTACAAATAGGTTTTATGGCTACCCCACCCCCTTCCTATATAGCCCGGCTCTATATTATGATATTGGTAAAATAAATAAAAAGTAATAAGAAATAGGAGGAGGGAATTCTCAAATTTCAAATGCGCTCAACGTCGTCAGCACACGTAGGGGAAAAAAACTGCCTGCAAGGGAAATGTTACTGGATAGAAATATGACTAATAAAAAATAGTTGGAGCAATCATATTTTTATGGCTCCGGTTGCGACCTCTTTTTATTGTTGTGAAAAAGAAAAGTACGAGATAAATTGAAATGTTTATTTTTGTATTTTTTTAAAACTTTTTTCTTGTTATTCTCAAAAACGTGGTCCTCCACGAAGAAAGATAAAATTGAGTGGCTTCACCATGATCCAACATGACATGGATTTTTTCTGTAGATACAGCGAAAAAATTGAATAGAAATTTCGTTATATATATTAAAGATGAAGTATCGAAAGTTTTTCATACCATCTTATCTTGCTGAAAGGTGATGAAGGTTTTCATCAGAATGAAAGTTTCTCTTCAAGAAAAAAACATTTCGGGATCGAAATTTGAGTTATGATTGAAATTTGAATTGATTTCATTCCGATTTATAAAAGTTTCATTGGAAAGTCGTTTCGACTGAAAGGATTTACGAACAGAGTGGCCTACTGGCGGTCAAACTAGGTAGATGTAACCAATAACACGTAAAACAGTAACTTAATGGAAATATAAGAATTAAAATATGATGTGGTTCCCAGTAAAAAAATGCCAGTTTCTTAAATTTGAGCTCATTTCTTTGATGTCGAAAGAAATCTGCAAACTGTAGAATTCTGGTAAACATTTGCCAAGATTTTCTCCTCAAATTATTTATTTTTCTGCTATATTTGAATAACAAAAACGAATCCCTGAAAGGAATATGCATTGTAAAAATAAATAAAAATTATATATAATAATGTTTCATCATCGATATTTCGGTGACTTTTCATCTACATTTGTGTTTTCACACGTATTCGACTCATCGTCCCACAAACATCATTGCCCCTCTGGAAATGACGTTAAAAATAATCGCCATAAAAATTAAAGATTCAGTGAAATTTTTGTTCCCCCCATCAACATATTTTTCTGCAACAGAATTAAAAATATTGACTTCAAAAACAATTAGAAAATTGCGGTAAACTTAATAAGAAACATAAAAACACACGCACGCAAACACAACTACAATTATCAACCCAAATCGGAAGGATGCGTCCTCACTAATTTGACAATGATACACTCTATTCTGTAAGCTGCATTATTTAATTTAATTGAGGCAATTGCATATTTGTTGTGAGCTTGACCTGAGTCTGGTCCGGCCGTCCATGTACGGTCCCTTTCAGTGTACACGAGCTCCAAGGTAATTCGAAGCCTCTGTAGTCTAGGGGTCTAGGGCGTTCACCCAGAAAGTGAAAGGACGTGGGTTCTATTCCCCGCAGGGGCAGTTGAATTTTCTCTCTTTCCAAAAATATATCTTCGCAACATCCAGTTGTTAAAACCTTCGAATTGCATATTTGTAGATTTTTGCTTTTTTTGTCAAAATATTTTTGACTGCATTGAAACCTCTGTCTACGAGGGCTGGACTAAACTATTGCCCGACATGCCCAGGGCACGAAAACATGCTCGACGCGGGCATATGAAAGAACACAGAAAATATACTCTCTTTCGTTTCTTTAATTAAGATTACTTATGAGCCTGAGTCAAGAAGAATATATTATGTTGAATTGGTCATAGATGAATGACTTCGCATTCTATTCGCTTTCCCGTACCGATAAAAAGTTTCGTACACAGGGTGATTCAGTATCCACTGGGACAAACAGAAGGGATGAGGTCACCAAAGGTGTCAGTAGGAGTCACGTGCACGATTCCTGGGAGATGGACTGACAAAAAGAGGTCGAAAGAGGGAAGATGTGGTGGGAGACGGGTACCATGTAATGAGCTCTTGAAGCAGAAATGCAGTGTTTGAGTAGTTTAGAATTTTTAAAAGCATAAATGGGTCTACTTCATTATATTAGAACCAAATGCACTCTCGGATGGTTGGTGGTACGTATGACAGTAAATCTGTTAGAAGAGCACGGTTTTTGATTTTGGTGAAGTGGGTGATGTGAACTCTCTAGAAACACCCCTCTACTGCCTTTGAAAATTGGGATTCGATCACACATTGTAGCATCGACAATGCTTGTTCAAGTGTCTTATATTACCTCTTAAACTTTATGCACGGATTTAAAATCACCCTGCAGATAAGAAAATATTTAGCATGCTTGAGAGAAAGAAACATCTGTTGTAACCTATTGAATAAAAATCGAAATATCTGATATAATTCTGAACATTAAATGGTCCAAAAAATACCGGTTGCTGTAATTCTACGTTTTTTTTTCCTTTTGAAAAATCACTGTAGACACCAAAAAATATAGTAACCAGTATTTTAGCACACGAAACTCACTCCGGTGTGCAGCCTAAAAATAAAAAAAAAATGTCGTTTTGTACCATATACCGTGTACCATACATTACGGATAAAAATCAACAATTTCTTTAGAGGACTATGACAGACAGTTTTGTTTTTATTCGATAGGTGACAGTAGAGATAGCAATTTTACGCGATTTTTCGTATTTATTTGTAATAGCAAATTATAAAAATGAAATATAATAAATCAGGAGGTTAGCAAATTTGCCTTGTAATTTCATTTTGCCAGTTCGCATAAGTTATTTCTTTCATTAATGCCGGTTCGTGAAAATGCCCATTAAATTTCAGCAGTATGAATGAGAAAAAAGTTTGAGGAACACTGAATCAGACACTAGAAGGCTTTGACTTTTGTACCTATCAGTAATTTTTTCCGTTGGCTTATATAAATATAATTACACAAAACGCTATTAAGTCATCTGTACTTTCTTTCCATGATGTTCCAGTTTTTATTGGTCGAATTATAATGCAAAATTAAAGAAAGATGCAACAAATTAATATGTTTCGGAACAGGGCCCGTATACAAATTTTAATCCTTCTGTTTCTTTCCCGTAATTATTATTCTATACACGATTATTCTGTTTTTCTTTCTTCCGATTGGGTGTAACCATTTTATTTCCAAATTGAGTACATGCAGTTCGCTCCATTCTCAAGTTACTCTAGATCGATGACTTTCTCATGAAACCGGTAGGTTCAGAAATGATGAAAGCTGCTTGCATTTGCTCTATAATCCAATAATTCAAAGGAGAAATGAAACGAATTTCGTAACTGATAGTTATCATTGTTTGAAGTTATTTATATGTAATGCAGATTAGGTAATAATTAAAATTTCATCATATAATACAGTTTCTGAGTATATTCAGTAACGGCTCATAAATGAAACTGATGCTGACTTCTCGTCCGCATGTTATTACATCCATTTGTTCACCAATAAGGTGTTAAATGAGATGACTCGCTCCGACGGATATTTTATATTTCACAATACGATTCTCATTTCGTTTTTTATATCCTCTGTAATATACAATATGACAAGTGTAACATAAAAAATGAGATGACATACCCTCCATTGCATTTAAAAAATACTCTATCTTAATGTGTGTACATTCATCCGTCTCAATGAAACCCAGAAACTTTTCTTCAACTCCCAACCCCGTCTAGTCTGAAATCATCACAAAATTTTTTAATCGCGACAGTACCCAATTGTCCGGGGAAAATATGTTGTAAAAATTTTGTATCTTTTTTCTGACACAAAATAAAGTGTTCCGGCCTCTGACTCTGACACGATACTGGGCAGGAACATATCTCGGCAACGAGGATAAGTGCAGTGGCAAAGTTCTGGCCTTAATTCAGCAGCGGTTCATAATCCGCAGATACGAATTTCACTATCTTGATAATAAATGAAACGGTCATCATATGTTCCGCATTTACACAGTTCACTCACCAATAATAAAATGTCGAGAAATTAGAATGGTTGTCATTCATGTTTTGTGGCAAAAATGCCTCGATTTCTCTACTCGCATCTATAAGTCATTTCTGTGCATCTCAAATTATTTCTTCTATAAGTTTCCCGAAACAATGTCGCAGGTAGTGCAAAAGCTCGTTCTCTGTGCATGGAGTACGGTAATATTGGAATATGTTACACGTTTTTGAATGTAAAAGTATATAATTGGTATCTTTCTTTCATCAACTTTGCTTGGATATTAAAGAACATACAGAACTTTCAAATCATTAAAGTAATGTTTTTTGTTATTTTTTACATTAAAATAGTTGGATCCTTGTGAAATAAACCTCACTGAAATTCTTTCATTACTCATCTATTTCGATTTTTATAATTTAAAAATCATCTTAGTCTACGTAAATAATACTTTCATGTTTTCCCTGTGTTTTTTGTGACAAATTGACATTTAAAATGACCCTTGCGATGCAATTTTTCTCCGATTTACTCAAGATTTACTTATATGTTTCTTTGACTATTTTGAGATAACTGGGCTACCATTTATGAATATATAAATATCGATTGTTTTGTATATAAACGAACGACATATTTTTCTCAGCCACCTCGTTGGGTTGTTGCCTGTTGTGGCATTTTATTTGTATTTGTATATGTACTATAAAGCTTCTACATGTTTATTTCAATTAATAGAAAGACGAAACACATTTTCGTTCAGTTCCATCTTTTAGTTTTTTTTTTTTTCTTTTACATGCCATTATACACATCTGAAAAAACATCGTTTTTTTGGAAGCCGGAATTGAATATATGAATAGATTTCATCAAAAGTAGAAACGCGGAAAACAGTTCATTTTAATTTTGCGATATTTTGTCAATAAATTAATTACTAACCAGTGAGCGTACAAGTGTTTGGCAACAAATTTAGTGTATCTGTAAGTGACGAATCGGCGATAAATCTGGTAACCTCATCCTAACCTAAGAAAAAAGTGAAGGAAAGAGAAGCAAGTATATATAACAAAAAAGTGCAATTGTCACACAAAGGAGATAAGAGAGTTGCTTTAGAGTCTCTTTCCACCCTTACCCTACTGTTCTCTTCTGCTCTTACATGTATATATGGTAGAAATATACATTATATGTTTGGAAAAATAAATTGTTAACAGGTGTGTAGAAAAAAAGGATGGGGGAGAAGAAAGCAATTTCAGTTGATAGGTTTACTATAAAGATTTGCAATGGTGAAGCGAGAGGAAAAAAACAAAGATAATTTGTTTCAATATATTCCTTTGTCGTTTGCTCTCAATATTACGCCCGTGATGGTAAAGGGGTCAAATATATATATTTTTTTAAATAATTTTCTAGATTCACAAAAATGCATTTCATGTGTGTGGTTGAACTATTTAAAATTGTTTTGGCTGTAAACATTAAAAAATATGGTTCCTCTCTTCGTATGTCACTTGTCTCCTTAACTGTTTAACCCGAGTATACTCGGGCAACGTGATTATCTCACTTTTAACTTGTGTCTGCTCCTCTCAATGTAATTATAATTTTTTATACTTCGGGAAATTCACACTATGGTCAAATAACCACTTTTTCCAAGCATATTTTTCACAGAAAATCATTTTTTTCGCAATTCTTTAAGTTATAAAAAATTTACCGTGGATGGTACGTTCATAAATAATTCAAAAGTTGTGCGATGAAGAGTTGCGAGTTACTGATGCATTTCTTTCATCATTTAATAGAAAATAACAAATTTTAATAACTGATAAATATTTAAGAATTCAATACATGTAAGAGATCACAGTCGCGTGTGTTTATAATTAATTCGACCATATGCATGCGTCTCTCATACTCGGATATACGCGTGCTGTTTGTTATCTCGGTAAAATCTTTTGATCGAAGAAAAAGAAGTAGTAACATTTTTCGAAATAAAAAATTATGTTTCTTCACTTCGTTATCGCGAAAGGCAAGAATTTGCCGAAAAAAAGAGAAAAAACGTGAAGTAATTGTGAGAAAATGGTTAGTTCTTTTAACGCTTTCCAATTTGAATTTCCGACTGATACACCTCGCGATAATAACTGAACTGTCAGAGAGTGGAAGAAAACAACGTAAAACGTGAACTTCTCTTTGTAATTAGCCTCATTAGTTCTAATTGCTTCCGTCATTTTTCATGTTCTGGAAGAGAATGTGAACTTGCTCTCTCTCGCTTTTTTTCCCTCTTTCTTTTCACTCTCGTTTCTTTATTTTGTATTTAATATTCTTCTCATAAATGCTTAGACGTTTATTGCAAGAGGAGCGCCACTGTCTGAGCTGTCACTGAGTAGAAGAAAACGAATTCACTCTCGCTTATTAACTTCGATTCCTCATCTACATCGACATTATATCACCTTTGTTTTCTTCAAAACTGATTTCAAACCATTTCCATCGTTAGTGTGGAAAATTTCTGATTTTCCTATTTTAATCATGAATTGCAGATATCCCACGATTTACAAGGTTTCGCTGTGACGCGATTTTGAATAGGAACCTGCAAAATACTATCTGTAGTTTGATTTTAAACCTGTAAATGGGCCTACAGATGTGCGATATTAAACAGTGAAAATGACAAAATACGTTTAATTTGTTGTTTTAGATGAGACAAACGTGAAAAGATCACTGATATCCACCTGGCTAGATCTCACTAATGAACACCTTTTGCTAATACTCTAGCAACGCCATGAAACTTTTGGTCTAATGGATCTGGAATTGACGTACTTGGGAAGAATATACTTCATGTCAGCTGAATTTCGAATGTTTTCACTTTAAAAAAGGTACTAGCCTATCATTTTTTACTAAACTAAACTCTTAAAAAAAAATCTACACTCACACTACAATCAATAGGAAGTAGTGAAGACAGCAGTAAATAAGTGCGAATTAGATTCATTAATATAGCCTAAATCGTCGAAAATTATTTATAATTTATATTAATTCAAAAAAATTATTCTGATGCTGGAGAAATTGGGTTTATTTTTCCTTCTATATCTGAGGGAGAAACCCCCAACAAATAATTTTAACGCGCAGGGGCCGTACGTTTCTTTACGCTAAAAAAACGATTTTTTTTCTTGTATCGATTGACGATTCATAAATAATCAGAAAGCAATTCAAAAATCACTACACTCATCATCTAATCATGATGAGAGCAGGTTAAGGGGTTATTGATTTAGCTCGATATTAATGGCTAAATTTAGAGGGGTTTTTTTTTTGTCCGTTTATTATGTATTTATATTTTTTGTAATTGCATTTTTAATTGGGTTGCTGTATTCTTGAAATATATGACATTCATATTTATTATGGGCATCTTTTTCTCAGCCACCTCGTTGGGCATTTTGCCTGTTGTGACGTTGTATTTGTATTATAACGACCTCGACTGTTACTGCACCTCAACTAAAACGTAATAAATGGGTGAGCTGGACCGTTTCCCCCATGGACAGTAATGCTGATTAACCTTGCTTATAACGTCGATAAAAAGCAACCACCTTAGATATAGCAACATATTTTCCGTCACCTTTGTTTCCGTTCCAATACCATTTCCACAAGAAACTCCAAAGAAATTAGACCTGATCATATTCAGGGAATATTGTATTTATACAAAACAGTGAAGAGAAGTTTGTTGCATGTTTGATGTTCTGACTTACTTATTAACATGGCCACTATATGAGCCATTTTTTCATTCCTGATTTTTTTTTAATTAAAAAAAATTCCCCGTTTTTTTTTCAATGAATCTTGCTCTAATTTTTAGTAAAATCAGAAATAAAGGTAATTTGCATTTATTTATAAATCATGTTATAATGAATATGAGGATAAAAATTCATCTCACATCTGTGCCAAGTTTCAATTTTTTCCCATAAAATACATTTTAGCAGACATGTTATGTGATTTTTTTCCTCGCAGAGGGTTATCTATAAAATTCGTGATTATTTTGGTAATTTCATGGACGTTTGACTGATTTGGCTAGAATCGACGATATCCCAGTATCAATTACCCGTATTTTTCTCGATCAAACTGGTCAGGCCATAATGACGAAATTAGAAAATTTGACGTGAAATTCTCGAGGTTGTTATAACCGAGTTTTACTGTATATATAAAAAACATATATTCTTTTCATCTCCTATAAGTAATTTCTAAATGCCGAAATATGTTAGATGATCTAACATTGTACAGAAACTTCACGGCATCGAATTTTAAAGTAAAAACAAGTACTAAGTACGGGATTCGAAAAAAAAGATATAAATGAAATTTTAATACGAATGAACAACATTTATATATATTTACAAGGATAAAGTTAAGTTATTGCATTCTTTCTTTTCATGATTTTTTTCCTTCTGATTACTTTTCAGTAAAACATGTAATTGTTAAGGAAAACAAAAAATAAATAAATGTGAATAAAATATTTAAGAGATCATGTTTTTTGCACAATAACTTCTTTCTCTTATTCGTCGTTTCCTAGAAGTCATCGGTTGAAAACCGCAGTTGAATAAAACATTTTATAGCCCATAAAAGTGTACCCTCAGTTTATTTTGTGTAGAAGTAGTTGCAACCACAGATGGAATGTACTGCTGTCGTCAGTACTTTCGAATACGGGATGGAGAAAGAAAAACATAAGAAGAAAAGATACACAGAAATGATAATAATGATAACTTCCAGGATTGTTATTATTATGCTGTTTTTTGTTAGTCCACCCTCCGTTGATTTAACCTCAAAGTCGAGAAACTTTTTCTCATGTCTTAATAATATGCGTTGTCACGTATTCCCAAGTATCATACTGGCATTAACCAAGACAAGCTTTTGAAATTGTGCAGACATATACAGGAATTTTTAATAAAGTAAAACAACGATACGGTTTCAAACTAAAAAAAAAAATATTGTTTCTTTGGAATTTGAATTTCTTGTAGTCCGGGAGAATAAAAAATGAAATTGGAAAGTTTCTATGATTTCGAAACTAAAATGAGTGAATTAATATTCATGAACATGTGTGAGCAGACATATCCATGAACTGTTTCTACCGTAATGGTAGTTTCTTTTCTCGGAGAATTTCTAAAAAGACATTAGTACCTAAAATGGAAATTCTGAATAGAAATGTGAATCCCATAATATTTTCCAATAGTAATCCGTATAGTATATTTTGTTATCAAACGATATTTTCAAGACTTATCATGGAATAATTAGGGTTTCTTGAAGCTATACATTGAATAATATCAATTCCACGGAATTTTTTACTATGTGTCACAGCTTTCGTTAAAATCCTCGAAGATTTTTAATAAACTGGTATACTTTGCATTTTGGTAGTGTAGTTACATAATTTTTAATCGATATTTCATATTTTTCATCACGCATTCCTCAGCCAAAATAATTTGCAACGAATGGCTACTACCTTTTTCAAAAGACCTCCATGTTATTCGTCTAATTTGTTCTTTCCAAGTAAAAGAAAAAAAGTAAGGAATTACAGTAAAATATGTACAAGAAAAACACTTTAAATGTGATTTTCTCAGATTACAGTTTTTGAGCTCATCCGTATTATAATAAAAAGTACCCCATTAAAATACTGAAATTTGCAGAAATGTTTATTCGACATGTATAGATACAATGAATCTTGAACTTGTATATTTGGAAATTCGTCAGAATTTATGGTTTTTAAAGTTTCAAGAAAGCAATACATTTATAAATTTCAAAAATCTGAATTTTCAACATCTCTTTAAACTAATTCTCATTGATCAATTGCTAAATCGGAGGTTCATTTCACTAACACGTGAACGAACCTATACGTTTCTTCAATCTTCAGGACAAGTAATTTTTATTCATTTTTTAATGTAACGGATAAGCTAAAACTAAAATCTGATAAAATCATGTTCAACGTATTTTATAGTGTATACACTATAATTCATTAATATGTTCTCTTATTTTGAAAAGACAAATTAACCGATTGGCATGAAGTTTTGTGCATTTTATTTGCGATTGAATGAAATGTTTTAAAGCCATTTTCTCTCTCTCTCTCGAACAATCGACTTGAGGGGTCGAGATACCCATTAATTGAACTTGATGAATAGATGTCATGGAATATTTTTCTTTCAAATTGAACATATTCGTAATAGTAAAATTTGAGTAAAAATACACTATATGACACTATGAGATAAATTTTCAAATGATCAATTTTTTCGTTCCTCACCAATCAAATAACATTATCTAGGTTGAAATTTAGAGTTTCATCACAAAAGGCCAAAATTTGTCTTTTTTTTCACGATAGAACAGAGTTTTACCGGAAAGACGAAATAGAATGCTTATAAATTTCCACTATTCGTTATCATATGTGAATTGATACCAAAAATAAACATTTTTTTTTCTACTCGAAAACAAAATGAAAAATTCAAGTTTAGCTATCTTGGTTCACAAAAATGTGAATTTGAAAACCAAATGACGTTCAAGAAATAACCCGTCAAATATCTTTCGTTTACCTAGGCTCTTTTCTTGCTTCACAAACAAATATTTTTCAGTGCCAAGAAAGTAAAAAAGTGGAAATATAGAACATTTTTTTTTCTATCTATGCTTCTTACAAAACTGTTTCGCCATATCGCCTTTATGGATTCCGGTCTATTTCGTCGCTCGCAGTAGACGATTTGCCCCTGTTTTATTCATGACATTTTCAGGTCTGGAGAAAATCGTTTTCAATACATCACGGACAGTACTCTTATGTTATATATATATGTGGCCTTTTTTTCTCTTTCTGCTAAACTTCTATTCACTCTTTTTCTCTCTTACCCATGCAGATAGAATGTATGAGTGCGCACAGAATTGAAATATAGCTGCAGGTGACACAATGGATGTTTTTGACTGGTCTCTTTACCTTTCTGCGAAAAAACAAACAGCATGGGGAATAATATGAAATCCCTTGGATTTAGTTGGATATCCTTTGGCTTGCACAGACACATCCTCGGGCCAAGAATGGATTCACGATTGTTCCATACAGCAAAAGACACAGTCTGTTGTTTTCTAATGCTTTGCTATATATTTCTTCCGTTTTTCCCCCTTTTTGAGCAAGAAATCAATTTCATGCACTATAGGAATATGCAGGGTTAAAACTTAAATCCGTTTCATCTCAAATAACTCGTAAACCTGTGGCTGTAGAAACATACTTACAATCAGGAAAAAAATTATTTGAACTGCCCATCACAAATGTGTTATTTAATTTACTAAGTACGATATATACAGAGCGTCCATAATTGAAAGACCTTATTTTAAATTAGCCTACAGGTGAAACCAGCACCAAATTGTGAATTTTTGTGGATGACTTCATGAAGTGATGGGGATTTGTTCCAGGCGGAAAATTAGTTGCACTTATCGCCACAAAAGGGCGTTTTATTAAGAAATGACACGTTTAGGCAAATAGCAAATTTAAAATTGTAAACGTAATACGTAATTTTAACAATTGTTAAGCACTTTTACAATTGTCACTGCAACAAAACATGTTCCACATGGTGACCACCATTTTCAGATACCATGTGAAATCGCAAAATGGCATGTTCCTCAACTGACAGAAGTGTTTGCGTTGTGTTCAGCACGTAGCGTGTAATGTTGCCTTTAAGGTCAGGTAAAGTTCTTGGATTGTCACGACTTACCAGACGTTTGAAATGTCCCCAAAGACAAAAATCACAGGGAGTCTTGGGATCGGGGAGGCCATAGATTGACTGTGAGGCCACTGATGACACGTTCTTCTGTAAAATGTGTTTTAAGAAAATTCTTAAGACACATTGCAATGTGTGGAGGAGTTCAGTCTTGCATAAAGATTGCGTCCGCAAGGCAGTGACGTGCTTGCAGAGCCGGAATTGTTTGCCAATTTTCTGCTGCTGCCAGAATCTGTTATGCCATTCGTCATATAGGTTATGGCAGTTCACTGGAAACACCAATTGAAATTTCGACATGATGTCATCCATTAGTCATATATGTACGTGATAATGTAAACATTTTATAATCACAAAACCTCTGTTTTATATCAATTATTCTGATGTTAGAATCATCGTTCATGATGAATTAACTACTTGATGAAGTATTGAATTTTCGAAATACTCATCTTTTTTCGATCACCTTGTATGTGCTGCTCATGCATTTTGCCGGTTAACTTCAAGAACCGCCGCTCTATCTCTGTATATCGGAAAATGTTCATCATATACCTGTAAGTCATTAGAATTCCCTTTAAATCGATAAAATTAATTAGTTGATGGCATAATCACAGGCATAGTTATTACTTGGCATTGTACTGATGATTTTAGTGATTGAGAATAAATGCAATCACAAATATCCTCACTAAATATTTGGGGACCACTCCTGTTAGCCATAACAAGCGTCCTCAATTTATTTACAAGCTCAGGAAAATGAAGGATAACTTGAGCACTTTGTTAATAGCATAAATTTGAAAAATTTCAGACTCACAGTTCGGAAATTCCCCCTCTTTCAACGGCTGTAGCTTTCCTTTCAGCATCACTCCGTAGACATCCATTTGTTTTGATTGATTGCGTCTGCATGAACAATAAATGCTTATTTGCATAAACATGAGTGGACTGAGTTAGCTGTTTCGTATATTTGCATACAAAGTAGATATTTTATTGTCTCCTCTTAATATCCTCCGCTGATTCTTTCCGAATACTTCGGAAACCCTACTTCGTATGCGATGGGGAGTCTGGCGATGTCATTAACGATTATACTTCAGAGGAACGAGAATCGGAGCTGCTGCTTCTCTACAGTTTATTTGCTCATACATTCTTTATACCTTTGCATAGAACAGGTTATACAAAAAGCAGGTAGATCAATATAAAGTTTGATTTCATGATGATTATTATTTCGAAGTATGCAGTACATGTAAAATTGATGATGAGTGTGAATTACAACTATCATGCAAAGTTAATGTATTATGCCAAAAACCGAATAGTTTCAAAACATGGAATGTAAAAAAGACATACTACTGCATCTCCCTGTATTCACAAAGTTTTTGGCAGAAGTCATCACTGTGTGAAAAAAGTTTTTCTAATTATTCCTGTAAAATATTCCAGTCTATTTTCCTTTTATAAGAATACATAGATATAAGTCATACGGTAAAACGCATTGCAGTCCACAATCTGAGCTGTGAAATTCTTAAAATAAAAATATACCCTATCACATGTCACTCAGACTACTGCAAAATATCAAATGTAGTGTTTGGATGTAAAGTTCAGATCATTTACTTGTTATTTCCGTATGTTGAGCCTGGTGTGAAAGAAACTTATCATTTGACGGAGTCATTCCACTCCAACAATTCAAAATGTGACACGACAATGGCTATCTCAAGTTAAACTCATCCTCCTTCTTAAAAGATATCATGTCCCACCGCTCTGTCTCAAGGATGAAATTTGTTTCACTATGTCTATCGTACTTCATTTTACATGTATCTACTGTGTTAGAATTCACGACCCCCGCATTGTCCCTATGTACGTATGTGGTCTCCAAAACGTTATTGCCACTTCAGTCCAGGACGAACTAAGCCTCGGAAAAGTGAAAGAATGACTTTAACAGACCACGAAGAGACACGTTTTCCTCTACTACCCTTTATACGTATCGTACCACATTAGCAAGCTTCCTAATCTCCTGGAGGGATACCCCCTCAGCAGTACTACTTCTGTTAGTCTGTGCAACTAGACTCAAAGAGTTCACTATCACATTCCCCGAGGACAATAGGAAAAATATCATTTGGTCATGGTGCTTTGCTAATAAAACATTTTTTAGAAGCTGTGAACTTCCACATCTTTCACTTGAATACCGTTGATTATTTTATCACCCCATGGCACATCCGTACTTTGCATATCACCGTCTCTATTAAAAAGTGACGCGAGAAATAAAATAGCATTCAAAGTTTTCGTCTTTCAACGTTTTTTTTCGCACGGGTGGCGAACATTTTCAAAAATTAAAACCTCATGTAATAGCGGGAAAATGGCTTCTACTTATGCTTTCTCCATGCTTAGGTCGCACTGCTACGTTGCGATTGGTCCTTTGAGCCAGATTTCCCTAATTGGCCAAAGTTGTTTCCAAGGGCTCGGGATAACGTAGAATGATTTACGAATCAGTATTGCTCATGCAGGGAGAAAGCATGGGTAGTAGTATTTTTCCCACCGTTACGTAAGATTTGGTAACACCCGTGCACACGAAACATCGTAAGAAAAACACTTCACGTCACGTCGGCCAAAAATCCCGAAAAATTTGAATCCTATTTTACACGATGTGCCACGAAAGCCTTGTGTTTTTTTTTTTTTTTCATTTCACGCAAAAAGTCCATTCAAAGCCCTACACATGCCTACATCACTCTCTACCCTAGGTCCTTCTATTTCCCTCTTATCACTGTATGGGGATGGATCTAATTGTAGGATATGATGGATCTAATAATTATACAAATAGAAATACAAATACAACGCCACAACAGGCAAAATGCCCAACGAGGTGGCTGATAAAAAGATGTCCATAACAAATATAGATGAAATATATTAAAAAAAAAAAAAACAGCAACCCAATTAAAAATGCAATTAACACAAATTATAAACAATATATACACATGATAAAATATTATACAATGCCAATAAAGAATACTTATGGTTGTCTTATTCTAAGAATGGATAGCTTCTCGATTTACCCCAACATGTTTATCGTATTTCTTTTTAAACGTGTCAATTGTGTTACAATTTACTACCTCCGGGGGTTAGCTATTCCATTTATTAACAACCCTATTGGAGAAAAATTCCCTGCGACACCATAACCTTGCATTGGTCCTCAACAATCGAAACTGGTGTCCCCTTGTAAAAGCAGTCGATTGGCGGTGTACTAAAAGTTCATGTTCCATCCTATCCATCCCATTGAAAATTTTGAACACTTCGATCATATCTCCTCCACACCTGCGTTCATCCAATGTAAACATATTCAAAAAATGAAGTCTCTCTTCATAACTCAAGCCCTGTGTGCCTATAAGGACACGCGTAGGTCTTCTCTGCACCCCTTCAACCAATTCTATGTCCCTCTGTAGGTATGGTCTCCAAAACCTTACAGCATACTCCAGTCCAGGACGAAATAATCCTCGAAAAAGCGGAAGAATGTCTTTAGGGGAACGCGAAGAGATCTTTTTGAAAATGAGACTAAACATTCTATTCGAGTTTTTGACCACCGCTGAACAATGTTCAGAAAACCTAAGTCGCTCGTCAATGAGAATTCCCAAATCGGTGACCCTAGTTGCATCCGCGATAGTGACACCATTCAACTCGTAAGAGAACCGTGGGTTGTTCGAACCAAAATGAGCGACCATGCACTTATCAACGCTAAACGTCATGCTCCATTCATTTGCCCATGCTGCAATCCTGTTTAAGTTTGTCTGGAGCAATTCACTATGGCTTTCATTCCCGATTACCCCCATTAGCTTCACGTCATCTGCGAATTTGCTAGTAATCCCATCGATACCCTGATCGAGTTTATCGATAAAAAGTGAAAAAAGTATGGTTGTGTTCCTCAAGGACACTTCCTTGAGGAACTCCACTTGTGACGTCTGTCCAACCAGAGAATTCCCCGTTCACCATAACCCGTTGCGACCTATCTCTTAACCACGATTCTATCCAATTAAGCAAGTTGCCCCCTATTCCAATCTCGTGTAAACGCTTCAAGAGTTTGTCATGTTGGACCCGATCGAATGCCTTCTGGAAATCAAGGTAAACAACGTCTACATTTTTGCTCTTACCCAAAGCCTTAGTCACGTGACCATATAAGCAAAAGGGATTAGTTGCACATGGCTTCCCGTTCCTGAACGCATGCTGATCATCCGACGATACATTATTCTCGTCTGTTCACTTTCCCAATCGTGTTTTGACAATAATTTCCCAAATTTTCGAGAGGGAGCTCGTCCAACTCAGTGGACACAACTTCTCTACTACCCTTTCTAAATATCAGAGCTACATTAGCAAGCTTCCAATCCCTTGGGACGATACCCTCAGCTACACTACTCCTGTATATCTGTGCGACTGGCCCCAACAATTCATTAGCACATTCCCTGTCGACCCTGGGATAGATATCATCTGGTCCTGGTGCTTTGCTTGCACATACATTTCTTAGAAGATGTAGGACCTCCACGTCTTCTGGTGGATCCACGTAGATCTGATGGATCTAATGTCGACATTCTCGAAAAATGACTTTTGGTCAGCGCCAATGTTATCTGCCATTTATTTTTTTTCTAAAAAATAAATTCAATTTCCATAATCACCCTTTCAATGTCACTGTTTTAATCAAATGTTGACACCTCACCTGTTCCACTTTTATTTTTCCTCAAAATACCCTTTCCTTTCAAACAAACACACTTTTTCCTATAAACAAAGTGTATGGCATCATGCAAATAGAGGATAGTTGTCCTTAAATGGATCCCATTGACTTACCACACCAACTGATTCCAACCTGTCTTTTTGAAAACTCCCTCTAACCTTTCTCTCAAAAGGTCCAAGTTGATGCTTTGAAAACATGGAACCAATCTTCTGTTATCACAATTATCCGAAGAAATATTACAGAGAAAACTAACGACACGGTGATCATTAGAAGAAAAGTTGACCCCCCCCCCTCCCCACAGAAACATGTTCAACAAGATCCTCGGAACTAGTGAGGACTAAATTCAAAATAGAAGTGCATCTAGTTGGCTTTTATGACTGCTGCTACAGAAAATTATCGAGCACTAATTTAAGAAAGCCTATATTATTGATTTCTAGCCAATAGTTTCTTCCAATCGTTTCCCGGGTAATTGGAATATCTTAATATGACAACCCTCTTATGCTCACTCATTTTGGAAATTCCCTCATTAAAGTTGGAGGTGTAGTTCGGATCCTTATTTGGTGGATTATAACAAACTCCTACCATAAGCTTATGACACTTTTTGTCTTCAAGCTCACCCATGTAATTTAAATATCCGTAAACTACATGTTATACTCTCAGGTCTTCTCACAAGAATACTTGGTTTTTTTTTACAGCATAACCTTGATGCCAAAAAAACCAAACTCCAAACGCCCGAAGAATGAGAACAATTACCGAGAGTATAACTAAGATAAATTACAATCTTTACACAAAACTAAAATAGCCAATAACTCACGAAATCTCATGAGGAATTATCTAAAATTTATTGATTAACGGTACGATAGGAAGCATTGATGATATTTACACCCAGTTTAGAGTATATACAGTAAAAGGTAATTATACAATTTTTCTAACTCTTCGGAACTAGATCAAAATTTAGTAAAAATTAGAAAAATTCCCTAGTGTGTTGCGAGGAGTGAAAAAAAAAACAACAGGTTCAATCCAGTTTTAATATACGAAAAAAAATGAAACAAAAAACATCCTCAAGATCTCTCTCTCGTAGAATACTACGTAGTGTTCTTATAAAAACAGTCGAAAAAACACAATTTTCACGGTAATAAAAAAAAAAAATCAATGCAAATTACTTATTTCTAATGTAGTCAACCCTCAGTTTACGAACCTAATTCGTCCCTGACGTCCGTTCATACACCGAATTGACCGCAAACCAAAGTTACTTTTCCTATAGGAATTGATATAAAATACATTAATCCGTACATGGGCTGCAAAGATTTCTTTTGTCACTTTAAACAACACTAGTTTACGCCTGTAGTGCATAACTGAAATCAATTAGAATCACTAAACATACAGACACTGGGAAACACTTTTCCCTAGAGAAACAATGCCAACCTTCTGAAATAACAGGCTTGAACAGAGCCAGACCCATGTTGTCTGATCAGTTTCACCTATTAATCTAACTGCGAAGGCTCTGTTGCAAAACACAACCTGGCCTCAATTCTTTCTAAACTGAATTCATGGTTATGTAAGTAATTTGCTGCCAAGCTCTTTGAATATGCACTGCAAGCAATGCAAAACGTAAAAAAGATGTTTCCAGAAGTCTGTTGTTCAGAAGAAACTGCTCTGATGTAAACCTTCTCAAAGTTTGAAATGAGAGAGACATCCATGAGATGAATAGAAGAAGACGTATTTCTAGAAACGAACTCAAACAAAATCGCCATGGGCTGTAACGCTCTCAATTTTCTAATTATTATTATTTTTTTTGAGAATTAGACTATTTTTTCTCGGTTTGCATGTTCGTAAATAAACACAAGCTCCTAAACTGAATCAATTTTGTTGTTCGTAAACCGAATAGTATTGTACTAAACATTAGAATAATAAACGTCCAAATAGCTTAATACCTTTTCTTAAAATAATGCTTTCTGAGTTTTGCCCTGTTGCCAGTTTATTCATTCAAACACAGATTGTTTTTATTGTCTTTTTAGTGCGAAATTTAAAATAAATATACAGCGCAAATTCTGTAAAAAAAAATTCAAAACACACATAGAACAAGAAAATCATAAATATATGAACTAAAACACTAGCGATAAGATCCATTTTTTTTCCACCTGCATCTCCACCATTAATAAAACGGTGCTACCGTGATTACCTGAGGGAGTGCAATTACTAACCGAGATAAAAACTGATGGCCAGCAACAAGAACAAAGTAATAACTTCGCTCTCTATTCGCTCTCTCCCTTTCGTATACCTTTTTCGCTTGCGCAAAGACTAAAAAAATGATTTTTTTTGTATTCTATCCCTGGTGCGAAAAGTACAATGGAAAACACGAGTAAATACCACTGATTACGCGATTTTAATAATATGCTTTCACGCACGAACTCTTTTGTGGACATTAATGGTAATTAGGTGTTTGTTTAAGAAGACTTAGTCCATTCTCTGCCTATATCACTGGATTTTTTTTAATGTTAGTATTTGTAATTAGGTAAGGCGCCGCATTGTAATTTAGCGCAAGTTTCGAATTTTTTAATGATAAATTTTTTTTTCATCATTATTTGATACTTTTTATCACCGAAATGAGTGCCTGGGTTTAGCAATTTCCTGAGTACTTTTTCATAAGATTTGCATCAGCAAAATTTTACGTGAGATATTTGCGACCGGTGAATTAACACTAGAAAAACGAAAGCCGTCTGTTAGATCCTGCGTCTCTTTTTATACCCATATCTCAAGTAAGAATGAAGAAAAAGCTTGAGAATTTCCCGACTTTTCCTGCATTGTCATTATCTTACTATGCAATATTTTTTTTCATTATCTTTCGTACCAACACGGGGATAAGAACGGATATACCTAGAAAGACTTCAGGAGGTGCCCTCCCATATATTTTAGAACATATTCACCATATAATACTGAAACATTACCGTAATTGGTTTTTGTATGGTCAAAATTCTTCTCGTAGTCTCTTTGTGCATCTAATACGTTGTAATCCCCCATATTCGTGAGACTTTTTTTTTCTATTTTCATACTTATCTGTAGCTGTCGATCAGCAGGCAGCTGTTTGTTCTGAAAAGTAAAAATAGCCTCGCGCTTATGATTGCTGAAAAAATGGCAAAAAGTCATATATTCACAGAAGACAAAACTTTTCAGAAGTTACCGAAGATTTTGGATGAGAAAAACCCAGAAGCTGTGGTGGTTATGATGAGAATTCAGAGAATTAAAACCACCCAAGGAAAAACCTTTGTGAAATAAGCAACAGTTTTGAAGATGGATGTGTATGAATCAGAATGAAATCATATGTTCAACAATGTTTCATCTGATGCAAAATGAGAGAGAGGAGAGAGATAAATGCTACTAGCGCTAAAACAAACGCAAACCATATCGAAGCCACCAATCAAAACCTTATCTTAAACACCCAAACGTCGACTTGATGTCATAAATATCCAAGATTTAAATAGCATCCCGTCAATCGGTAGTGAAAAACTATTGCAGATGAAAGTGTATGCAATACCGTGGGATACTTCATCGTCAATAAAACGTCAAGGATTCCAAAATATTTTACAAGGAAACTCATTGCTTACCGATACATATTCTACATCACTGGAATTATGTTAATGTTTTCTGGAATACTGGCTGAAAGAAATTATGTCCGTGGAAAATATGAATGTCAAATGCATCCATTTCTAATAAAAACACAGAAACTGCTCTACTAACATTTACCGAAGTTTCCGCTGAAAATATTGATAAATTCAAAAAAAAACCATCGCAATATTTCTTGATATAAGAAAAGCTTTTGATAGCGTGAATCATCATATATTACCAAATTAGTTGTGATATATCGGAATCAGAGATAATGCTTTCAATCTAATTGCTTTTTATTTTACCCATAGGGCACTTGTAGTCAAAATTCACAATAACCGTTCCTCAGGGCTCTGTCTTGAGACCATTATTATTTTTAATATCCATAAATGATTTATGCAACTTGAACATAAATGGCAATATCATATTGCCGATGATCAATCTTTCGCCCGTGACACTGCATTACTTTACTCAGCTGACGATTTCCAATCTCTAATTAACGTAATCAATACTGATATAAGTAGAATTCGAAAGTAGTTTATTGCTAACGACCCTCAAATAAACAAATCAAAAACTAAGTTTACATATTTCTCTTCCCAAACTAACATTCACTTTTACCCTAATTTAATTTTCTATAGGGCTCCGTTCAAGCTCTACGTCAGCTAATTTTTAGCCCTTTTGACCCCCGTAAATTGCACCCGTCTTCTGTCATGAATTTTTATTTTAATTTGCATAATTTGAATTTTTAGTTAAATATTCTGTTTTTCATACTAATACTTTTACTAGCATTTACCAGAATATGCTTTTTTTTATTGACTCCTTGGTAAATTTTTCTCATATTTTTTGTACTGTTATATGATAACAATAAATTTGATTTGATCTGATTTGAAAAAGATTCTTAGATAACATATTTTTTCATTCCTCAGTCTTCGCGTTCCTCTCCTTGTTTTTTTTTCTTTTCTTTTTGATTTCTTCATTTGAAGATGTCGATTCTAACGTTATTGCTCCAATTACCTTCTGAAAATTCGGTGTGCTTTCACCTTTGTCATCTGGCAATATGGCCTGAATATCTTTCGGTTTGACGGTGTGCTTTCACCTACAACTTCTTGAAGCAAAATTAGTACATCAATTATTACCAATGCAACAATTATGAAGCAATAGCACCATTGTCTATCTATTAATAATGTTCTAACCTTACTGGATATAAGGTAAGTAATCTATTTATTCCATGGTGTAATATTTCTTATGTGATATCACAATTTTCCAAATGAAGTTATTATGAACAATTCGAAGATGTGAAAACGGTAGAAAATAGCCTATGAGAGAATGATGACTTGCTTAATTTTTCTGGTAGATAAAAAACGATTTTCTGAACAATTTTTACCCTATTATATACAACGAAAGTTGCTTTGTGAGTTCTAGAAGAATGTTACGAAGAAGGTTAGCGGAAGTTTTCAAAGACCGGTTGGAATCAGTAGGGGTGGTAAGTCAATGGGAAGAATTTAGTACGAAGCTGTCCTCTGTTTTGCACGACGTCATACCCTTTGTTCGAAAAAAGCGTGTTTGTACATCACACCCTCTATGGTTCACGGATAGCGTGCGGAACCTTTATCTTGAAAAGAAAAGAGCATTCAGGGAGTATAAAAGTGGACGAGGTGACCTATCATTGTTTACTGATAAAAGAAGACTGTTGAAGAAAGCGATAAGGGATAGTAAAAAGCAAGTTGAATCTAGGTTGGCAGATAACATTGGCTCTGACCCAAAATCATTTTTTCGATACGTCAATAATGGATGTAAGGGGACAGTTGGCCCCCTCTCGATAGGAGGCTCAAAAGTAGAGAGCAATGTAGGCATGTGTAGTGCTTTCAATGACTTTTTCGCGTCGGTTTTTAATGGAGATAATGATATTCAATATACGGGTGTTGCATGGGGTAATAAAACGCTCAACGATATTCAAGTGGAAGACGTGGAGGTCCTAAATCTTCTAAGAAATGTATGTGCAAGCAAAGCACCAGGACCAGATGATATCTATCCCAGGGTTCTCAGGGAAGGTGCTAATGAATTGTTGGGGCCAGTCGCACAGATATACAGGAGTAGTGTTGCTGAGGGTATCGTCCCGAGAGATTGGAAACTGGCTAACGTTGTTCCGATATTTAAGAAGGGTAGTAGAGAAGTGGTGTCTAATTATCGTCCAGTGAGTTTGACGAGCTCCCTCTCGAAAATTTTGGAAATTATCATCAAAAGGCAGTTTGTGAAGTGGATAGACGAGAATAATGTATTGTCGGATAATCAGCATGGGTTCAGGAAGGGGAAGTCATGTGTAACTAACCTCCTTTGCTTCTATGATTACGTGACTAAGGCTTTGGGTAAGAGCAAAAATGTCGACGTTGTTTACCTTGATTTCCAGAAGGCATTCGATCGGGTCCAACATGGCAAACTCTTGAAGCGTTTACACGAGATTGGAATAGGGGGCAACTTGCTGAATTGGATAGAATCGTGGTTAAGAGATAGGTCGCAACGAGTTATGGTGAACGGGGAATTCTCTGGTTGGACAGACGTCACAAGTGGAGTTCCTCAGGGAAGTGTCCTTGGCCCCATACTTTTTTCACTTTTTATCGACAAACTCGATCAGGGTATCGATGGAATTACTAGCAAATTCGCAGATGATGTGAAGCTAATGGGGGTAATCGGGAATGAAAGCGATAGGGAGTTGCTCCAGACCAACTTAAACAAGATTGCAGCATGGGCAAATGAATGGAGCATGACGTTTAGCGTAGATAAGTGCATGGTCGCTCATTTTGGTTCGAACAAGCCACGGTTCTCTTACGAGTTGAATGGTGTCACTATCCCGGATGCAACTAGAGTCACCGATTTGGGAATTCTCATTGACGAGCGACTTAAGTTTTCTGAACATTGTTCAGCGGTTGTCAAAAAATCGAATAGAATGCTTGGTCTCATTTTCAAAAAGGTCTCTTCGCGTTCTCCTAAAGTCATTCTTCCGCTTTTTCGAGGCTTAGTTCGTCCTGGACTGGAGTATGCTGTAAGGTTTTGGAGACCATACCTACAGAGGGACATAGACTTGGTTGAAGGGGTGCAGAGGAGAGCTACGCGTGTCCTTATTGGCACACAGGGCTTGAGTTATGAAGAAAGACTTCATTTTTTGAATATGTTTACATTGGATGAACGCAGGTGTCGAGGAGATATGATCGAAGTATTCAAAATTTTCAATGGGATGGATAGGATGGACCATGAACTTTTAGTACACCGCCAATCGACTGCTTTTACAAGGGGACACCAGTATCGATTGGTGAGGGACAATGCAAGGTTATGGTGTCGCAGGGAATTTTTCTCCAATAGGGTTGTTAATAAATGGAATAGCTTACCCCCGGAGGTAGTAAATTGTAACACAATTGACACGTTTAAAAAGAAATACGATAAACATGTTGGGGTAAATCGAGAAGCTATCCATTCTTAGAATAAGACAACCATAAGTATTCTTTATGGGCATTGTATAATATTTTATCATGTGTATATATTGTTTGTAATTTGTGTTAATTGCATTTTTAATTGGGTTGCTGTATTTTTGAAACATATGACAACCATATTTTTATGGGCATCTTTTTATCAGCCACCTCGTTGGGCATTTTGCCTGTTGTGGCGTTGTATTTGTATTTGTATTTGTATTTGTAATGTCTATAGATGTTTACCTTGCTGTCGAATCTAATAAAGAAGACCATAATCTTTAAAAAACGGCATTCTTGATTATATCCACATTGTATCGTTTCATTCGAACTTTCATCAAGATTACAAGTCGTGATAAATACCCTTGAATGAGAGAGAGACAAATTTTTACAATTATCGGTGTTTGTGATCATGGAACTAAAATCGAAGAATGCAACTGCCAAGTGTTCGATCATGTAATAATTGCATTCTCTGAGACACCTGATTGTGACAGAAGGGGAAAAAAAAGCACATCGCTGAAATTCGCAACATTCCAATAGTTAATATTGAGATACGGCGATAAAATCAATAAGAACATCATCAGGTAATTCCTTTTACTGTCAGAAAAATACATATTCTGTGCATTATATTAACAATGCAAATAGATAGCGATGTTTCTACATTTTAAGTGTGAAGAAGATCCATTTTTAGAGTAACAACATCATCGCGCCAACACTTCCACATCAAACGAGAAAATATTAATGAAAATCCATAATGAAATGCTAAAATCTAAGGAAACAAGAGTTTTCAAGATGTTCCCGTTGTGGCATTTATTTAATATATATACCTTCTCTTTTTTTTTTCTTAGGAAGGAAGACTTCATTTGCATTATTGGCTTACCTCCAAACTATCATCAGCTTGATGTTCCACCCACTACGAATTTTTTTTACCTTAACCTGCTTTTCCCGATAACATCTCCTGGGGATTACCCCGTAAGGAAAAAAAATATATAAGAGGTAATCTTCGTTCCTTTTCTCTTGAATCCCACTTTCAACTTTTAGTGCTTTGAGAGAGGCTTTATCGGTTTCCTTTATGACCTCGAGATTAAAATTTCAAAGTAGTGATTTTGGTTTTAGCGCATAAGTAGTGCATTCCTCCCTTTATTCAGCAGATAATGTTTCTTCAATTGTTTAGAAATAATGAGCAGTAGCATGTGAAAAAATAATAATTATGTATATCTGTGTGCTTAATTTTGAAAGGGAATTCCTAAAGGTGGATATATATGGATAACTGTGAACGTCCAGTTAAATTGAATGGGGTAATTGATGGCAGGTTTTATTTAATAGGAATTGTGTAGTTTTCATCTGATAATGTACATATTAATCAGGTGTATATAAAAAATGTGTCTGAATACTCTAACTGATATATATATATATATATATATATATATATATATATATATATGTTTTTTCAATCATGGTGAACTAGAATCGGAGGCTTTGCTGTAATATAATATAATCGCTTGGAATTCATAGAATTCTGGTAAACTGGAAGAAATTCAGTTTTCTTTGGTTCAGTTTTCTATGTTTTTCTGTTATTTTAGGGTAAAGCCGGAAGGTACAAGATTCATTGAAAGACTGGTTATTAGGTTATTATTCATCCTTTGAATAAATATTGTATTGACAAGTGGAGAGGGCATTCTATATGCGGTCATCTGGTTGGCCTGTCATTCACGAGCTATTAGTTGATTGCTGCCGCCGTCCATGTACGGCTTTCAACATAGATATACGCCCTAAGGAGGAAATATTCTGCTTCCATAACTTAGCTAGTAGAGCACTCGTCCGGTAAGAGACCGGGGTTCAAGTCCCCGTGAAGCTAGTTATGAACTTTCTGCCTTGTAATCTTCATCTCCACAAATAACGAGTCTTTCAATGAATATTGTATTAACAAGTGGAGAGGACATTTCTATAAGCCAAAAGGTGTTCATCCTTCTCAAGAGTGTGAAGGACCACTTCACTGATTTGAAATTTCGTTACCGGTGAATTAATTAACTGATCTGTGGCAGTGTCACACGTCACTTACAGGTCAATTTATCTGCGAATGTGCTCCGGTTACCTGTAAATATACCGTGGGTCACTAAAGTGATCTTTAAAATGTGCACAACTGGCAGCTTGAGAAATCTAAAACTGTGCCGCTGCTTAATTAAGTGGTTTGGAAATGTGCCGCGATCCACTCCCCCGTTCTGGAATTGTGCTGTAGGTCTAAGACAGCAAGGATGCTTACCAAAGAATTCCGGACGTGGAACTTCTCTGTAAGGGAGAACACATCGGAAATATCACGGAGAGTACACTTTTGGGAGCTAAAAACGTGATGGTGAAGTATATATGGGAGTACAGCCATGAAAAATTTCACTACTTTTTTAATTTAAAATATTATTTTAACTCAAATTTTGGTTTCTGTTGTATATCCGAATACGGGGCTTATATTGGGAAAGTTATTTTTACAGTTTTTAAATAACTATCAGTGAAAAAAGTTTTTTTTTTTTTGTCACTTTCAATATTCTAGTCACTGGTAATACAAACAACCAATGATAAATTCACAAATATCGATCCCCCTCATCACAAACCAAAATTTTAAGCATAAAGAAGTTGTATTCAGTCTCTTTTTTATACGTAAACCTTCGGGAAATGTGGTCTGCTAACCAATAAAAAAATCGTGTTACGTAGTGTTATCAATATCAGTCTGGGAGATGTCCTGTTATCAATCACAATACCAACGATTTCAAACAAACGTTTATTGAAATTGTGTGGGAAATTAAGAGGTCTCACACACACACATTGATCACGAAATAATTTTCCTTCTTAAAAAAATAAATATCGATTTATATATATTTATTTATTTACGATTGATTTGTATGTAGAATAAATATCTGGCCATAAAAGTAACGAATTATAGAGGAATAATATCTGCAATCTTGTTAAAAATTAAAAAAATATATTAAATAAAATATCGATTATCATTTATCATAAGATAACGGATATTTGAAGTATTAATAAAAAGGGAATTTGATCAGAAGAAGTGATAAGATGTTCAAAGAGCTTATATATAAACCAATAAATAGACTAATAAGCAATCGATAAATAATAATAAATGGAACTGCTTGGTAAAATTTCTCAAGTAAAACCAAAATGAGGAAGAAAAAGTTTGACTCAACTTACAAGTTTATAAAGTTTAAATGTAATTTATTGCTACTAGCGAGCTTTAATTAATTGAGAAATTTTCGAATAATTCAGGGTGGTTACCGTTTTAAAAGAACACCGTAAATTAAGATAAGCTACCTAATTCTACTCACGTACTGTGAAGCAAGAACGTTTCCCAATAATTAATGGCCAGTCACAGGTTAAAAGAGCTAAGAAAAAAAAAAGTAAGTACATGTAAAACCTATACCCTCCTATAAATTTCCGCACTTACGCCTCGATATTACATTAGGAATTGGTGAGGCGATGTTAACGCGAAAATTATAAAGTGTGAAATTGGAGCCTTTTTCACCATTTAACGTTAGAATTAATGCTCGGACGAAGAATTATCTAATAGACGACGAATAATTAACACATACGGTTCAGCTCTATGTATTCCCACAAGTATAATTTCTGGCTAAAAGAAAAAAGTATAGTATCAAAATCCTCCTTCGGAGGAATTAATTATTGTAATTGTGAATAACAACTGGATCGTTCCACATCTTGGTATTGAAAATTATTCATAACTGATCATGATGAATTGCGAAAATCAAGGTTGATAGGATACACTAGCTCGATTATACAGGGTTGGCTTTACCGTATGCAAAAATTTGAAACTTCATGGAATGTGGAAGAAGTAAAAATATTTCTCAATTTTTGTTTCACTACTTTAATTTTTGTGCTAAATGAATTTAAATTTTTATTGCTAACGTTGCTGTACTGTTTGGAAAACCAAGAACTTTGATACAACCCAGAAACCTTTCATACAATTATACATAGATCCAGCATTTTTTTTGTTTATTTAGTCATTAAAATTTCACTCTTAATGGTGTTAATTGCAATTAAAGAGATAGACTATTTGGTGTACTACTTTACAAAAAATATACAATTTTTGAGTGGATAATAAAAAAATATATAAAATAAAAATATATAAAATAAAAATATATAAAACATAAAAATATATAAAACATAAAAATATATAAAACATAAAAATATAAAAATTAAATTAAATACAAAAGTAAACAAGAAACATTAAATATGAAAATGTAAAATATAAAAATGAAAGAATATAAAATAAACAATATGAAATATGGTAATAAAAAATACATAAAAATAAACAAAAAAATTTACTTCTTTTCAACACTAAAACATGAGAACTACGCGCTAAACAAGTTAAATACTGTTTTTTCTGCTGGAAAAGTGATCGTCACATGTTTTGAGTTTCTTAAGACAGTTCATGATGACACAGTCTCATGAAGGCTACTTCCTGAAGGATCAAACAATAATTGGAGAGCATTATATCATTCTATCTACTTCTGGGAAATTTTATTGTACAGCTGGAGAGATGATTCACGGCCATGATTCACACACAAAAAGGCCCTATCTCACAAAGCCTATGCCGTATCTCACAGATACGATATTAAAATTGTCGAACTGCATTAAAATTAGGTTTCAAACAAATCTTTCTAAACTCTACGGATTTGACCCACCTGACTTTTTCCTGCTACCAATATTGAAAGTTTCTCGTATTAGAAAAGCATCTTCATCAAATGAAGAGGAAAATCAAATTAGTAACTGACTAATTAGAGGAGTTAGGGAGAATGTGATTTTCTTAGTAGGTAAAAAACAAATTGAACATCATTGAAAAAAGTGTGGATTTGAAAAGACACTATGTGGAAAATAAAAGGAAAAACAACGTTTTTTTACCTCCACTTATCAAGCAACCCTCGAATTCCTTAGTCTTATTTTTTATGGCACGTCTATTGTTACATGATAATTTCTCTTGAGTGAGTTACGCGTTGTAATGAATCGAAAAAAAAATTTCGTAACGACCATTGACACGAAATTCAGTTCTAAAAAAACGGCATGTTGATAATTCTCTGGGTTTTTTGAATATTTTTGCATTTTTCAGATATGGAAAAGCATTTTTGGAAACACATTTATCTTCAAATATATGTATATATTCATGTATATAGTAATGCTTTGCATGTTTATCATTTATATATTTATTTAGGCATCTATGCTAGTTTTAATAACATTCATCCCTTTAGGGACAATGATTGAGATTTTTGAATATCAAGTATCCTACTACTCTTTTTTCCCTACACATCATTAACATACGTACTCCATTTTCTAAGATTCTTCCATCTTCTCGGTGTGTGTTGTGCTCGAAATCGCCCTTCATTCTCGGATTCATTTCTTTGTGAGGAGAGCTTCGTGGATGCCGTTTTTCTCTCCTCCATCGCCCTCGCGATCTCCTCTTTTTTTCTTGCTCAGTTTGCTCTCTTTCTCCTCCAACTTTTATCCCGAAGTTCTTAGGTGAAGATCATTAAAATTCCAAGACACCTGCGCTGCTGGTCCCTTAGCGTCGGCATTGGCAATTTACATTTCATTACGTTTTCTCGACCGGTTATGAAAGGGATACCGAAATGCAGCATTTGGTTGACTTGGTGTGGAGATGAAGAATAAGGAGTGAGGAATTCTTTCTGAAAGGAAATGGCACCAAGGAAAAAGGAGAAGAAAGATCTTTTCTTTCATTTTCTCTTATTTTTCTTATCGGATGATTCGATGGTTGGCATTGAAAGGAGAGATAGGAATTTCCGATCAGATCAATCTCAAGCGTGAGGAAACTGAGACGCAGAAATAAAATAAAAAACACAGAAGAAGAAACAATTGATTTCCACTCTCATGTCGATATCCGAGATATCCATGAGCATGACAGAAAACATGTTGGAGCAACATTCGATCTTTTCCGTCATTTTTTGGGAGATTACCTACAGCTTACAGAAAAATACATTTTTGGAGATATTTCTGATTTAAGTGTATTCTTATCCTCATATTACAGTAGAATGTCTAGGTATTATTACTTTTTTCATTGTGAGAGATGTTATATACCTGAGTGTTCATGTTTTGAATCCTAATATGTTGGCTGGTATCTTTAAACTTAATTTATACATTTATATTAACGTAATTGTAGAATTCATGTGTGTAGAGAGAGGTTTTTGACACCAAAGAGCAAAAACACTTCAGATCAGAACATTTCCATGTGAGAGAGGGATGTCATGGAAATTGCGTATACCGTCATTAAATCACTACAACCTCGGTTATAACGGCATTTTTAATCACTCAATCTTTAATTTTTATAGCTTTTCACAAGAACTTAAGTAAAGCTTCTTTTACTTCATAATCTTCACCAGAATCTGGAATGAAGGTACTTGTTTCCGTGGAATGCATTTTAAATCACTGCAGACTTTTATTCCTCGGAGGAATCTATAAGTAATATTTGGAACTTTTCTCCGACAATATTCAGCAATATTTTTGGTGAGAATTAGCGATGCCCTATATTGATGACCCCCTAATTGCTCATATTTTTCCTTATCAAATATGTTCACCCATATCAGAATTAAATAACGATTTCATATGCAGTATTTAATTGTATCTAGTAAAATGTTTCGCCATAAAAGGTCTTCAAAACGTCAACCTCGGATATAATGACATCTCGGTTATAATGTCTAAATATTTTGAAAGCTTCAACGTCGTTGTAATCGTGTGTTTGAGTATATATACACATACATTTATATTTTGAAAAGTTATCATACACATAGTCCATCTCAAAAGTTTAAGCACAAACGATTTTATAAATACGAAGAGAAATTAATAGAAAATAAACTTGAAGAATCATTAGTATATTGCAGTAATATTGTGCTCGTTAATTTTAATGATTAAATTCAGGTGGAAATATAATGAAAGATCACATTATATAAGTTTTTTTTTCCCTTTAATAAACTTTTTTCTCCCTTTTTTTAACAGTAAATAAATCTTACTCTATTATATCTGCATAATTTACGCTTTTTATAATGGGCAAAATGTCTCTTGCGGAATTTGCAACATTAATTGTAATTCCAATGCTATGGCAATTGTTCATTATTTTTGCAGCTGTATAGGAGTAGCTTTTTTTAGAAATTGTTTTATTTGTTTTTCGGACGTTATATATTTTTATGTCTAGCTGAATTTCTATTTCGGTTTTTATCAATCAATTATTATGTATTTATGTAAATGTTAATATCCTGTATATATAATTTTTTCCAAGTGTTAATGCCACTATTTTAGTGGGTTAGAATAATTTGTTATTTGGGATCATATTCTATTGTATGTGTTGTTCAGTTAATATATGTTGCTATCGTATGCTCCCTTCAAGCACAAATTCCATTATTCACAATCGAATAAAATCCATGTATAGATTACATCTTTGTGAAATTTGTTATCAACAATCTATCTCAGTTCATATAAAACAGCTGTAAAATTCTTATTATTTTAATTAATTTCCCTCAATGCAATGTCCATTTCAAATCGTCACGTATAATTATGCACAAGAAATAATATTCAGCTACTCTAATATATTCGATAAAATATATATTTATTTCAAAGAATTTGGATTTTACCTCCATTACATACTTATGAAATTTATTTGAATTTTATTTTATTTTTATTTTTATTTTATCAATCTTTTATCTTGTGCCGGAAAGTTTGACAATAGCTCTTTCATAAAACTTGAAAAATCCAACCAATAAGCATATTGGTTACATTCGAGCAAATGCAACCGATTATCTTATTGGTTGCATTTTTCAAGTTTTATAAAATAACTTTTCTAAAGCTTTTATAGTGTAATGCCGACCTAAGGCAACTGTCTACCTTCAAATACCGAATTTCGTCAAAGTTTTCGAAATTGTTTTTAGTTGTTTACTTGAAAGTACAGTTATTCTAAAATCCAAAACCGTTTCATTTATTTCACAACAGTAACTACAAATGAAGTCATTACCAGTAAGTAAAACGAATTTAATTATCTAAATTAGCTAATGAAATCTTTGAATGAGATGTCTGAATATATTTATGCTTTTTTTTAGTTTTTCACATCACAAAAAAAATTCTCTCTCAAGCATTTTTCAAAATATATCCCAGAAACTTCCCCCACTGTATTTTATACAGCTCTAATGTGCAGTAAACTAAAAATGAGTTAGTACGTTTCAATTTTTTTTTATTTACATGATTTTGAATTGATAATATCACGTATTTTTAACGAGATATGTGTAGTTTTAACGTATAACATCATATTTTTTCAATTATTTTATTTCATTGTACAGAACAATGTCATAGCAATAATCAAAGTGAAGAACATGTTTATACAAGCAGTAGGTTTCAGTGCACAATTATCTAGCTCAAGTAGCCGATTTTGCTTATATAATTGACAATATAACTTGTTTTTGGAAAAATATTCATGAAATGGCATTTATCTTCTTAACAAATGTCACATTTTTATATCACATGCAAACCAAAACCACATGCATTTTATCCAAATTGGTTTTTTTCTTGAAGTACAAGAAAGATAGGAAGTTGCTTTAAACTTTTTAGATATACCAAATTGTTTATTCTTTGAAGTATTAAAGAAACATTTTGTAGTTTTCAGCTGTTTCTATACCATTAACTGTTCCAAGATTGACAGATTCCCAATTCCTTGTGAATTAATGTTGCAATGATGCTACTAAAAAACAGACCAATTATCTCTACATGAGAAATTCGGAAATTTCCAGTTTACAATTACAGTATACGGAATACCAAGTTACCATCTAGGTAATGCCAAACAATATTTGATATACATTAGAATCATGTTTACCTTGGCTAAAACTAATGATTCTGTTATCACGTCAGACAGCGACAGGTAATTAATTAATACCCAGATGACCCGGAGATTGCGAGAGATGTGCGAATCGGTCACTAACTAATGTGCATATTTCGACCATTAGAGGCGATCAAAGTAACAGATCATATACGAACCATTTAAATACTTATACTAATTGATTTGGTTTTAATAATGAATCACCAAGCGATAGATTGATGTGAAGTGATGGTCAAGGTATCGCAGTAGTATGCAACGCAATGCTTTGGTTTGATGGTAGACCACGAGTAAAATAGAGCATCCAGATATTATAAGGGCGATTAATCTTTCAAAATGATGGACAAAAGATTCAAATATTATGGAGAACTTGTGCTGCCGTAGGTTACAAGTGGTCGCTGAGAATATGAATCATAGCTGATGGAGGGGGATTAATAATATCATGCTAATAGCAACCTAATACTTCTAAAAAGATTTAAATAAATATGGTTATGCATTTTACGGGGCATTCCATGTTTCCCGTATTTTTTGGCAATTCAAACTGTTTCGAAATTATCAGATTTTCTCACGAGGCCGTCTATTTGAGTGCGTAACCTTCTAAAATTATGAATAAATATAATTTTGATTTTTTAATTACACTAAAACTCCACAAATCCGAAAACCAGCTTAATCCAAATGGCATAAAAAAGAGGTGACATGCGCCAGAAAGTTTAATAACCAACTTACCAACAACAGGGAAAAAAATTGTACAATGAATACATGATCATATTTTATAATGATGAATCACGATGTTGTCTTGAAAAAATCTTCTGTCTTCATTTGAAGAAGTGACGATTACCTAGCGAACGATACGCAGTTTGTAATCATCGTCTCAGAAACAAGTTGTTTGCAGCGGGTTGCATTATCATGTTGCTCCAAATATGGAGGGGGGGGGGAAAGGACAGTTTCACACAAAAGAGTGCTATCGCCGCTTCTGAACGAGCCTTTGCAACATCGTAATCAAACCCAGTGGCTCTCACAGTGGCCCTTGCTTCTTTGCTATGACATGTTTATCCACGACGCCCCGGATTGTCTGAGAAACAACCACCCCCCAAAGTACAGTCGTTCCTCCTATTCTCGGGAGTTACGTTGCAGGGGTGACAGCGAATAACCCAAACCCTAAAACTTTGTCCTTTGAGCATGTAATTTTTACGATATATGCTTTGTATGGAAGAAATAGAAGGGGGGGGGGGGATTCCAGTGATTCAAGACAATGATTTCTGGAAAAAAAAACAACATTATGTCTGTTAGTCGTTTTTCCTAAGTTTTTGTTAGGGTATAGTAACAACACTTCCTTTATTATATATGTGAAATTGTGTTCATATATGTGTTTCTATATATGTGAAAAACCAACCGCAGATAGGTCTATCTCATGGAAACTATCCAATGCCGATTTGAACTTACTTTTCTGTGTTGCTAATAATGAACCTGTCTTCTAATTCTCAATCTTTATCATATTCATAAGTCATCGCTTCGGTTTCAGAAGCAGTCAGCTCAACTAATACCTCCTATGTCTATTTCTGAATTGCTATTTATTAATTCTCTAATTTATTTTATTTCTACAACAGAGAAGAGAGTATTCTATTCTCCATTAACAATCCATACAAGGTGTTTTCGTTGTGCAAGCCTTTCTATTGTTCATACAAAGTACAGTCAGTGTTTCTCCAACGTTTTTCACTCACGACTCCCTTATCCAATTCATGGTTCGCTGAAACTCCCCAGAATAGTTTGTTAAGTATTTTCCCATATAAAAGAACCGCTTCAAAGCATAAATCAATTAATATCACATCAATATCTTCAGCTAGCAGCGACACAGTCTTGCATAAACATTTTCAAAAGCACCAAAAAAAAAAAAAAACGTTCAGAAGGTTTTTTCAAATATTTATGCAACATGGACAACTTATATATTTTCTTTCGATACGAAAATTATTTCCTCAACCGTGTGTTGAAAAAAGCTAGGAAAGAGGCCGAAAACCACGAATGAATATATATATGCTTATATATATGAGGTCCAGGTCCGGGAAATATCGAGAGCTGACTGTACTGAATATGCAATCACAAATGTTAGCAGCTCACCGCGACGCCTTTGACAAAGGTTAGCGACGTCTCTAGGAGAAACGACGCGCACTTTGAGAACCATTGCTCTAACCCATCGCTTGACAATGAGTCTCATTCCCAAGTGAAACTTCGATGATTTCTGCATCCGTGAAAACATGATGGCTCTCTCTGTTATATCTACATTATAATAACATTCCACCACATCTTTCTCTTTTGCTGCTTCGTAACCAAGGATTTCTTTTGAAAGGTGGTGAATTTCGTCGGAGTCCTTTGTTGTCTCTTAATTATCGCCAAAAGCAAGTCTTGGCCATAATGTTTCCCAGGTTTTCTTTAGAAAGGTTTCCGTCAAGTTTTTCTGTTCTTCTGCAGACCAGTAAATGATATTTTTCGTGAATGGAAAGGGACTCATTCTAATTTTCAATTATATGAAATAATTTTTTTTTCCTTTTGTACACCTGGATATTAACTTCCCTTTGCCCATTGACTGCAGAAAAGACGTGATATTTGAAAGGTAAAAAGAAAACTCTTCGATTTCCTCGCAATTGTTTTCGTCATTTTTGAACGGAATCACCTGGTCTGTAAAGCGCATCCCACCCATAGGGATACTAACTATTATTAGTTTTAAAAATAAACCCGTTAATTCGAACAGGTCCCGACTGATTTGGATTAGAGAGCTCCTACTCTTTATGATAATCATGTAAGTCATTAACCTCATATTTGTCGTATTTTCGTTTTTCTTTTGCGTTTTCTATGCGCTTTTTACCGGTTTATATAATACGATTTACATCAACCCTTTATATCCGTTCACTGAATTGGATTGACTGTTGAGTGAATGCAATGGCCTGGATTTTTCTCGACGAAAAGCTCTTTTCCAATATTTCTTATAAATAAAATTTCAATCAAAATTCAAAACAAACGGTTTTTGTGTGTATATGCGTAGCCACACCGTATCCCCTGTTTCTAGGTTTTGCTTTTTTCGGGTTATATTGGTGCTGCCATTTACTTCCATATTTTCGAATGAATGTGGCAAATGCTTGAATTTTGATGTTATGTAAGAACCGTGTTAATTGGCTGCCCTTGCCGAGATCGTTCTTGAAAAAGGAGACTGGCTAACATCCGATCTTCGAAGATAGAAAAGCACAGAAAACCAACTTAAGATGACCACCATTGCGCAGCCACCAGAGGTTAAAACCTGGACCTTCACGCTGAGAGCTCAGTACTATGCCCGCACCATCACCACCCAGAAGCAGCAGTCTTTTTTAGAAGGACCCTAGGGGAAATATCACTTGGTTTAAGTACTTTGTTAGCTGATCATTTTAAAGAAGTTTTAGGACCTCCACATCAACCACTTGAATATCGTTGAGAACTTTATTACGTCATGGTACACCCGTATTTATGATATCGCTTTTTCTACGCAAAACTGACGCAAATAAAAACATGGAATGCACTCTACACATGCTTACATTGCTATGTACTCTGGAGCCTTCTGTCGAGGGGGTGAGGGTTGAACAACTTTTTCCTTTATATTCCTTATTGACGTAAAAGAAAAGTGATTTTGGGGCAGTGTCAATGTTATCCACCCAAGATCCAAGTTCCTTTTTTATGCCCTCTTACTTTCACAAACTTCCTTCTTTTTTCAGCAAATGATGACCGGGTATCTCTTCTGCTTTCATACGCCGCGAATGCCCTTTTAGTTTCAAGTAATCCACTCCGATTCAAACTCTTTCTTTCCTCTCTTACAAAATGAGTTCTACATATTCCCTTGTTTAGCATGTCAGTTCATGAGGATAATTTTTTATCAAACATGATCTAATGAACCGGGTATCGTATAGTTCTTTTAATTTGTATTTTCAGAGAAATTTCAAAAATATTCTTTACCTAACAGCTTTTGAGACAGTGAGTGGCATTATGTAGAAATTTTTGTTTTTATATAACTGGAAGTTTCTTTGAGGCGCATGAGTAATTTGTCATTGGAGAACGATCAGAAAGAACATCCTGTATATCCTAAGAGAAAAAAAATAAATGAAGAATTTTTATATATACCATGAATGTGTGATAGGGAAACAATAAAAAGGAATTGCTAAAACTGTTTTTTTCCCCGAAACGATCATTACTGTTATCCATTATGAACATCAGGATGAGTAAATGACGTTATTGCAGTGAATACTAATATGCTTAATATCATTACCCCGTTGGAGAAAAAAATCAAAACAGCTCGTATACGTCTTTTATGATTAAGTTTTCTAAGTCCGGTCCGGGTGAAATGAGCACTTCTCGCTCATTATGGTGAACTTATGAAATCATAAGGATATTTTCTTCTATATATGCTGTTTGTGCTTCATTATCTGTTCGAATATTGAGCAGAGTGTAGTAAAATTTATTTTCTTACAATCGCTTATGAATGTGCAGATAAAATGTCTTTTTGAGAGAAAATGAGAACAGATTGAAATGACCTACAGAGTCATCTACATTATTACATTTTATTAACATCATTATGATTGGAAGCTTCTTACATTGTGGGAATGAAAATAAATGATCAAAATGGAGTTGGTGCCCAAACGCTCCCATATTTTTAAATGGGAAAGATTACCTAACTCTATCGAACATCTACAAATGACAGTAGACCATTTTTAAATGTTCACATTCATACAAACATACATCGCTAATCAGCTGCTTCGACAAGGTGACCCCAGTATCGATTGTAATGGACAATTGCAGGTTGTGGTGTCGCAGGAAGTTTGTCTCTAATAAGTTTGGGAATAAATAAAATAGGTTATCCCCCGGGTAGAAAGTTCCAACACAATCGATACGTTTAAAATTAAGTACGATAACATAGTGGCATAAATCGAGAAACTATTTATACTTATAATAAGACAACCATGATCTCTCTTTCTATGGGTAGGGTATTGATAACTATTCGTTTTATTGCTTTTTTCGTGATGCATGCTTTTATATCGAGTTGCTGTATTCTAGGTAAGTTTAGCGTACATATTTTTCACGGTATATTTTTTTTTCAGCCACCACGTTGGGCAAGTTGCTTATTCTAGCCTTTGTATGTGTGTTTGTGTTTACCAGACAAGTAACTGGGATCTCAGCACTCCGACTTTTAAGTAACCGTCCATTTTTGGGAGATTCAAAAACACTCACAAACTCTTCCGTATCTCCTGAATAGTAGAAGCATCTTAATCTGCCGTTGGCGGGTGCTAATGAAGTCATCCATAACCGGTAAACTTCAGTTGCCCACGGAATTCTTGTCCGGGGAAACTGTAAATAAAGGCATCCCCAGTGGAATATCAGAATTCGAATATTTGAATGAGAAAAACAGATGGAATTAACTAGATAATTTTAACATTTAAATTGAATGAGAAACTCAAATAGAATTCGTAAAACTGGAATTATCCAAAATTTGAGTTGACCAAGTTCGAATTAGCCAAGTTCGTCTGCATATATATACTTTCGCGCGGGTGTATTTAATATATATTTTTGGTTCTATGAACAAAAAATTATTCGCTATGACAAAGAATGCATTGCAAACCGCACTGTCTCTTTTATCAATCGATGAATATTATCGTAATTTTTAGGACGTAGACTTATTACTCACCCTGTGTACACAGTAAGTAATCATACTTATCACTCTGATTCTATTTACCTTATTTTATTTTTTCTGAAAGAGTACCGGTAGCATTGAAGACTTGTATTGAATATACGTCATTCAGAGTACCAAATATATACGAAAAGTAATTGCAAATGCTGAAGTCGCCCAGCTATCGACACGGCTAACTTTTCAGGCTTAATTTCTCCCAAGACTCCGGCTAGAGAGCATCAATTCTCATTTCCTTTCGTTCAAGTTAGGAAATATTTTTTACGCTCTCTCTTTATAAAAGTGTAGTCCAAGTATTTATTCAATTTCCACAAGTCTATGATTCGAATCGGTCTCTATTCAAATAAAAGTTGTGCGGATTTTTTTTCCCCTTTTTTTCTTCTTAAAATCTTCCTATTTATTTTTCCTTTAGAAAGGAAAAGTCACGGCTTAATTTCTTTTTTTATTTGCCATGCTGTAGGTGTGTATCTTCTTTTAATATTTATGTTCGTTTCGTATTATTTATTTCCGTATTATATATATATATATATATATATTGTTAAAGTTCCATTTTTTATACATGAAAAACTCAAAACAAATTAATTATATGAGCTGGAAAGAGAAAGCAAAAAAATATTAACATTGGAAACGCCATAATTAGGACTAGCACATGGTATGTACTTGCATCTTCTGCATCTATTTCATATGTTTTTATATTGACTGCAACTTTGCTTTTTTCTTCAACTTGGCAAAAAACATTTATTTTGGCTTTTTCTTTTGATTTTTGAATTTTATGGTACTACAGAAGAACATCGGGGGATCGAGTACCTATTTAGGCTATGGAGGTCAAGAAATGTTCTCAGAATCGTTCTGTTTTAAGTCATTGGCAGGGTGCTACCCCCCGATGAGAGCCCTAGTCATTTGCTATGACTTTTTTTAATTTTTGAATTCTTGTTTGAGTTTTTTCATTTTTGAATACTTCGATTAATTTATTGTTTGAAATCCTCAATGTTCACATTTTTTGCTTTCTCTTTCGAGTTCACATAATTAATTTGCTTTCAGTTTTTCATATATAAAAATGATAGAACATTAACAATGTTTTTTTTCACTTCACTGCACTGCATATTACAGCTGCCTATGGCGCTGGTATTGGTGAGTTTCGATAACAATTAAACGTTTACGATATATATTTTTCTATATACCGTTTATTCAATTTATTAATTTATTTAATTTTAACCGCAATACATTGAATACAATGGCTTTCCTGGATGAACGGTGCCAACATTTTACATACAGTACTGATTTATAAAAACATTAATGAAGGTGAATATGTTACGTCCTATTTCTCTTAGGAATATTTCTATGGCATATTTATCTATGTAGACAAAACTGATCCTCTGTCGGTCTGTGTGTATGTTCTGTTTACAAATGTAAAATTTTTGACCAATCGTCGCCAAATTTCGCGAAATGCGAGACAGGGCCCAACTTGAACGATACGGCTATTTTAGAAATTTGCTAGAATTGTTATTTTAAAAATTTGCAAATGCCCGGAAAGGGCTAAAAACGGACGGGTAACAATGCTTCGTCAGCTAGAAGAATGGATTTTGGGATGTTTACTTTAGTTGCCGGGGTTCCCGAACCAATGCGTTTGAACATGTTTATTCCTTTGCAATGCATTGCCACTTTTTAATGCTGCTAAGGATATAGAGAAAGCCCAGCCAGTGTCGGGTATTATAGCTTGTACTGTGTATATGGTTAGATGACTAATATAGCGCAGGACGTCTGTAATTAAAAGTCCCTGTTTCAAAGTAGCCGACAGGCCAAACCGGTCATCATAAAATTGTCAAATTTTGTGGAGGAATTCATGAAGTGATGGGAATTTGTTTCAGTGGGGAAATTAGTTGGACATGTCGCCACCAGAGGGAATTTTATTAACAATTGCCACATTTAGGCAAACGTTTACAATTTTAACAATTGATAAAAACTTTTACAATTGTTACTCTAACAAAACATAATCCACCACGAATGATGGTAATTTTCAGATAAAATGTGAAATCGCAAGATGGTATGTTCCACAACTGATACTATAACATTATGATATACGAATGAAACATGATACTACATGACGCAAAAGGTAAAAAAAAATTAAATATAAGTAGTATTTGTTAAAGTATTATTACTTTTGATTTGAAATTGGTATTGCTATATATTCCTTTGACCTATAAGGTTTTTATACCTAACGTGGCTACAGTTATCACGAAAAAAAAAATATTTCATATAAATACAGACTAACCTTTATTAAATTTGATATAAAATATTAAATTATATATATATATATATATATATATATATATATATACATACACACAGTTGTATGTATACATGCATAAATTCTGATATTTATTGGAAAAAGGTACCATAAACTGAGATGACTTCATGACAACTATTACTACTACTACTTAACCGTGCAGTGCTTGCACCTCGAACACATTCCTCTGCGGAATTTTTGACGAATCGGCACCTGCTCGAATGTGCGTGTACATGTTGTGATCCTAACGTGAAGTTTGCTTCTGCGTAACGCTTGTCATCTGTCATCAGTTTTTCTAACTTTGACTAGGTGACTGGTGGAATGACAGGTACATGCTCTAATTTATACTTTCAGTTTACGTCAGAGCCACTGTGCATGAAATTTAGAGGTGATTCTAGGGCCAGCCGTAAGAGCGATCCTCCCTGATTGAAAATTCTGCCTAATATTTAAATAACTCCCGTCTTTCTATCATTACCCGTGTTTTTAAGGTGTCTTGAAAACATATTGGATATTATTTATGTACAAACCGTAATGCACGCATTATATGTTTAGGAAATTCTCGATGTCGAAACCCTAACCATTCACATGGTCATTCATATGTAAATTTCAATCATTTCGTATTATCAAGGATAATTAACCGTGTACTGCGAATATGAACAATTTTGATCAGGAAATAGCATCGTTGACAAACGACACAACTTCATACTATTTCCCAGGGATAGCTTCGGGCCCTGTCGTAGCCGCCGGTTCTCTTTTCAACCTGGAATGGGGTAGTGTAAATTGCTCCCATGATGAAGTTATCAGTCTCCGTCATTGCTCGAACTCATCAACGTCGAGCTTTATCATAACGAAATTGTCTGAAGCTAACAACCAATTGCGTTTGCGTTGAATTTCGTACCATGTTAACCTGGAATCGATTTATCAATTCCGAGCCACTAGAAAATACCAGTTTATTGGAATCAGAATCGAAATAAATATCAATAGCTTCGTATGAATGGGTTCTGGACATTCAACGTAAAATGCTCATTTTGATCTGTTAACTACTGCGCGCCCATACAATGATAGTTAAGACTTTACACTAGAGTTACCGAGCGATCATTCTGATCACTCTCTGAAATTTGATAACCCACTGCACCCCACGTGACTTTGCCTAATTCGTAGAAAGGAATAAGGAATCTTGAAATTAATTAAGCGTACTATGAATGCATTTCTTAGAAAATGAAATTATTGATTTTTTGTCCTAAAAAATGGGTGCGTAATCTGTTAATCTGCAGATTAACGGCTTTCGAGCTTTAACCGTAATATATACATATATTTACCTTGGTCAAAAATACGAGACGAGGGTGTCAGAGTCATTGTGTCCAATGACTCTGACACAATATATATATATCTATATCCTCTTCTCTCACAATATTTTCAGACTGGCAACCCTAGTTCTTATGGCGCTTGTTTTAATCAAAATAAATGACACGTTTACCGCTGTATCATGTATTTTTACTATAATGGTCATTTTCAACGTTCGATAATTCTGGGAGGGATGAGAATTCCGGTAATTTTCTGGTGTTAATTGACTTAATAAGAGGGAGTGGCAAGAAATTTTTGCAAAAGAATCCAGGGTCGCAATTTACCGAGAAAAAAGAAAGTACGGTATCTTTTGTAGGTCGATAGTTCAACCTGGCAGCCACTGAGCGGTCGTGTGGTCATCAGGCTGGACTCTAATCGAAGGACCCAGTTTGAACCCTCGTTGTTGTGGCCGGCTGAAGTAAGAAGAGTAAGCAGGATCGACCTTTACAGGGGGCAAAATCGAAATTTGTTCACTACATAAATACGTTTGGGCTATGTATATACAGGGTGCATAGCAAATGTTGAGAAGGGGTTGTGGAATTTTACTGGTGAGCAGTTGATTCTAAAGGTATAAATCCAGTTCGGAAAAGTTCCCAAATAACGTGGAGTACTCAGATATGTTATTCATTTTTAACAGGGGTGTATAGTTATTAGAATAAAAAAAAAAAAAAAAAAACTTTCCGTACAATCCGTGTGTCCCCCAAAACACAATTAGAAAGTTGTGGCCCTGTCTGTCCTGATGACAAGAAGAAAAATGCCATGTTTCGAAGTGTGATATTCACGGAGATATTCGAATTCGAAAACAAGAGGAAATTTGAAAAAAAAAGTGATAAATGCTGGTTGGTGAATTATTTTTTACGCTTTTAGAGTCCCCCCCCCCCCAAATTTCCCGTTTTTCGAATTTCAATATCTCGAATTTCAATATGGAATTTTTATTGTTGACATCAGGAGAAACAGAGGAATACTTTTCTAATTCTGTTTTGGTACACACATTTTAGATATATCGATTTTTTTATCGATACTTTCATACTGCATTCAACTCCCATTTCACGCGATTTTCACATTTTCATACAAAACTGCTATTTAATTTATATCTATTGGGTATTTTTTGTGTTGATCCTGGATCCGGCGTTTAATAAATAAATAAATATAAATATATGTATACATATCTAAGTATATATGTTTAAAAGATAAACCCTTTCACTTCGATACATGTAACCACCATTCGAATTTGTTCCATTCAGCACCTCTTCCTTTTTCACCCCCTTCTACTTTTTACCCATTTGGCTTGCTTTCTGTTACTGGCGGGAGATATCGAATCCAACCCTGGTCCAAGAGTCAACCACTCCCCCAACATGTTCTCAAAATAGATCAAATCTTTCGTCCGAAACTCCCGCTTCTTCCTTCATCCTTTCTCCGTAATATTCAAGTTACCCGAGTACCCATTCTTGACAAACTTACCCTTCTCACCCAAAAACAAGACTCATTCAGTCATCTCCTAAGTGGTCTATCCCAGCGTCTTAGTGCAGTTGAGGAGAAACTTTTCTCCCGTAGAGGAACTCCAAAAAGCAAGTCTATGACCTCTCCTCAAATCTCTCTGAACTCCAGTCTTCCCCTTACCAATAAAGTTATCGATTTAGAGGAACGTTCCCGCCGGGACAACTTGATTTTCCGAAATATCCCTGAAGCATCTGACTGAGTCCCCATCCGCCCTCGAATCCAAAATCATCAAATGCTGTTCTGATTACCTAGACATAAATATTTTATGGCTACATAATACATTAACATGGCTACATAATACAATCTCTAATTCTGAAATTTTACCACTTGTGAATGCAATGCTTTTTGAAAAGACAGAAACTCTCTGGGGGGATTACTTATTTTCAAAAATTCTATCCCTTTTACTGAAATTCTATTAGATTCCGACCTCGAAATTGTTGGAGCCGAATGGCTTCAATACAACTGTTCCCCACTTGCCATCTTTTCTGTCTATTTCCTTCCCTCTCCAGACTTTTTGAACTAGAAATTATTCTTGAAAATTTTTCCAATACACATTCTATTATTATCTCCAGAGACTGGAACCTTTCTGGTATTGACTGCAAAAATATGGAATCCCTGTCCGGCAATCACAGAATTAATAACAAAGTTTTAGATGTCTTTCTTGAATTTAACTTGGTCCAATCCATCTTAGAAAGATGGATTGGACCAAGAACTACCTTTTACTCCAGCTCTACTTTAGACCTTACCGCTACCTCCAATCAAATTTCAATCTTTTCTACTTCCATCTTCGAGGGTTGCTCCGACCAAAAAATCCCAGTGATTAACTTTCCCCTCGTCCATTCTATCCCATCCTACAAACTCGCCCCTAAACGTAACTTCAACAAAGCAAGAGTTATTCACTTAAGAAAAATATTCTTTGCTCTCACTTCAATGATTTCCTATCTATATCCTCTTCTAACAATATTCACACCCTCCGGACCTCTTTTAAATGTATTATAGACAAATGCTTAGCTACAGTTCCAATTAAAAAAGTTGCTTCTACGCATTTTCTTAATCCGTAATTGGTCAATTCATTTAATTGTTATGGTTGCCACCATGATTATAAATGGGCACAATTGTCACAAAGAAATTCGCCAGTGACTCCGGATCATACGTTTCGATACATAGGGGGCCGATGAAAGCCCAAAACTCGGACATTGGCCGTTTCAACTTGGCCGATTTCGGGGTTTGTCAGTAGCATAAACAAGTTTCTGGCCCACGAGTGGCAGAAATAGAGCATATATCTGGCTCGTGGACTGAAAAGGTTGAGTAACCCTGCACTAAGGTATCTTTCCTCCTAACTTATACCAATTTCTATGGGTTTTTTTCCCACTTTCTCTCTCTGTATATATCCGACATCCTCAGCGAGAACTGTCCCAAATCTTTTATCGCTAACATTTGACATTTTTATTGAAGAAAGCGAGTCGTGAACCGAATATTCGGTTCGTAACTGAAGTAATGAGAAATCCTCGCACGCGTGCAGGCACACATACACCTACACATGGAGACAGAGAAATAGAGTGAGTGCTCTTTGAAAAACAATAATCGTTTTATTTACTCCCGAAGAACGACATCATTAAATTTTACGTTCTGACTAATGCCTATCTAAATGTCTTTCGGAACGATAGCGATAAGTGGTGAATGGAAAAGAGACAGTTTCTCTGAGGCAAGACCTCATTTTATAGCCAACCGTTATGGTTGAATACGGTGGCAGAATTTCAAATAGACTGAATTATATTCCATCCTTTTTGCTTTCTTTCTTTTTTTTTTTTTAACAAGGACATAGAAAAAAAAAAGAATCAGTATATTTATCGTCAAGCGGTACAACTTTGCCACGTGGAGTAACTTCGCCAGTTTTTAAAAAAATATATATGATGTTTTGCGCCCTGCCAAGTTCCTCCAATGGAATATTTGTGTTGAAAATCTCAATGTTCAATATGTTCTTCAAATCCAATGTTTATCATCGCTCAGAGAAGACATTGAAATTTCGCGCGTTTTTAGACTTATCAGTGGTTTTTGGGTCTTTATCAGTGTTTTTGCGTTTCCGACCTGTAGAATATGAGCTTTTGGTAGTCTACAATTCGTGGAAAGAAAATCACATCGTTTTACACAATAAGAAGAAAGTACAGTCAACCATACCGCGATCCCCATTAAAAGACCCGGACTATTTACCGGCGACAGATCCGAAACCGCTAAACAAGTGGGATTACAAACTCCGATCACATCGGCATTTCGATTGTTGCGAGGATCAACACGGAGAGGGACAGATTCAAAATTATATTATCACATGTGAACTTACGAAACTTATCAGCAATATCATCGTTCATTACTTGTCATTTTCAATTTATCAAATTTTGAAGAGATTATTATGCAAGTTTAATTTGTAAATAAACGCTAGATGCATCCAACCCTTGGGAACGCCTTGATATCTGTAAAAGATGCAAGGCTGGATGTATGCGGTCTTATCAGTAGTCTGCAAAAGTTTCTCGCTCTAAACATTCATTCAGTAAGTAAAAACAACTTGTTTTGCTTGAAACAGTGCAATGCTTTTTTAGGATCATTTTTAGGTGAGGATTTTAAGTTTAATTTATGTTTAATACTACAACTTGGCAATGTCTAACCAGGACGGTCAGGGAAAATGGGGCCACTCTACCAGCCTAGAATTATGTCATTTTCTCGAATATTTGCATACATTTTCATGAATCGTGATTTTTTTGTATTTATTTTAGAGATCGTTAAGTTGCCAATACGCATAAGTACTAAGTTGGAAGGCCGTTGGTATCAGAGTTATGATGATATTATTCTGCCGTCAGATTCTGCAGAAGACTGTGAATTATCAGCACCAGGAGAAGCCGTTGGCGAATCGCACTTGGTGGAGGACTGATCCCTTCCAAGTACCTCCACAACAAATCAAATTGATGGAGGGGGAAGGGGGGGGGCGTAACTCTTAGAAACAAGAACTGTCAGAGGAATGACTAGGACCAGCATAGTAGTGATGAATTTAATTGTGTGTTTTATTTACTGGACACATCTGAATCAGAACCCAAGCAAGATGCAGAACTTACTGAAGGGTTTGACTGAACTCCTGCTGTTCCTGTGAAGATGGACATGATTCAACAACAAATGATCATGAGGAAATTATAAATTTCAATGTGGTCCAGAAGAATGATGGTACGGTTTTCAAACCACCACAGAGCTTGATATGTTTGTTGTGAAGAAGAGGAATGTCAAGCATTTTGTTGGTAAACGCAGTTAGTTATATGGAGACGGGAAGTTTGAACTGACGTATCTTCGTTCGACTGATAAAGGTAAATGCACTGTACTTCCAAAGTTGAACATAAATGAAGTAAAAAAATTCATAAGCTTCTTGGAATATTTGAAAAAAAATGCATCTCTTGAGAAATCTTGGACGAGATTGAATACTTACGTTAATTCTTGAAGAAAAAAAACAGTAAAAAACATTCTTTATCACTCGATAAAAATTTAAAAAAAAAAAACAAAAAAAACATATCAAAATCGGATTTCTTTTTTCCCATCTTTACAAAAAATAAAGAAAAATATAATGAAAAGTGAGGAAAAAAAACGGGGCAAGAAAATGTAAAGAAAAGTGCGTTTCGTTTGATGAAAATGGTTATGATTTCTTGCGATGGCTCCGTCCGGAATTTTTGCTGACTCTCTGTCATCTGTCAACAGCTGTATGTATCAAAAGGAATTCAAAAATCACAAATGGATGTTTGTGTCTTATGCGCGCAGCTGAGAATGCAAAATATTCATTCTTTCTCGCATTTTCTCGAACAGAGCGCTGAAACAGAATGGACACAGTAAGGTACTTTAGGATCTGTAACGTAGAGGTATACTGCATTGGAATGATCTTTAACCTAAAAGAAAAGTTATCTATGCAATAGACCGTTATTTTATTTATTTCCTTCTATATAAACACAAATACCAAAACAGGCAAAAACCCAACGAGTTTCGCTGAAACAAGATGTGCAGAAAAAATATCGTTTGCGAATATAACTAAAATACATCAACCCAAATTGGCAGCAATTATCACGAGAAAAAGTAATTACACACTGAAAAAAACTAATACGAATGATAAAATAAATTACACTGCCAATAAAAAATTGTGTTTATTTTAATAAGTATGGTTATCCTCTCTACTCTCTCATTACAAACATCGTATTTCTTTTTTAGACGTGTCAATTGTGGTAGAATTCACGACACTCAGGGTTAAGCCATTCAATTTATTCACAACCCCCTGTTAGAAAGATATCCCCCGTGACGCCACAACCTAGGATAGTCACTTCAATTGACGGTGCATTTATTAACTCATTATCCATCCCGTCCATTGCATTGAAAATGTAAAACACCTCGATCATTATCAGTCGACACTTGCGTTCTTTGAATGTAAAAACATTCGAAAAATTAAGCCTCTCTTCAAAGACCAAGCACCTTATGACAACCAGAGCGCGCATGGCCCTTCTCTGCACCCTCTTCAACTATGACCATGTCCCTCTATATGTATGTGTGTGTGTGTGTGTGTATATATATACATATACCATTTTTAGTGTGTTCCTACATGACGGGCCTGTCGCGCATCGAAGGTGGGAACAAAAAAAAAAAAACTTCAGCTAACAACCACTTTGGTACCGGTTGGCTTCGAATCCGGGTTCTCGCGATGCGAGTCCGTCACTATGACCAATCGAACACAATAGTGACCCAAAACCAGACTGTTGCCTCTAATCCAGGTCGAAATTAGTCCTTCAAAAGTGGAACGATCACTTCAGGAGAACGTTAAGAGACCTCTTCAAGATTTAACGCGAACAATCTATATTTTTTGACCACCTCTGAACGATATTCAGGAAACATAAGCCGCTTGCCCAAATGAGAATTCTCGAATCGGTGACCTTATTTGCATTCCGGAATAATATTACTATTCAACTCGTAAATGAAACGGGGGTTGTTCGAACCAAAACGAGCGTCCATGCAATGTCAACTCTGCAAATCATGCTCCATTCATTTGCGATCATATCCAAGTTAAACTGGAGCCCACCCCCACCTATCGCTCGGATTCCCTACTAACCCCATTAGTTTGATGTCATCCGCGAATTTGCTAACAATGTCATTCATAGCCTGATCGAATTCATCGATAAAAAGTGAAAACAATGGATGAATGCCATCAATTCTTCGTTGGTTGCCTCATGAAATGCAACGAAGTCCATAGCGTTGTATCTCTCACATTCGCTATTGTAATTCAGAAGTGAATTTCGGATGACTTCTTTAAATCCTGAACACCAATATATAGGACATTGAATTTCATCCACCATCAAGGTTTATACTGGCTGAATAGAGGAAAACTCTTCTGAAACACCCAACACACACAATCGACTGAGCATGAAACTTCACACTAAAATTATACATACACACTCCATTCTTATCTATGTTTTTTTCAATTGGAATTTTTTCTCCTCATTCACTTTGTTTCAGTATCTACTTTCAATGAAATAGCGCGTGAGCTTCTCACTAAAACATTTTTCACAAACATCGATATTAATCGAAAAGTCATCAGCTGTAGAGAATGGAAAGAAAGAGTAACATAAACAAAATAAAATATACGGATAACATAACAACACACAGACCCATTTCTTTGCCGCATTAAAAGCACGTCCCACACATACACACTCAAACTTTTGTTATTTCCCTACCCTCTCTTATCAGTACATATGGATGTACAGTACAAACAAAAACGGAGTGTTTGCTAACGCTCACAACACACAACATCTGCAATTTTACGGAATAACTCACGTTTCGGAAGCAGCTACGGTGGTGCATTTGGCAGCGATTTGTTGGTCATTAGGGGAAGATCAATGAAGCAATGCACTCTAAGTGCAGGGTTTTAAAAAAAAGCCATTAGTGGGGGAATCCCTGTCTTAGTAATGGAGAATGTCTGGCTCTCTCTCTCTCACTGGAACCACAAGAGGCACTTACTGTTCACTAATTTGTTGCTGAGAAGAGTGAAGGCTTAAGGAGGAAGAAGCTACGCATACTCCAGAACATACACACAAAACTGAACTCTCAAAATAAGAGAAGAAGCTCTCTTATTTATAATAAACGAGACACTAAAGAAATTGACGCGCATGACGTCGTGTACTCGTGCTTTTGAAACGAGTCAGTAAACGTATAACAGCTGATATGTCCCAAGTCTTGGGCGATTATTAATGAGAAGCGCAGGAATTTTTTTTTTTTGCAATAAATAATACACACACATTCGGAACATTCCGTTCTGGTTCAATTCGCCCAAGCAGATACATGATGCAACATGAGATAATGAAGACAAATCGGAAAATCTCGACCTTTTGATTTGTTATTTTACGCAAATGTTCTTTGGAGTTACTCATTAGTGAAACTTTATTGAAATATGAAAGATATGCGTGGGATGAAAGGAAAAAAAATTGCAGCTCTTTCATACGAAATTTGTCATTTCTGACGAATTGTTGTATGCGTGGCCGTATTGAGATACAGGTAGCTGCACAGTTCGACAAAATTCTGAGAGACCACCAAAAATTCTATAAAATTATTTCCTTAGGTGGAAGGGTGTAAAATATTTTGAAAAAAAAAACCTCGGAACCTTCCTGATTATTTATTTTGAAATGCTGGCACAGTTTACATTAGATAATGATTATTATCATCACGCATAAATGTTATCAATACCTCTACAAGTTACCGTTATCAGACTGCTGGCTATGTAGGAATTTAACACTAAAAATTTTGAACGAGTACCTAGTTCGTACTAGACGGTATACTTTTGAGGCCATTTCAACCGCTGTTGTAAAAAGACGACAAAAATTATTTTCCATCACCGAAATATCTTACTACAGTACCTTTTTCAGTTTATTTCATTTATTTTTGCAACAAACCGGTGTGCGTATACGAATGTTTTTGGAATTTTGGACAAAAATGCTTGTGTGTTATAACAACAACAAAACAAGAATAATGTTTTTTTTTTCAATATAAAGAAGTCTGACCACATGTAATTCATTGCTACATTTTTATTTGGTAGACCACTGAGAAGGTTTGGAGTACAATATGTTTGAGAAATTAGCAAAGGCATGTGCAGGATAGTCTCCAGATTTTGAGTTATGTATAATGGGGTATATTTGTGCTTGTAGTTATGGATTTCAATTATTAATTCACAACATAACCTGACCCCAGTCAGGCACATGACTTGATCATATATCCTTGGTCCATACCAAATAATTACTAATATCTATTCATCTGTTCTTTCTACTGATCTAATAGATCATAACCTATACGCTGCAACCTGCTATTCAGTAATATTAATTCAGTAAATGATAGTCGCAAATGACTGTACACACACAACAAGCTAATCATCTACACAAAAGCTACCTCAACAAAACTATACATTCTCATCAAATGTATTATTGATGTTTGATTGTTGATGATGATAATCCTGATGATGATGTGCGATTAAATGTATTGTATGATACCCATAACATATTTGAAGAATTCATATTCAAACTTCTAGCGATTCTTCACAATCATATTCGGCATTACAAAATGTAAAATTACATAGAAACCTGGATTTCATTCAAACTAAAGCACCTCATATAAAGCAAAAACTGTACGAAAAACTCGGTAATACACTTTTGATGTTTCAATAACCACGTGATGAAATATTAGCCGAGGACAGTTATAAAAATCCATTACCCACAAACTATGATAACAACATACTTCAATACTAATACCTCCGAATTTTAATACCCGTTTCGTTAACATTTCAGTACTTAACATTAATATAAACGTTAATTAAAAAGACAATATTTTGTCAAATGTCGTCAACTCATTGTATCTTCCTCTAACTTGTGCTGACGAAATCTCAAAATTTATTAAGCTTTACCCTTATACTTATAGCGTCTTTCTCAGATACTTTGAACTTGAATGTTTCAAAAATCCTTCTCCTACTAATCTCTTAAATATAATCTCCAACTTAAAATGCAAATGATGGATTTCTTGAATCATTAAAATTTGCAATTGTAACTCCAATTCATAAATATGGTGATCCAAATGATCTCAACAACTTCAGGCTAATTTTAGTTTTATCGTCAGTTGCAAAATTTTTGAAATTATGATGGAAATATAGTATTTTCACTTTACTCTCATATTCAATTTTTTTCCCGCAAATGAACGTAGTTTCTTTCCGGACAGAAACACTGAGACTGCACTTTTGAGTCAACACATATAAATTATATAATTCTTGTTCAAGTCATAGATCTCAGATATAGTCAAACTTGGGAATAACTTAGTAAGTCTTAGTAAATAATCATAGGAATACCTCAGCGTTCGGTTCTAGGACCATTGATATTTAATGTGTTCATAAATCACCTTTGTAACATTGAATTAACTGACACAATCATCACACATTCGCAGATAACACTGCAGATTGCAATCATTGTCTAGCAAATTTAATAAACACTCATTAATTGATAACTCGCAATAGTTTTATGAGTAACGGTTTACAGACAAATATAACAAAAACCAAATCCATGTTTCTCCTCTATAGATAATATATACTTTGAGCATAATCTGGTATTCCATTATAATAATTGCCAAAATATTTCTATATGGAACTGCTCGAGTCTCGAACAGGTTTGCACCTAGGTATCCATATCGATTACGACCTCAAATGGGGAAACTCATGTAAAATATTGGTGAAATATACTTATATTCGTAAACCATACATAGATCAGTCCTCTATTTTATATATATATATAAGCTTTACTACTCACTATTCCCCATTCTTTACTACTATATGGTTTATCGGTCTCGGGTGGACACTTGATTTCGAATCCTACTCCAATAATGAAACCGCAAAAAAGAGCAATGAGACTCATATCAAATGACTTTTCAACCCCTTCCAAACAATTTTTTCACAGTTTTGGAATATTTCCTCTACGTCAGCTTTACTTCTACAAATGCACCTTAATTATTTTTAAACGACAATTCGCTTCACGTTTCGTCAAGATCTCGTCCCTCAAATAGACTTAACAATATTTATTCGCTACCACTGATTCACAAAACAATCCTGAAGAAGCAATTATTTACCTCATCGCGGAATTTTTTAACTCTTAACCACAAGATATTTTAAACGTTACTAATTTATCACTCTTCAAAAACGCGTGAATTTTAATGTGTTTCAATTAACGCATCTAATTGCATTCAACAACATCGAGAGTATCTTTTGTTTTTTTTTCTACGCTCCATATTCAGGTAAATTATCGATCAATTAGTTCAATCGCACGCATTACATTACTTTTTTGTGATTTTTCTTATTAGAACCAATGTGCATATCCCGTAAAGTGTATTTTGAGTTACTTCACCCCTCGTGTTATCAATAATTATCCTTTTTTTTTCATTTGTTTGATATTTTATAGTGTGTGTGTGTGTATGTGTGTGTGTGTGTGTGTATATGTCAACAATATATATACAATATGTATACATATTGGTTTTTTTTCTCATCGTGTATTTTTGTGAGAAACGAAATTAATAAATTTAAATTAAAAAAAAAAAACCCATAAAACTCCAGGTTGTGATGAAGCAATCTAATAGATTAAATAAATAGAATAGTTTACCACCACGGATAGTAAATTCTAATACAATTGACATGATTAAAAAGAAGTACGATAGACATAGTGGGATAAATCGAGAACTTATCCATACATAGAATAAGACAACCGTAATATTTTTTATGGACAGCCTTTGTGTTTATCACTATTATTATTATTATTTATTTATTTGTTCATTTTTGGGGATGTATGCTTTCATATTGGACTAGCTGTTACCCGCTGCTTCACTAGCGTGGATTTGGTCATCTGAAAATTGCTTGGCGATGATTCCTTCCAATAACATTTGAATCCCTCATGACCCCCTTGGCGGTTGCATTTCCAGAAATCCCGTCATGACGAGTCCCTGAATTATAAAATATTTACTGACCGAATTTCATATTTATAGCTTCCAGTGGGTTGAGCTCAGTAATGATTGCCACATATAACCTTTGAGCCCCTAATGATCGTTTTAGGGTGTCGAATTTCGGAAAACCTCTTCTTAGTGAGTCTTTACGCCATGAAATAAAACTACTGAATTTTTATGTCGTAAATGAGAACGATTCTCAAATTCCGAAGAAGTGCAGAAAGCAGCAATGAAGACACCGGAGGGTGGACAAGAAAAAATACTTCCAATCCGTATTTACGACTTTCTATGAACCATGACGAAAATGCATAATCGCACAGGGCAATCACGTCAAAAGAAACACTAAATAAACTGGTTGTATCTGTTCTATCTGCATTCATTTTTCCGTAATAAAATAAGACTCGGAACTATTTGAACGTAGTACTATAACAACAGCGAATTTGCGGCGTAAAGCGATAACACGAACGCCACATTTTGCACAGTAGTGACAGATGATATGTTGGCCTGTGTCAAGCGTCTATACCTGGTAACATCAGACATTCGCTTCAAGAGCTTAAAAACCAGCCCATTTTATTCCATTAAATTCAATCACGTGCTACAGGGAGAATCAGCTGTTTCAATTTCAATCTTTGCATTCCAATGCGAGTGATGGTCTTGCTAGCTTTTATTTTCCTTTTTATGACGGAGTTCCTTCACGAAAAGTTATTATGGGCTAAGTACCGTTTCGCCCTTTCCCGATTCATCCTTGGGTCAAAATAGTCCCGTTTCATCTTGGAAAGCCGAACACACTTTCAAGCTATATGTTATTGAATTTTAGAGTTAGACTACTCTCTCTGTTACTCGCACTCATTATTTCATTCTTGCCCACACAAACTAAGGTGGTGAACTGCTGTCGGTGAATTCTTCTTCGGTTTTTTTCCTCTACTCACGCACATTTTTGGCAAATTTGATGAATTTCGTTCGGCATAACTAGGCTGAAGGACGAATCGAACTCCCTCGCACAACTATGTCCCCATCTTAAACTATATTACTTTCACCAACAATCCCCCGACAGATCCGCAGAATACGAGGTAGATTTACCCCATTTATGATGAAAGGAAATTGACTGTGTTGTTTTTCGAAACGACCAAAAATTGTTGAGGTAAGTAAGTGCCCGAGCGGCATGGTGGTAAGATGATCGTCTACCACCGTGAAGATTGTCCGGGTTGGAATCTGAGATAGGATATATATTTTCCCTAACGAACTTTTGCCGACCACGATATATAGCGCCTTCATTTCCAACCCATCTTATTAGTAACAGTAAATTGCAATATAGCAATAAGGCCAGAGTTTGTGTTTGGTGAAGTAGTAGTAATAGAGGTGAGTAACCATAATTGACGCAAGTTTCCATGCTTGGCGTATACCAAAAACCAACCGTTTTTTATTTGGAATAGGTATGGAGTTCTATTCTTGGTTAAAAGCGACCGTTACATGCTACTCAGTTCATGACTGTCCACCGTGCAGGCGAGTATCTTCGTTAATAATCGTGTGGGGATATTGAATGAGATGAGTATTGCGAATACAGGAAACTACGCACGTCATATTTATCTTTTTATCGCTCCAAGGCGCTTCCAGTGGACGACTGTCCTTAAAAGAGATTTCAATCGTGCCAGAATGGCATAACTCCTCTTTCAAGCATGATATAGGAAAAATCACAGAACACCATTTCCACGTATCCCAAAGCAATCCATAATAAAAAAACAAACAAAAAGAAAAGGAAATGCATACCTATATACGCCGAGAAATTATTCAACAAATATTTAAGTACATATGAATGCGTAGCATAAAAAACGAAAAAAAAAAAAAAGAAGGAGTTATCCTTTACTCCTAACGATCAAGGAATGATTCCCGAGACACTCGATGAATCGATTTGAATAACGAGAAGAACATGCGATTTGAATATCTAGAGAACTGAAGAACTTCTACCTCAAACTGCGTGATCGAAATGGAAATTGATGGGTTGGATTCGTATCCGAGGAGAAATTAAGCATGAAGAATGTCTTCCAAGTTAACCCAGGAGAGGAAATGATGGTGATGGTGACGCTACTGGCTTTCGATACTATCGTGCGTGAGTCTTTACTGCAATTTCTTACATGTTCGTTTTTTTTTTTCTTTTTCTTATATCATCCTCTTCCCATCCCATTCATTTCTGGAAAAGTACTTGAGTACCAGAGTGCGCTTTCGGGATTTAGATACCATTTTTTTTCCTTTTCTTGTTCTTCTATTTCTTTTTAATTTACCATGCTCTCGGCAGTGGCCGTTAACCATTTTTTCTTCAAATACACCTTGAAAAAGCTTAGAAGGCGCTTACGTACCACAGGAAATACGTACGAAGCATGTGTAATCTTTGAAATGCTAAGGAAACTTTGTACTGTTGGAGTTGCGTAAGAATTTAGCGCGATCATTGCGATCTGTAAAATCCTTGTGTGTGTAGCTTACCCCTAGAAATTCACAAGAAGCTAGTTCATCTTAAAAATATGCGTGGGATGATTATTAAGTTGTGGAAAAAAGTTTGTTTATGATATGGTTTAGTACCAAAACTGTTTGGATACATGCTGTAGTTTTCAGTGTAAAATGTCTGGTGCAAGTGCTGAGAATATACTAATTTTTATAGTATATCAAAAGTTATATAGAATTGTTTTAGAAATTTTACTGATTACATTGTTTAATACAGTCATGATAAAATTCGTGCATATTTGAAAAAAAGTCTTGAAATGATTGAAAAAATCTGTTAAAAAAGTTTTATGTCCTTTCCTGGTTCAGTGCCCTCGAAATCAAACTTCCTTTATGAATCCCTCTAATTCTGAATTTAACATTATATCAGTAACTTCATCTGTATAATAAATTTTCCTATTTCCGAAACTTCCACATCCTAAAGCATCGGTCTAGTCGTCAAATAATATGTTCCTACAATTATCTTAGAAGCCATAGAAGTGTTTTTTAGTAGAAAAGTTGCCAACAGCAGCATAAATTTGATGGCACGTGATGATAAATTTGACTGTCGATATTTAAAGATTAATTCCACAACATAGATATATTTTCTTGGTTCAGTATCGTTATGTAGATATTGTGGTTTCACTGAATCTTATGCATAATTTGAAATATCAGATCATCCGATGAATTCCTTAATCAGTATTATCCGGGATGTGTTCTTTATTTATAGCAAGTACTAGTACATGTTCTTCCATGTTCTTCCACTTGTATATTTCGTTTACTCCCTCGCTGTTGTTCTATTGAATCTCTGAAGAAAGTATCCTCAAATCCGAAACTTCCACATCCTTTACCTATTCAGTAAAGATCATAAACTATATTTGTCTGGTTTACCCTGTCACCACGGGAGCAAAATTTTCACCCAGCCTTCTGCATACAATTAATTTCGAATTACGCTTTATTTATTGTGACATGGTAGAAGCTTCAATCGTATTTACATTTATAAACTTACCAACATTTGGGCAGCTATTTCCTAATGTTTCCCCGTCAATTGTGATAGGTTTGCATTTTATCACGTGGAAATCTATTCAACATACAGAAGTAATCCAATCAATGCATTGCTTTCACTTGACGTGCAATTTTTACTAATCAACGTTTCAAGAAGTTTCACAAAGTCATGATACCCACCTAATAAGGCGCCAGAAATCAGAAGCATCACTCAAAATATCTCAAGAATTTCAGCGGATTCGACTAATTGTTGTGAACATTTCTTGATCAATAATTTGACGATATCACGGAAAATTAGCTCGCCAAATAATATTTGAAACATTAAAACAACGTTTGTCTTAAAGTCACCTCAGAATACAGAAATTTCTTTGTTCCGAATTAAAATCGAGAGAAATACGTTAAATCCAAAATCGGAATTATTTCTTCAATGTATTAGTTTATTTTTTGGACGACAGAAAAAGATGATAAATACTTTCTCCACGTGGAACGAATAAAAACGAACAAACACGCACCTTAATAATAATTGTCTCTATGAATTTTCTCTCGAGTCGATTTCCATTCTCAATCATCCTTATTGTATTCAGATGTCGTAAGCAACGTCTGTCATCTATTTTAATAAGCTTAGGAATATTACTTAAGTCGTTACATCAAAAAAGAAGATTCTCGTACATGTTTCGGTTGAATAGCGAGAAGAACACCCGCCGAAATAATTTCATTCAAAAGTATAACGGTTGTTACGAATAAAATGTAGACAATGACAGCGAATTTTGATTCAGAATAATTTCATTTTTCTGTTCTTGTCGAAAGGAGGAGGAAATAATTTATCGAAACAATTCTTCTCCTCCCCACATGCAATTATAAAACTTGTCTGATGGTTATTCAGCTTCTAATTCAATTATCTCCGAAATGTCGTCGATTGTGATGTCCGCTAAATCACCACAATCTTTGGTCTAATCATAGACTGATAATCTAAATTATATGAGTTTTGATAGCAATTTTTTTTTCTTCTCCTTATTGTATACCCTATCTGTTTTTCTTTTATATCATCCAGAATGAATAATGAATGAAAGGTAGTCTTTGTTTTGTCTTTAGTGATCCTAGAGGTGTGTCAGAAATTTTTTTTTTCTGATCTGTGAAATGTTTGTGTATATCTCCGTGAATTTGACATTTTGCGTAATAGAAACTTTTGTCCATTTCATTGGTAGGATTTTTAATTTATAGCATCTCTCGCGCAATAAGGAAGGACCCCTGAAAATGTGTCCCTTTGGAGTTAGAGCGTATGAGTTCTGCTAAGAAGCCGAATTAACAAGGGCTTTTCTAGTATCGTAAGGGATGCAACGATGGAATAGCATTGTTTCCTGATGCAAACATTTGTTCATTATAAGTCAGTATGTATATACAAGAAACAAAGAAACTCATGAAAGATCGGAGAGAATTTCAGATTAAAAATAATAACCTTAAATCAAAAATGGAATATGCAGAGAGAATTTTTTACGTACGAAAGCCGATTGCGGAAGATGTCAGGAAGTTCAATTTAGATATTGGAAAAAAAGCAGAGCTTAAAATCAGAAAAAAGCAAACTGTTTGTTATAAGAAAATACATTTTTATACTAAAAAGTAAAGATGGAACCATCTATAATGGATGGAAATTTTATAATACTCTGTACAAACGTGCAGAAAAGGAACAGAAAGAAAAGAAAACGAAGCAGAATTTGTACAAGTAGCACCTGTGCTGAAAGAAGAAGTCTGCAAAGCTGTAAGATATATGAAAAAAGGTCAGTCTTTTTGCCAGTATGTTAGCAACTTTGTTCACAAATTGTCTCATGAAATCGGATGTGCCTTAAGATTGGAATAACGCAATGATGGTTCTTTACAAAAAGGGCGAAAAAGCTTATATCAAGAATTATCAATGAACCTCAGTCTCTTATCAGTAATTTAAAAAATCTTAAAAAAGTGTGGTGCTGACATATAGGCATGAGTTCACCTTGAACGAAGCCCAACCAAAACTACAAGCAGGTTTTCGAAATGTATTTAGTATAATGTATCGCATACAAACAAACAAACAGGAAACTCATAGAGGGAAACAAGGAATACGTTGTGTATGGAATTCATTGATTTTGAGAAAGCTTTTGACTCTGTGTTCAAATCTGCTGTTGTCACCACTGCTCTAGAGGCCTCTAGAAAAAATTTCACAGCTTACTGTTCTGGCGTTAGAAACAGCAGTAGCTGAAGTTGGCATAACTGTGACATCATAAATACGTTAGAGTCACACTTTCATACTCACGTAATCCGTTCCGGCATGCAACAATTTGAGAAATTTCCTAGAGGAATGTTCACGATGTGCATGTCCGATTAAGTAATAGCAGCCAAAATCGATAATAACAATAATGTCTTACTACAATGATTTTCGAAATGACAAGACGTCCCTAACTTTGAAATTTAATCGAATAATAGACAAAGATTTAAAAATAAATCACTATGATCGGGCAGAAAAATGATGATTTTCATAACTTTTTAATGTAAATACGCTTTAAAAATAAGCTGCTGTGAGCTTTTGTCCAAGAAATTGAAAAAATAAAGTTAACTTCTCCATCTAACATACGCTAATCTCATTCAATTAAGATATTAAATTAAATTACAACTCTCGTGAATATCACTGTAATTCTCATTAATTAATTCATCTCGAACTTTATCCACTGTCAGCAGGAACACAAACAAATTCAGAACTACACACTTTATTCGCATTTTTTGTTATAGTGGTACCAGTACTCCCCCTTGCGTTATCTTTTACAAACTTTTCTTTTCAGCCACTCGTTTTCTTAATAGCTTTGAGAAATCTGAGAGGAAGCAGCAAAAAGAATTAGGTGGAAAGTGCTGTTATTAATGGTCACATTGAGAGACTCTTTTCCTGTTTCCGTTAGCGTGAGATGAATGAGGTGCATCAGATCCGTGTTACACTTCTCAAACAGTGAATGTAAGAAAAAAAAAATATATATATCTTTTTTTTTTACCTTTCTTTTCACTGAATTGCATTACTTCAAACAGACTTAACTGACTGACACTTAAAGAAAGTGATAATAGAATTGAAATTTGGGGAAAGAATACCCAAACAATTACCCAGGTTTTCTTCAATGAAATGTACGTTTCTAAATATACAGGGTACACAGCAAACGGGGGGAATATGCCATTTTAGTGGCGAATCGTTGAACCTAGATGTATACTTCATGTTCAAAAAAAAGTTTCAAAATAACATGTGCTACTCAGAGATGTCATTCATGTTGCAAGGGTTGCATATTCCCGATATCTTTACGATCTGTCCAGGGAAGTAGTAATTAAAAGAAATAAAAATAAATTTTTATACATTATCCGTGGGCCCTTAAATTGGATTAGAATTAGAAAATTGAAAAATTTTGAAAATATTTGAAAATTGTGGACCCTGGCTCCCCTGACGACAACTAAAAAACTCCAAGTTTCTAAAATCTCTTTCAATTATTTCTCGTATTAACAGCATGTGTTTTTTGGCCGGTATCCTATTCATCTATTTCCTGCCGTTTCGAAAAACCATTCCTTAGATTTATGTATTACTTTTCCAGTGTAAGTGCATTTCATGCCTTCTGGGATTATTGTCAATAAAAAATAAATAAATAAATTCATTGACAATCTTCTAATAATTTATCATGTTTATGTTTTCTTTAGGTTCGCAAATTATTTCACAAGTAAATTTTTTTTCTTAGGTGAGCAAATTATTTTTTCCGTTGATTTTTGCTGTTCTGAAAATTATTTATCACATTTATTTATTTATTACTCGTTCGTAAATTATTTCTCCTGTTTTAGATTTTTTTTGTTGGTTCTCAAATTATTTCTGTCATTTAAGTATTTTTTGCCACTCTGCAAATAATTTCTCGTATTTACAGTATTTGCTTTTGGCTGGTTCACAAGCTGTATCCCATTTACCTATTTGATGCGGATTTTAAAGTTATTTATAATACATTTGTGTAATTTTTGCAGCTCCACGTATTATTTCTTCCATGTATTTCTTTATTGTCATTCCCCAAATTATTTCTTCTGTTTATGTACTTTTGCTGGCCCACAAACTATCTCCTCCCCATTTATTCACTTTATGTACGATCGAAAATCATTTCTGATGTTACTATATTTTTTGGAGGCTGTTATTTTTTCTTCTCATGTATTATTGCCGAACCGCAAATCATTTATCTCCTTTTTGCAGTTTTTGAACGTCCGCAAATTTATTTCTCGTACTTACATCATTTGTAAATGTGTCGGTTCGCAAATTACTTTATCCTCCAATTTATTTCCCCTGTTCATTTGCTTGTCGGTCTATTCACATTTTCTCCCATGTCCATCCTTGTCCGTGAAAATTTTTAATTATTCCACCGGTCCGCAGTTCTAAAAAGGTTGAAATATTTGTTCTATAGTGAAACCTCTCTTTTGCGGACACCGGCGGGACAAAAAAAAAACTCGTCCGTAAAAGAAAGATGAAATGACAAAAGGAAGTTGTCATTTGGCCATATAGGAGAGGTGGACATATAGAAAATACTATGGACTCTATTTTAAAATCTTGCTCATCGATAAAATCAATCAGTTTTTTTTTTTTTTTGTAAGAATGTGGACTCACAGAAAAATGTTCCATTCTCCACGCCATTCTTCCAGTTTGGAACATCTACATGATCTGGAATACAGTAAAAGTGGTTTTCCACTGGTGTTTTTTTTTTTGTAATGTTTTATGTCCACAGAGATATAAAGGGGGAAACATAACGTGACAAAGGTACGTTTACTCGAAACAAACACCATTATGTCTGAACTGTGTGAATACATGTTACCACGAATCTCTCGCCTCCTCGAGAGAAAGACATTTTTTTTTCCTTTCCAGTTCCTTATCTCTTGATGTATCTCTCCGCCACTGAATTTATTTCTCGAAACTTCCGACCTACCTCATCCGGCAAAGATGGTGATAGAAAAAGAAAAAAAAAGTAAAAGAATAGGTCAATTTATACATCAGGACACATACTATATTTCTCTGTGTATTGCCTTTTTGTGAGAAAACAGAGTAAACATGTTTTTTTCCTTGATAGAATGCAAAAGTCGCTGGAAAATGTGACAAATATATTAACAGGAAAGAAAATACAGCTACACACACACACATATTTTCCTGGGTATCAAGAAATAATCTTTTTTTAGATGGAATTTTCTATTGAATTGAGAAAAATTCGTGTCTCATCAAATCTTTTGCTTTGGAAATGTCCGTAATTAGTTCTACAACACAAAGAGTAACGTTAACTTAAAACTTAAATATTCCGTAAGTAAGCGTATGTGGTTTACACACTGCGGTATAGGCATAGTCTGCATCGGTGACTTTACCACCGCATTACAATATACAGTCTACTTGACTTCATGGCGGTAATGTGAGCCGATCTCCCCGTAACAAAGTCTCGCCACATAGAGCAACAGGCTTATAAAGCGGTAAAATCTTCAATCATTACACTTTACTTATAGTTTGAAAAGTAGATCACAGATGGCAGCACTATAGTTAAACAACATAGAAACAGAAACTTCAATTAAGGCTAACAACACGTACACACGCTTTCCAACATGTAGAGGAAGAGTTTCCACTTCCGCAGAAGAATAACGACGAGGTGCATGTGTGATTTAATAGCAGTAGTATACTTCATTCATATTTGTTTCCTTATTTTTACTTTCATGAACAAAACCAGTTTTTTTTTAAATATAACAGCATTATCCACGTCACCCCAGTTATACTGCCAAATAAATATGTACCGGCAAAACAGCCTATTTGAATAATATGTCTCTACTGCCTGCTTAACGTCATCTTTAGATGCCGTCGCGGATATCATTTTCATAATTCGTTCCATTGGACTAAAACCTCTGAACGGACACCGAATGTTGAAATTTTGGTTCAAATTATGCTTACTGAATAGCAACACTATCTAGTGAACACGAAATAGCAAAGTTCTAAAAGTATTTGATCCACTTTTTTGTCTACTTTTCAATGGAATTTCAGCTTGAAGTTTAATAATGATTCGTAACTCTGATGTCAGTTTTCTGGTAGTGTTCGTATATTTTACATTATTCCACGCTGTTTTAAAATAACAGCTTTTGTAATTGTCACGCCCTATCACAAATAGAAGATATTCCGAACACACATGAAAACTTGATATGATCGAACTGTGATAAACGTAAAGTGAGAGTTCGCTCTATTGCAAATGAATTTAACGTCGCGATGACACAGATATGTTCCATTTTAAATCAAGAGGAACATTGGCAAAAGGCTGAGGAACGGAAATCAAGCTAGTAAAAATAAATTTCTGAAGACACAGAAGGACCTGCCGTGTAAATGCAATTATGTACAATTAGTACATTTCATCAGGAAACAATAATTTACATATTTCCGTCCCGAATCTCCAAGAGAAAGCTCGAGAAGCTGCAGAAGAACTCGCACTCTTCAGCTTCAGTGCTTTAAATGGTTGGGTCATTTTCGTGCGCGCCACGAAATTGTATTTACGAAATTATGCGTTGAACGTGCTGATGTCAATGATGAAGTGTGCGAAAAATAGAGTAAAAAATTGCTCAAAATTATGTAATGAAATTCTGTTTACAAAGAAAAAAATGGTATGCGGCGCTAATGCTGCTAATATTTGAGAAGGAGAGAGTTGGAGTACGCTATACCACAGTTTCCAAATATTTTTTGTCCCATCACCCCATTCTCCAGAATTTTTTTTTCTCCGATCGCCCCTGAACGCAATGTTACCCATAGGATCCTACGTTATACCCATAGTTTCTACCGTCTCCCTGGAACATTTCATCGCCCTCACGAGGGCATTAATGCCACGCCACGTTGGGAATCGCTGCTGTATACCATAGTTTCCCAAACTTTTTTGTCCCATCGCCCATTTAATACATTCATTAACACTAAAACAGTTTTTAATTTTTTGTACTTTTTTATATAATCACAAGGTGATTGCCATAAACGTTTCGTAATCAATATTTAAAAAAAAATTGAAAACTAAATGATTTATGTTTTTCTCATTATTAAATGGATTATTTAAATTTTCCAAAATCTTTTATCACTCACATTTCTCTTCATAATAATAATAATAACGTGATCCACACGTATTCCCAAGGGATCAGTATGATCCGTCCAGGGAATTTGTTAGTGTTAGTAAACATCCATGCCCGAACCGGGATTCGAACCCAGACCTGCACAGTGAGAAGCTAGTTCCCTAACCACTCAACTGCCAGGCGGCAACTAATTTCACGTATAAGCAGAAGTCTATTGCCGTTATCCGTAATCCTGTAGTTGTTGATAACGATTGATAATAATAATAGTATATATAGATATTTATTTATTTATTTTTATTTTTATTTTTTTTTTTGGCGGTAGGACGTCGAATAATACGGAATGTCGGATAAATGAAGGTCGGATAAACGAGACTCTACGGTATTCACAACTTTATTAGAAGAAAATCTCCAAAGTTTGCCATACACTATAGTATGTCTGTAGTAAATTTCATCACATTATGACCAATGGTCATATTTTTATTATTAGCGAGTGGAACAATCTGCATAACAGCGTTGATTAAGCTGGTTCTTTTATTATCCAATACCGTATCAGATTTCTTAAAGTATACGATACTGGTGACTTGACCACTTAACTATCACTATGGTGTCAGTACGTTAACTGTCATGGGCGTATGTTATATGCCTTAATACTCTGTGATCGAAAAAGGGTGGCAATGGAGAGTGGATCGTGCATGAGGTTTTGTCGGCAGTTGAGGGTTCGATAACATTATCCACGTAGATGAACACGTTTTGTTTGAATTACTATATTTATATCAAAAGCACCTTTTGTTTAATTTTTCTTAACACATAAATGTAAGGGCAGGTTAAAAAAACAGAGATATCTGAATACAAAAAGTGACATATTAGAATTGAACGGTAAGAAGAAAAATACGATTTCCACGTACGTTTCTGTAAAACATGGCGGTTCTTTGGCCAAGTTTCTTTACGCAGCACACGTCCGAGCGTGTGTCAAGAATCACTAAGGAAAATAAAAGGGACCACCGAAACAGCAAAAAGAGAAGAAATAGAAATGGAAAAGGTAAAAGTGACAAGAAAGAAGATGAAATATATATATATGAGAAAATAAGAGAAAACCTAGAAACGGTGTGTAAGACAAGCGGAATTTATATATATATTTTTTCCTCTTGGTTTTGATCTCCCGGTTTCAACATCACATTTCTGTTCCTTTTCCTGCTGGATATATATTTTTTTTCGTTTCATTTTGAACTGAGCTTTATTTCCTGCCTTTTGAATAATGCATCGCGTGCTATTGCCTTCACCTTTTAAAATGAAGCGGCGGTGAAAATGGATTCCATGGAGAAAGATAGTAGCTGGCCACCTATCGCCAGATGGGCAGAACAAGTCACGATACACTTTATTTCTTTTACTAGCAAAAAATAAGATTTATTGGATTTCATTTTTTTATGCATTCAGACGTAACATTTATATAGAGTTATTTAAACTGTTTATTTTTGTTTCAAGCATTGCAATTCATACATTCTGATTCGCTTGACGTAAAGTCAAATGAATGTGCAGCGTCTATAAGTATCATCTAAGTTGTCTTCAACTCAGATGCAGATTGACAGTTTTCATTGATTGATAGTAACTGATTCAATGAAAATCCCGGAAGAGATACAGATGATGATTGATTATGACGATTTTATGATTTATAATTGCGATTTATTTACCTCAATCACCATTTTTTGATCATAAACTTTATACTTGTTTAATGGCACCTGCCCATGTATATACTCGTACGTATTTCTAAAGCTCAATTAACGGTTAGGTTTCCTGGAAGTACATGAGTCCTCCGGGACAATGTGGTTATATCACAATGTGGTGTAGGTGTGACAGAGCCTGGGTGTCTCTCGAGTGCTATCACTATCACCTATGTTGTCTTGTCTTTGGTTCCACTGATATTCACCGAAGACTTTTGAAGAAATGAATTTTCTGTTCAGATAGGTGCCAAAAGTGAAGCCCATCAAAGAAGTGTCCTACAGTTCTAATGTTCGTTTTTTATTTGTAAATCTTTTTATAAGCTGATGGTGATGTTTTGGAGGCAATCTAACACCAGGTGACACCTATCATCCCTTAAACATCTGTATGATTCGGTGAGACGCAAGCGAACAAATATTTAGAAGGTGAAGACGTGGGTGCTCCATCCCGATAATGTGCCTGCTCACAGGTCTTTGCTGGTGTCAGAACAGAAGAGAACGGACCAATAACGACCAGGCTTTGTCGCTTACGCGCTATAAGCTGACTGCCACGGAGAGCGTGATCGCGCCGGAGAAAATTCTGAGTTACAAGGAGAAAAAAAAACATTGATTGGGGTCCCTATCATTTTATCCAAATGACCCCTAGTCCTGCATGTCCATTCATATACAGTTACAAAATATCATGTGCGAGGTCAGACATATAACGAACAGAATTATATTACACAATAATTTCAAGGGTCTCCTCCTTACTCCTACTGGTGTCAGATTACCTGACAAAAAATATCACATTCTAATACTTCCACAACCAGCTTAGTTCCCTGATCTCGCATTATGAGACTTTCTCCTTTTCCTCCGGATAAAGAATTTGCTGAACAGCCGAATAATCTCATGTTCTGAAGTGCATCGAGCAACGACGAACGAACTGGAAGAATATGACAGAAAAAAATCGCAATCTGCATTTACATCTTTGTAAAAACGATAGCAAAAATGGTCTTAAAATAAACGGTCTTAGTTTCAAACATTCTGTGAAATGGTCCGACTTGGTTCCAAGAGGAAAAAAACTCATTCTTTTATCAACAGATTTACCTGGGAATATTTTACTAGGAAAAATAACTGCATGGTGGCCAACAAGAAGAAAAATCGTCTCCCATGGAAACGTACAACTATTTAAGTATCAGATGTTATAACTGGGGTGGAAATATATTTAGTTTCTTCCGGTGCATAGCGATATGAACGAAAGAACAAAATAATAACCATACAAGATATACTGAAAAACTGACTGTTTCTGTAGAGGTACTGATTTTAGAAAGTCAGTATACAGTCGAATCCCGTTTTTAATGAATACCGTTGTAACGAAAATCTCGTTTTAACGAACACTTTTCCACTCTCCCAGATAAGTTTACATAGGAACAATTCAAAAATAATTCCTTTTACAACGAAATTTCGTTATAACGAAGTGATTTTTTCGGTCTCTTGGAGTTCGTTATAGCAGGATTCGACAGTATTTTGTATTAACAAGTGGAAAGTTCATCTTTTTCTATTAAAATAATCATGTCCACTAGATAACGCTACACCTGTAAGAAGAAAAAAATTCTCGTAAATTTGTATACTTTCAGTATATTATTACGGGTATGTAAAATAGGCTATAAATGAGACACCTGGTGGGCATAATTTTAACTTTTTGCTGCTAAAAATACGCGAGGCTGTATTATCGTGTCTGTGCTTATTTTGCGTTGCGTGGTATATTAATCAGTGAGAAAAGAAAGGAAAAAAAACCTTTAAAATTTTTCCTAAATTTCAAAGACTGCATTTTCAAGATTCTCCACCCACCACTGTTTCCATCGGGCAAATCCGATTCAATCCATATAATAGATATAAAAGTCTTGAAGAAATTGGCGGAAGACCACACGTGGAAAAACAAAATTAAACAAGATCAAGAGACTGAAGATATTTACCACATACCGTTATTTTCTTAGATAACGCATGCGCGTACAGGTACACCCACACTCATATATATGTATATATGAAATCTTTGCCGCTTCCATTAATCCTTCATTTCCATGAGACTGGAACTGACAGGGATTGTTTCTGAATCTGAAATTCAGATGAGCGACCTGATTCCTGTGTACGACCTTTCCTTTCATAAGATAAATAGATTTTTTTTTGTCTATAAGCGCACATCCCATTCCGCTATAGACAGGGTGCATAGCCAACTCCTCGAACCACAAATTACTGGCGATCCGTTAGTTCTAGAGGCATATAACCCCCCAATTCGTAAGAAATATTCAAACAACGTGTAGACTTCAGATACGTCATCCATATTGTCATGTCAAATATGTTATATGGTTATTAAAATAAAATAATATAAAAAAAGTTATACGCACACCATGCCCTCAAAAATCCAATTAGAATGTCTCTCCTGGGGCCAACACGATTCCTATGTTTCTGTGTGTATTATTCGCTGAGATATTCAATCCTAGATCCCGAGATAAGTCAAGAAAGAACAGTATAAAAATAACGGTAAACAAGCTTCTTTCCATTATTTATATTGTTCGTTGGCAACTTTTCTCCGATTTCTAATTCGAGAGCGTGTTTGTGTGTGTGTGTTTGTTTGGACTTTGATGTTGCCCGTGACTTCAAACGTAATTTTGTAAAAATGTACTAAGCATTGCATTTACAGATCACTTAAGTACCCTGCGGCGCATGTTCAGATCACTCAAGTGCCCCGAGGCACATTCGCAGATCACTCAAGCGGCCCGAGGCACATTCGAAGATCACACAAGCAGCCGTGATAAATTTACAGATAATTTAAAGTACTTGCGTCACATTTCCAGATCACTCCAGCGATCCTTCCAGATCACTCCAAAGATCCCTCCAGAAGTCCGTCGCACATGTACAGATCTTTCAATTTATCCGCTATATTATTCCAGAGTACTTGAATGATCCACGACGCAGTTCCAGAGCACTTGAGTTGTCCCTAACGCAGTTCCAGAGCACTTGAGTTGTCCCTAACGCAGTTCCAAAGCACTTGAGTTGTCCCTAACGCAGTTCCAGGTCACTTCAGTGATCCATGACACAGTTCCAGAGCACAGTTAGAGGCGTGGAATGTTTTTTGTTGTCCTCAAGAGAGACAGGACAGCAGCATTTTTATCGATTTTTTGAGCACATTATGTGCATATACAAAAATTAATTGGTGTTTTTTCTTCAATAAATGCAGAACGCCTTGAAGGCATATGTGAGGTTCCGTTTCCATGTGTTGTTAGGTTTTTTCCTCTTCTCTAACTGGAATCATGCCTCTAGGAAGAAAGGTTCACCAGTAGATTACGATGCGATCTGTTAGCCACGCACCCTATATATATCTGCAGTTTTGTCTCAAATCAGCTATTTCTGGTTAATTTCGCGAATCAGCTATTTTTCAGACAGCTTTGGCGTACCTTTGATTTTGGTAATAGGAGGCAATTGGATAGTTTTGATGATTGATTGGGGACGATTGGCCGTATGACCCGCTAGTTTCAATGAAGTACGGCCATTCCTGTGTATTGATGCTTTGTGAGATCCATCGCTGACAATTCTAGGGAAAGAACTGTCATTTATCGCATATAGCTCACCCTCACAGAGTACTATTTTTCAGGCACTTCTTTCCCAAGATAACGGAAAGTTTTGCCTACTGATTGCAAAAGCAAAGTTTAAACCATAAAATTGCTGTATTTTTTCATACGCTCCTTTATCAGACGTTTCCTTGGTCTTCTAACAAGGGGGAAAACACCTCGTACATTTAAAAACCTTGTTTAAAAACGTGTTACATAGTGATATTGACGTTATAGCCAAAGCAGCATTGCACCAAAGGTCATTACAACCACGTTTCACTGTAGTATCAGGTTTGGGAGCCCGCACACAGAAAACGTTTGGCCGGTCACCTGGGCCGGTCGACAATAATGGCTAAAGAGAGCTCAACCGAGCGCTCGGGGCTCAACTGGGTCAGTCACTTTCACCGGCAACATAGAGACATGGCTGAAAATCATATAACCGCGCCGAATGAGGTAACTGTTCGCCTGGCGGAGATATTTGAGAGTTGTTTTGTAAATTTATTTCAATTGTATTTTTTTTTGTTTTGTTTTCTATTGTCCTGTGTGCACATATATATTTTATGCATGCTTAATAGAGCACCCGACACCGTCCTCATCCGGCGAAATTGGTAAAATTGACAATGGTCGATAGAGCCTAGGCGATGTACGGTATGAAATTAAATGTAGTATCATGCCAGTGTTGAACTATGGAGAGATAAACTTTGTGTTTCTCACCGATTGAATTACCCACATAAGAGGTGTTACGATGTTTAAACACATGACATATGGCTAAGCAAAGAAAAGAAAAACAAACAAACCATCAGGCATTAATCATTCAGTGGGTGAGGACTTTGGGAGGTCAAAAGTACATTTTATCCTTATGTTCCCCATAAACTAACATAAACTGACTGACTTAACGATAGATAATGAGTGAAATTTGGTTGCATTACAACTCGTAGTTTCACAAAAGAATTATTACGTTATTAAACGCATTTATTATATGTGCGTGATGTTTATCATCAATTTGCCTATTTAACTGAAAAAAATGATAATAATGCAGAAAATATGAAATAGCATTCATTATACGAAGTGACATCAAAAACTAAAAAAAAATATATTCACACGGAAACATACCTGCGGTGTTTAGCCGGTGAAGAAGTCGATAAAAATGAAGGTATAATTCATGTATTAAAGCTGAAGACAGGTTAAAAAAAGAAGAAGTTTTATAAAAGATGAAGAAAAATCATCTAACATCTTCTTAAATTAGATTTTAAGTGCCACCATAAATTATCTCCAATGCGAAAATTCAATTTTCCCACCACAGAGATACTCATACTCTTTTCTCGCTTCTTCTTCATACTTTCTTACAAAGGGATAAAAAAGGGACATTATTTCACAAATTACCCGAAGAATTCACTCTTCTTCGTATAATATATATATATATATATATATATATATTTTTTTTTTTTTTTTTCTTTTCCTTAAAGGCTGAAGTGACTTTGGATGTTAAGTATAAATTAAGAAGAACGAAGGAAAACTCTTCCTCTAAAATATCTTAATATCACGTAACTTAATTCGAATTTTTATAAAGTGAATATTCGCCATTAGATAAGGAGATTTTCCTACATTTTCCAGAATAGAACTAATTTTAAGTGTGGAGAGCTGTTCGTATATTATTAATAATATCAATATAATTTATATCTATAAATGTATTGAATGTAATCTGATTCATAATTAAAGTTTCATGCCTTCGTATTTTTAATCAGCTGAAGTTCTTGATGGAAATTACGTTCGTATGTTACGGAAATGATTACACATTTGATCACTCAAGTTTATTAACTTTTACATTTCTTGGATTTTAATCAAGACAAGTGATAATGTAATAGTATCATATATGGGCTTCAACTCATTTAACTTATTTATGCCTAGTTATACAGGCGATGAATCCAAAATTCCCCTTACCGCATTTAACTGCAGGGCCGTTGATCTTAAAGAAAGGCACCCTTTCAGTTAGAAAAATTACCCAAAAAACGTGTAAAACGTTTTTTTGGATAATTTGTTTGTGTATAAAGATTTGAAATAATAAATCAACTGTGAAATAGTATCTTTAACTATATTTATATTACAGCACAGTGTTTCACCATGTCAAAGGTATTAAGTTCTCTTAATGCCAGTTTTCTCGCAGGTTAAAGAGGCGTAGCTCTTGAGGTTGTGGATCTGGCTTTAGAGTGCAAGTCTAAAAATTTCCTGAAACCCATGACTCGAATTTCTATACATGCTAGAGCAGCCCATTATTCGTGATATTCTGATACACCCGAATGTTTCCTAGCATGGCAGCTAATGCAAATAATACGATATACACATGTGAGGCGAATGATTCTACCGAAATAAATGACAAACACTGTATACATATGACTGTATAAATCGGTTTATTAAAGTTGAGTTACATCCTTTGAGTTTGTAATCCGATAATAAGGTCAATAAATACTGAGCTCGTTTTCAAAAGTCATATGGTCGCTGATGAGTGGCCTAGTGATTTTTAATAAAACGCAATAAAATATTTTATACGGTTCGATTTTCTTACCTGACGCTACCAGACTTTTGAAACATCTAAAATGTAAAAAACAAAGTCGTCTTCTATCGTATACTTGCAAAAGTTGTAAAATGAAGGAAGTTCAATCTGTTGTAGTTAAGCTTTAGTTACCAGAAGTTTCGAATTACTTGCTGTAAAAAGTCTATTTCTTTTTTGCTATTTTTTTTTTTTTCAATCAATATTTTGGGCCAATTTTATTTGAGATAATGGTATTGCATGAAACAAAACCTTGGAAAATTGTTTACCTCTATCTGAAAAAATAAAATAATAACGGGAAAACTGGATTCGTCCTCGAGTTTGAAAATAACTGGTCCGAAAAATAAAATATCTAAAAATAAATGAAATGAAATACTAGAAAGTATAAGCGAATATATATATATAAAAGTTCGATGGGCTGAAATCGGCTTCAAGCAGTGGAAGAAAATTTAATAGATTTTTCCTCCTCCAAACGTGCTTTTGTCACACTATATTTTCGGGTGCGTCTTCTTCTTCCAAATTGAAAAGTAAAATAGAACGTCAGAGATTGAAAAGGAATTTATGACATTATCGACATCCATTCCGCGTGATGCTCGAAAGAACAATAAATGGACAGTCAAAACCGAATTCGGAGGGAAGCCTATGCGGCCTTTCTTACAGGATTTTATAAATTGATCTGACGGTGAATATTCAACTTAGGTGTAGAAAGTATGGCCAGAGAAGGATTATTTTCCTTCAAAAATACCAATAGTTCGACATTACGCACCATCCGTAATCATGAAGATCAATGAATCAGCAAGCTGAGCTCAATTCCATCGTGTGTGGAATTTGAAACTTTTTTGCAAAGAAGCACGACAAGAAGCAAAACGACTTGTTTCTGTATAACGAAAAATATGGTTTGGAAATGTCATTGATTAATCACGTCATCTATCATTTTCATTATAAAGAAAATGAAGAAAATGAAAGTGAGAAGACGAAAAATACAAAAATATAATGGAACAATGAGGGGAGGTCGTTCTCAAGGGGGGAACCCCCCACATTGCTCCAAACAGCACAAATGTTTCTAAGGATGGTAAGCTAAAATAGACATAAATTTGCCATCAGTTACCCCGAAATTTTTGCGATAAACACGCTTTGGAAGTCAAAAAGCTAATATGAGAAAATACAGAAATTAAGCGTTTATCGCAAAAATGTCGGGGGGACCGATGGTAAATTTATGCCTATTTTGGCCTACCATCATTAGAAACATTTTTGCTGTTTGGAGCAATGTGGGGTATTCCCCATTGAGAACGACCTCCCCATTTTGTTCCATTTCATATTTGTATTTTTCGTCTTCTCATTTTTCTTTCTAATTGTATATACACTGCTGGCCACCATAAATGCAACACCCTGAAGGAAGCATGCAAATAATATGAAATTTACAACATGCATTAGCGGAGGTGAGATATGCAAATGATTATAATTTCAGCGCTGACGCACATCACGCGCGCCTGTGGCGCCACTTCAAAGCGCTATTTAAGGCTTGGAGATTTCGACGATTTGAAGTACGGCAATTGTGTTTTTCTTGTGGTTTTTTTCAAAAAAACGATCAATTATGTCTCGTAGGAAACAGCGATCATCTTTTGATCAAGTATCCGAGTTCGACAGAGGAAGGATAGTGGCCTGCCGAGATTGTGGATTATCTTTCAGGGAAATCGGTAGTCGTGTTGGACGAAACCAAACAACTGTAATGCGGATATGTGATCGTTGGATGCAGGAGGGTACGACGGACCGACGTGTTCGATCGCATCCACCTCAGTGCACCACTTCACGTGATGACAGGCGTATTGTGCGTATGGCAGTGACGGATCGCTCAGACACATCACGAACCATAGCACAGCACATTCAGTCTGTACCGCATCATCCAGTGTCTGCGCGTGCCATTCGACTCCGTTTACAGCAGAGTGGTCTGTCCGCAAGACGTCCATTGCTTCGTCTACCCTTGACGCAGAACCACAGACGTCTCCGCCGCCAATGGTGCGATGAAAGAAGGATGTGGAGGGCACAATGGAATGAAATTGTCTTTACTGACGAGTCACGCTTTTGTCTGCAACACCACGATGGTCGGATTCGAGTCTGGAGACACCGTGGAGAGAGGATGCTGAACAGCTGCGTTATGCACCGCCACACTGGTCCTGCACCGGGTATTATGGTATGGGGCGGTATTGGATATCACTCTCGCACTCCTCTAGTACGCATTGCCGGTACTTTAAAAAGCCAGCGCTACATCTTTGAGGTGTTGAGCCAGTTGTCCTTCCTTCAGGGCTTGCCCACAGCCATATTTCAACAGGATAATGCGCGACCACACGTGGCACGCATTGTTCAAAGGTTCTTCGTCAATCGCCAGATTGAATTGCTTCCCTGGCCAGCTCGCTCTCCAGATCTTTCGCCGATAGAAAACATGTGGTCCATGGTTGCTCAACGATTGACCCAGATTACATCCCCAGCTGCCACACCAGATCAACTTTGGCAACGCGTGGAAGCTGCTTGGTCTGCTGTACCCCAAGAACACATCCAAAGTCTCTTTGAATCAATGCCGAGGCGTGTGGCAGCGGTGATCTCCAACAATGGCGGCTACTCTGGCTACTGATTTTGGCAGGAACCACACTTCATAGAAGTCTATAAATTTAATCATTTGATGCTTGGTCAACATGTTATCTACAAAATAAATATTGTTGCGATATCTCTTGTCTTTCTTGGTGTTGCAATTTGGGTGGCCAGCAGTGTATATATATATATATATATATATATATATATATTGTATTTTTCTACGTATAATACATATAAAGAAACGTTCCCTGATGTACGAGGGGCTGGATGTTCCCTCAATGTTTTCGGATTCTTATAATGTGCTTGAGAACGGTAGTGTAAATATAGGTCATACTGTCTGGGAGACACGCTGTCTGCGTGGGAGTGTATAGAAGAAACCCATATATACTCGCACGAGTTGAGGTTTGTCTTTTGCAAAGGGTGGCAGCAGCTCTCATCTGATCTCACCAATTTGAAAAAATTCTCATTTTTCTGGATGTTATGGAATTGCTGCTGAGTCTACGCGTCATTATCTTAATTTAAATTCTACGCTTCTTTTTTAAATACTACATGTATATATATAGTAGGAACAAAAATCAAGAGATATGATATATGTGTCCGGTGATTTTATTTGAAAATTTTTTGACTACATTTTGGACTTTCTATTTTATTTTTTGAATTTTTTTCTTTAATCTATGGAAAATATTCCCTTTAATTTCTATATTCTCGTAACTTTGTATATATGTTTTTTCATCCTTCATTTTGCTTATAATCTGAAGCTCTGTATACATACATATATATTTTTCTAGTACTGTATTTCTTCAACATATTTTTTTCATTGTAATCTTTTCGACCTACATGTTTTTTAAAAAGCCAAGCGTCGGGGAACAAGGTTGACATTTTTAATCCAATCAGGTTCATCATTGAGTGAGTCCAGATATATCGAGAAATGTTTTCCTGGACTCACTCTATATGGATATCGTTTGCACGGCCTAAGTTGTGCACCATTTTTGGATGGTGCGAAGAGAGCAACATATTGTCTGACACATTTTCGCGTACATCCCTAAAGGGCCCATCTTGCTGCTATTCATTTAGATAATTCAGATATACAACACAAGCCTCTTGCATTGTACAGTACTTGGTGATGGGGAATGAAGTACGGAAGACAAATCTATTTTAACATCAACAACCACACGGGTAAAAGTCTTATATCCCGAGAGGGACAGAGCCTGGGTCATGTCTGACGGATATATATTTTAAACACACAACAAGTATTTCTGAGAAACAAACCTCACGTTTAGGTTCACAACACATATACCCACATTTCAGCATGCACTCATTCGTAAGAAATCCCATCGAAGAATATGGCTTATGTGCTTCTGTGGTTTAGTTCTTGTCTTGGATAGCACCGTCGTACATTGCGACCATTTCATATATTCAACTTTTCACTAATTCCTCTGATCTTGCTTCGAAAAAATTGCATCTCGTCTACAACTACTCTGTTCCTGTCATCACTGCTCATGCGCATGAAGGTTGATTCATTTGCTCTGAGAGAGAGTAGGCATTTAACTCACTTATGGTATAAACCACATGACCTGTGGATGCGTAATTACAACCCTAACATTCGTAGTAACACAAGAGGCATTAACACGCAGTGATTGGTTTCTATAAGCAGGAAAGATAACAGGATGTCAGGAGGGGTGGGGCTTTCGGCAAAACTGAACATTGCAAAATCTTCTCACTATGCGCGTTATAGTTGACGCTGCAGAGGAAACTTTACAGAGTTGTCCGCTGTAGGGCCTTTAGGATTTTTCTGAAATCAATAAAATAGAACAATGAAATTTAAAATGGAACAACGAAATTTAAAACAAGAATCGAAAGAAAGACGACCTGAAACCAAGAAAGAAACGATTTAAGAGAGGAAAAAAACATCACTCAAATTCACCAAATGTAAATTTCGCCTTTTTTTCACTATGTGTTGCGTAAAGGGTTCATCACTCATTGAAACCAATCAAGATTATCTAAATTTATTATAATGCATCTAGACGTGTAAAGTTTGTTTATACGCGGCCTTGCTCCGTTTCTTGACGTCGCTACAGCAATATTTCCACTTTTAAAAATAAACCCATGTATAAAGACCACGATTCCATGCCAAGCACCACAAACAATGAAGTAAACATGCATGCTCAGGGAAATATATTTAGTATTACGATATTACGCTCAGCACGGTACGTGAATTCGCCGTTATTTCGTTGTTGTTTTTTTTTTGTTTTTTTTTTGGGATTTTTTACAGATATTCATGATTTGTATTTCATACCGGAATTCTCGTTTTATACGGTTCAGGTTTTTACCCAGTTTATTTATACGCAGTACACAAACTCTCGTTAACGTTTTGGATTTTCGTTTTGACAGAAGAAGAGGAGCTTCAGCATTTCAAGGAATTTGTATATTCCTTTTTTTTTAATACTACTTACCAGAGAGAGAGAGAGAGAGAGAGAGCACTCAGTTCCCTTAGTAACTTATCTATCAATTTTCATGAGGCTGAAAGTGACAGAGACTGCTTTGAATTTTAAATCAAGGAGACTCCTGTTTTTTTTCTACCGAGTATAGTCCATGGACGGTTTTATTTTTATTTTTATTTTTTATTCATTACTTTTGCATATTTATGTATCCTGCTTATCCTCTTTTCCAGTGCTTACACGATCATTAAATGGAGGTTTTGAGTGCTATCGTATGTAGCATAGCGACTTTCACGCTGCAGTTCATCACATCATCTTTTTCTTCTTCTTTTTTACATTATTTGCAGATGCATGTTTTCAACAGAGGAAAAAAAAAAGAGAAATATATATAAACCTTGTATGTAAATTAGACTCGACATAATTCGCTGCTTTTTAATGAGATTTTTTAAGGGGGTTGGTTGAATTGATTATGAATTTTTTTTTTCAGATTTTATAACATTTGAATAGTTTTTGATGATGTCTGGAAAACTATCTATAAATTTAGAAAAAATTCGAGGGATCAAAAACATTATTTTATAATATTAAATAGAAAAAGAAAGAGCGCATTTTCAAATCAATCATTTGGTGAAGACATAATTGTTGAAAATATCAGTAATTTTCATGAGGCTTATCGGTTCAGATGATTTGGCTATTCCGTACTTACAGTGATACTTCGGTTAACGAGTAATATGGGCGAGTAATTCGATACACGAGCGATGATTCAGATTATGGAAAAAAATTTGGCCTTTGCTTATCCAGTTACAGCTTCGACAAGGGTACACCAGTATCGTTTAGTAAAGAGCAATTCCAGCTTGTTATGTCAGCGCCTGAGTGGCGCAGTGGTAAGATGCTCGTCTTCCACTATGAAGATTACCGCCGAAGTCCACGGCTTCGAATCCTGCTAAGAACATCAGAAACAAGTTGTTTACTTACTGAGCCTAGGATGATCATCGATAGATGGCGCCTTTATTTCCCACCCAACTCCACTGGTTTGAATTGTCGGAGTTGGTGTGCGGTAAAAAAAGCTTGTGATGTCGCAGGGAGTTTTTCTCTAGTTGGGAAGTTCATAAGTGGAGTTGCTTTCCTCCAGAGGTCCGAAATTATAAACACAATGGACAAGTTTAAAAATAGAACCATCGGATAAGAGAAACCCTTTTTTTTTATGAGCACTATTTATATAGTATTGCTTATTAGTTTTTCCTTTCGTGATAAATAAATTGTATGGAGGAAGACGTCCTGCCCAAAGATGGATGTGAGCGCCTTACACGTCACGAGTTCTTAAAATACATATTTTTAAATGTATATTTGAGTGATTTTTTTTTTAATTTTTAGTTCTCAGAATCAGAAACTTAAAAATTAGAAGTACGTAAATGGCATAAAGTAAATCAGAATCTTAAAGATCATTTAAGATGTGAATCGATAATGTAATTTCATTTTTAATGAATAGTTAAATTCACGAAACGGAAAAGGAAATCCAATTTCCTTTCATCGCATGCCAGTTTTAATATGTACGTGATTTTTATTTAAGCTAAAAATCGTCATTCTCATTCTTAAAATTATACTGGTTTTCATTTTATTTTCAATTAGTGATAAGTAATAAGTTACATAGAAATTTCATTTCAAGTATCACAAATAAAGCTTGCAGTTCTATGTATAATTTTCATTTTACGGAAAAGGATTATGAACAGCCCTTTTTATTACACATTATAATTACATGTTTCCAGAATTATTTACGTGGAGAAAAATTATTTCATTAATTTTTCTGAATAACGTAACTATATTTTTTTTCAAATCCAAACTTTTCAAAGTAGGAAACCGGTATGCGCGCCCATTTGAAATACGTAGGAGACACGTGTCTTCATAGAAATGAATGTTGTTTCTGCGTATTCCTATACGTATACATTTTCATAATCTCCTTGCTTTTTCTTTCTTTCAAACAGAGTACAACTCTGGTCTATCGTAGTGAGTAGTTTACTACTGAATGAGTTAAGCAGAAAGTGTGCTTGAGCAATTCACAACCTGAGTGCCTGTCTAGGGTTGTGCCTGATTATATTGATAGCATCCATTTATCAAACTATGAGCGAAGAGTTATGATTCAATACAAAGGTGCTCAGTCATTAAGACAGTGCGGGTCACTTCATCAGTTTGAGAATTTGTCGCGGGCCACTTAATTGAGTGATCTGTGGACAAAGCGCGTTGTGACTTAAGTGAACTAGAGTTGTGCCAAGGGTAAATTAAATGATCTGTAGATGCACCGCGGGCAAGTGCTTTGGAACTATGCTGTGGCGATCTGTAAATATGCAGTGAGTCACATAGGTGATCCGCAATTTCGCTACAGCACGACTTTGGAAAGTTCATTTTAGAAACTGCAGCCCGCAAAACGTCATCTGTAGTCTGATTTTAGATTGAGTCCTACTTACTAAAAACACTGAAAATGTGTTCTTTGTATAACCAGTTTGATATAATAAAATATACTTATCAGCTTGAGAAAACCTTATTTCTGCTGAGATACCTGAAAATGTTATTTCCTGAAAAAAGGGTTCAGTCAATCCTTCTTACAGGTCTTACAGTAGAAGTATAGTAGTTGCTTTTTTGCTATTAAAATTATAGCGAAGACAGTCAAACTCATAATAATCTTCAATTTCATTATTGCTATTTCCAATACAAGAAAAAAATCGTGTGTCCCAAGATCATTTCAGAACTCTCTTCCTCGAAATCCATGCAGATGCACAAAATTTGCATCTTAAGAAGGATCTGAACTCAAGAACTACGAACTTCGCATTCAGATTTACATTTATAGATTATGTGTATAGAATGTGTGTTTTTCAAAATAAAACTGAATATAACAAAACTAAACAATTCAAAACTGTTTGAATGTTCTGCAGCCAAGTGCATATATAGAGAAATGAATCGAAAGATATACAAGATGTAAAAGGTATCCAATCCTCTCTTTCTTCCTAAACTTTGTTACGTATATTTACAAGTTCTACAGCAAAGAGCTTTACAAAGTGTTCCACTAAAAACTAACGAAAATGTATTTTTTTTTCGAGGAAATGAGAAGAAGTAAAACAGAAGTTACATTTCATCTCGAAAAACACACAAATTCTTCCTTAAAACGAATATTTAAACTTCAGAAGTTTTGTACCAAGCATTCATGAATAGAACTAAATAGTTTCTTAAACTAAATAAAATTCGTTGAAAAACTATACCGCGAATTATTTTACCTTTTCCTTTGTTTCTATTGTGTGTATGTGTGTGTGTGTGTCTGTGAAGTTTCTTATTTCACGTGCATAATTATTTATTTCTCTTCTACCTTCTTTTTAATGCCTTTTTTTACTTTGTTTTTCTTCAACAGAATATGCACCTGTGGTTAAGGAACAACGGAGAAAACGACATGCAAATGAATTTTGCGCAGAAAAAATAAGAACAACAACAACAAAAACTTGGAGGTAAAAAACAAACTCCAATCCATTCTTAGGAACAATTTGTTGTTTGTTTGTTTGTATGAGGAATTCTGTCCGTGCTCATAAATAATGTTCCCGCACTTGACAATGGTTGTCTCAAAAGTTAGAGGATTTATTGTTTCAGTGTAAAAGCACAGAACTTCATTATTTAGCTCGTGTTCCTTGGAAGAATCTTTGAATTCTGTTGATTAAAAAGAAAAAAAAAAAAACAAAGGAGCGACACACACCAACTTCGCTTTATATGTGATCTAGTTTAATGAATGTGCAACTTCGTTTCAAATTTTAAGGGAGCATAAAAAGATTGAAGAGACTCTTGAGGCAATTTTCTTTCTCTGTTTTTTTTCACGTCGTATTTAAATTTTAATGACGTATGCAATTTCTTTCGCTGTATTATTTTATTCTGCATTTTAGTGGAAGTGACGAAAATAGTTTACATTAACTTCATAGGATTTGATTGAATTGAAAATTTTGCAGCATTTTGTATGTGATAAGTACTGTGATATGTGGTTTGGTGATAAGTGATTTGGAACAATACACTTGTACAGTAACGTTAATAAATAATTGCGTTTACTCTTTCAGACCCGAGCATCCATTTGGAATTTTCAAGATGTTTTGTTTGTTTTTGGTATTTAAAAAATGCCTTAAAAACATAAATACCAGCAAATCTTTATTTACTTTAAAATTTGAGAAATAATTAATTTTTTCAGCCAAGATGATGCATGGTATATTCGTCTTCAGGTAAACTTTTTCCCAGAATTTCTTTACTGAATTTCATATATTAAATCACACTTTTTCCGAAGCACTTTCACCGAAGAGCCACCTTAAAATCCCCCTGAAATCTATTGTCAGTAGCTGTCTGTTATTGATAGCACCAAAGTTCATAATTATCATATTTATAACTCAAAACATACACAATACTTTAAGTCAAGGCTTGACAAAAGAAATCAAAAGAAACGTTTCTACAGTGAGAAAAATCAACCCGCACATTCGTGCATACAGGGGCCTCAATGGGTTAAGAAATATACTTTTTTAATCACTTAAATGTTTTGCAACAGTACTTCTGAAAATATCTTGTATACGAACATATTTTCAAACTTGACGATTTGAAATGGTTATCATATCGTGAACTTTAACCTCAGAAAATATTTTAGAATAATAGGTAAATGGAGATTTATCTAGTACACAGTATATACTGTATACATTTGTCTGATAATGGCCAGTATTTGATATAGCAAAATTAGTTGCTTCTCTCAGTTTCACTCGCCGCCGAACAACTAATTATGCAGACAAGGAGTGGAGCCAGAGAACTCAAACATTTGATGAACACTCGAATGTTTGCCAGACAATAGCGTTCAGTGGAAGCAGAACCACCGATTGATAGATCAAAAGGCAGGAAGAGAGGTTCTTGTGGCTTTAGAGAAGCTCCTCTAATGCGTTTCATGTTTCTGTCCATTAAAAGAATACTTTGGACTTTCCAAACTACACTTCAAATTTCAACTTTGTTCTGAAAGATTTTACTCTGTGTCGGCAGATCTAGTTGACCATAAAGGGACGCGGTCATCGATAACTTGAACAAAGATCCGTATGCCTAAATTAATGTATTGGCTACGCATAAAATGAAGAGGTTCGCAATGATCGCATTGATCAAATAGCTACAAGATACAGTGAAATAAAAATCGTATCCTATTTGTATTTAGATCCATTCAAATTCGGAAGGATTGCGAAAAATATATATGATTATATACAGGGTGATTGCTTAAATCCTCTTGCTGCATTTTACTGGAAAAGAGTTGATCCAAGAGACATACGTCCGATAGAAAATGTATCCAAATAACCCGTAAAGCCCAAATACGTCATTCATGTTGCAAGGGGTTGTATAGTTGTTAACATAAAATAAGAACTTTTCATATGGACACCCTGCCCTTAAAACCCATTTCGAAAGTTTTTGCTATTTCTCATTTGAAAAAAAAAACCAGTTTTCAAGTATTATAGTTTCACTAAGATATTTGATTTTCAAAAAGCGGAAAAATGTTGGGAAAGAACAGCAAAAACTCACAGACAACACTTATTTACTTTATTTAAACGGTTCTTTCCCAATTTTCCTCCGACAGCAATAAAATATATACAATTTGCATATATCGAGTTGACTGCTCTTGGCCGTCCTAGGTATAAACGTCGATAACCGCAAAAAAAAACAACACAACTTCTATACATTCAACTTTTGTACACAAAGGAAATTGAAAAAATAATGAAAAATCATGAAAAATTCAGAACGTTTCAAATACTGTAGATATTTTGGTGTTTTCAAAATCAAAAACAGTCAGAATGACTGCTCGGACTGTTACAGTGTTTAGTCCCCTTCGTAGAAAGCGCGAGAAGCATGTTCTGGTATTGGTGGTGTTGTTTCCTCAGTCATTTGCACCCGTCTCATCTCAGTCTCTGTGTGTATAAAATGACCGAAATGTTGTTGAGGATGGAGATAGTAGAAAAAAATGGCTGCTGAAAATAACACATCATGCAACGAAAGATAATTACTTAAAAATTAATTTCCTGATACATTTAATTAAAAAACGGAATGCATTCATAAGAAATATACTGAGATAGACAACCTATAAATACGATATTTTACGAAATGATAAGAAGTCAAATTTTTTAACCAATCAGTTAGATTTTCATTTGAAATTGCATGATCCTTGAAACGAAAGCTCATTATCCGAGAATTCACTATTATAAGGGGACGTCGCGTCGGAGGTGCGTCTCTTTTCTGTGAGGTGGCGGAATATCCCCAGACTCTTGATATTGGAGGGGTGTCCAATTTATACACGAAACTACGAAACTTAACGAAGAAGAATTTATTTCGAAGCACACTCAAAACAGACAACCTTCCAGGACGGAAGCCACATTCCAACTCACGTTCTCTTCTCTTGGAAGATAGATTTTCTCTTCTCACCTTCTTTTAACAACGTACAAACAGACAAAGCATATTATGTGGTATAAGGCCACAGAGTTAGTAAAAATGCCCATACTGGAAAAATAGATTCGTTACACTATTAAAATAATGAACATTTCACTAAATATTAATTATGTATTTGCTCACAATATCTATCGGCTTTAAATCATTTTTTCCCTGCTACTTGAATGTTTCTATCATGAAGATTGGAAATTGAAAACAACTCGAATGAAATATTTCAAAATATTAAAGTGCACATCTTTTCACATAATATTCAAATGGTTTCGAATTATATCGAAAAACGCATGTAAATACATAATACAATTGAATAACAAAAAATAATCAAGTTGTAGAAACATTTTAACTAAATTATAGTAATAAGGAAATATGTTCGAATAAATAAAATCTCTTAGTTTTTTTTATTCCATTAATACCGGAAGGAAGGGAAATGTTTTTCAAAGACGGGAGTATGTTCTTCGTTTTATATTGTAACTAATCTCATTTAAGTGATTTTTCTTCTCCATTGGAGAGAAGACTTCTTCCAATGTCATTTTTGGTTTAAATTTGTTCTTTTTTTATTGTTATGAATTAATTTTACACCTCGATTGCTCTCAAATGACCGTGTTTCTTGAAAGTATCAGGGAGTTGTCTAAGTTTAACAGAGTCAGTCGGTCACGTTATGAAAGTGAACACAATAGATGTCGTAGTATCCGTCAGAGACAAGGTTATGTTTTGTTGAATATGGTTATTTATTAAGTTAAATTATCATTGGTTATACAGTCATAGACATGATTGATGGGATGCAGATGAGAGCTACGCGAGCTCTTGTTGGTACTTGGGGCTTGAGGTATGCAAACACCAAACATGGCCCCCGCTCTGTCCCTTGTGGGATAAAAGCTTGAGGTACGAAGAAAAACTTGATTTTGAATGTTTACATTGGAAGAACATAAGTGGTGGGGGATATGATTGGAGTGTTTAAATATTTCAACGGAATGGATAGAATGGACCTTACACCGTCAACCGAGTGTTTCGATAAGGGGACACCAGTATCGATTAGTAAGGGGAAACTCCATGTTCTTGGGTTTTTCTCATAGAGGTATCAATAAATGGAATTACCTCTGGGGATCGTGAACTCTTGACACAATTGGCGAGTTCAAAAACAAAAAAAATCAATCGAGGAGCTATTCATACTTAGATAAGACAAACATAATTTTTTATGGGCAATGCATTTCATTTTATCATTATCATCTTTTTGTGTAAGTTTTATTTTAGTATTTAATGTGTAATACGTTTTTCATGTTTTCCTGCAATAATTGCTCTTGTTTTTGGTTGTTGAAATTCAGTTATATTGGCATCCATATTTTTAATGGGCATCTATCTTTTAGCTGCCACTTCATTGAGCATTTTGCTGTTGTGGCCTTTATATTTGCATGTGTTTTCAAGTTCAGCTAATATATTATAAGATAAATTATATATCCGTATCGACGGCCAAGTTCAAAAAGCAACAACAACAAAAAATCTATGTTTTGAGATATATGCATTTCAAAGATTCAGTTTGTATAGAACTCAGTGGTTTTCGGTTCAATTTAATTAATTACAGTAGGGGTTCGTGTAAGCAGAGATGGAAAGTTGTTGCTATCTTGGAGCATGCTGAGATATTTTTCACCGTTCACATAGCATTTATAACTCAAAAATGTATTTTTTCTGAATGGTTGGCTTTTTGAACAGGGCCATTAATACATAGGAAGTACGGGGATTATAGAATAGTCGGATAATATGGAATATATCGTGTTTCCTCCGCCTTCGGATACATCCGCCATGTATCCAACAGTGATAAATTGCTTCACAAAATGCCCCAATGATGCGATAGAGTCAGTGTCGCTCATTTGTCACCATCATCACGTCAGGTAAAGGAGAAGGTATATGTTTTTGATTCCAGAAATTTACTAATGCAAGTTTTAAAAGCTGTTTATCTATCATCAAAAATGTGCCCAATGATTTGAAACTAAGCACGATGATGTGTTCTAATCACAAGATGCTTTGTCGGGTAATAATGGGATATTATAAGTAGCGTATGAGTAGCGTATTCAAGACGAAAAGTTTAGGAAGATAACAGAGGAGAGGGTATGTATGTGGATAATATGTGTCCTGTTCTCTCTGGTAGTTTATGTGTGAGTTAACTTAAAAATACGATGATGCATAGAATAATTGTTTATTTTATTCCTGTCTATCGTATTTGATGTTTTCGTTTCCAGACCGGAAAGAAAGGCGTGTGGATACAAGTGTTAGCCTGGAAGTCGAAGTTATGCAGACTACAACAATAACCGCCTTCAAAACCGTTCAAATACAATTAAATCTTTTGAAAGTTTTTAACAAAAGCCTCAGTAACAAAGTTCAGTATTGACATTTACTCCATGTAATTCGACGTTACTGATAAAAGCTATGAATCAAACGTTTATTTATACACTGAGCGTGAGAGAAAAAAAAATTCAGTAGCATTTCGCTGGGATTAACGCCGCTGGGTTTCGTGAATTTTTAAGTGTGGCACGATCTCTTGAGAAAGAGCTCTAGAGTTTTTATTCCTGTGGAAGTTTGCTTTCCGGTGATTTGTTCTCACCGCGTTTAGACCCTCGGGTGTCGTCATGTAACACGGAAATCTTTACGCTACGGGGCTACAACACCAACAGTTTTATTGCCGTTGCCTCTTTTCTACGAGGTAATCTCCTTGTGCGGTTACGGAAGAAGGATTACGCACGAACATTCTTCCACTCCACTCATAGATTTTAAATAACAAAAAACGTTCCCTTTTGTTCTCGTATATCGACTACACACGGAACAAAAGTTATCTACTTCGAGATTTAGAATGGGTTTATTTTGGAGATTTATACGCACAGAAAAACAAAAATCACAATGGGAGGATTTTTTTTCTTCTTCTGAAATGCTTGTGGGATCATTTTCTTTTCTTAAATCGTGTTTGAGTAAAAAAATAATATGTGAGTCACAAATTTCCTTTTTTCTATTAAGTGTTACGTTTTTTCGAAACCTCTCTAAATTTATGAATGCTTGACTACATTCCATGATTTCAGGTTGAAAAATACATATCCTATGGATTCAATAATACACGCGGGGGGAGGCACACTGGTACGCTTTGTATGCTTTGTGCATTCATGAATCATTGAGGGCACGGGAATTCTTGGAGGCTTAGTGCCCCGAGTCCTTGGGTTTCTGCCACCTATGCTCCTAATTTCATGTCATCCCTGCTGAAGCAGATAGGAGATTTAACGTTTGAAGCTGATATGGATGAATACTAGGAGAGCCGAACAATCCGTTACAGCTAAAAGAGCCTCTGGCAGTCATTTTTGTGTGTGTGTGTGTGTGTGGGACTGCTGCTTCTTTTTAGTGCAATATATTTAATCACACTGAATTTTTACAATAAAAAATAAGAAACATAATCTCATATTGTGAATTTGCTAATTTTGAAGAAATTTCCGTTTTCTTGAATATACAAGGTATCCATAAAAATAACTTTACAAATATAAATATGAAATTTAGGAGGCAACTATGGACAAGATTTACCATGAAAAAAGATAGATAAACATTGCATTTGAATCATCGCATCGTACATTGCTCCATTCCGTTATGACTTATTACTATATGTATGTGTATGTGAGGGTGCTTTTTATTAATTTTATTTAGTTGTTCGCTCACGCTATGGATAACACATACTATTACGCCACTGTAAATCTGCACTTTCGAGTAAAAATAAGGCACTATTAAAATTTCATACTGCAAATTAACATATGTAGAATATACAATTAAATAAAAAAAACATCCGTGTCTCTTTTTTGTCAGTATTATTTGATTCAGACCAGTCACTTCCGAATTAAATACTTTCCGCTTTCGGGTAGATATAGCAGAAAATCATGCTTTCGTTTGATTCGTTTCAAATGAGTTTGCATCGTAATTCTTCTCCGCTCAGATTTGTTGTCCGAAATGTCATTCAGCACTGATAAATTTAGACTATTTTGTATGTACATTTTCTAAGAGCAATTTTTACACACTGTGAATGAACCTATGTTTCCTAGAAACCTTTCAAACCAGACTGGTAGACCCTTTGACACATTGACCTAGGCCTGCTACGACAAAATGCATGGTCTAAATTAAAATATGATTTAAATCCCTGGCTTTTTTTTTTACCCCAAGACCACTCAAGAGACATTTAGTTCGTGATTTCCACCAAGTATTTGCAGACAAAAAGGTTATTTCAGTGTGTTCAACTCTTTTTTTCTGAAAAACCTTGTATATTGGCTTACGCCGTAAATGTAACGAGCATGAACGATAATATACCCTATTTTCGGAAGAGAAAATGGGGGGTTTCTGTCCGTTCGTTCTTTAATTGCTAAAAAAATGCGTTCATACTATATTTAAAATCTGTGCAAAATCTGGTTATAAGCAATGAAATTTTAAACTGCGATCAAAGAGACCGCTCTAGTTAAAGAAAAACATAGGTTTCAAAAATCAACAAAATGACTCAAATATTTCGTCGATTGATTTCGTTGTTGAAGGAAGATTCCTTTCGACGAATTAGAAAAATTCACGAAGAAAAATTTCCAAATACTGAAAAATATAGATGCAAACGGCGAATCAAAGTTTGGAAAGAATCATAATGACACTTAGCATATTTCTTTCAGCTCTAATTTTGGACAAGGTTTGGGCACAGCCATACTGGTGTACATGACTAAGTAGCATGAATGTTGTTCGGTATGATTTTTTTCCTGTTATATAAGTGTGCATCATTACCAAATTTTATTAAAATGTATTCATTGATTTTTTTAGAAATTCCACAGAGAATGGGTAAATGTTCTCAATTTTCGCCTTCACTTGTCATAATCATCGTCAGTGATATACAGAATGATTGAAATTGTATGTTCATAGGACTATCACTGCAACCGTTGACTGTAGCAGTATAGTTTTAGTTGCAAGTTTTTTTCAAATTTAATGTAGTTTCTTAGAATGCCGTAATTTGTTTGAGGGGTCGTATAGGTGAAAAAAATAAACAAAGAAACTCTTTTTTTATATCAGTGTCATGTCTCTCCCGAACGATGTTAGCGGAAAAAAATTATTAAAAGAAATTTTTCACTCTTTTCCAAAATTTTAACAGATGACAATTTTAATTGTGAAAAGAGGGATCTTTTTTATATAAAAAAACAGGAATGAACGCTATACCTAAAACGAATACCTAAAATTGAATTAGTGTTTGCACTCCTCAACAAAATTTAGAGTAGTGAAAAATAATTCACGCATCTGGTTGCGGATTGGAGAATACTACGCCCGAGTCCAACAAAAAAATTCATGTCTCCTAGTGCAATATTCGCTGAGATAAGATTTCCAAAATTGGAGAAAAGTTGGAAAAGAGGCATGAACTAGGCATTTTCTCCGACGTGATTTTTTTTCCAGAAGAGACAAGACAACAATTATCTATGTGGATTTTCTATGACAGGGACCATATAAAAGTTATTTTTAATACTCATACATATATACAACCCCAAAAATAAATCCCGACATTGCCATTTAAAAACTCTTTGCAACAAAAAGCATACCCTCTAAAGTCAACGATTGCACAGATACTTCTAAGAACAAATCATATCAATCACCCTGCATTTGTTGTGCAGTCTATGCATTATATGACCCACATTCGAATGACGCTCTTAGAGACAAAACCTTAAGAGAAAAAAAAATGAAATAAATTGTTATAAACAATAGAAGGTGCAAGAAAATGAAAGATATCCATCACTTCTATATTGCCACTCGAAACAAGATTTTCGTATATTACACGCTCATCGCTTCTCATCATTTACCTTGCACAAGATATCAAAAGAATCCTTTTTTTTCCCTTCAGAACATGGCATGTTTTTATATTTTCACTTTCCTCTTCTCTTTTTAAACTTGACAGGTATACATACTTTACGATAGCGTAAACTTGACATGAAAAAAAAAATAAACATTTAAAAATTCTAAAAAAAAGGTATCTTGTAGGTGTAGAAAACAGAAATTCACGTGGAAAACAAGATGCGGAAGATCCATTCGTTGCATTTCGAACGGTATTCTATTTTCCTCTTGCAAAGAAAATGGGGTAGTTGAAAGCAAGGACAGGAAAAAAAAACAGGATAAAAATAACAGTGAAAACAGATAAAACGGATATCACCTATCCTGGCAGCCAGTCAGACGGAAAAGGAAAAAAAAATCACATGGAAAAAAAATACAGGAATAAATAGAACAGCCAAGGTAGAGAAATCGCGAAAATAATAGGAGCTTTTTCTTGAGTTTTAGATTTATTACCGTCCCTAGATTTTTTGCACAGGGTACTGATATTCTAACTAAAAAGGAAAAATAAAACTTGGAGCGTCTTTTTGGAAACCGTGTGTTATACAAATCTAAAATTTTTCCCTGTTTTTTCCTACTCTTTCATATATTTATCTGTTTCTTGAAATCTTCATTTTTTTCTTTTCTCATTTGCAATATTTCATTTTCGATCTAACAATAGACAGTTTTAATGTGTTTGTAAAATACTTGCAATGACCTAGATATTCAGAGGCATGGATGATGTTACAGTAAATGTGATAACTCCGTGTTTATGCATAATTATCAATCGCCTCGGTTCACCCTATAAGTTCGACGGATTTTTCTTCCTTTACATACATAAATCATAATATATCTTTACATACTTAACAAGTGATTATGCGTAATTCCCGAATGAAGTTGTTAAGTACGATAAATGCACTATAATTAAGTACGAAAAAAATGCGGAAATGTCACTTAAATAGCACTTATCAGTTTCTCCCGTACGTGACGGGCGCACAACTCATATTTGCTATAAAAATTGAATTTAATTAAAATGAGATTTATACTGACACTGCTCAGAACTATGCAGTAACAATGAGTGCTTTGACACTACTGAAAAGGAAAGGGTCCCAAGGTGACGTCTCCAAAAAGTTTTGAAAATAAACAATTACCGCTAATTCTAGTCATTTAAATATGCACACAAAAAAAAATAATAAAATGACAGCTGAATTATTATGGAACACTCAAAAAAATGAAAATATTAATATTTTGAACGCCAATAGAGGCCAAGAATAAATTTGTCAATCAAAAAAAATCTCGCAACCCTAGACTATTAAAGAGTGACGTCATTCAAACAACACATGATCAAGTACAGCACAGAAAGAGATAAAAAGAGAAACACGGTACCTAGTTTCTAGAACAGAGAAGCTGGAGGAAAAGAAAGTGAGGAAAAGGTTTTTTGATACATATCGCTAAGAAACGCTAGAGGTGGTGAGTAGCTAACTGTTATCATTTTTAATAACTTTTCGCAGGTTTATTTTTTTTAAGGTGACACCTTCGTCCTAACTTCTTTTGTTAGAACTATGTAGCGCTCCTTCTGGTAGACTTATGCTATCGAAACTTGCGTGTCGTGCGTGCGTGCGTGCGTGTGGTATATAAGTCATATGAACCATGGGAAAATAAAATTCAATAAAAAGCGCCACTTTTTATCCTGGTGGTCAAAAGTTGGACTATTTTTGTTGCGTAAATCTCTCTCAAGTGGTTTTATTGAGATTTCCTGGAAATTTTGTTGAGTTCGGGGATATGAGTTATAGATTTTCATAAAACTACTCAGAGTGCGGGATCTTTAATTGTAAAGACTCTAAATATGAACTTTGCATCCCTATCGTAACAGCAGTCTCTGTTGCCGATATCTAACTGTGCTCGCTAAGCGCTGCCTAATTAATCCATGTTCTCGAACTGCAATGGGACTCGGGGTTGATACCTGGTGAGAACGAATACTGTGCCTTTCCCAATTCATCTCCGCAATGACGTCCAGACAGTTTTTTTCCTTAAGCAATCGTGATTATTTCAATAATGGTAAAATAACTTTTTTACTAGTGTTACCAAATGGTAGATTTTTCAGAAGAAAAAAAAAATTATTGTTCTCAAACAACATTTAAATCCATTTTCATTCCATTTCATACCGTGCACCGCCCAGGCTCCATCGACCATTGTCAATTTTAGCCATTGCCCTGGATGAGGGTGACTGGGCGTTGCAACATTCAAATCCCCTAACATGGATATCAGTACAAACCGCATAGTCAAATGCTAATTTGTTTGATTTTCAAGAATTTCTAGAATGGATATTGGATTTTGGCTCACCCTGCATATCATGGAAATCATTACGAACTAACAAAATTGTTCTGAACCCTTGAAAACCAATGGTGAATGTTGATCAACTTAGATATGCATTATCTCCATGAAATTTGATACTGAAAATATTCCGTTGTGCAAATAAAATATTTACCTTTCATTCATTTCCTCTTCACAGACTAAAAAGTAGAAAATGTACTTAACTTGAAATTTATTCTGTCTCATACTTGGGATTCGAGTATAGAATATTCAGTAAATTGTCACAGCTTTTAACGAAAACACTTATGTTAACAAGAGGGAAACGAAAAACTAGTATAAGTCCCGTACGTGACATTTCTACGTTTCCTCCGCTTCCCGTGAAATACAATAGGGACACGAATTTCTTAAATATACGGAGTCTTAACTAGATGCCAGACTCCGTTGAAAGAAAATAATTAGAACCAAATTGTTCGACTTGACAAAGTAAGAGTGTCGTGTGTGTGTGTTTTGTTATTTTTCCTGGTTCAAGAAATGTTACATGAGTAAAGTTTGGTGAAGAAGAGAGTGGAACATTGTTTATTTCTTCAGAAAACAAGTCCATTACAACGGACTTTAGATGTCTCAGTCATGGTTTGGATTTCTTTGGGGAATATAAACACGAGATTCATTTTGTAGCCTCGAATATCTCTCACTCTCGTGCTCGAAAATTTGAAATAGACGGCGCATCGTAACTAATGCACCTGCAGGAAAAATTCATTGCGACCAAAAGAGTGGAAATTAGTTTTGACATTGGAATCAACTGCACTGTTAATGAGTCTTTTTGTGGAATTGCGTGCTTAAGGGCATGTGATGTGCTTAGAAAGAAACTTTTCTTCCGAAACGGTGTTCATTAGATCGTACAGGCGGATATACCCGCCAACGGGTACGGAATTGATTGTGGATAAATTCTCCCACACAACTTAACGTCGTTTCGTAAAACTTTTCCTCTTCCTCTAACGCTTCTTCAAAAGGTTTCAAACAAATTATAGTGGCTGATGATAAATCTAAGTTTTACAAGGTTTGTTCAATAACTGTATATAGCTGTGGTATGCACTGTGTGTTGGGGAATAGCGTTATATCGAGATGCAAACGTTTACACGAGTTAGTTTGAAATTCACTGTGGTTTGTAGATTTTCTAACTGCTTCATTGTTTCAAGCATCTACAGTTTTGTGGGAATTCCTTTCGATATAAGCATCGATATTCTTTATATGCTTGTAGATAAGAAAAAATGTTCATGTCCGTTTTCTAACCCAACGGCGCATGTGTTGGGTGCAACGGACCCATCTTTTTTAAAGTGAACTCTTCCTTTCTCATAAAGGAGCGTCTACATGCTCGTGATAAGCGTTGCCCTTCAGTTGTTCCCCCTTTCATCACGTGTGAAGGAGTGCGCATTTAACGAACGTGAAACTTAGGTGGATTCATCAAAGGAGCTTGTGTAGTGCCTCTTGGATTTTTTATAGTCAACGTTGCGGTTACGGCAGGGTTGTGCGTGGAAAAAGAGGGGGGACCAAAAGAAAATAAATAAAACAAAGTAAGCACGTTGAACTGAAGTCAAAGCGAATAAGCATATATAAACGCGTCTAAAGATGGAGCTTCTCATTCCTTCAATAACTATACACGAATATACGACATACTTACCCCCGACTTTTCGAATATAATTCGCCGTACGAGAGTTACCCGGAGGTGGCATTTACTTTCTCTAGATACTAAAAAATATAATAAAAAATGTTAACTTTGCATCCTACTGCAGAGATCACCTTTAAGATCTCGTGAGCAGAAATTTAGTGTCCCTGGGGTATGTAATAATTATTTTACATTCTGGCATTGAATTAAAACATTTATATGCATAAGATATAAATGCAGATACAAATATTTATGCCAGCAGTTCCAATTAATAGTTCGTAAGTAGGTATTTAGACAGTTAATACGAGAATTTCCATTCCAAAGAGACTTGCCCATGTTCACTGCACATAACACTGTATATATGCATTCTCAAAATTCTTCGACATTTTCTGCCATCTTATTACTGCTATGACTTACTTTTTGTTATTTCTATATGAAATCTTCACGATAGCATATTAAGCTACAGTCAAACCCAGTAATATTGCCGTGGGTTGTAATGTATCTTTTGCTATAATGTCAAGAATGATCACAATAAAAGTTTATGTTAATCACCCTCTAATACAACGTCAATGAAAACACAACCACCTGAGATATAACCACCTTTTTTTATCTGCTATGTTTCCGTTTCGATGACATTTTTCCAAGAAATTCCTAGGATGGAGCTGTTTACACACAAGGGATGAAACATAGAAAACATTCATAACATGTTTGATGCTTTGATCCATTCGTTGACGTGATCCGTATACAGGACATTACCGTACTTTGCCCCCAGCCCCTACAAGTTTTTTCTCAAAAATACTTTACGTTTCTTCCTATTTTATCTACAAAGCTTACTCCGAATCTATAGAATCGGGAATGAGACAGAGAGGGAGAGAGAAGGTAATTTTTGCGTAATCTACGGATTCTTTTTTTTTCTGGAAAATTGCTCCAAGTAATCATTATACATATATTTGAATGATAAATTTTTTCCTGCGAAATTAATTTTCGGAGGCTTGCTGTAGTATTAAGTTAATTGAGAACAATATTTGGCAGTTTTTCACACAATTGGCAACGTGTTTTGGCGAGAATCGCCTGTCTCTCATATGATTCAAATGTGTTTCGTATTTTTCCTTATCAGATACGGCCACCCCTGAAATTAATGTATTGAGTCATACGGAAATATTTTAAACCTTTATAATTTTTTGGTGGCATGCCCTGTGCCTTTCCAGCGTACGCCTCTGAATGTGTGTAAATATGTGTGGGGGAAATACTCAAATAAACACACACCCTTTTTTTGATGAGACCCAGAGTTTTGTTTTGATGATTTTTATCCCTAGAAACAAAAAAAATAATCAGGAATCTTGAAAATAAAGTCAAAAAGTATAAATCTAAAAAAAAATGTATGAAAATGCTGAAAATGATACAGAAATTACGGGATCCGGAAATTTCGCCATCGAAATTTCGCCACCCGGAATTTTCGCCACTTACATTTCACCCCGGTAAGTTCGGCCACAGAAAATTTCGCACCTCACATCTCACCTGCCCTGAAAGTATGAGTGATTGATAGTGTGACCAAGTGATTAGGTGAGTGACCACATAAGTGGGTGAGTGACCAGATGAGTGTGAAATGGACTGCATGAGTGAGTGTATAAATGACTAAGCGAAAGACTGAGTGAGTGACTAAGTGATTGACTGAATGATTGACTAAGTGAGAGACTGAATGAGTGACTAAGTGGTTGACTGAATCAGTGACTAAGTGGTTGACTGAATCAGTGACTAAGTGAGAAACTGAATCAGTGACTAAGTGAGAAACTGAATCAGTGACTAAGTGAGAAACTGAATCAGTGACTAAGTGAGAAACGGAATCAGTGACTAAGTGAGAAACTGAATCAGTGACTAAGTGAGAAACTGAATGAGTGACTAAGCGAGAGACTGAATGAGTGACCGAGTCACGGAATGAGTGGCCAAGTGAATGACCTATGTGTGAGTGTATAATTGAATGTACGGGTGAGTGACCATACGAATGTCCAAAAGAGTGACCTTGCTTCAGTGAATGCTAAAGTAAGTGACCATATGAATATCCACGTGAGTGACCATATGAGTGACCGAGTGATTGAACATATCAGTGACCAAGTAAGAGACCGAGTATGTGTGACGAAGTAAGAAACCGAGTATGTGTGACGAAGTAAGAAACCGAGTATGTGTGACAAAGTAAGAAACCGAGTATGTGTGACGAAGTAAGAAACCGAGTATGTGTGACAAAGTAAGAAACCGAGTGATTGACCGTATGAGTGACCATCACACCATCATTACTATGTTCACTCATTCGGCCAGGGCAGGTTAAATGTCAGAAGGTAAATGTCCAACTCACTCGATCATTCATCGCGTCACTCAATTGGTTACTCATATAATCACTAACTGTGTCGCTCGTATGGTCTGGGCAGGCGAATTGTCAGGGACGGAATGTCAGGGGGAGGGGGCAAAGTTTCCTTAAACCAGAAATCACGTCTCGCAACCCTATTTCAACAGTGTGATAACATCTCGCTGTTTTTACGATTGTGATAGTTAAATTCCCTTTTACCGAAACACGTTATCTTATAAATATCTTTCAATGGAAAACAATTCTCACGATTATTATCTTTATGTATCAAATTACTGCAGTAAAATTTCCAAATACAGCAGGTCATTAAAATGATTTCAGTGCATTAAAATTCGAAAGCAATTCAGAATGGAAAAAAAAGAGGAAAAAATTCCCCTTATATTTTTCCAGGGAATTATAACTGGCAAAATTATCTCAGGGACATGCACTACGGAGCTCCAGATTCCATAAAACATGGATAAAAAAAATGGCAGGATGCACTTTTTTTATGGGTAATAAAATATTTTATTTAGCTGTTTTTCTATTGAGTTTCTCTGAAATAAAGATGGATAGCGAGAACATGATCATGAATAGTTTATGATTTTTGCTCGAGGACATGCTATTCAAATGCAAAAAATAAAATAAAATACAATTTTATGTCCCCTGTAGAATAGTGAGGGAATGGCGAATCGAATTAATGAGTATTTTAGATGGGGGAAAAAAGAAACAAAAACATTTCAAACATCGGGATGTAAAAAATGTAATAATAATAACATGAAGTTTGTTGCGAATTGTTTCGTTATTACTCCATGCTTTCGAATATGATTTCGATGGTGAGTTCTTGTGTCGGGAATATACGTCCATTTCTGCGATGTTTGAAGCCCTGGGCTATTTAAAGCGGGTCGTGGATGAAAGCAAAATAAAAGAGAGAAGCGGGGCAAAGAAATGAAAATTTCATCTACGAAACAATAATCGCGGGTCAGGTGGAGGGGCATGGGTCATGGAGTTCTTAAAAAGTATCGTTGGTCCCCAGGCGTAATAATATTGTAGGAATTTTGTCTTTTTTTTTGACTGGAAGTACAATCAGAAATGCACATAATCACTCAGAATATGAAAGTAGGAAATCCCAATTACATTCCAGACCGCTTACTGTTATTACATTCAAAGTCGGGTTTCTGATAACAATAACCGAATAAGAACTATATCAGGAAAAGCCCCTCGTTTACAAGTACATGCCGTCTGGCTGAACGGAATGAAATGTAAACGAGTATTTCTAAAACACGACAACAATTTTTCTAATATAAATAATGTTTCAAGTGCTGGTTTAACATTAATAACAGTTACTTAATACGTTAAAAGTGCAGATACATAAACAAAGCACTGGAGTGAAAATACCCAAACCGCTTACTCACTGGAGACTCAAAAACGTTGTGTTTGCAAAAGCGCCGTTGTCACAACATGATAGAAAAATACCCCCCCCCCCTCTTGGTTTTAGCCTTTTAATGGCTAATTTTTATGACAATACCCCAAAAACATTAAATACATAGATAATTATATGAATGCACAATTAGAAATTAATGCTCATAAATCAAATGGGAAGGCTTTCTTCGTTCACGCAATGTGTATTGACGAGTCATCGGTATAGTACTTTTATCAGCAATATCATGATTTACTGAATCACTTCTTGTTGCACAATTCTTATCAAGAGCAGAAGAATTCACTCCACTGTCTTTGGCATCGACACAGAAATACAATTATCACAGCTAGATGAAGATACGCTGTCATGACTGGGATTTGAAAGTGATGAATGAGTAATGTTCTCATCAACATGTGCGATAGATCTTTCACTTGCAATTGATTTCCTAGGAATATCACATTTACTACTATCAGCAGTCATAAGAATCATCAGGGCTTAATTGATCAATGTGAGCAAAATATATTTCTCTCTAGCGATGTTAACAATCCATGTCTTGCTTCCCTTGGGTTCCACCAAAGTCCACTGACTCCATTGATGATTCTTACTGGATCGAATAAAAACTGTCTGACCAGGGTGAAAATACCTTTTTTTGCATTTCATGACTACGGTCATAATGAATTTTTCGAGAATCCTGTTTTTTTTTACCCTTGTTTGAACACTGGGATGTGCAACAGAAAATGGTTTTCTCAATTGTCTAGACAAAAACAATTCAGCGCGTGATAAGCCAGCTGTACAATGAGGTGTACCAGACCCGCTGCCCCCCACCCCCTAGTTGCGACCGTGACCACAGGGGATCACACATTGCCGGCGAGTCACAAATCCTGCACCGGCAGAGTGCAGCAGGTGCACATACACGGTTTACAACGGTGAACGGCTGGTGGATTAGGAGCGCGTAAGTGCTTATAACCATCTCATTTGCATATTTCAACCGAAGTCGCTCGTACTAGCTCCACCTATCGGCTGTTTTGAGTTGAATTTTCTCCTGACTTAAAAAAATTCAAGTGACCTTTGATGCTAACCGTTTTTTATTTCGATTATTTTTCCGGCTTTTATGAACTTTTGATATTGGTAACTTTCTATCCAAAAGTAATGACGATACCCATATGGTAACATTATCCGTAATTCTAATAAGTGACGTTGACTATAGTGAGAAATTCCGCAACTTATAGGGGAAACCGTGATCTCGGCTGAAGTTGCATTTCCTGCAGTCTTCCTAGTTAAGGCGGAAATGTGAGCCGGTCTCCCATTTGAAAAAAAAAAGTTACTCCGCAGGTAAATTTTTCATCCTCACTCAGGATGATCATCAGCACGATACTTGCATACCATAAACATTTTACATTTGCAATTTTCACTTTAAAGTACGGAAAACAGACGGAAGCACCAGTACAGAAACAAACAAACATAACTCAGACAACATAAGTGCGTTAGACAATGAACACACAAACAGACACAAAACGTTTCGACATATGTAGTTTTTACCACGGAACCAAGAATAAATGATGCAATAAATCCACACATTACCATCACTTTTGGTGAATGCTACGGAACCTCTACGATAGCGTGGGGATTTTCTGGTTTCTAAATTCGGCAGTTGTGTGTATTGACTGCACCATCGAAGTGAAATTGCGCTTCGTCTGTCCAGAGGATATTCCAAGGTCATTCTGAATCGACTTCAACGCGAGCTAGAAACTGCGGTGTCGACTGAATCGAGAGTCATAATCATGTGGAAGCAACCGCTGCACAAGTGAAAGTTTGTACGGATAATGTCGGAGGATATTCCGCATGATCTTATGGACAGTTGAACGTGGCCTTTAAAACGCCTGTGCTACACGCCTGACGCTTGTGCTACCACGAGAATTTGAAGCTCTGTCCTCTTCCATCTGAAGCGAAAATTTGTGTACTTGCATCTACAGAAACGGGTTTTCTTCCTCTTCCAGTACCAACAAACAACGATCCTGTGGTTTCAAAATTCGTTTTCATACACCGAAGGTTTTTAACATTCGTTGGACATTTTCGAATACTCTTCCAAGTACGATATATCCGTAGCGCAGTTACTGTGGAATTGCTGTTTTGGTAAAATAATTTGACCAAGAAAGCGCAATCTCGTAAACTTATTGTCATTGTGAGCAGAAAAAAACACTGAGAAAAAAGATCTCCGCGAATGTTTCTACGTTTTATAACAGCTTCTGCGTGACATCACATAAATTTACATGTTTTCTGCAGACTTTCAACGTACAACGCCCGTTGGTGGCGACATGTGCAACTAATGTTTCCTCTCCCCCCGGAACAAATTTCCACCACTTCATGAAGTCCTCCACAAAATTTCACACTTTTCTGATGTCTGGTTTGGCCTGTAGGCGACCTTAAAATAGGATATTTTAGTTATGAACGCCCTATATGTTGAATCTTTCTGGTGTGACGGCCCCATTTGCTTTCTTTCGACAGAAAAAAAAAAGAATGATCGAACATTTTGCAACCAGTTATGTTTTGAAGAAAAACAGTTGTCCATCCATTTTCACCAATATCCGTTTACCATACGTCCCGTTTGATCAAACGGAATCTGTACTCATTGTACACCCAAATAGGATTTCATAAGATATAGTTATCATTTGGGTATTGCTATCCGAAACAGCGAGTTCCGATGTGATCAAATTAATCGGCGGGGACTGTATATCGAAACTATATATATACACTCATGTCCATTAAATAAGGATAATTCAGAATCACACGGAAATCGAAATCTAAAGTAAAAATTTCACCTTTAGAATTATCACACACATCTTCAAGAATGATATGCAAATTTCAGGAAGCCACCAGATGATGCCGATAGTACGCCACAATGACGAGAATGTAAGAGGGGGGATATATAAGGAATGGTGGCAAAGAAGTGATATTGTTCACAAGAGTTCTGTAAGGCGCTCAGTGCCATAAGCGAATAGTTATGACACAGAGGACGCATGTGGATGATTTTTTACGTGGTAGAATTATCGGCCGATTGGAATGTGGGCGTACTTAGATGGAAGTATCCGAGGAACTTGGAATTGCCCTAAGTGTCATCTCTAGACTTTGGCAACGATTCCAAGATAACGGAAATGTCAGTAGACGTTACAGTACAAGTTGCCCCAGAGTTACAACGCCGAATGAAGACCGGGATTTGGCAGTAACTGCCAAAAGAAGCAGACGGAGCACAGCATCCGACCTGTCTCGTCAGCTATCTGCAGCCACGGGTACCACAATTTCAAGGCAAACCGTGTACAGACGTTTGGGAAGTATCGGTTCATATGCTCGCAGGCCTGTCAGATGTCTTCCGCTCACGGCAACTCACTGTCGGCAGCGATTAGCCTGGAGTAGAGAACATGCAATGTGGACATCGTCACAGTGGGCTTGTGGGATGTTTTCCGACGAGTCCAGGTTTAGCTTGCAGTCTGATTCACGTCGGACTTTCATATGGAGACGCCATATGGAGACGCCATATGGACATCAGAAAAGTGTGAAATTTTGTGGAGGACTTCATGAAGTGGTGGAAATTTGTTCCGGGGGGAGAGGAAACATTAGTTGCACATGTCGCCACCAACGGGCGTTGTACGTTGAAAGTCTGCAGAAAACATGTAAATTTATGTGATGTCACGCAGAAGCTGTTATAAAACGTAGAAACATTCGCGGAGATCTTTTTTCTCAGTGTTTTTTTCTGCTCACAATGACAATAAGTTTACGAGATTGCGCTTTCTTGGTCAAATTATTTTACCAAAACAGCAATTCCACAGTAACTGCGCTACGGATATATCGTACTTGGAAGAGTATTCGAAAATGTCCAACGAATGTTAAAAACCTTCGGTGTATGAAAACGAATTTTGAAACCACAGGATCGTTGTTTGTTGGTACTGGAAGAGGAAGAAAACCCGTTTCTGTAGATGCAAGTACACAAATTTTCGCTTCAGATGGAAGAGGACAGAGCTTCAAATTCTCGTGGTAGCACAAGCGTCAGGCGTGTAGCTCAGGCGTTTTAAAGGCCACGTTCAACTGTCCATAAGATCATGCGGAATATCCTCCGACATTATCCGTACAAACTTTCACTTGTGCAGCGGTTGCTTCCACATGATTATGACTCTCGATTCAGTCGACACCGCGGTGGTGCATTACGGTGGTGCAGCATTGCTCGTTTGGGGTGGAAGTATACTGGGTTCCAGAACAGATCTGCATGTTCAAACCGGAACCATGGAAGCCCAAATTTATCGGGACATCATTCTGGAACAACATGTACGTTTGTTTAGGTGTGCCATGGGCGCAGAATTGTGTTTATGCATGACCCGTCCTCACCGAGCAAACATCGTAAACGAATGCCTTGAATCTGAGGATATAACCCGTATGGAATGGCCAGCATTCTCACCTGACTTGAATCCGATTGAGCATGTGTGGGGCATGCTTGGCCGACGAGTTGCAGCCCGTCAACCACCTCCTACATGTGTACCGGAACTTCGGAGAGCATTGCTTGCTGAGTGGAGTGATCTTTCCCAAGATCAGATCGATAATTTGATACCCAGCATGCCTAGGCGTTGTACGGACTGTATTTCATCGCATGGGAGACATACAATGTATTAACCATCATACCAACCATGTAATAGTAAGATTTTGTAAAGTAGATATTTTTTACAATTGCTTCAGGGAGCAAAATTCGTAGTTTTTGTGAATGGTATCATACATACACCATCGTTTTTGTTCTTTATCTTTTGTTTAATAAATGGGCTTTATGAATAAGTAACGTTTGTTTTGTTTCTGAACCTTTATTTGCCGGAGCTGGCATTATCCTTAATTTATGGACATAAGTGTATATATGCATGTGCAAATTTCTTTATGATGGTTTCTGTCGGTTGTCACACAATATACTATAACTTGGCCAAACCAGATATGTTTGCCGTTTCTAACTATAATCCAAGATAATATCAATTAATTGATGTCTGAGATGTAAAAATATATATATATATATATATTGGAAGGAAGTATATATATTGAAGAGCAGTCTTAAAAAAGCCAGACTATGTTGGAAGGAAAACATAAAACAACGCTCATGGTTTATGTCTTTAAACTAATTCAAGTACCAAGAATTTGATATTTCCGAAACAAGCTAAATGTAATTAGAAAATCGATATTTCAGTGTCTCCGATGATCATAGCTTGTTTCTTTCTTGAAAAAAAAATTAATGTTGAATTAATTTGTTTGATATGAAAGCATTAAATGGCTCTGTGGGAGAAAAATTCTGCTGATAGCGTTCTAATGGTAATATTGCGTGATTTTTACTCTTGCACTTATTGGTCGGCTTTTTTGATAGTTAAATGGTGGAACTTTCTCTTTTTCTGAAAGACCAAATTGTGGCGTTGCATTATACCAATTTGTTGATTTGAAAATCCCTTGCAAATGATGCATGTAAAGTAATAAAAAAAATGTAAATGCTAAGAATATATGAAAATGCTAATATACAAATAATCCTAATTATTTTTTAATTTGAAACATACTTTTTGGATATTTATGGTGAATGGAAAAAAAATTGATATAAAAACTTTTGAGGGAGGGGGGTTAATTTAGACGTCACTTTGCAAAGATTTCGTAGTGTTTCTAAATTTTGAGGAAAAAAAAAGTATTATACGACTGAAATATCGTCTATTACTGATCAAAATGGCACAACGGTGTAGTTTTCATGATATCTATTCACCTTGTGAGTGATGGTTTGATAGTGTTCACGTCGCCGTACAGATTATCCTCCCGATTTCACAGCAGATAACTCTGCAACCTTTGACTTTAGAAACATGCTTTCATTTACAAAAAAGTTTTCAAATGACGTGCAATTACTTAAAGTTGAACTATTGTTACTCATACAGGAAAAAAAGAAATGAACTAACTTTTTATAGAGTCCTCGTGTGCTAAAACTTCCAATTATTGAAATGTAGATCACGCTCTGAAGAAATCATGACAAGTCATTTCCAAAAAAATCAGATTTTCAAATGCACTGTTCCTTGAGATATCAAATACTGTATATAAATCAATATGTTTTGCCATTGAGTGCTTTTTCAGAATTTAATTTCAATTTCATTAACATTTGACAATTTGCGAACAACGAACTCAACCATTAGCTGCTGAAGACTTCGAAGTCAAAATAATCTCCGTTAATATTTCATTTCATTACAATTTATTGTATATGTTTGAATGACTTCTAAGAGCCACATTTACATGTCACTAAATGGAAGTTTTAGCACGCAGGGTTTTCATAAAAAAATAATTTTATAAATTTTTATGTGTATCACCCATTGGGAAATTTAAGACATTTTGAGTAATGGCTTATTGTAACTCAAACTATGTTTCTAATGTCGACGATTGGAGAGATACGAGCTGTGCAAACAATTTGTCTGCATTGCTTTTACTTTCCTTAATTGGAAATTTTCAGAAATTCAATGAATTATCATAATGTTTCAAGAGAAACTAAAATATAGAATTATATATATATGTTTATATATCATCGAATATATTATATCATGGAATTCTCTCTTCAAGGTGATTCGTGGAATTTGTTCATAAAATTTCAAATTTCAAGCTTTCAATGAATTACAAGTGAATACAACTGTAACAAAAATTCATAAATCAAACTAAAAAGTTAACAACAGTATATTCAGAAAAGTATTTCCTTGTATTAGTTAAAATGTTGGATTATGTTTTCACCAGTCAGCAGATCTATACCGATAACATAAATCAGGTCTGCCGTAGTTATTGATCAAATCTGGCTTCCCAAACAAAGAATTTGGCGTAACAGATGATCTGGATAATGTCCATATCCGTGAAGTGTACTTGAAACGGGTGTTAAGTATCGAACCAATGGATAGATACGGAATATAGAACCATGGAATAGAGGGTAGGGAGTGATAGCAGAAAATTGGTAGTTGAATCTTGTAGAGAGTTTGTTGCACGCGAGCCGTATTCTTCTCAATAGAAATCGATGGATCTATATGCTTCAGGAAACAAAATAATAAAAAAAGGGGGATAAAAGAAAGAGGCGGGTGAAATGAGCTTGTTCCGCTTAAGCTTACATCGTGTGAAATAATTTAATTATAGGTCTAGCGATAATATCAAGCGAGTTTGTAGAAGAGCCCCCTGATGGCCTATTAATGATAATATTGCGTGAGAAAGAGATGGAGGAGCCATTAGGATAGACAGCAACATGTCTGTTCATTTTGTAACTTTTCGCACATTAAATACACGGAAACGTTCTTTTTTTAATTTTTTTTTTATCTTCACTTTTTTTTCAAATTACTTTTGTTTTCTCATTCCGCTCTCTGGGCCAAATCTTAACCAGTCAGTTCATATTTCCTGGTTAGAGGTCTTTGTGTATCTTGGAGAATAACATATCAAGCAGCTGTAATTTAATCAAATCATTAGCATTTCCATGAAGAAGAGATAGGAGCTATAGTTGGCAGATTTTTCAACTTTTGATTTTTCTATATTTTTTCCCTTTAATACTTACAGCAAATGTGACCGATCCTGCGGATAGCGGTACTCCTTGGCTGTAAATTAATCATAGAAACTTCACAAAAGATCGAATGTTGATTTCCTAAAATTTGTTTAAAAAATGATGTAAACAGTACCAACGTGCTCCACATTTGGGGTAAGTGGGCATAGAATGATGATTAGTGGGATCTGGGAAATAAACGTAAGTTAGTTATCACAAAACTTTTATTGGTGTAGAGAGCCACTGTTTTGGTCGAGAGAGTGCAGAGATGAACCACGCGTGCTCTTAAGATATGAATAGAGAATCTGTTTATTGGAGATGTTTACGTTGGAGAAGTGCAGATGTCGGAGGGATATGATTGAAGTGTTTTAAGTTTTCAACCGGGTAGATAAAGTGGGTCATTAATACATCGTCAATCAACTGCTTCGACAAGGGGGACACCAATATCGATTGGTAAGGGGTAATTCCAGGTTTGGTGTCGCAGGCTGTCATTTCTCTAATAAGCTTTTCATTAAATGGAATAGCTTGCCTTTTCGGTTCGTGAATCCTAACACGATCGGCACATTTAAAAAGAAGTACGATAAACATATTGGAGTGAATCGAGAAGCTATCCATATTCAGATGAAACAACCATAATCTTTAATGACAGTATGCATATTTTATATTTTATCATAATTATTGTTTTTTATTGATCTTATTTGGTTGCTGCCTTTTTGATACAGCCCAGATATGTATATTCAACAACCGTATTTTTATGGGGATCTTTTTATCAGCCACCTCGTTGGCAATATTGTCTGTTGTGGCCTTTGTATTAGTGTCTGTATTTCAAAGCAAAATTTCAGAAAAAAAAAATGGTATGCATATAAATTCTCAAGTTGGTTTTGAACATTTAACAAAATTTTTTTTTTCCCGCAATACTACATATTTCTTAATGGAATAAAAGGAAATCATTGATTAAATGTAAATCACATTCGATCCTGAAAGTTACGTCGAAAACATCCATCTCTGGCTCCTACGTTTAGGTCAAAAATTTATTTTGCCCTTCTATCATTAAACGGGAATTCCTGTATATCCTAATTCGGCCTTTATCTCATCAATCGTCCGTCGTAGAGGTATAATTTTAGTTTAAAATAAAATGCTCAAAATGCGTACAGGAACTACCTTGCATGAGTTTTGAGAGAAAAAATACAGTATTTAGAAAATTAAAAAAAATTAAAACATAAAAATTATCATATGGTACTATTACTTTCAATGGAGAAAAAAGTAGAGAAGTTGTTGCCCTGTCTCTTCTAAAGCCAACAAAAAAAAATTTCATATTTCTAAGTGCAATATTTGCTGAGATATTTCAATTCAAAAGTCGTAGGAAATCAGGAAAGAACAGAATGAAATAACGGAAAGCGATTCTTTTCCCTCATATATGATGTTTACTGTTCTTTTCCAACTTCCTTGTTTTTTTTTCATTTTTAAATGTCTCAGTGAATATTGCAGTGTAAAACAATAGGGATTTTTTGTTGCCCAAGAGAAAGATCATTGCCATATTAGGGTATTATATGAAATTAGATTTTTCGTTTAGTGACGCACTGTATTTTCACTATCAAAACTCATACAGGGTGATTTCTGAGCATATTCTGATCCATTTTTCAAATTGAAACCATATCTCTACGGCGAGCGCTTGATAAGAAAAAGTTTGCGCTGCATTAGGACTTACAAAATACCCTGTACGGTGATTGATTTATTGCAAGAAATACGGTAATGTATCAGAGAACTAATGAAGAAACCAATGTGAACATTTCATATTTAGTCCAATCTATCTATATGCGCCGGAGTGGCGTGGTGGTAAAATGCTCGTCTACCACTGCGACGTTTTCTGTCACGGTCCTAGGTTCAAAACCGAGAGGGGCTATGGATAAGATATTCTACCTAATATACTTGAGCAGACCATCGATAGACAGTGCCTTTATTTCCAACCCATATCATTTTAATGGCATTAAATTGCAATATAGCGATATGGCCAGAGTTGGTGTTTGGTGAAGTAATCTATCAATGTGATATTTAATGTTTGTGTTGTCCGTAGTTTAAAATATAATGTTGCGCACATGATACATTTTCATTACAACATGATCTAGTTATTTATTATATTGGAAATATCAACATCTTTCATAATTAATGCACTATCAGAATATCCACGATGAAAAATAGGAATACGATTCTCAATATATGTGTGTTTTCTTCAAAATAAATATTCATCAATATTTTTTCAATTACACAGAAATTTCGAAAAATAAATATTTGATGATCAATTCTCAAATTATTAGCGAAATTAATTAATTCCGGTTTTTAATTATTTCTTGAAGCAGGAAAAATACTCAAAATGAGAACATTGATGATACATAAAAATAACTATATGATTTTTATGTACGTGAAATTAAATTATCAAATGAACGGAAGATTTGAAAAACATTGATCGAGATTAGTAACTTTGGCAATAAAAAAATTTTAAAAACAGTCGACGCTGCTTAATGTGATCACATCGGAACACGGGGGTTTTTGATAACAATCCATTATTGTCATCAAAAACTCCGATAATACATCGAATGAGAGTCCCGGTTTCAATTAAAATAACAATGCGTCCGGTTTAAAACAGGATGCTCCTTTTCCTCCTTCTTATATTTAAGCTTCGTGGTCTGTTTTTGTGAAAAGTGAGCTTTAATAATAACTATAAATCATAGCGTGAATATCAATGACTGATATGCATCTACTATATAACTTTTGAGTACAATTCATCAACTCAGCTGGTGAAACGTTTCACCCGCATTTAACCGCTGTTCTTTCCAAAATTCCCTCCATTTTTTGAATCCGAATATGTCTGTGAATATTGCATTTAGAAACATTAATTTTCTTTGTTGGCCTCAGGAGATACATGGATACAACATTCTGATTGTAAGTTGGGCCGAGCACTGGAGCCGTGTAAAAAAATTATAGTTGTTATTTCGTTATACGCTGTGTTTCCACTCTCAAAAATGGTGCACGGTAATTTTTGAAAGCCTGTTGAGCATTTTTTAGGTTGAATTCGTATCTCTACGACGGGTGGTTGATAAGATAAAGGTCATGCTAGCACTTACAGGACACCCTGTATATATTTGTGTAAAAAAAGAAAAAGCAAAGAAATGAATAACTAAAAAAAGACAAATAAATAACAACATTTCAATGAGTACGTATATTTCCACTCCTCAATGGAACTTGGAGGAGTAAAAACGAATTTTGATGTGTTAATCACGCTTGTAGATGCGTAGTGGCAAATAATATAATTAACGATATCCGATTTTAGCAGTTGTTGCAAGGCCGAATCACGACATGTATTTACTTTTGAATAAAATTAACAATGCTCATTGAGAAACTCAGTTGACATTACGTTGCTTCACAATTTGAATTTAATTATTCACCAAGACAAAAAAAAAATCCCACTCAAAATATAAACATGTCATTAAGTTATGATTTCGATTGTTATATAGAAATTTAATTTAAACTAAAAGCATTTTTATATAAGAAAAAGAAATCAAATTATCTTATATTCCACTGAACGTAGAAATTAAAATAAAAATTTGTAAAATAATATCATGATCTATCCAAAAGCCACTCAAAATTGAACAAAAAAGTACATCTACAGTTACCTACCATCATCCTCTGCTCTTGGCAATTCCCCGTAGCAGGAAAACTCGTATATAACATCGTTATTTCAATTTAAAATTAAATGGAAAACAAAATTGGGTCGGTCCAGTGGAAGACGGCAGACCTTCCTACCCTAAATGTTCCCGCGAAAAGAGTGTCACACACCCAGAATATGAGCAGCCTGACTGAAATGCTAATGCTGATTGGTCTGACTTCTAATTGATTAATAGGTATCATGTACCACTTCCGGACTCTCATGTAAATGTGGGAACGAGACCAAAGATAGAACGATTATAATTTGATAGCAGTAGCCAAATGAAAAATGCGGAAGATAGGATTTAGAGGCAGGGCTAGATATATTTGTGAAGGAGAGTGTTCAGATCTACGATTGATTGGAACAAATAAAAAATCCAAGTAAAAGGCACGACACAATTAAGAAACCAATTATGAAGTAAATATAATATGTAGCTCTTAATATTTTGCTATGTTTACCTTTTCCATCCGATGAGAACTAATTGAGCAATGAACTGGGATAACCATAGACATAAATTACCAGTATTGTCATACTTGCAAATGTACTTTGAGAAGCAATTGCCGTCGTCAGATATAAGCTATACCGAAACCGAAAATAAAAACGGTACAAACTAGAGAGTAGGTATCTCTCGCATGTCTTTCTTTCACTATTTCGCTGTCTCTGTGTATATCAGCTTGGTTGTTTAGCTGTAATCCAATCTGATATCATTATCGTTCTCTTCTCCTATTGCCAATTTCGCCGTCAAGAAGCTTATGATAAGCAGAAAGAATAATAATAATAAAAGAAAGGAATATAAAGGCATGGAGAGAGAGAAGGTAAGAAATAATAGCAAATAGGGGGAAAAAATAATAATAGTAGAAAACACCGTCATTCCTGGAAAATACCAAACTAAGCAATTCTTATCATCTTGTTTTCCGGAAGCTGGGAACTTTTATTCCTTATGTATGTGCGTTATGTTTTCTTTCTTTCTTCCCTTCCATTGTCATTGAAGACATATATAAGAAATCACATTTTCCTGGATGAAAGCACGAAATGAAAGCATTTTGTTGGTTAGAATCAGACGGGAAGTGAGATTTTTCGAGGACCGCGAAGAAAGAAAAGTCCTCGTTGTTGCATCCCCGTGGGTTCCATGATGATGAGCACGTTCCCACATTGAACCGAAGTCATTGAGGAGAAAAAAGGAAGATTCCTTCCATTGGGATTTGTGTTGTTCTCAATATCATGAGAAGGGAACAGAAAATATAAAATGTGAATAGCGAAATATGAAACCATAGAAGTCCTCTTAAGGATATGTAGGTAACACCCTAGCAATTAATTATGTGAGGTTGCATTCACCGTATCCTCTCGTCTAGAATTTTGATGCCGATATTAACTAGACGATAGCGTCAACCCCATTATCACGAAATTCTTCTGGCTATTTGGAAATATACTTTTTTTTCCTTGAAGGAAGTAACATTTCTTTGGTGAAATGTCCTATACGTATTCTAATATTCCCTGGTTTTTTCTTGTGAATTCGCTGTGTTATCAGGACACGTTATATTTTTATCCATGTACATATTTTAAAGATACATTTATCTAAATGTGATTACGTAAATCCACGCTAGTGTGGTTTGGTATTTTTTTGTGGGGATATAAGCCGGGAGAATGTAGCTGTTATGCTTAGAAATTTTTACATTATCCCCCGTATTTTCATGCCAGAAAACACGGATTTTCCCGGCATGCCGGAAAATTCTTTAATATCTATATTCCAAAAGAGTTCATTGAATTGCCGAAATGAGTATTGTAATTTGCGATCCTTATTAAATCTCGCTTTTTCCGGCATGCCGAGAATTGGCCTGATCCCAGCATTGAAAGGACTGGTGTCCTTTGAATTTTACGGCATGGTGGCGGCTTATGCGTGGGGATATGGCATACAGTGGTTTCCCCTAGTGCGCATACTTATATTTTTTCCTGCCCACAGAATCTGCCAGTTATCGGTAGACCATTTTCGCATTGTGACAAAATGGCAGAAAGAACGACGCTACTGCATTACTTGTGATGGAGCTTGCAATTGTTATGCATAATCTCCAGGCAGCATTCCTGGTTGATAGATGGTTTTGCCATCTATAACAGAAGGCTTCTGCGCGCAGCTTTGGCGTCAATGAAGTCCGTTCCACCTGTAGCCATTGGATATAGCAGGCCGATGCATGCGATAGCTTTACCTGATTTTGCAGTATATCATATGACTATAGGTGGAATGGACTTCTTCAGTGACGCCACGAGCTTCTCGCGGAGGCTTTCTGCTATAGGTGGTGTTGCCCTGTGGTGCGTACTCGTGAGGAATCACGCCAGGGGAATCAAAGACACTCATCATGACTTTGAAATTTCATCTCCTAATGTCCCTAAATCGTCAGTCATAATGTAATGAACGACTCCAGTGCTGATGCTCGCCTCGTCTGCAAGTTCACTGATCGTGATTCGATTATCCTGTATCAAAAGAGTCCTCAGTTAATCACAATTTTATTTCTGGATGCCGTTAGCCTTTCAGAATGTGTTTCACTCTCCACTGATTTGCGCCCAGTTTAGAAGGGGTTCTATCTTTTCTTTATCTGTGTGGTGTTCATTCCTTCATCTCCGATGGCTTGTTGAATATTGCGGATTTTTTCCACTCGTAAATCACCAAGCTTGACATAAAATTTGATGTAATAGCGTCATTCAAGATCTTTTCCACCTTTTTTCAAAACGAAAATGCAACGGCGCTCATTTACACTTTCTTCACTTATCGGCAAACTGGCGGCGGCTGGCAGTTTCTGTATAGTAGGTAGAAAAAGATTCACACTAGAATGCATGCGCACTAAGTTCACTTACATATGTACAACAAACCACACCTCCCTAGCTTTATTGCTTTACGCACGAGAAATATTGTCGGAACAAACCTCTCATGACCAGTTTTTGGCTATCGGGCTCCTTAACGCTCACCCTTGGGACTGGAAAGACTAGACAGGTATCTTTTGATATTGAATTGGGGGAACGACGATCATAAAGTCAGGACCAATGCCCTCTCATTCTATTACAAAAGTTTTAATTACCATGATTTCAAGCCGTTTACCAATTTTACAAACACCATGAGTAAAAATTCCAATAATTGAAAAGGAAACATTTCTAAAATATCAAGATTCGATCGAAAAACATGCGTATTTTTATAGAAGCAGCGAGCTCCCACATAAATGTCGTTAGTGATACCTAAGGGGAAACTTCTTTTTTGGTTGAAATTCAACGGAAAGATTTCTCAATATATATATCAAACGAATTATTTATTACAAAATCAACATTTTTTGGTTCAAATTAAGAGGCTCACGTTGTAGTAAACACACATACACAAAAACATCTCTTAAAGGCTTGGGGGCAATTCGATATTATATTTGATCCCTTTGTGTCATATTCACAATCCGATTTAATCTAACAGAATTCAGAGTGTCTCTTATAATGAAGATATTAATTGCTCTAAATAAGCATCTCAAACAAACACGCAGCAACTCCAAAGGTTTCTTTGAAAACATCAGAAATATGCATATATTTAGTCAGATACAAAAAAAATGAGGGTACTACACGTACAAGAACCCATTTTATAGAATCAGGATGAAACAATCATTACCTCAGGCGTTCCTCAATTTCTCGTCAGAAAGATTGACTTGATACTGAATTTTTCAACGAAAGATTACTCTTTTATTTTTTGTCATTCTGAACAGGGAAAGTATTTTTTAGTTTGTATTTATTTTCGCTTTCTGTATTTTACAGAAATAGACGGACTTAATCCTTTGCTGAGGGTGGATGTTAAAGGAAACGGGGGGGATCCGAAAAGACGATTGATGATTTTTCCGTTCCCGTACTCGCTAGTTAAAAATTCTACTAGATTCGGTCTTTGCATATTAATTAAGAGCAACGCGAGTTCCTAATTACTTCTAATTAATTACAAAGCCCCGAAAATGCCTTCGAAACAAAAGTGCTAAATTTTTCCACCCTTCCATGTAAATCTCCATTTGCTTTTTCTTCTAGGGGAAGAGGAGGATTATATTTATATAGGATACGTTACCTCTCGCTAAATATATTTTTACCCGCACTAATGCCCTTGAAGTATGGTCGCCTCCGACTTTCATTGGACGTGAACAAAATATCTAATCAATGCGTTATTGACGGTATTTTAATATGTTCACGAATGGATTCAAGAACAACCGTCATTATTTTGCGTTTGAAGTAAATGTATGATACTTGTTGAATTTTGATGTACTTACTTGTATAGGCCTATTATTTGGAGAAGAGTTTTGCTGCTGAACACTTATTTATTATCTCTAATGAAATTTTAACACAAAATTAATGACTATTTTGTTTGGTTATATGAACACTTTATGTCATTATAAGTATATTTTTATTAAGCATTAAAAAACCATATGGGTCATTATTCTGCGGAATCCTTAAATTTATGAAACATAAGTATAAAATACCGTAAAATAGGGTGAATAGGAACGAAACTTCGTAGAAGGAGAAACACATCCACCCTCTATTATATTCACAAAATAATTTTCTGTAGCCATTTTTTTTTCAGTTCGCTAACACAATAATAGGTTGGGAAGTAAAATTTTGTTGGCAATCACTGCTTTTATGTTCACAAGATTGTAAACAGTGTCAATTAAATTCACAGAAAATAATTAACACGTTTTTTAGACAGATACATTTTTACTTTACACTGGTTTACGTGTTTCGTCAGAACTTAGATAGAATTTTCTCGTTAATGATAGATACAACAAGGTTATCAACACTTTACAACAGATGGCATCGCATTCTCATTGAAAGACCACTCAGATTCAGGAAATACAAAGACGATCTCTCTCTCTCCAGACGTCCAAAAGTAAACATAACCCCCTCATCTCCAACGGAGTAATCTGAGGAGTGAATATGATAATGTGCGATGTTTCTGCCTTCCTATTCACTAAAACAACTAACGGAATTCCCCAAAAAAAAGGATGTCAAGATTATCCCCAGAATCAAGTTTTTCGGATGGCTCAGACAACTTTCTACAAGATAGTGACATTGAACTTGTGTTATCAACATCATCTTTTTTTATTTCCGACTGAGCACACAACTGCAGCCTGTCGCCATGGTTGATTTACTACCCAGTGAGTTTAATAGAAATGAGAGTAACTAACAATGCGTGTGCGTGTATACTGTTACGCCTGATACTGCAGTATCGCCATCTATATTTCAGAAGTGAAGTTAGTGCAATGGTTGAATACTTGTACCGTTGCAAGCGTCTGTTGCTCTCTGCGACAAGATTTAAACAATCCTAAAAAAAGTGGTGCCTCGATGTTAGGAACCACAGAAAACCAATTTCAGCCGAAATTCATTGGTGGCGACGGTGGGGTTCGAACCCGGGTTATAGTCCTGGAGACTCCCTAATGATCTACTAATACATGGTAAGATCAAAGACACATTGAGGTTCTACGTTAGCAAAGTGCTGAACCATTAAAATGACGGATATTTTGGTGGGTTTTTTTTCTTCTCCACCGGTCTAGGAGAGACCGGCAACAACTTTATTTTGGGCACAGAGTATCTATATAAAAATTAATTTTTTTTATATTTTGATTTCAATAACTGCAACATGAATGACGTGCGTGTGTGTGCGTGTGTGTGTATATATATCTGCAATTCCTGACTTCGCTAATGTATGATCCGCAAGAATGACTAATATCTGTCATCGTTTTATTGATATCCCATTTTGAAAACCGTCAGCCGAATGTGGTACACAATATGAAAAATATGTTTTACTATATATTTCTACATTAATAATAAAATTTCCAATGAAATAAATTTTATGTTTCTTAAAACATCCAAGTAATCATTTTATATATGTATTTATTTATATGGGATTTCCCCTATTTGCATATTAATTAGTGAACAACATTTAGTGCAAAGCGTATATAATAAATAAAAGTAATTTGCGTAATGTAGGCCAACAAAAATATTTATTATCTGTATAGACATAAATTTCTAATCTTTTCGATTCACTCACAGAATACACAATGAAAAAACCTTGAGAAAAATTGTTCATGCAAATAGAAAATAGGAAAATAATCAAACTTGTTCCTTTTTTACGATGAGATTAACATTTTACTAACTTAATATACATGTTATTCTTCTACTTACAGTATAATAATTTTGCGAAATTCAGAGGAGAAAACGTTTTTATATAAACTATCTCATTTCCTACTTAAATGCAGAGCACTTCATTAAGCATTAACAATAATTGAAAAAAAAAAGGACAACAAATAACATCTCAACAAATATATGAACAAATAAAATGGATGAATAAATCATATTTTTATGTTTCCATTTCTAAAGGAAATTATTAGTCAATATTTTTATATTAAATATGTAATGGGACATAATCAACTCTAACATTTAAAATATTTTCCAAAAAACCTAATGGGCATTCTTATATGATTAACTCATATAAGAATGATTGCATATTATACATATCGGATATTGCATATAATGATTGCCTCATACCCATGCAAACAGAATGCTAAATTAGAAATGAGTGATTGTTTTAAAGGAAAAGAAAGAACGTATACAGTTCACGCCACTTGATGTAATCACATCGGCACACTTAGGGTTTCTAATAACAACCGTCGAACAATCTATATCCGGAAAGAAATACCCCGTTTGTAAGTCAGGTGACAGTACATCACATTTGTTGGAACGGGGCGTATGGTCAACGGATTAAAGTAAAACTGGACAATTCTAATTTTCTTCCCTACATAATTGGCTGCAAAATGTTCGATCATACAATATTTGTTTTCTTGTAGGCCTACTGGGCTTCTACCCTTCCCCCCCCCCACGAAGTCAAAATCCCGAATTCAGCCATTGTGAGGCGTTAGAATGAAACTGTCTAATGCATAAGCCCCCTCCCCAATTATACTTTTAATGTAAAACACATTTGGATCTATCCCTTCACAAAAAGCCTCAAATGTTTGCCAACAAGAGAGGGAGGAGAGAACACCTAGTATTCTTGCATGCTGCTGACGATAATTTACAGGGAAAAAGTTAAGTTCGCTTTTAGCTCAGCTTCAGGATTTAATAATAATAATAATAATAAACGACGAAAAAAAATAATAACAGTATCCGAATTTCTGAGAACTGCAAACGAATTTTTCCTCATGTTATGATATTGGCCCGTTACGTTCTTTGCAAACGTTGTAACAAAAACCGAATGATAACATTACTCCTTATTTACGAAAGCGACGTGTGTTCACTGTATTTATGTATTTTCTTTTATACTATTCAGTCCAGATTTAGTATATTCAAATATGGTTTGTATTCTCTCTCTGTACTGTATTGATACGAAAATTAAATAATTTATTTTGACATTTTTCGCCTGCAAACAGTCATCGTTCTATGTAGAAACCAAAATAATCTCATTTCTCTGTAAATCTCGCCAAGTTAGCGACAAACATGGCAGCACCAATGCTCCGTATACTAACAAACGTTCAAGAAGTTCCGAGATTTATTTCATTACGTAAGAATGCATACAGATATATAGAACGTGTTTATCCTTTACAGCAACTACCCAGTGCAAGTATGTGCTTTTGAGCCCTTTTTTGTAACATCCTCCACTGCGTTTGTCGCTGTTCGCTTCACCTCTTCGGAACCGTTGCTCCTTAAGCAAAGTCTTTATCCTGGGAAAAAATAAAGAGACGCATAAGGCAAGATCAGGGGGGATAAACTGATGATTGTAGAGGTATCGGAATGTGATGCTTTCACAGGTTATCTGACCCCGGGAGGGACCTGTGATCTGGCGCATTATCGAGATGGATTCTTCACGACTTGATCATCCAAAGATCTAGTTCCTCGCGTCTCGCTGAATCATACAGACGTTTAAGGATTCACTGGTCCCTCCTGATGTAAGATTACCTGTTAAAACATCACGTTCCCACATTTCCACAACCAGCTTCTTGTCCTGATCCCGCCACACGTGGCTTCTTCCCTTTTCTCACTAAAAATAATTTGATTAATTCTTAATAAGGACCAACGATTCACATGTTCCGAAGAGATGCAGTGAGCAGTGACTAAAACGCTTTAGGGTGTGGCAAAAAAAAAAAAATCTTGCAATCTGCATTTGCATCTTTGTATGAACAATGGTAAAAATATATCATTGCACGGGGCGGTTACTTCGAAGGAAACACCAAATAAACAGGCTATATCTGTATCCATTCTTAATCGGCTGGTATTATGACACATTAGATTTACATAAATATTTGGCATGAAAAAAATTTATTCATTCTTACGTAATAAAATAAATATCGGAAATTTTTGATCATAGCAGCATACGAGGGAGAAGATCGTGAAGTTTTTCGTGCGATCCCATTTTTTTGCTTTCCTTCCTACAAATTTCTCTGGCGCCAAGACATCATTCCAAGCATTCGCGTTGCCCCTAAACTCACCAAGTTTTTCACCGATTTGTCGAGACGTACATAAAAAAGCACTAGTTTTTGATTCTACGTAGAATAACGATTATTAACAGGCGATAAATTATATATTTAATGATAAATTGAGAACTAGCTACATAATTTTCGTGATAGTATAAAAGCCCGCCGCAATCAAATAGTAATAATTCAGAGAGAGAAGATATACTTTTATGTACGCTTGAGTATACGTCTTTCAGGTGCTCCCTGTTTCAGCGTATATAGATAGTCAAATCGCTGCTTGTGAATATGCGTAAATGGTCATTCTAAAATAGTCTGCTTTGTGACGTCCTGCATTTTGTTACATCCTTTACTTATATCAAAGACTTTTGAGAGACATTATCCAGAACAGTATGGAAATTCGTTTAGTTATCACGAAAATATCAAACTGATCTGATAAATCTTGCTCCAGGTTACCAGATTTACAACATTAGATTGAGATAGGTTTACAAAATCCATAGGAATCTAATGTAGTCGAATAAGGAGTATGAGTGAAGATTGGGATAAAACTAAATACGGATATGCGCAATGCATGTATGCATTAGAATAATTTGGATTTCAGTTAATGCATGCAGTAATTCAATATGTCTGCTAGTAAGTATTATCGACCAATAACTATTGTAATACCTTTATTGATAAGATAAATTTAATTGAGGAAATTTTAATGAATCTACGATTTTATTGAGAAATATATAATCATGTTTTTTTTTTATATTTCGGCTTTATCTATTTTACTCATTCATTCAAAAAAAATTAAAAATGAAAATGGAATTTTTTGAGATTATTCTCGAAAAGACAACACTTTTTACATAAATATGTCACGTGCAGGAAAATGCTGTTCATTTTTTTTAAAACTAATCTTTCTTTTAAGCTTTGTATATCGGAGGAAGTATTTTTAATGGAATTTTCTTTTTTTTTTCCTGTGAAATATGATTTTTTTAAACTAAATTTTGCTTCTTACGTTTATTCTTGGGCGTGATTTGAAACCATTATAAACAAATTTGTTTCTTTGTTTCTAAAAAAAGAAAATACATGAATCGAATGCGTGTTTTTAGAAGATTTGCTCCTGGATGGTGTATAAAATACGATAGATACAATCATTAAAACATTCAATTCATGTTATGTATAGTTTTTCTTTCTCTCAAAATCATAACATTCCGTGCCCTAATCCCAATTTTTTTTTTCATATATTCAGCATGAAAAAAAAATCGAAAAACAATCTGTATGGTAATTTGAAAATTCATTTCACTTTAGAAGATTACGTAAAAGTAAAATGTTCATGCTAAAAATTTAAATACAAAACAACAGCGTACATCATTAAATTAGCTTTCAACCATAACGAGAAACACACAAATGAATGCTCATTAAAGCAATTATTTGAGATAATCCACAACAAGTAATTTAACAAAGCGAAATACTGTAAATAAAATTATTAATACCTTGTGGTATACATGTTTTTAACACCCCAGAAATTTACAACAGCAATAATAAAATGCTCAAATTGAAAGCCTAAATCAACTGAAAGGTTCTTGAGCATATCGTTGACGAAAAATTTGCATAAAGTAAGTAGACTGAATGTGTTCTGAAATTCTTAATTAATTTTTCCTCTTTGTTTCAAAAATTTGAAACCCTAAAAGATTTTTTAAAATAATATCTCACTTGAAACACATTATTACATCAGTATTTTTAGGCATACTTACACCTACTTGATCGGATATGAGTATGCTATAACTTGTTTGGAGATAGAAATTCCGTTTGCAATAATTTACGTATGTAAATTGCTTCAGCATCGACACAGAACCTCAGAAAGGGTGAAAATCTTGATAGCAAATAAAATTTTTATCTGTCTATACACGTCTTTATTTTCTGGAATCAAAATGTAGAGTCTAATGTACATCTGTATCCAGAGAAGACTTTTGATTCATTGATCTCTATTTTTTGTTTCAGCAGCTGAAGAGCTGAAGACTGTTTAAAAATGGAAAACCCAAATTCTGTGTGTATGTGTGTGTGTGTGTGTGTGTGTGTGTGTGGATAAAGAATTCGGTAATGTCCGTCAAACATCATCGATACTTCGGTGGTTTCGTGACATATGATGATTGTACCTGATGTGATCTTATTACAGAGATTGTGGAGTCGAACAAAATAAGGTGATCAGTTGCAAACCAGCTGCTGTTGGCTCTACAATAGCGAAGAAGGAGTTCACGGCAGAGTTCCAATCAAGATCTGTGCCTGAGACTTATTAATTCAATGCCTTGATGCATAAAATCTATGCCCAAAGCCATAGATGGCCACAGTACAATGCATTCGTACGATATCAGCACGTGTTTTTTTTTTTTTTTTTCATACTGTCGAAGCACTTGCACCTGTAATTTTGTAGTTGCAGAAATGCCGCGTTTTGCTAACCGTAACTCAAAGATGCGAGGTTTACATACATGTCCAAGAAATTCATTCAGCAATTTTCTCGATCGAGTTGATGCAAATTGGCGTGAAAATATTTATGTAATAATCCGTTTTAAGTCACAGATGTTCTAATTTTTTGAAACGACTTTTGGGTTGTTTCGGTGTTTTTGAAACACAGAGGAAAAAATAATTTGGCGTCTTAAAGTGCATTCAATCTACTTAATGCAATTATTTTTCCCGCCACTCAAGAATAACTTCTTTGAATATGAAAATACTTATTACAACTGGACTGTTGATTTTCAATTTCAAACTTAAGCATTTCATAAACTGTCCTTATAAATTTCTAGTGTGTTCTAAGTTTTTGAAACAAACGTGTATATGCGAGTAAATTATGTGCATTACCTTTCTCAAAACAGGGCTTCTTTGTCAAATATGTCTTTCATATCTTGAGGGGCCAAGACTGAAAACTCATAAATGCTCGTATGGAAATGAAAATTTTTCCAGTATTATGAAAAGCAACGAGAGCAATTAGAACTAATGAGACTAATTGCGTCCAAGACCCTCAAGAGTTTGTATTTTAATACTTTTGTATTTTATTCCTATTTTATTTCGTTTCCACAGCACGTGTGGATTTGGATGCAATAAGCTCGTGTCAGTTTATTTGACATTTACGTGAACAAAATTGTTTTTCTTTGCTGCTCTCATTGTCACCCATTTTTTGTTGCCATGACGTTTATATTCTTTTTGAATAAAGCATGTTTTTTTACTCAGCAATTTTTTTTTACTGAAATATGACGTTATAGATATCAGGCTCTGGCATGTATGTTTATTTTGTGTTTCATTCGTGATAAACAATTTGATCGGTTTATGGCGAAGTCTTTCAAAGTTTTCTTTAAAAAAACGAATAAATAGGTGAATTTTTTTTCTGAGAAATGACTTTTAAAGACATATAATCGGGAAAAAAATTTAGCTTGCCATGAAAAAGCTTGTCCCAAGGCGATCCAAAACAAAAAATTGTATAATCAATACTTAAAAACGTATATTTAAATATTTTTATAGAAGGCTTAAATGATTTGAATTTTACGTAATGTTACCTTTAGAAGATTAGTGTAACTCTGTAACGCATTTTTTTTGCGAAACACATCTCTTTCTCTGCAGTAATGCTTACCTTACCTAAACGTTGAGATTGCTATTTTTACATTAATATATATCTAAAAATTTCTGCAAATCAAAACTACTGAAAATATTGCAAAATGTTTGTTCATTTATAAAATCCATAACCTGTCTATCCGTATTTAAAAATATACATAAACGTGTGACTTTTTGAATACTCACAGTCGATGAAAATTGCATTTCAAATAATTATTAAAGTTCATTGAAATTCGAAAAATAGTGATTATACATGCCAAAACTTTTTTCAAAAATTTTTGAGTGAATATTTCATTTTTTATCCGTTTTTAAATGATATACAGCGATTCAAAAAAAATGAAAACATCATTTCCATTACTTTTTTAGAAAAAAATCCTAGGTTTTTTTTTGGAGGGGGGAGTTAAAGATTTATAGAACGAAAATTGGAAGAATTCCCAAATTTATGAAACGTTCACAAAAATATTAAGATGACAAAATATATTCAATCTAGATGAAAACATTTTGAATGCAAAATAATAATTATGAAACTCCAGATCACGTCGTGAGAAGAGAGAATAAGTTTTAAATATCAACTTGATACGATTCCCCAAGTAAATTATTTGGTTTCAATGTTCAGAAATGATTTATGTAAACATTATCTGCTTTATTTAACAACATTTTCAATTTTAAAATTAACAATTTTTAATTCACATTTTTGAAATTATTTTTAACACACATGGAAATCTCATGATTTACAACGTACAATTTTTTTTTCTAAAATATTTTGTTAATTCTTTTTTCTTTTCGTCCTTTAATACTCACTGCTCAATTCTTACTTATTATATGGTCTACTAATTTATTGTATTGGTGATTATTTGACTAAGTCAAAAACTATAATACAGAAGAAAAGTATGAGACTAATTTCCGATGACTATTATCCTAATGACTCTATTATACTCCTTCCGACTTTCTCTTCTAGAGAATAGAAATCTTACTACTTGGATATACATATGTTTTTATAAATCCCTATGTTATAAAATGTCGATACTCCTATTAATATCTACTCGATCTTCTGTTAGGCATAATGCCACGTACTCAATATTCACAAAAAAATATTCACAAAAGAATTATTCACAAAAAATATTCAAAAAAATACATTTCTCTTACCTAAATAATGAGTTTTAATACTGTTACTATTGAAATTAACGCTAGAACGACGAGAATAACAAACTACTTAGAACGACGAAAGTGGTCATTTTGACCTCAATAGGAAAAATACAACATAAATTATTTCTCTTAATCAATTTTTTTTCTGAAACTGTATATATCCCATATCTTCATCACTTTTTTATAATGATTTCGTGATAGACCCTTTTTTTAGTTCAACATTTTTTTTGTGTTTTGTTTTGGAATTTAAGTAAAAATGACTCAGACTATGATGAACACCACTCTTGTGTTTTGATACCTCAGTAGGGGTATTCATCATTATTTTTTCAGCTGTTGTAGCTTGTAGCGACCTCTACTTGAACTTTCACCGATTGCGGAAAAATAATGACGTCGCACTTCGCAATTTTCTGATACGAATATTTTGTTACATAGCAACGCAAGTTGCGATAAAAAATCGAATGTTTTTCTTCGCAGTCGGCAAGCAACCATTGTCATGTGATGTCTTTCATTTTTATGTGTCCGTACCAAATTAAACATGTATTATATAAAACCTTCTGATTGTTATTATGTTTAATAATGGAGCTCAACAACCGGTCCTACAGATAGGCGCCTACACACCGGTGCCCTGCATCGGTCCCTAAACTGGGTGCCTAAACTGGCGACGCCGGACGTGATTTCGAACAGCGCCATGATTTCGAACAGCAAGCTTCTCAAGGTAAGCGAGTAATCGTTTCCTCCGTTCCAAATGGACAATCCGCCGAATGTCGATCGCGTCGCTATAAAGCCGCCTCCATTTCGGAGAAACAATCCAAACTTGTGGTTTATCCAACTAGAAGCACAATTCTCGATCGCAGCGATAACTGCCGATGCTATGAAGTTCAACCATACTATCGCTGGTATCGATGCCGATATTTTATCGACAGTCCGAGATTTAGTTCTAGAACCTCCCCAGCAGAATAAATACGACGCGCTCAAGACACGATTGATTCAGGTTTACGCGGAGAGCGAATCATCGAAAATCCGTACGCTACTGCAAGGTTTAGAACTAGGAGATCAAAACCATCGCATCTACTTGCCCGAATGCGTGAGCTTGCCGGACGTAACTTTAGTGATGACTTGCTGAAATCGTTGTGGTTAGCGCGACTCCCCGCTAACGTCCAAGCTATACTAGCTGCTTCGAGCGAAGGGCTTCCACAACTCCCTTCGATGGCAGATAAAATCGCTGAGTTGGCCATTCCAAATATCTGTTCAGCATCCGATCGACCTGAGAACGCAATCAGCCAATCACTGGAGCAACAAGTCGCAGCTCTGAGCAAAGAGTTGAGTGAGCTGAAGGCCGCTATTCACACTTCACAGCGACAGCCTAGACCTCGATTCCGTCATCGAGAACGGTATTCTCGCTCGCGATCCCACAGCCGAGCCCAATACAAACAAGCTGAAAATGGCTTCTGCTTCTATCACACCAGTTTCGGAGCTCAGGCTAAGAAATGTCAACAGCCCTGCTCCTTCAAAACCTCACCGGGAAACTAATAAGGCAGTCGTCCACCGGCCAAGGCCACGGCTGCCAATTCGTCGACAGAGTCATACTGGCCGATCCTTCCACCAACTGGACTTTTTTGATCGACACGGGCGCTGATGTGTCAGTCGTCCCGCGAACTGTCGTCAATACCCACAAGAAACCCGAGAAGTTGATTCTTACAGCCGCCAATGGTTCCTCTATCTCAACTTACGGTACCAAACTTCTAACATTGAATTTGAACCTCCGAAGGACATTTGCTTGGCCATTCATCATAGCCGACGTAACCCAACCAATTATTGGTGTAGATTTTCTATCGCATTTCAACCTGTTAGTCGATAGCAAACATCATCGCCTCATCTATGGAACGACCTTGCTATCTGCACTTGTTCCATTGCAAGAAATATCGCAGCTCTATCTTTTTGCTTGAACGGTATCGATCTATTATCATCGCCAAATCGGGATATAGTCAAAGAGTTTCCTGATATTCTCCGTCCACACATCCAAACTAAGAAAATTAAAGAACACAATATCAAGCACTTCATTGAGACTACAGGTCCACCAGTTTTTGCCCGACCTCGACGGCTTTCCACGGAAAAGTTGAAAGTTGCGCGAAAAGAGTTCGAGTTCATGATGCAACAAGGACTTTGTCAGCCTTCGAAGAGCAGTTGGTCTAGTCCACTCCATCTAGTGCCAAAGAAATCTGGCGACTGGAGACCGTGTGGAGACTATAGAGCACTAAACAAAATCACAGTTCCTGATCGTTACCCGATTCCTTTCCTCACAGATTGCTCGCACATTCTCTACGGAACGACAATATATTCCTCAATCGACCTGATTAGAGCGTATCAACAAATTCCAGTGCACGAGCCGGATATTCCAAAAACAGCAATTACTACACCGTTTGGGCTCTTCGAATTTCCGTATATGACCTTTGGATTACGCAATGCAGCGCAGACCTTCCAGAGATTCATGAATACGATCCTACAAGGATTGGAATTCGTATTCTGTTATTTAGACGATATCCTGGTAGCTTCTCCAGACGAGCAAACTCATCTCCAACACTTACGTGAAGTATTCAGTCGACTTGACGAATACGGACTGTGCATAAATGTGCCAAAATGCATATTTGGCGTCCCGACCATCAAATTCTTGGGATATGAAATTAGCAAGAATGGACTCAAACCGTTATCCGCCAAAGTAGATGTCATCAAGAACTTTATGCAACCCACTTCAGCCACTTCCTTGCGCCGATTTCTGGGCATGTTGAATTTTTACCACTGGTTCATACCTAAGTGTGTGGACCTGCAGCGACCACTCACCGCTATGTTAGCAGGTTATGCGAAAAACAGCCGGAAACCACTCAATTGGACTCAACAAGCTTCACAAGCCTTCGCCGATGTCAAGGAAGCGCTATGCAACGCCACTTTGCTCGTTCATCCAAAGCCAAACGCGCACATTTCTCTCGTAGCAGATGCATCGGACAATGCCATCGGTGCAGTGTTACAGCAAGAGCATGATGGTGTGATCCAACCCCTCAGTTTTTTCTCTCGCACACTCTCACAGTCTCAAGTAAAATACAGTGCGTATGACAGAGAACTTCTAGCTATTTATAGAGCAGTTAAACATTTCAAATGCCAGCTAGAAGGACGTAATTTTACCATTTATAGTGACCATCGTCCATTGATGTATGCCTTCAAACAAGACCCGAACAAAGCTTCGCCTCGACAACTACGGCAATTAAATTATATCGCAGAATTTACTACTGATATCAGGTATATTCCCGGACCAAACAATGTAGTTGCTGACACTTTGTCACGCATCGCAACTATTGCTTCTACATCACCAATCGACTACGATGCGATTGCCGACTCTCAATGTGACGATGAATTACGTGAACTCCAACAAAGCTCATCATTGAAAATCGTCAAACTGCGTTTGCCGGACAGTAATATAACGAAGCACTTGTTTTGTGACATTTCTACGGGACACATCCGCCCTTATATTCCAGAATCACACAGAAGACAAGCTTTTGAATCACTCCATACTCTTTCTCATTCAGGTATCAAAGCTACTACCAAGTTGGTTTCTCAACGCTTCATCTGGCGCAACATCAAGAAAGATTGTCAGGCGTGGACTAGAGCATGCATTGCATGCCAACGTTCTAAAGTTCACCGACACACTCGTTCCGCTCTGGCCGAATTCAAAGTACCAAACAATAGATTTCAACACATCAATCTCGACATAGTTGGCCCATTGCCATTATGCCAAGGCTCACGGTACCTCCTAACGATAATAGACAGATATTCCAGATGGATCGAAGCCACACCTATGCCAGACCAAACTGCCGAAACAGTCGCCAAAGCCCTAATTGCGACCTGGTTTGCCAGATTTGGCATACCACAGAAGATTACCACAGACCAAGGAAGACAGTTTGAGAGTCATCTTTTCCAAACCTTAAGCAGATACCTCGGATTCCAACATCACAAGACGAACGTATATCATCCTCAGGCGAATGGACTCATCGAGAGACAACACCGATCTCTGAAAGCTGCCCTAAGATGCCGAATCCAATCCCATGCAGCTTGGGTTGACGCTCTTCCATTAGCACTACTAGGCCTGAGATCCGCAGTGAAAGAAGATTTAGGATGCTCCTCAGCCGAAATCCTCTACGGATCACCATTGCAACTGCCTGGCGAGTACTTCTCCGCAATACCAGACATCAAACAATCCGATTTCGTCCATCAACTTCAAAAAATAATGCGTTCAATGAAACCCATACCTACAACAACTCACGGATCTACGCCAACATATGTTCCTACATGTCTACAATCCGCATCTCATGTCTTCCTGCGTAACGATGCACCGCACTCTGCCTTGCAACCAACGTATCAAGGCCCATTTCTGGTCAAAGATCGACGAGATAAATTCTTCGACATCGACTTCAACGGGACATCCAGGAGAATCTCCATCGATCGGTTGATCCCAGCTTTCTTAAGTGACCAACATACCCAAGTGCCTTCGACGTCACCCGTCCGTCCAAGTGCAGTACCAGCAACTGTGACTCGTTCCGGTCGTCATGTCCACTTCCCCGACAGATACTCGACCACGACATTTCGTTGACACTATGGGGGGGGGGGAGTGTGTAGCGACCTCTACTTGAACTTTCACCGATTGCGGAAAAATAATGACGTCGCACTTCGCAATTTTCTGATGCGAATATTTTGTTACATAGCAACGCAAGTTGCGATAAAAAATCGAATGTTTTTCTTCGCAGTCGGCAAGCAACCATTGTCATGTGATGTCTTTCATTTTTATGTGTCCGTACCAAATTAAACATGTATTATATAAAACCTTCTGATTGTTATTATGTTTAATAATGGAGCTCAACAACCGGTCCTACAGATAGGCGCCTACACACCGGTGCCCTGCATCGGTCCCTAAACTCGGTGCCTAAATAGCTCATTCCATAATTTTTAGTTGATACGCTATGACGATTAGCAGCAAACTAGATTTCATCGTGTTTTTTTTCAAGGTTTTTCCACCATGTACTGAATGAATGAAAAATATGTCTTCTAACATAGCAACAAATATCAATTATTTTTGATGTTCCAATCTGTTGAATAATAATTTGATGATTTTCAAAAAAAATAGGAAAAAAATAGACGTTGATAGCTGGGGTGTGAGTTAAACGTATAATTTGTTTCCTCAGTCAAAAGCGTGATATGTGGTGAGAACATATCTCCCCACATTATCCAGCCTGGTATCTTTGGATGTATCCCTTCTAAGTCTGATATCTTTGGAAGTGTCCCTTCTATGCCTGGTATCTTTGCAGGTATCCTTTTATAGTGAGTTTATAGCTTGAATAAGCAAAAAAAAAAATCACTACTGACAGAACCAAAAAGGAAATTAGTTTTTGCTTACGAGCTGAAGAATAACTGAGACTCGAACCTTCAGAAAGATGTACGACAAATTAAAACTCAAGCTATTTTATATAATTCCAAAATGCAAGTGAAAAGACGAGCAGAAGACGGCTTGCGAGAGGTGGGAAACGGGAAACCATGAGGTGGAAAAGAATTACGAGAGTATGTGTTGAGGACAGAACGGAAGTTTCCGTGATCAATTCATAGGACGGTGTTTTATTCCACATTTTGCGTGGATATTCTCCAAGATCCACTGATGGATTGCTGAGATGTTTAACAGATGAAGAGTACAACTTGTGGACAAATTCATAGGAAGTACGAAAAGAAGCTCGAGATAAAATCTCAGCGAATAAACAGAATATGAAGTACAGACAGCTTCGATAAGTGCAGATGTGCTACAATAATGTTTGAACCAGGCGAGGTTTATAATAGGAAGAGAACTGCGAGAGCCATGAGACAACCGACGAAGAATCATTACAAGTATCGAGGACCGATGACTGTTACAGCTGTGTTACCGTACGACACGTATCGGGTGACTGAATTGGAGTTAACAGCGCACGTGAGCCAACTCAAGGCTTTGAGATGTGGGTCAGAACCCGATGATGAATATATTTCAGTTGAGGATGAAGATAAGCCAATGTTACCAAGACGTTATCCGAAGAGGTTGACACGCAAGCACCAGTACTGTGGGGCAATCGGGACGATGATTGCATGTCAGGATGACCGAGAGTAGGAAGCTATTGAGCAGCTGCTGAAAAATAAGAGATGTATCGTGACATTGTGCTCGAGCAACGAGCCACTGTTTTGCAGAATATAAATTAGACAGTAAGAGAGAGGCATGATTGAGAAATAGGGGATATCAAATTTTTGCATTGAGATTTACGCATTTTGAATACATTGAGTTCCAATAAATTTCGTTTTATTATCGTTAAAAACGAAAAAATTTCTTTGAAAAAACCCGGAATGCATCGCTTGAAGCTGCAGCCATTCTTTGGAATTTAACATAACATAGCATGAAATCAACGTAATTGAATGGAAATCGATTCAAAATATATAGAAAACGGTTTGTTTCATGAAATTAAGCACAATATTGAGAGTTGAGTCAATCCTCTCGGAAATTAAATTATAAATGCAATTTTTTTTGAATTTTTAAATTTGGAGAAAAATATTAAATAAAATTTGAAATAAAAATTGTATTTTAAATAAGATTAAGTGAATGGGATTTCAATCTTCTGCGTCATTTCATGAACTGAAGAGTTTGCGTTATTATCAATCAATAATTTTACTTAACTGCATTGATGTCATGGCATTTTATTTTGCTTTGCGTTCAAGCTGTTCTTAATGTATTTCTTTGAAAATTGGCCAAAAATTGTGTATAAAAGATGTACGAAATTTTATACTAGCATAGGATAGTATATACAATATAATTTGAGTAGTAATTAGCATCAAATATAAATTACATAGAATAAAAGAAGCATTAAAATATTTATATACTTCGAAAGAAAAGAAAAAAAATCCAAAAGTAATAGACAAACGAAAGAAATATCTTTTGTGTATCCGTTTCATGCCAAAAATGTGTTCTTCTCGTATTGGCTGTGTTATCTTCCGCATTTTCTCATTCCCATAATGAACATCTTATCTAAGGACTGGGAATAAAGAACATTAAAGGGGGTTTAACAAGTATCACTTAGGGAAACGCTCCTGCGAACCAGAGATAAGCACGTATCACTGGGAACGAACTTACTTTTGTCGCTGCCATTACAAATGTTCGAACATTACTTCGTTCCGATTAGATGCCTTGATATGAAACGGTAAGGATATCCTAACGGAAGTTTATCAGAAGAAAAGGACGATGCAAACTTTTTAAAATAATGACCGTTTTCGACAGGAATTCCGGATACCGTCAAGTAAATTTCTTACGGAAGAAATGGAGGAAAATTTATTACATCCGCAAAGTTCTTATAAAAGAGACAAAGTATGTAATTATTTTTACAAGCCATGGAAATGTGACGCTTAATGTTTCGGAACGTCTATTAAAACCAAAACAGCACTTTTTTCTATCGTGGTAGTTGGTATTTGAGCACTCGAATGCGCTTATTTTGGTTCTCATCAGCAGATAATTTCATAATAAAATATTTGAATAAATTTAAATTTCAGCTTAAACTATCTCTCAAATAGGGTCTTGGTAAGTACTGTATTACCTTATTTATTATCAATTCATTTTTATTTATAAAGTGTACAAAAAATCTGAATATCATCGAAACTAGAGGTGCCGGACTATACGTTTTTCCTATAAGAGCCACCGGCAGTCATTTTCAACGCTGCTTCTGTGCAGCACTATATAGACCTATTTTCACAATGAATTACCAAGATAAAGAAAAGCAAGCGCCATCCTCATGCTTAATCTATAAGAATTTGCTTAATCTCTTAATTTTGAAGGAATTTACTTTGTCTTAACCATGCTGAGTATCTACACATTCTCAATGAACCTGTTATTTAGGAAGTTTTAAGAGCAGATGATTACATGAAGAGTTATGAAAAGTCTAATTTAAACAAAAATTGTGAACGATCAATGGAAAGAAAAAAAACTTTATCAACTTCGTTAGTAAAGACTAGCTAAATAAGAAAGTGTTTTGGTTGCGAATACACGAATTTCTGCAGTTTCCACCAGTAGTCTTTCTAGCTAGCCTAGTAACACGATGCAAAAAATGTAATTATTTAATTTATTTTTTTCTTATCTGTATGTACCTCATGAGTATAATTTGTGTTGTGTATGCTATCAGCAAATGATAAGTAATAAAGCCAAAGCAAAAGCGTCCAAAGCCCACCGCACCGATAAAGCATATACAATTCACATATAGCTGTTAAAATCAATTCTCTCGGTCGTTCTACGCATGAACATTTCTCCTGGACAAAACATTCAATGGCTTACGTTTTCTGTAGACAAAGAGAAATACAAAAATAATGGAAAGTCACCAAAACTTGAGTGTGTGCATCGAATACTTTCAGGATTACAGCGTTTTCAAAATCAAAAACCACCAAAATGACTGCTCTGACCGTTCTACTGTTAATTTAAGACAGTTACATGAAAAAAAATCAAATGTATTTTAATATCAGCTCTAGTGTAATAAATTGAACTTTTTTTGGACGGATACACTATTTTTAGCGTATTTAATGGTGATGTAGAGCTCCCATATCTAGTCACTGAAACATAAACTAGTGAATTTCCGATATCTTATCCAATAACCAGTGACCTAATAATTTTCGCACAGCTGCGTCATAATGAATAGTGATTGCTTATCGGTGAGGCAACACTAATTTAGTGGGCTCGCCTGAACTGTATACATTTGTTGACATATTTCGGAGAAACACGTTTCACCAATGCTTTCCTCACTATATCCTGCTTGGAAATAGTATTTAATATGTTCAATCGTATTTAATTACTCTTGAGATGATACCATGATAAGATCTTCCCGGATAATCAATATTTAGCCATCTCACTCTCTACAAAATTTTCCTCATTGAAATTTCCCATTTTGAAATGTTCTGAAAATTTCATCATATCACATTGATATCCCGAATAAACTACTACTTAAATGTGTGTGTGTGTGTGCAGTATGCACTTCATACGCATTTCTTTGCTGAATTTCTAGCGAATCGGTACGAGTACGTGCACTTTCTGTGTATATATGCGTAGTCCTAACGTATTTATGTTGTGCTCATCAGAGTCGTGTTTGTTTTATGTTCTTGCTGGTGCTATCATCTAACTTTCAAAGTTCATACATTGAACTCATGCACTGCACAACGAGGTAATATATGCAATTGTAAGAACTTGTCATCATATCACATCATGTAATATGTGTAAAATTGCATTTGTAAACACCATGTGCTTATTCATTTTGCTTTCGGTATGCATTAGGTTCACCAAACGTACTATCAGCGTAAGTATAACTGATTTTACTAGACTCATTTCACTTCCATCAGTTCCGTCAATTGAGGAGACTTTACCAAGTTTTAAAATTGAAATTAAAAACTTTCATGCAACCCGTTGTTTAAAAGTCGAAAATAAAGTATTAATATTTAGCTTATGTTTTTACATATGGTTCATGTTTAGTATTACATGGATGTGAGTGGATTTAGGGTAATGTGACCGACACGGGACATCAAAGAACTGCAATGACAATAAAAAAATAACCCAAAGCATAGTACTTAACCCAAACATGTTACTTAATTACGACTCATTCTTGAAGCGAGTCCTCGAAATATCAATATAGATAAAGTTGAAATCAGGTAAATTATATGCATTAAAAATTCATTTAATTTTATATGGCTGTAGCTTTCTGGAAAAAATGAAATTCAAATTCGAATTCTGAAGAGGATGAAGGAGAAATGAGAAAAGTTCAACCGAGACGATGATGGTTTCACTGTCATATGAATTAACATACACGAAAAACAACTTGACGTCTTAACATAGTTTGAAGCAAACATTATCTTTTGAAAATATGTTGAATCTAATATCGCAAGAGTTAGAAAAGAAGATCCGGAATGTAAAGGAGAATATACTTGTTAAGAAAGTAAAAATTATGGGTTGAATGAGTCCCAAAGGAATTTCATGGCAAGCTATTTTCTATGTATATTGTTTCTTTAAAAAAAAAGGAGAGTGAGTGTTTAATTTATCTTTTCTTTCCTTTTATTTTTTATTTTTCAAGCTGTTGAATAATATAAATTTCTACTTTTGTCATACGATATCATCCATTTATAAATTTTAAATTTGTATCCTGATACAAAACGACAATTAGAGTGTCTAAAACCCCGAATTTCGATGGAACGTGGGGGGATATATTGCCCACAAAAATAAAAGCCTTTCGGTGAAAAACCAAAACTCTTCAATTGCTCTATAATATTCATTGCATCTATTGAAAATTACAATAACTGATGAAACTCACCTGGGTATCTAAAATTTTGTCAAATGAAAGTTTAAGGTCTTAAATGTTTTCTTGATATTGAATCTCGTTAACTGGCAAATTGGCAATATTCCTTATCAGGAAATGCCACTAAACCTCAGGTCGTCTCATTTACAGGTGAAGTAAATGTCTTGACGACTGCAGTGTCATAAACGATCATCTAAGTAAGTTTTAAATCAACAAATAACTGGGCAAAGACACGGCAGTTGACGGTTATATATATATATAATACGTACGTTTCTACAAAGTTTGTTACAGGTGTCTAGAAATGACGCCATACATTTTACACATAATACACGTCAAAACGATTATCAGTTCCAAGAGTTGCATTGGAAAAAACTATATTATAGTTAATATTTATTAAGAGCACGTAACTCTGGCTGATGTATGAGACGCAAATAATGCACTTTCATAAATATGTGAACAACATCATAAATGTTTTAAATACGTGTAAACAACTAACTTGAAAGGTACTAATAACAGGATGCACCGTATGCATTGCTTTCTCAAGAGAGTGGCATGTTGAGCAATGAGCGGGATCAAAATGACCCCACCACACCAGTTAAGGGTCAATTCTTTCGGAAACTGCAGTATAGACATAATTCTTTTTTTTTTTTTTTTTGGTAAATGTAACGATTTGGTGGATTTCCCAGAACTATTTAATGGACCTTGTAAAGACAAATTTGCAGTTGAACGACGGAAACTCTGGAGGAATTTTTGTTTTATTACTTATTTGAAAGACTAAAAAGTTACAGTGTAATTTGATATCACTTAAATGACCACTGCGGCTCTGTTAGATCCCCCTCCTCGCCTCTTCGAGTCCGGAGTTTAACATACATGTGCTACCGGGTTTAGCTGAGGAAGCCTGGAGGCCCATAGCCCCCAGTTCACGATAAATATTTCCAACACACTTTCGCAAATCTAGCCTTCAAAAAACACAATGTTAATGTATTGATATAACATCCAAGTTGCTACTGGAGATCCCATCGTCCTTTATTCAACAGCAGCGTCAACCAATTTCTCTAGCAAGGAAAAAAAAACAAAAACAAGTTAACGCTTCCTTGCTCTAATCAGTTTCGATGCTTCCTAACAGAGGCAATGGCCACCGCAGCCTTGGTAGTATATTGTGAAAACTAGAAATCCCAGTTGTTATTTGCATTCCTCATTGAATTTAATTGTGATGAGTTCGATGAATTAAATTCATTTGTGGGAAAAAATATATAATTAACAGCATGACTGTAATGACCTAGTTCTTTGAATTTCTTCGATTTCCATGAATAAATTATTTAGTTACGACCAACTAATCATTCATTACTAAGAGGGAAGACCGTTCTGTTTGATTTTTTGTTTCATTGATTGAATTGGAATATTTTTAAGTAGCCCCTGTATTAGGTTTTGATCGATTCCAAAGAAATGATGGTCATCTAATTTAATGACAACGTCTAGAAAATTTCGCGAACGACGTTTGAAAGAATATCGAAAAAAACTGTTCTGTTTGATCCATTTTCTCCGACATTTGATGGGTTCCTGGAGCTTCCACTTATATTTATTACTATTATTTTTATATATAATTGTTATTTTTCTACGTCGAAAGAAAAGATACCTTCCAAAGAAAAACAGAGTGTAAAAGCATGAATTCTACGAAATACTTTTGATCTCTTGTACTTTCTCCAAAGTTTCTCTCAGTTAATTAATTATCATATTGCCTCGAGTTACCGATTTACTCTAATTGATTCTAAATACTTGGGAAAGAAAGGGAAGAAAATTAAAAAGAAACAGCCTTATTAGTCACAAAAAGAAATACGATTGAGTATATGAACAAACGGACCGATCGAATATGTGTGGTGGGTCAAGGTTATCATCTAAGTCACTGAAAACCTCGCAATATTTTATTTTTTATCAAGTAAATGCATGCGTCATTTCTTCTGCAACTGACTTTTCCAACATGCAGTTATATCAGTTTTGGGGTTGCCCTGAATATGCTTAACGGAAGCTGAGAGTTCAAATAATATATATATATATATATATATATACCTTGAAAAATAGTTCTTATCTTATTCTCCGTAACGGAAGGGTTTTTTTTTTTTTATATATATAATAGGTGCTGTGTTTCCGTATACCTGTACGGAAGTAATACCTCGTGTAACGAAGATAATTCTTTCCGGAATCACATTTGTTAGGAGAAACGCGATTTCCTATATATTTTTATGCAAAATCATCTATTTCGTCCACGGTACCGTACAAAATCCAAAATTTAAATTTAAAGATAAAATTTGGGCCAAAGCTGCTGTTGACACAAGCCAGACGAGTTTGTAGAATTCATCCATCCGTTTGTGATTTGGTCAGATTGTTTCTAATTCAAGCAGATGGGGAAAAACAAGCTCCTGGAATGTCTGGACTATTCTCCTCGTTGATAAGAGTCTTACACTGAAAGAACACGTGCCCTATATAAACCTAAGATGTTTTTTTCATTTTTTAAAGCATTTTCCATTAGCTGAATCTTTCATTTCACATGGAATAGTTCTAAAGTTTTCAGAAAGAGAAGTGAAGATACACCTTGAAAAAAATTCTAAGGTGGATATGAATTTTATCTGGGTCGAATGACAGTAATTATGATAATGATTGATGTGAAAATGAAAATTCAGCTCACGATTGACTGCTTGTTGATCATTAAATGTCATCAATTAAGTGTTAACACGTCCATCCATATCAACGAAAAGGTTTGTTGGCCGAAACCGTATTCGTTAGCCGAGGCAAAAAAATCTTGTTAAAGCACTTCGTTAGCTAGAAAATCCTTAAGCCGAGGCTTTCGTTAGCCGAGATATCACTGTATTTTCTCGGTACTTGGCGAGGGTTGGATGCATTGTTCTGGTGCTAGTGGGAGGGTTGCTTGAATCTCTCTGCTGAATTGCTGCTCGCAACGCTGTAAGCAACACAACCTTGTAATTCAACCAAAAAAAAACTCAACGCTTCGTTAGTAAAACAGTGATAAATAGTCTCAATTGCAATAGACCGAGATTGTGAATGCCTTCTCTTTCACATATTATTCTGATCATCCCGTAGGAAAAATATGATTTTATCTAAATTTCTCATAAGCGAAGAAAATCAAATACCTCATTCAAAAACAAAGAAAAAAAACAGTGGAGTAATTTCGGTAAGCTGGAAAGCATTATGTATAACGCCTTGTTTTCCATTATGGTTCTTTAACCAAAAATATTCGTTATCACGCATGTATACATATATTAGTTGGATCAAAATGCTCTAGATGCTCTACAAATTCGATCACCAGTTTGTTCGTATATGTATGTATATTGGCTACAAGTTCGTTTCCTTTCATACAGTCGATCGGATTCCATTAATTAGTTTTGCGACTAAAATGTGAAAGTGGAAATTCAGCTGCTTGTCAGAAAAGTAATTTAAGCTGGCGTATGTTTGTGTGTTAACTTAGAAGAGAGAGAGAGAGAGAGAAGAGAACTGGGAGAAAGAGAGAAACTTTACCATAATATCTCAATATCGTGAGGAACCATTTTTCATCCTCTAGTTTTGCATCGATGGGTCCGTGGCATGACAGGGTTATTGGGGGAGGCTTCTGGTTTGTTTGGGACTTGTCATCTATTTAATTTATCATTGAACTCACTGAGAGAGAGAGAGGAGAGGAGAAGAAGAAGAATGGAGTTTTCTAGATTTCTATAGGGAATTCCCTTATTGAATTTTTATTATGTCAGTTATCTTTCCTGTGTAATGAGCTTCATATTAATCTATTGATAACAAGGAAAAATATAGTTAACGATTGAATTATGATGGAAAAACTAAAAATCTTGATGTGCGAATGCTTTTTTTTTTATAATTCGTGAGTGTAGGGAACGTTAATATTTCAAAACATGGTCATTGTTATGAATACCCTGGGCAAAAAATTACGAATGATTTATGATTGATTTTATCTTATTATTCGTGAACAATACTATTGACTGGAATGTTCGATACCATTATCATTTCGTGGAGAAATCTCCGAATGCCAAACTGCTTCATTTGAATAAATCTTATAGAACATATAGTACTAGTTCAAATCTCTAGTTAATTAATACGATTAAATAATCGACGTTTGGGTGTACCCAAAATTCCAAAACGAGCACGGCTATACGCGTTTCGGAACTATATGAAGTTCCTTCATCAAGAACAGAAACAAAGAAAGAAACTATTGAAAAAAAAACTCCTTATAGCGGAAGTTACTTCTCTTGTGGATTTAGATTTTTCCGAATATCACACCTACTTCAAGGACTAGATAATTTGATGCATTTATAGTGGAAGCTGGAGGCGTACGTAAGGAAGAGTGTGCAATAGAAGTGTGTTAGCTTCTTCCAAAGACTATTAAAAGCATTTGTGTGTGTTTGAATATTTTTATGCGAAAATAAAAAAATACCAAAATAAAATTCCTTATATGCTATTGTTTATCTATTTATGTTGACTTGGATGCTGTTTTATCAGTTTGTAAATCGAAATTTATCCGTAAATCGGAAAAATCTATCTTGTATATCGGAATTTCTTGTCCCCCCCTCAACTTTTTTTCCCTCTTCAAAGATCGATCCCGTGTATACCTCTGACCTCAGATAAATTTCATTTCACATTAGGCAGGAATAGATACAGGCATCCCTCACTTTACGCGATTTCTCTATAGCGCGATTTTAAAAAATTGATTTTAGGAAGTCTAACCTGCAAAATTCAAAGCTTGAGTTTGAGATTAATCCTGGAAATAAGCTAGCGACTATCGACGATGTAGTTAAGTCTTTTGATTGCGAAATACGTTAAATTTCATGATGTAAAGCTGAGGCAAATAGGAGACAAAAATTCTCATATAACACTCATCATATATCTCTAGTGAACAACGTTTGGTAACACATTGGCAATGCCATGGAAAATTTAATCGGAAAAAGAGGTTCCCAGAGTGAAACTAGAATTTTCCGATTTGCTAGAAATATGAGGAATTCTCTGGCTTTGCTACTAAAGTTTTTGTAAGGACGAAAGATGTTGTTTGTCAGCTGAATCTCGAATGTTTGATTAAAAAAGTGTTATCAACTTATTTCGTATCAGGCTCTTCAGGAGAAGGAAAGCATCCGCTCTCACTTGAATTAATCAGAGGTGGTCACTCATATAAGTTTGTGTAATTGATATATTAAATAAAAAGTTATTTTGCTGTTGGATTCAATTTTTTAATCCATCTGAAGAAAACCAATTCCTTATCCCTATCTTTCCCATGTTAATTTCAACTCACTTTACGCGATTTCGTCTTACGTGGCTATTTTTCGAAACCAATTAATCGCGTAAAGCGAGGAACGTGTGTACATGATAACAATGACAATCGTAAAAGACGTTTGGATGTAGCACGTGCATCCACGTGCGGCTATGCACACAAATGTGCGTCATTTCGCACCTTTGTGTTTATAATAAACCAAGCATTGTACCACGACAATAAAATAGGACAAATATCAATTATTTTTAGAAATTTCTAAAATTTTTGAATGGATATGTTGATATTTCCATACCTGTGCAGCTGTTTAATAATTTAATGCAAAATTTGTCCTTTTGTATATATAACGTCACGCATATTGAAACGTATCCAAAACATTTTTGTACACATATTTTCACATCCACGTTTGCTATAAATAATTATGATTTTAATGTACGAATGATTAAAATTGAATTTAATGTAAATAAATGAATGGTTCTCATTTATTCAATACGAATACAATTTTTCACAGACGATCTTATCAAAGCTTCACAAAATTATCTTAAAATGAGAGTTCGGAGAAAGAGGCATAGATTGCATAGAACCGTGGAAACATCGATAATGGCACCATTCCCTGTAAGAAGATGATCGATGTGTAATTTCTATCAACTCATTCTTTTTTACAAATATAAATGAAATAGTTTTCTTGGAATATAACGGAACTTTCTTATTTATTTTTCCTAATATTTCTTTCATTTGCACACGAAACAATTTCGTTCCATACCTTGTGGAAGTGTTTTCTGATGGTTGCTTCTCACGCCCGTGTAACAAACAATCTACACGAAATACTATTCAATTCTATTCTCCCCCTTATTCTCATTCTTGGTATAACTAAATTGTACATTTCGTGAAAAATAAAATGAACTTTATTACTGAGTTTTTTATGCTTGTAATTTCTTATTTCATCGCACTCTCGTCGCGTGGTGTTGAATTTTGAAAAAATATCACGAAGGTTTGTGTAATTTAAATGGTTTGATGCAGATGGAAGAAATGAAAAATATGGATACTAAAAACTGAATTAAAAAAAAAATATATATATGTATGATTTAATACATACCTCTTTCTTTCAACGCCTTTCGTTCGATAGCATTTATTCATGTTTGTGCAAATAAATGCAAATCGAATCGATAGTCAAATATCTTTCATGCATGCAATTTTCCTCCTCTTCCTATTTCTAATAGAGTTTCAAGCGAAGAAATATTGAAATATATAAAAGAAGGTTGATATATATGGGGTTTTTTTTTCCGTTTCTCCTATATACATATTTACTTTGACACATCGCAAATATGCATTGAATCATTATACCAATACTTTCGAACTTTATTTGTAAAGGGGAGATGAGTACAGTTAAAATCAATGCACGCGGTGTTTCCTTTGAAATAACTATTCTGTGGAATTATAGACTTCTGGCAAGGTTCATACAAATAAATAGATGCATATATTTCAAAAGTTTTTATTTTCGGTTTAATTCTTGAGCGCTCTGTCGCTGCTTTTCATCGGAACTTGGAAAGCGTTACTTGTCTGAATATAACATTCTCGTACTTGCACAAACTACTTATTGTTCTCACTCCTCACTGATTTTGGAAGATAAACGGTTCTTGAATTTTAAAGCGGTGCAAAGGTGAGACCAGATCCTAACAGTGATCCTCAGCCGTGCATGCACCTCATAAACATTCCTTTGAGGAATTTGTAATGAATTGGTTTTTGCTGAGAAGTATAACACGGTGATGTGAATGCCGAGGGCGGCATGACGATGATGATAATGATAATCTCGAATCATATATATGCATATACTGTAGATTAGTCAGCTCCATCATTGACGCTGGGGGCCTCAACGATCCGCCTCTCCGTATGTCTGCCCATGCTCAATGGGCCCATGATGTTTGGGTACCAAAGTTGAGATTATTGTTTTGGAGATTACGTGTAATGCGTTGAAGATGTACTTCCATCTGCGGGAAGTGTGAAATCGGCTGGCTTGAACCTTGGACCTTCACTCGTGTATCGGTATGCCATAGATGAGACTTTAACAGTTCAGACCGCCATCCTCCTCCACCATCGCTCTGACAATTGAATGTATGCTCCGGCCTCTCTTCAAACTGCCAATTGAATGCAGTAGAGCATTGAAGCCATGGTTGGTATAAAAAAATAGGGTGGATGGCAATTTAAGAGTCATCTCATACCATCTCTAAGACAAATATAGAAATGTAGCTACGACAGTACATCTTTGCCCCGGAAGTTACCAGCCAGTCAACAGGAACTAATATATATCACATATTGATGATAATTGATGCTAACTAATTATATGTAATAATATGATGTAATATGAATACATAATATCGTCATACGATGAGTAAGATGCTAAAAGTGTAACATGTAAATAGGGATGTGATTACTGCTATATAAATATGATAATGCAGATAAAAATATAAATGATGAATAATATTTTTACATGAGTTAAAATAGGAAATATATATAATATCTGCAATACATGAAATATTCACAAAGACATGTGCGGTATATGAATTCTGGCAGTACCAAAGGGGAAAAAATAAAAATTAGTCATATAATCCCAGTACATGCCAAATACCCGGAGAATCGGGTCTGGATATCTGGAGGAAGTTTTAGGTTTTAAGTTAGAACTTTAGGTAAGTATAAAGGTATCATGCTATTATAATTAGATATTTTACGGAGATGTTCTCACATAGTCAGAGTTAGAAGACAATCATAGCAGTTTCAGCAGATCAGCTGTCAAAAGATCCAGCAGTCTTTTGACATACTATTTCGCGATCATTGCAATCTTGGTATCTATGCGTATATGCTTATTTCTGATGAACCTGGTAAAACTTCTGACTCAACAAAGGAACTAACTCAACCATGATATCTTAAAGAATAAGAATGTTTCCAAAGAACAACGATATCAATCGTTTAATCCTTTATTTGACCGTGTTGATCACAACATCGCATGTTTTTTAATAGTGACTTTTTTGTATCATGTAAGAGTATTCAGGGAACCACATTTTCACAATACAGACTCTTAAACATTTTTCTCCTATGGATATTTCAGTGCTTTGTTAATAGCTTTGCTTAGAAGCGATTGCCAAAAATTTCGGATGATCTCTGTTTCACGAATCGGTGATAAACATGGTAGCCTTGTCCTAACCTAACCGCGTGTTAGAAAAAGGAAGGAAAAGGAAATAAAAAGTAGAAAATTTACGAAAGAAAACAAATGAAATGAAAACAGTATACTGCATTGGTATGAGAGAGAGAGAAACTTATCACTTATACACTAACCTCTTCATCCCCCCCCACTTCTCTGTTATACTTACAGATAATATAGTAGGTATGAAGTAGATTTATCTTTTCACGTCTTATATGTATAAAGTAGAAGTTTTCATTACAGAGGAGCAAAAATAACTACATTTTTCGTAGGGTTGCAAAAAATCTTCGAAGTAATGAGAAGAGAGGAAAGAAAACTGAGAAAACTTTAGAACTTTTCTGAATTTATTCCACTTGCATTTGGATGCAATATTACGCTCTTCATCGTGAAAGGGTGAAAGGGATAACGAGTTAATAAGCTTTGTCCACACATCAGTCCGAGTGTACGGCCTTCTGGAATATATAATATTAAGTACTAATTGTTTTCCTCATTTTCAGCGTTCACATGATTTTTCAAACCATATGCGCATTTAATCGCAATGTATTTGATATTCACTGAAACAGAGCTTTCTAAAATATTTGCCGGACATTGAATCACAATGTAGGTAGCGGCTGCTCAAGACGGAGATAAAACGCATTCATAAAGTCTAATGGGGTTAAAGGGAAACAATTGGGCAGCTTGACAAAGAGACTCTGAACTATAGCTTAGTAGCATACCGGAGTTTGCTCACTGACCAACAACGCAACATTTACACAAATAACAGTCTGGAAGTTCGCAAAAGGGCTAAAAGCCATGCAGACGGCTACTCGAAATGTAAATGATATATCATGAGACAAAAGGTACATGCCACACTGTCCAGACGGTCGCTTCGAATCGGTCACTCCGTGAGCTAAAGTGGGAATAGAATATATTCAAAAACCTAATGCATCCCTCAGATACTCGTACCAAAATTGCAATGCACTATCAGTTACTAGTAACGAATGAAATTCCCGTATGCTCTACGCAAATGTGGGGTACATTGTGGGGTTATCGAAATTATACTTCCCTATATATCAGGGGGGGTGCACAAAATTTTCAGTTCACGGGCCAAGAACTCTATTTATGACCATATCATCCGCATTCCCCGTAACTTTGGCTGTGTGTATTGTGTGCCCCAACATTTTTCTTTAATGAACTATCCCATTTTTCCCTTAATTTCAGCAAGACTTAATTTTTAAAGTTTTAAATACTATGAAACTTTCTACGTCTGTATATATTGAAGTTTTTGTTTTAACTGTACTAAATATATTTTTAAAATAGTTTAATATAAACTGCTGGCAGGCATTACACATGCTAATGTGTTTCAGTAAAAAGTTTTTTGTTAAATAAGGAAAATTTTCTCCAACACCACTTATTCAAATGTCTTGAACTTTTGTGTGTGTCTCAACACCATGGCGTTACACAGTTTAACAAGACTTTTTTGGATTTTAGTGTTACATAAAACACGAGAGATGCTCCATATTTCTTATAAAAATATGAACTTCAGAGAAAAGTTTTCACATTATATATAGGCATTTTGCAAAGCTGTTCGTATCCTGGAATAAGCTAATGTTTGAATTCCCCCTCAAGGAAATTTAAACTTTTCTCTCCCTCACGTAGAAAACCGGATAGAACCTCGTACATTATCAAGCAAATTTTTCACGCATCACATAAACTTCTAGAACCACTTTAGAATACCTCACACTCTATACACTCCGAAACCTGAAGTTTCATCCCGAGAAATACACTCCTGAATAACTTGAGAGAGACTCCTGGATAGTTTTCGAAAACTTCTAACCCAACTAGAAACCACCATAAACACATAGATCCCTGTTGGAAAGATAAAAAATAAATAAAATAAAAAGAATAAAATAAAGAGGAACCTTCGATCTTCTCCCGGGTTCACTCTTCACGTCCTTTTCTATTTACTAGTCATCATCATCCAAGAGCTCAAATATAAGGAAAATCCTCGAAATATTTACTCAACCGAGAGTGCTTAAATGCGTGTCGAAATTAGAAGCGGCCTGGAAATAACTAGAGATCCAGTGGTGTAGTATCTTCAGACTACCTATACGTATGTGTGAGTGAGTGCGCGAGTGTGTAGCCAGAAACCAGGCTCCTCAACGAAGTAAACTTCATTCAAATCCCAGAGGCGGAACAGAGGTGCTTAAAGTTTCAGGAGTGCCGTGGAATAACACACACACACACGCATACAGCGGTACAGCGAGAGGATGTTGCCTCTAAGTGCGGGATGGTTGGCTGAGTGTTGGGAATCATCGAACAAAATCAATTCTCGTAGCTCATTTAATACGGACGGATGAAATGGTTTTTAGTTCATTTTCCCTCCCGTTCCTTCCAACAACGTTGTTCGCAAATGTACGGCAAACCAAAAAAAACGAAGAGAATTTGGCTTCTTTTTTTTACCTCATACTTCTTATATATATATATATATATATATGTTGCCAGTAGGTTGTGCATTGGAATGCTATTGATTATTCCTTGTAACCACGGTAATATCATCATGGGGTTTTTGAAACAAAAACCTCTCTCTAGCACTACATCGAATGTGAGACGCCGCATTCGTACGTATGATGGTCGGTATAAGCAAAGTGAGCTAGTACATATCCTTGCCTACACTGCTCCCCCCCCCCCACCACAAACCATTTACCTCGTTTCGTTACGGATGACGTTTGGAATGAAATGTGTGGGCGTTCCTTTCTATATGAGTACCATCTGGAACTGGAACCTGGAAATGTAATTAGACTAGTTTTTAATGGAGTTCCATTGCGGGATGAGTAAAAAAAAATACGGTTTCAGAGTGGTGGTAAATGTGGTAACTTAACGTTTTGGTGAAAGAGTTTCAAAAATAATGTGCTATATCTCGTATAGATATTATTTCTAAATATAAAGTCTAAATTTTTTGAATATGTTTACAGGACGTGGTGATATTTGATATCGAAAAACTTAAAATGAACGGTAGAAAATAAATTTTTTGTACAACAAACTTGCTTCAATAAATTTGATTAGTTAGTACTAACAATTAAATATTAATAAATAATTGGTAATTGTGTAATTGGTAATTGGTAAATATAACTGGAAAACTATTAATTAATAATTTTTCATACATTTTTTAGTGTACAATTGATATAACAGCAACATAATTGCACCCGGAATCACAAAATAAAGCAAGGACAAATTCTCTATTCTCAACTCGTTTACATTAATCTTTATTTGTAAACATGTATACAGGGTGCGCAAGAAAGTTCCTTTCTCATAGAATAACTCACGACCACTTCCATAATTGTAATTGGGAAAGGTATCCACATAGCGTGCAGATCTCAGATACGCCATTCATATTGTAAGGGTTTGTATGGTTATAAAAATAAAATAAAGAACTCTTTGGTCACCATGTCCTAAAAAACTCAAAAGCAAAGCTCTTGCCCTGTCTCCCCCGAAGCCAAAAATTGTTTTAACTGCGATATTCATTTAGATATTTGAAGTCGAAAATCGGAGAAAAGTTCGGACAGAACAGCATAAACTAACGGACGACGCTTTTTTCCCTCGTGTATGGCCGGCCTTATTTCTGAACTTTTATCCGATTTTTACATGAAAATATCTCAGAAAATACTGCACTTAAACACATGAAATATTGTTTGTTACCCTCAAGAAAGACCGGGCAACAACGTTTAATTTGGGCTATTTAGGACAGGTGGACAGAAGAAAAATTATTATTATTATTTTATCACTACATGACCACTAACAATATGAATGACATGTATGAGGTGTACATGTTATTTGGATATTATTGCTAATTAGAAGTATGTCTCTAGGATCAACGTTTACAAGTTATTATAGGATAAGGTTTCCTGTGCACCTTTTATACATATATACCCCTTTACATACCGGTACATATTATTTTTCATTTAAATACAAGTCCATACGAATCAAAATAAAATCATGAAAAATCAGAAATATAGGTACAGCAATAGGTACCTAAACAATTTTTATACATTTTTTGCTTCAAAATACATTCCCTCATATGATATACAATGCCCTAATCGCTCAATCCACTTTTCAAAGCTCGCATAGAGAAGCCCTTTTTCTAGAAGCTGCTCAATAAACTCCCCCTCCTACACGGGAAAGTGAAATAACGTCAACATCTTCATTATATTTTATACGATAGAGCTTTTCCTTCAACATCGGAAACAGCCAGAATGGTTTGAGATGCTCACTGTAAGGGGATTTGTGACATGATTTCAATATTTCATTTGTATTCTATGTTTCAGTTTCGGAAACCGATATGGAGAAAGCGTCGTGTACTGTGGTAGGAAATGAGATGCTACATCACGGTAACACTGCTTCCATGTCGCTATTCAGCAATAACTTAGGAAATGAAACCACGCTGTAACGAAACTCGATACAACGATAAATCCCTGTATAACGATATTTTTTCAGGATATTTCGAAACTGATATGACAAACAAATATGGATAACGTTATCCATATTTGTTTGTCACTATTAAATTTCACAAAAAAAAACATTTAAATTTAGATTCGCCACTTGTCGTACCAACTGTTATAATAGTGACTGTCGCAAAACTTTCTTCAATATCTTACAAAAATATTTTTCATAAAATAGAGATAGAAGAAGATACTTTTTTATTATTTATGAAGAAAATAATCAGAAATTCTGAATTTTTTTAAGAAATTCAAAAATTGATAGTATTGAGACATTCGACTGAAAATTCATTCACTAATATTCCTCATGAAAACATCTCAAATATTTGTGAGAGTTTATAATTTTTTTGATGAAACACTTTTGAATGACACTTTGATGAAAACTTTTGGAATAATTTGGTAAAATTTTGCATCTTGAACTACTTGTATAATGGCACCGATGTCTTTAAACAAATCAAGGATGTTATATAACCATGGGCTCTTGTTTTCCTAGTGGTTTAGCAAATATTTTTTTACATTTCTATGAAACAAATATTTTCGCTGAATATAAAATCATGGGTTTTAGATATATCCATGATCTGATTATTTTTAATATTGAAAATTGTCTGGAATTAAATGGTAATGTTTACCCTACGGACTGGGCACTGAAGAGAAACAGTCATGACCCCCCTTCAGCGGATTCCCTTGATCTTAAAATTTGTCTGTCTAATAACATTGCTTTTATTGTAATTTTTGATAATAGAAAATAATTCAAATTTAAAGTTAAATTTTTCTTTCTAATTTCAATTCCAATATTACTATTAGAATTCTGAAAAATATATTTTTGGACAGCTATCAAGAATTGTAAACAACGTGCAATGATGTAAATGATTTTCTTAAAGCATTTTCTGACTTCTTAAATGCCTTGAGTGGCAACGGTTGTCCGCCTTCCTTTATGGGTTTCAAACTTCACCCACGATTTTCAACTTGTTTGTTTACGCCATGTTGCTCATTATTTGTGATGTTAGTATTGAAAAGTTGAATTTCAGGTAGGTTTTACATTTTCACATTTCTTTTTCCACTTTTTTCAACTTTCAAACACACTTTTGTAGAGATCTCCATTTACTTTTGTGATACTAATGTATTTTTCGTGTTTTTTCAGTTATTTTCAAATTTTGCATTTTCTCATGTTTGATTTTTGACTCCCAAAGCTTGTTTTTCGCAAAACTGTCGGGAGAACTGAGGGTTAAATTCATGCCTATTCTTGGCTTACCATCATTAGAAATATTTTTGCTTTTTGGAACAATGTGGGGGCTCCCCCCTTGAGAACGACCTCCTCATTGTTCCATTTATTTTTGTATTTATTTTTCTTTTCATTTTCTTCTAATTCCATATATGCATACACGGTGGAAAATCCAACAACAACAAACCGGACCCACCAGACCACGTAATTACAATCCCTACTTTCTTAGTAACACAGAAAACAAAAGCACGTCGGTGATTAGTTACTGCGATTAAAAAAAGCTAGCAAGACTTCACGAAAAGCGGGGCTTTGGGCGAAACTGAATTTCAAAGTTCATTAACGAAACATGAAAGCATTTTTATATTGAATCAGTAAATGATAGCTGGACGATTGCTTCACGATCCGTTATTATTGTCTTCTCGATGCACGTGAACCGCATTTGATTAAATCAGAAACAAAAATGGGGAAATATTTTAGTAAACGACAGCGAAGATGGGGAAACAAATTTCTGTATAGGTTTCAGACCGAATCGAACACATAACCTTCGGTAGGTGAGTTTCGTACTATAACTGTTACTCCAATGGTGGATGTCGTATTCAACCACAATTATTTGTATGTATTGTTAAACGTCACCAGAAAAAATTTCACCATGAGTAACGTAATGGTTCATCACTCTTTTAGGCCAATCACGATACGCTAAATGTAGAAATGTAAGAGTTGTTTAGAAGCCACTAGCGTACAGAGCCAACGTTTTGAGAAGTCACATATGCACCTCGTCCATATTCCTCTGTGGAATTTCCATTATATAGGTACACGTTGGAATGTGCGTGTACGTGTTGTGACCCTAGCTGAAGTGTGTAATAAAAATCTACAGAAATAAACATGCAGAAACAAACTTTACATGAGTTCGCAGCACATACATTCACATACCAGTAGTTAACATTAAAACATGACTATTTTTTCATAGTAAGTTAATCGCGATGAAGTCAAAACGCATCTTTAATGTCAAAACGTAGAACTTGAATATTTCCGAAGAGTTTCGTATATTTTACTTCGTTCTACTGCTAAAGCTGAATTTTAATTGCAGATTAGTAGATTATAATGCAACAACGTGTGTCTCCAGATGTTTTCTCAACTCATTTATATATAGTTCCTAATTTCTTTAATTCAAAACCAAAGTTGTTCCTACTACTTATAATCATACATATGAACGAGAGTAAAATGTAGTTGAGAAAATAATGATCCAAAAATAATCTATCCTATTTAATTTTTTTTTTGTTTCGAGAATGAAGAATTATTACTTTTCGTATTAAAAAAAAACACTTTAAGAAAAACCAAATACTTTCGAAAATGTTATTTTCCTGCATTAATAAAACAGAAACTGAAAACGTCGTTGCATACTCTAAAAATAAAAACAAATACTTTAATTTGAATCTAAGCAAATTTAAAAGAAAAGTACGAATGATTAGTTGTGCAAAAACAAACATGGAAATGTTTGAAAATTGAATTTACGATTCTGGGAAAATCCGCTGTTGTGTACAAATTCAATTTACGTAATTTACGAATATTTTGTAATACGCAGACAGAACCTATTTCCCTTGAACTTGAAGACAAAACAGATGCAAAATTTTTTTCATACCTTATGATAGAAATACACGACTAGGAAATAGTTCTTTTGATCACTTTACCGTGTAATATTTTACGTAAATTCTGAAGTACTGTGAAATCATATTTGGTTACTTTTTTAAATTATGATCAACAAATTATAAATTTCATATAAACAGAAAGAGTTGTGTGGAATGGAATTTTATAGTAGGCCCACCATGTCGGGACAGCCGCTATACGTGGTGGGAATACGTGCTTCGATTGAGATTTTTTTTTTGTTCTTAGTAGAGCCTTGAAGATTAAGCAAAATGACATTATGACCGTTTACACACTATTTTTTCTTTCTTTTTCTACTGCAAATGCTTATTTCCACATTGTTTTAGGTTCATTTGCTAATTTTAGAGGTTATACTTCAACTCTTTTCACTATTAAAAACTCTTACATTAAAAACTTCAAAACAATTGCTCTTTTTAAAACTTGCAACGCTTAGTATTAATTCTTTTCAGAAAGCTTCAACCCTACGAAACTCATTTATATGCGAATAGGTGCAGGTTCCGGTGAGATAGACATCCGGCAAAGTATTGTCAAGCATAAAAGTGGCAAAGGTTTTAATATCTACTGTACATAGTTTCGCATATTGACTAACGTGTTCTTAGTATTTGATAAAATCACCTTCAACCTAAGCTTCAAAGATCGTAGTCGACTCTTTTTGGCGTGGCAGTATCAACTTGACTTGAATAGTGATGCATGACAAATATGGAACAATATACGGAGATAGCAGCCACTTCTTTAGTCAAAGTTTAGACTCTTGATATATCTCAGTTTTTAGTTGTTGGTTTTTCTTTCTTTCAATTAATTTTGTTTAATTGCTATTTTAAGCATTTCAGGTGCATTTCTGCTTGACTGTTTTTGAATTTTTTGGGTACAGACTTGCAATCTCTAGTCAACAGGAATTCCGAAATGGTCATGGTAACGCAACCACCGAGTCTGGTAGTTGGTATAGTATTTGAAATGAGAGCTTCATTTGATCATATAAGTACACGACTGAATTCAGATAAAGCCACCTAGGAAGCTGTTAGATTGTTATGAACTAATTGACTCTGGAGCCGATTGCTTTGCTGTTTCTGAGTGATAGGAATGAGATATTGTCTAGTCGGAAAACGGCGTCATTATTCAGAAATGAATGTAAACGGATCAAGACCTATCAGTCATAAATTTGAGCATATGATCGGCCCAACCCATTGGCTTCAGTCATCGACAGAGAAATACGCGGATACGAATATATTATTGTGTATAAATATTCCCAGAAAATAACCTCTCATTCTTTCAAATCCCCACTGCTTGTCTGAAAAGCCCATATGGCAAGATAATTGCTTCATATGAGATTACAGCGTACATTCTCCTACCGGTATGATGTAACATAGATGGAACATAGAAAATAAGTTATTCATCCACTGAGTCTCTGGTGATCACCGATAGATGGCGATTTCATTTATCACCCAACTCCATCGGTAGGAAATCGCCGCATAGGGATATAAGCGTGCGATGAAATAGTCGTTCATAGTCAAGTTTATATCGTGTTTTTGCTAAATGCAGTCTCATAACACTATTTGCAATCAACTTATTGAAGTAATGTGAGTATTAGCTAACTGTCGTTCAACAGTTAAATCGTGTGATTTTCTTACCAGCCAAGGAAGCATTTCTACAAATATGATTGGTCAAAATAATTTTTTCATGTAGTCGCGCTGCATAATTTACATTTTATTTCGAATATTACATCGTCAGAAAGTCCGTATAAATTCTTTCTCCTGCTCATTTTTTTTTCAAAAATTTGTTTTGAATTCAAATTATTTCTCAAACATTTTTTTCTCGAATTTATTTTTTTTCAAATTGTGAAGGTTTGATGGGGTGTATACGGAGCAGCGAATATGAAAAATCCGTTTATTCTAAATCAGTACAAAACACCTCTACGTTAACATGCGAAATCGAAAACTATTCACCTAAAGCTTAAATTCGAACTTTTAAAAACGATAAAAACTTAATCCTCGCGTGTCTCGTGAATAAAAGCTCTACTGTACGTCCTTGCCAAAACCGCTAGCCTGTTACAAATTTTTTTTTCATATTTATTTTTTTTCGAATTTATTTATTTTTTCGATTGTTTATCCCATTCATTTACTTTTATTGCTGTTCCACAAATTAAATATTTCTCTTACATTTTTCTACAAATTCATCTTGTCCTCACACAAACTATTTTTCCTACTTCTATTTCCTATCAGCTTGTAACAAGAGTTATAGAATGTATCGGATAGATAAAATTCTAACATGCAAATGAAATTGTATCACCTGGATACATTTGTGATAATTGATTGTCAAACCTTGGGAATGCGTTTTCTCAATGGATCATGAAATGATGTTGCGGAAGCATAATCAAGAAAAAATTTTCTGTAACCTATTTCCGAAAAAAACCTCTTAGTCTTGTTTACAGCAAAATAGTAGAATAATACGACATCTCTTTTTTTTTTATACGCAAATTCTTCGTAAATATCGATGACTCAGATTTAAGAATAAAGAAATTATAGAAGAAAAAAAAAATTATGAATTTCTTTTTCCCGTAAAAAGAAATTAATGTTTATACATTCCGAACAATAGTGAAACTAGAGAAAAAAATTCAAAATGATGAAGCACAATAGTATTTTTACTTTTCTATGAATACTCATTTTATTTATATGCTATACATAATATTTATATATATATATATATATATATATATACTTTTTCATTTATTTACACACATATACATAATAAAAATAATAATCCAAAAAAGCCAATACCTACACTAGCAAAATATCTCTCACTGGGAAATGATGTAAACATTGCAAAAGAAATAAAAATAAATAAAAAGATACGCATTCAATATTTCAGAACAATTGATCGTGAATATGTTTCTTTTCCCTTTTTTTATATATAACGTGGAAACATTCAACTCACGTTATGGTAGAAACAGAACGCAAAGCAGCAATATTGTAATTGGATCGCTATCGTTTAGCGCTTAGTATTCATGAGATGAATTCCAGATTGAAAGCTAGGTTTCTCTTTTTGCTCCCTATACATTGAAACAAAACAATGCGTATACACGTACGTTTTTGGTAATTCGGTTATTGCATGTGGTTGAAACGACTTTCGTGGTAACTGATGTAAAAGAGATGTTCACGTTTTTGTATTTCTCTCTTGGGCATGATTTCAGTCCTGGAATGACCAGATTGCTTTGATGTGTAGAAAGTTTTTTGAATGATATTTTTTTCCTTAAGAAATATGTGTATTGATAAAGTTATATCATATGTACAGTTTTACTGCACTTTAATACATATATGCTTTGTATCTCTCTTGAATACATGGGAAATACCTTGAAAATAATTATCAGACAAATTTTAATTGTTCGTTTATCGATGGAAAAGAAAAACTGAATGCAAAATACTAATTATAAATGAATATTGTGAACATGGTTACTAATACCCTTGAATGGTAGGAAAAATGAGTAAAAATGTAACAGGCCTTCAAAATTTATTTGCAGCTACATCGTTAGTCTTACAGTTGATTCCTAATTGCAGAATGTAAAATTTCAAATGTTGACACATATCATCCTAGAAGTGTTTTGAACCGAGAAAATTGTCATTATTCCATGTCTATGATATACAGATTCAAATTTCATCACTTTGAGAAAAAAAAAACATCAATTTATAGAACGCAGCATCTTATGATGCATAAGTGAAAATATCAACAGCTAGTAATGGAATTTTAATAGAAGTAATGTTTTGTTTGTTATGTTTCAGTGGGAAAAATACCGATTTTTCTAAAAATATCTTACCATCCCCAAATATTTGAAAAAAATACTTTCACAAATTATAATTTTAGTTATTATTTATCATTGTTCCAACCTCTCAAAAAGAAAAGCTGCTAATAATATGCATTAATACGTAATACGCAATAAATTTTATTCCGATGTTTTTTTAACATATAAATCACGCAGATTGTACAAACAAGTAATTCAGTAAAGCTACGAAATTAAATGTTTTTAAGGTCTTTCAGCCATATATAAGTTATTTTTAGCAAAAAAAAAAGTAAAATTCGATTGAAATTGACGGAGTCATCAAACTCCGTTTTTTAGACTGTTTGTGATCTTAAAACTTAATTATTTATACTTTATTGCATGAGTCAAATTGATTGATGTATCATAAAAGAAGAATTAGGAAGTTTATTATGATCATATTGTGTCAATAAGGGACACCTATGAGACTCAGACATTTTTGTCCCTTAACGTGTCCTTTATTCAGGGGTACATTAGTTGTTACACAAAGGGATATGCATTAAGACATCCATTTTTTAAATAGAGGTTTATTTTATTCGAAGTGTCCTTATAAACAGGTTTGACTGTATCCCGCTGACATCATATTATGTATGACACTGATTTACTCAGTATGAAATTTAACAGGTTATTGAGTGTCGAAAATGTTTCTTTCCCTGGTTCAAATATGTGAATGAAAGAGTATTTATTATACATAAATTATGGGAACGACAGAAACTATATAAAAATTAAAGTTCTTATCACAAGTAGTTTTTTTATACTTAGATGGTTTGTAGAAGGATATATGACAACATTTGAAACACATTTCCTTTAAATGGAAGTATCGTGAAAGTGCCGATTTCGGAATCAGTGAAATGATATATGGAGTCGAACGCTTTACCAAAATCTACAAAACCAACAAAACATTTTGACTTCATTTCGATGAGACTGTGAAAAGTTTTTTAAATGTAGTGCCAGTAAAAAAAACTAAAATTTCCGAAAAATGAAGTTATTTAGATATTAATTATGAACTTTTAGAAAGTCCACAAATTTTAATTATTTTTTTTAAATCACTTAAGCCTATATTCGTTTGGTTAAACTCGCAAGAATCATGAATTTTTTTCTAAAATCCCTGCTACAGTTCCTCGACACTCACAACGTATTTGCTTTGGTTTAAGACAATGAAATGCTTTCTTTTCTACATTTTACATTACAGTAAAACCTCTCTTTTTGGGCACTGGTGAACAAAAAATCGTCCGTTAGGTTAATCAGGGTTTGAAATGCATAATTTTGTTCTACGAAGGAAAACCATTGTTTGTGTGTAAAAGAAGTGAGACCGTTGATAGGGGTTTTACTATATTATTAAAATCACAGACACTCCACAAAACACTCAATCATATAGTTTTTAGAAATTTACACATTGGCAGTAACGAGTTCTAGAACTATTGATATATCCATTCCGTGAGGTGACATAAAACAACTTAGTTAAAATCAATCGTGCGAGAGTGATTTGAAATCTCATCTGTGTATGATTGTATCAGTCTTGCTATTGGAAATTGTCTATAAAATGTGGATATAACTTTATTTACCCATCTGACTGCGTAAAATAGTACGAATGGGAAATAAACGAAATCCAAGATAACCCAGTTCAAAGAAAGTGTTATCCTCATTGCTCAGAAGTTTTCTCATTATATTGCATGTATGTGAATTTATAATTGATAAATCATGACGTTTTTCAATTATTTCTACTATGCCTCGAAGTTTCAGAAAGTAGATATACCTTTCGGCTTCATACCATTATAAATCAGTTGCAGAATCTCCTGCCCTACTATAACCATAAAAATGGACCATTACTGTTTCAAAACATCCCAATATAAAGAAATTATGGGTATTATTTTGAGTTTGATTTTTAAGATGAAAGTTCAGAAAGAAATAATAGTAAAGGATATTTTACAGTGTATTTTGATAAGGGTTCTTTTTACTGTCCGGTTTTCAATTGGCAAATAGCACCCGGCTGTCAACAGTCGAAGATACGAGATTGTTTTTGATAAAATAAAGTTTTCTTTCTATGAAAGCTTGACAGCTTGTCCTTTCCACGTTCCTCTTTTATATCATTTAATATCTTTTTTTTCCTTTAATTTGTGCCCAAGAGCTCATGATATTGTCATTTCGATTTCTACTCATTAATGTCTCAAAAAGTATTAACGTGTTAAAAATATTAAATAATCTAGCTATTTTGAAATAATAAGATTGATTTAGTTCTCTGGAAATACGAAAAGTGGAGACGCGGCATAAATGAATTCGTTCTTTTCTTGTCAGTATTAATTCCCTAATTTAATGATGAACATTTCCTTTATCATATAGGATAAAAATATTTGACAGCAGAAACTGCCAACTTTGAAAAGAAGTAATATTCAAGAAACACAGTGTAGTTCTGGATGGTTATTTACGTTTGATACGTGGAATAATTAACCAATTAATTCACACCATAGAATCATTTTAACACAAACTCTCTGTTATCATAATATTGACATTTTTAGGGGAAAATAATCTTGAATATTTATCTTTTTTGCCATAAATAATTTAATAATAAAAGATAAATGAACGCTTCTTCTTTGGTTGCTAATGCGTATAGATACTACTCAGCGATAAAGTTTTGCGCTGCCGAAAAAAACGAATTCCAGCTGGGAAATCTATATTCAATAGAATCTTATCAATATTACATTTAACATCGAGAAACAAATAACGCGAGCATAAATGTCTCGAGAGAACGCACATATGCAATAACACGTACAATATACGTATATATATATATTAAAAAAATCATAAATGTACAATATTAAACATTTTTTTTTTTCAAACTTGCTAAAACGAGAAACATAATTACAAAACACATAGATATAACACTATTTCATGTTGAAGGTTATAGACATCATTTTTCCTATATACATCGAGACAATCATTCTTCTTTCAACATTCATTTTCTGTATATAAAAATAATAATTTTGGCATTATCATTCTTCTCTTTAATTTCGAATGTTCCGTTTTTATATATCGTGTTTTTTTTCCCTGTTCATATATAGTTTCTTTTCAGCTTCTACGGCACAGTCAAAGTACACGAAGGGAGGAGAAGTATAGGAAAATGGTTGATATTATTGTTATTATCATCATTATTTGAATGATTCCTTTGGTTTATACTGTGGAAGACTCATGCCGACACATCATATTGATACATTGAAGTTCACACATCACTATTTACTGTAAAGCTAAAAGAAAATGTCCACTTTCAACGTGTATTACATGTATGATGTTCATTTGTGTATCGATTGCAACAAGCTCAACATTCATCGTGAATAATTCCTCAACACTTCGTAACATTCGTTATATTAGTTGTTTTACGTGCTCAACACAATATATAGATATTTATTTATTCCAATAACAAATTCATAAAATGTTTAACCTCGAATGCGCACGTTTTTTTCGCTTCATATAATCATACTTATTCGCTTTCAACGGATATATTTTTTATTATTTTTATGCTTATTTTATCAACGATGATGTTCAACTGGGATGTAATTCAAGCAATTGTTACAGCACATACGATTGGGTGCTAATCATCATGACTGAGAAAAATTTTAATGTCTATATAAATTCTCATCGAATTACATTTACCTCATAGGAATTACTAAACGTTCAGATAATTATGATTACCGTATTTCTCGGAATAAGCGCCGCAGTGACCAAAAAATAAAATACTGAAGTAAATTCACATTTTAATCACCCTTTAACAGGATAAAGAACACATTTTTGATTATTTAGTATCCATTCTCACGATTTTCCAGCACATGCAAAGTTAAGATCAACAAAATCAAATTTACCAAATATTTGGGATTGCTATTGCTGAAGTTAAAAACTTTCAAGAAGGCGATGTATCTCGTCAATGCGGCGGAGAACGCTGAATTGATGCATTCGCTGGATTTCTCTGAAATAACACACAATTTCTTTTTATGTAGAAATATTTGTAACGAATAAAAATTGTTTCTTTTCTAAGCGCTAGTTTGTCAAAAATGTTTCCCAAATACACAGAACCAAATCTGAATTGTTACAAAAAATTAATTAATGAGTTGGTTTTCGAATGTTGTACGATGGTCATCATATCCAATTTTTCAAATATTTTAGCATAGTATGTTTTGAAACAAAAATCAACGTACATTTAGCAACCCGTTTCAACATTCAATGTCAATAACTATTACTATCAAATCATGTTTAATATTATTTTTCTTTTGTTGGCAATGAATTCATTTTCCCAAAGTCAAGTCTATCTGTGTATGTTTTCCTTTTACGTCCTCTCGACACGCTTCTCGGATGCTCCTGTTTTTGTATCGTAAAACAATGTGTAAATTATAAATAAACAATGCAAATGTATCAAATAATACTGATCGAATAATATTTGTTATGAGAAACCTACTCAACATCGTGCTCTCCCCACCGCATTTACTTCGTACTCGCTGCAGGCCTCAAAAATATGTTTTTATATCATAGATCTTAATCGTTTATTCCAAGGAATGCGGTATTATGATAATTTCAGCCAAAAAAAGAAACACGCAAGAAAACCATTTGATACATTTTGCTTGGGAGAGTGTTTCTAAGTCGGTATATATTGCAATTTTTTCACCATACTCGGATATTTTGAATTATTCGGCTTTAAATCATTAATATGTTGTTGTAGTTTCTCTTGACGATATTTTCGGTATCATAACTGGCATTCCTGTACATTTCGGGTTCAATCGTGTTGCGTTGAAAGTCTCCCAAAGTCATTCGCCCAAAATTATAACATACAGGTGTGATGTTTGGATATGATAAATGCCCAGAATGATGTCCTACAACAGAGGCATTCGAATCGACCTACAACACAGAGATAGCATGGAGTTCCCAGTAGTCATTGAACAGTGGTTATCTTTGCTGGAAAAATCATTATGATGATCCGTTACTATGTATAAATTTGACTTGAATCTCTCATTGGAGTGCTTCTTTATTTTCGTTTTCTTTCTTAATCACAAAAATGATGTTGTCAGCTCGGTGATGATAGTAGATTCTTCAATGGCTGTTGGACCAGATACATTTAGGAGAAAACCGAGAGAAAATAATCCTCATAATATATTGTAAACGTGGGTGATGTGCGTAAAGGTGTGGGCTCGGGCGTCCACTTTGTTTTTTTTTTACCATTTATTCTTTTTGATATAGGTAACTTCGACTTTTAGGTGTACGCAAGAACACTGATTTAATTAACCTCGAACGGTGTAATTGAGTCGTTCATTGGACGACGAACGCCTCCTCGGGTCATCCCATCTTTATATAAACTATGTCTCTGTCTGAAAATAAGTTACTCCGCAAAACTCTAAGAGCAACTTAGATAGAACCATAAACAATTCAACAACGAGAACAAGATCGGGATATAGTTATTCAGTTGATGCCTTGATATCGCAAGAACTTGAGCTTTGATCTGTGTACCAGTGCTTGATGCACCTGGAAAGAAAACAAAACTGAAGATATGGGAAAGTATATTAAACTTCTGTGAATAAAAGTTGAAAAAAAGTTTAAAATCTCGTGCATCTTATACACTGAAGAAATGTTTCTTTCAAATGTATAGAGGTGTAGGTTTGAATATGGGGTATGGTTTAAACACGGGCGCTAGCTGTTGAATGAGTAAGTGGCAAGTTCTGCAACTTGATGACGAGGACAGGAAAGTATTACATTATGGCGAGAATGAAACTCTTGCACAGTGGAGTTATTACTGTCTCTTGCAGGTGTGAAGTAGCCGCATTTTTATTATTATTATTAATTCACGTAGTTTCACAGACCTCAAAACTTTATTAGATATAGTTAATTCCATTCTCTCTATAATTTAAATAATTATTTATTACACATTTCATTGTTATTACCATATCAGATAGCATGATGAGCTACGTTGATGCGCTAACCTACATATGTATATATATTCCAGTAGAAATATAAGCTAGTTGAAAGAATTGAAGAAAAATATCAAAAAAGTTCAAATATCAAACCAATATCAGCACCAAAGTCAGCTGGAATATATAGTGTGATTAAATATATATATATATATATATATAATAAAGATGAGATTTCAAAAAAAGCAACCTAGCGGTATGCTAAAGTAATTCAACAACTAAAAATCAAGGTGAATATTTCAAATTGAAAGAAAGATCGAAATCGTTGAGCTGAATATATAAGTTATCCCTGGGCTCGTCATCGGAGGAAACGCTCAAAGAATAGCCAAAAAATGTGCAAACATTTCTGATAGTACATTGGAGACGAGCCTGCACTAGTGTACTAGTTGCCCAATGTTTGCAATGGGCACTTAGGAAAACAGTAACATAAAATATCAACGAAACAAACAAAGACGAATATAAGCCCCAAACTAGCTTTAAGTGTTTTTATAAAGAAGGGAATTAGTCCTATGAAGGCTGGCTGTGTTCCTGATTGATTTTGTTTTTTTTTTACATATTTATCACGGATGACCAATTTTTTGGACCACCATTTCAAAAAACTACGAATTCACAACACTTTTATAATTAAATTTCTTACAAACTATACGATATATTTTGAAAATTTTCCTTTTAAATTTCCATCTGTACATGTTGTAGGTTCTACACCACTTTTTCCCAAAGTGGGCAATATCGCCCCCTGGTGGGAGATGGAATGGTCCAGGGGAGTGATAGAAGCCTCAAACTTAACATAGGATCCTATGGGTTCATTTGAGGTCGGGGGGGGGGGGGCGATGAGAGTAAAAATTTGCTGATGAAGGGAGCGATGGAATGCAAAGTTTGGGAAACTATGTTCTACACTAACATATAAAAATTTTGAATTTAGGTATGTATAACAAGCCAGACCTTAAAATTCAACATATAAACAATATCTGCACCATCTTTTCTATATATTAATAGAATGTGTTTTCTGAACACACACACAAAAATAATAATAATTTTACCTAAACCCTTGATACAGAGAAAGAATAAAATCTTTCAAAATAGATGTGCAATCTCATTGATTAGAATAATCTAAGTAAATAACCCTTTCCAATTTTTAAAAGATAACCTAGATCTGTGCAAATATGGCACTTTCCAAACAAATGTTATACGTAAAATACTGAAATTATCATTACAAACCTTCCGCAACGCTGGGCCGTTGGATAGGTGGCTCGAAGTCTTCCCCAACTTCCTTAGTCAGGGAATCATCCAACATTTGTGGACCTTTGCCTAAAAATGAAACAGATTTATAGCACATACTACATTTGAATCTATAAAATACATACTTATGAATCGCATTTGTTAAATCATATTAAGTGGGGGGAACTATTGCTCAGCGGGCATAATAATGACTCGCAATCTGACTGAAGACAGTGGAAGATAGCGAAGATACAATTCGAATGAAAACATTTTAGGCGTAAAATAAATTCATTAGATGCACTAAATGAGCATTAGTTCAGATAGACTCCACGCGCCACATCGAGTCTATATTCACACGCAAACTGCCGATTAAACCAGTACAAATACCCATACATTTAGAATCATACAGCTACAGTGAACATATGCACATTTAATCGCAATTCGTGGATATTTGAAGAGAAAAACTTCTCTGTTTGTAATATAAATATCATTTATATTACGTTGAACATAACAAAAATGTTCAATGAATTTATTTCTTCCCCATGCGTTACATATTTTAAGGCTCTGCTGGAAGAGGAAGAAGTGCATCGACTGAGATAATCAAGATGAACAAAGCAATACCATTAGTGAATGATAACAAAAATCAATTTACTTCAGGCTGTAAGAAGGCTGAGTATTTAGTACAATTATAAAATGTAAATGAGAAGCGGGACACTCACATGACCTCCTCAAAGGTGTTGCCCTTCTCCGTCAGGCACAGCATGTGACACTGGAAAGCAGTATGTGGCAAATGTATTTGGTTTACTAACGATTGGTAGAAAAGACTACACAGGGTGATTCACAAAAGATGGGAGAAACTTTAAGAGGTGGTAGTACACACCAGTGCAAATAGTTGCCATCAAAGAATGCATGGTCTAACATGAAACGCAAACACACTAGCGCGTTTCGAAACGACTACTTCGCAAACGTTTAAACGACATTCCTGTTGAAATCTATCGAGAGAAAAAGAACAACATGCGTGCAAGTGTAACCTGGCGAAGAAGAAGAAACCTTATGCAAATCTGCATCATAGTAATACAAGGCACGGACTCCAGCCCTGCGAAGTTATTCCAGCGTGCAGCCGTTCTAACAGTTGTAACGTACGGAATAATGGCGCACTTTAGTAATACTGAAAAAACAGACATGCATTTGAGTATGAAACACTTTGCGTATTCCCCAGGCTACATTTGCATGCATGGTGTTCTTTTTCTCCCGATACATTTGAACAGGAATTCCATTTTAGCGTATGCGTTTCATGTTAGACTATGCATTCTCTAAGAGGTGATAATACACGTCAATACAAAAGATTTTCATCAAAGTTTGTTCCATCTTTTCTGAATCCTCTTGTATTGTAAACTGTATAATAAGTTTGTAAAACCTTCTCTATTCCGTATACACTATGCTGAATTCTAGGGATTTTTAGACTACTTCGTCCATAAATAACTTTAGAAATCGAACATAGAGAAATCGATGTTTATATAATAACTTGTGACATTCTTCACTGGAGAAAACGAAAACTGCATCAATACATTTCTTGAAAAATGTAGTGCCGAAACCACATGCATAGAATGACCTCTGCGAATGGACAGAGAAGTGTAAAATTGGATTGACATTGTATGATAACAAGCAGCAGCATTTTTTTGCGCAGAAATTACGCCGATAAGTTCGAGAATAGCAATAATGGAAATTCTTTTGAGGAAAAGAATCTGGATAGATATCAGAAAGAGTAAAAATGAAGATTGAACAACATTGGCTCAGAAGGAGAGTTGAGAGCGTATCAAAAAAAGATAGAGAGTCTTAACGAATTTACATGAGCATCAGCTTCCGAAAGAAGTGCACTCAACCTAATGGGAAACTATACGCGATAGATTTATTATTGGATATGGGAGGGGCTGTTTTCAGGTGTTGAAAGATTGCTCTGAGTTGATAAGATGAAAAAGGAAACGTATTTTGTGGTATAGATACAACCAGTTTCTTCTTTCGCTGCGATATTGATAATAAGTACAGACCAGGGAATAAAGAGAAGAAACAAAAATAATGTGGTAATGATGTTTCACGCAGCCACCAACGGAATGCTATTTTCTTCATTTTTTTTTTTAAATATATATACGACGAAGCCGCTACATTGATGAGAGTTGAATAAACTGTAGCATCTTTCGTCTTCATTCAAAATGTAATATGTACCGTAATATGAAATGTAATGAATATTTTTATTCATCTCTAATATTTTGAACGCAGAAGTTTTTCCATTTTTTTTTATTCGAATGCTTCTCTTATTAAATCGTCTGACGATACTGGATATATTCGCAAAAACTTGCGTAACGAAAACTCTCAAGGCTCAGGATATATTCATACGAGATCAGTGTTTCAGATGTCAGAAGGTAGATCTCGTTAAGACAAATCCTATGATGCAGCTCAGAAAAAGCCAGGCCCGGTTCTGTAAATAAATTGGTTTACGCTATATCTCGGGAGGTTCGCAATGCAAACAACAGGTAATGCTGTTGTCTGAGAGTCATATTTAAGAGAAATTCAATGGCACCACTGCGGTTTTAATACCTTTTCTGATCTCGGCACCGAACTCGTGGTCCACTTTCATTACGATATTGTTCGAGGTTATATCTCGGGGGAGGTTCGTAACGCAAACAGAAGCGAATGGTGCCGAGTAATAGATAATTTTGAGTCAAATCCAATGATACCCATACCATTAAGTCAGTACTCGCCACGCGATTAAATAAACAAAGAACATATATATAAGTCAAAACTTGCGGCCGTGTCGTGTCTATGGAACACAGTTTACCCAAATTTATTTTCTCTCGCTCTCTCGATCTAATGATATACTATAACAAGGGATCAAAGCGGAAAAAGATTTCAGTAAAGAGAGATCTTACTTCACTTGCATTGAAATCTGTTATAGATCTTCATTACTGATTAGAACGAAATGTGTGTTTTCTAGATTCCTTTTCAAAGGGAAAATTAGTTTTGACATATTATGTACAGAGTTCCCGAACTTGTGGTCCGTGGACCCCTTGAGATCCATGAGTACTTTTCTAAGGTATCTGTGGTATTATTTTCATTCACTGTCATTGCATGAATAACACATTTTGTGCTGGGGAAATACTTTATGATATGCAAATTACATAAAACTATATTTTGGATATTATGCGGGGGTGGGGGGGTCTCAAAATTGACCTTCGCTGTAGGGGGGGGGGGTGCGTGAAAAATTTGACCGTGGTAGAACACATTAAATATCGGGGGGTAAATGTTATTAAACTTTTTCCAATTCCTACCCAAAATAAACAAAAAGATCAGCATCGCGAACCACAAGACTGTTATTTCGAAATTAGTGAAATCACTGTCTCAATAAGTGCATTTATAGTATAACAAGACTGCAAGTGAATTTATACGTCTCATATAGGGAGCTCCTGCGAATCAAGTTTGGGTAGCGACCACTGAAAAATCCTCAATCAGTAAGTGATTTTGTGCGCCCCATCTCGGAAATCCCTACAAATGAGAAGTGAAATTGAATTGCAAGTGAATTTGTACGACCCACCTCTGGAAACACCCTAGCGAAGCAAGTTGTTGTAGTGACCCCATAAGTGAAAAATTCCGGCAGATCCCGGCTGCAAAGCAATTTGTATGACCCATATCGGAATCCCCCGCTAACCAAACTTGGATCGTGATTAGAAACCCCTGCTATAAGGGTCCACGTTGTATTGAATTTCGCTGAGAAGTCCCGCATCATCAAAAACGTTGGAAAACATTGCTTTATATCTTGTGTCAGATTTATTACAAATATTGGTAGCAATATTTGCTGTTCGCATATGAATCAAGGATCATATGCGGTTCATCTCCCCGATACTTCGTTTTCAATTTTCCCAAATTTTTCATTCATATTATTTAAAACAAAAAATCCATTCTAAATTTCTTTATTGCCTCTTACATGCACCATATCTTTTATCTCTTCTTATGCAAATGCATGTCTGCTTTCAACCTATTATATATCTAAACTCTATTTAACTTTTTCAGGAAAAAATTAAGTAAAAATGATAACAGAAATATTTCTTCTGTCTATTTATGATATTTCCGGGCACATAATTTTTTCTTAAACATATTTTCCCCTCTCACTAATAAGATTTAATGTTTTTTCTCTCGTATTTATCAGCATCATAAATATTTTGTTCCTTTTTACGTCAGTAGCTCATTTATTCAAATCATATACCTCTAATTTGATATTTAAAATGCATAAAACACGCATATATATTTCCACAGTATCCAGCATATATATTGCATATATATGCTGCAACTACTAATTATTTTTCTCCTTGCCCCTTCAACCGGCTATTACTTAATAATGAACTGATTAACCCCCCCCCCTCTACACTGATTTATATTTGTGTGTTTATATATAAGTTATAAAGATTACTTTTCTCCTTCATTTGTTCCTTTTTTATGGAAAACTCGTCATCCAGTATGCTACAATTGTGTTCACCTTGTATGACGGGTTCCCTCCACTCGTTTATGTATGTTTGTATATGTTTGTATATATTAAATAATATAAAATATATATATAATAAATAAAAATATGAAGGAAAATGTTTTGTTAAATTAAAATAATTAATTATTTTATCATTATTTGTTAAACACTTTGAAATATTGTTATTGAGTTTGTAACGTTTTATAGCAATCAGCTCGAAATTTTTGTACGACAATGAAAACTAAAAACTCTACTAATTGATTAGAAATGAAAACAAGCGTTCCAAAAAACGGACAATCATAAATAATGGGTTAAACAATTCGTATCAATATGAACAACACTATTTTGCTTAAATTCAGCAATTATCTTGAAATCGGCTCGTTTTAAATTGGTATTCTTTTGATGAAAACTAATTAAAACTGCACTATAATGCGGAATTTAATAAACAATATTAAAGTCAAAAATAGTAGTAAAAATCATGTAATTCGATACCTTTGACGGCTTCTGTCCTCGCTGTTGTTGGTTCATCGATAAAATGTTTGGAGTCATGTATTTCTAAAAATGAAATATTATTTAAGCAGGTGAAGAGAAATCTTGCTTTATCAATAAAAAGGATTTTATATGAATATTATGAATGGATATAGTAATAATATATTGAATTTAAATGAATAAAGTAAACATCAATACTATGGTTACTAATGTATTTGATGTAATAAATCATAAAGAGGTGATATCTAATGGATATTTAATGATCAGTTAATTTTTTTTAACTACACTAAAATACATTGGCGGCACATACATATGCATTTTATTCAAACATTATTAATAGATGGAGTTTATGATTAAAAATATATAGAAATTACCTTTCCTTACATATTTACGCATATTTTTAGTTTTACTTTTCTCACTATATAGTTAAGCAATACTAAATACATGTATGTATATGTTTTTTTTCAAAATGAATAGAATACATAAAGAAAGAACAAAAGAAATAAAATTTCAATATAAAAAATGCAAATATGAAGAAATTTTGGAGTTACGTATTGGTAATTCACAACGAGCTCTATTTGGGTCCTTTCCTTGGGGAGAACACCACAGAGAGCAGACGAAACCAAAACATTTCTAATAGTACTTAGGCTTACCCGAAACAATAGCGTTAGATCCCCCTACATGTTTCCAAGCAGTGCATCAGAAATCTATTTTTTCAGAAAAAATCAACACACGTAAAAAGACAATCAGAAATGCAAAAACAAATCAAACCAAATCGAAATCAACAACAAAATGAAAACTACATAGAAGAGATGGAGGAATGCAAATGAAACAACACTGTGTGAAAGATTATTGCCGATGAATGCATGCAGATACAGAATGTCTTCATCTTGTGCGGTCTGCTCACCAGAACTTAAATGTCGCCATGGATGTAGAGGTTTGAAAAGAAGCGAGAAAATAATTGCCAAGTACAGTTTATATAATGTAAATAAATTATCCTCAGTATTATTTCGAATACATGTATTTTTATTTCTGCGGGAATTTTTAACTATTCAGAAATTTTTTCACATATATTAGAGATATGTTAAGTTAAATGTTAACTTTAACTTTGGAAAATATCTATATATAAGTATATGCTAATTATAGATAAGTGTATATCTAATTATATATACAGGGTGTTCTGTTAATGGACCAATAAACTCAGAGTGTTGTTAGTAGACATCAAGAGAGGAGCAAAATTTGCAATGGAACATGGTGTCGCAAACCACGTTGAGAGGGTGAAAATCGCGAAAAACGCATGCAGCTTTCCACGTCACGCCGGAACGACAATAAAGTACAATAATAACTAATATAATATTTATTTGATTAATTATTGCAAAAGTTGTTCGAAGTGACGGCCGCTGACGTCATTGGACAGTCTACAACTACATAAAAACGATTCCCGGACGCGTTCAAAGATACCAGGTATGCTTTTATACAGACGATGCTTATTGAAACAGGCAGCTAACTGCTACACGAAAAAGACGAGTCCAGAATCTTTCCAATGAAGAATCCCATGATATACCTTCTGATGAATTTGTTAACGCTACTTCGCAGAAAATGTCGTGCGACAATGCACATCCCATCACTGTGTTTGAAGATAATCAGCTTTCTAGGATTCTGCCATCGGAGATAGCAAATCCTGTCAATGAGTCTTCAATTGCTCCACGTAACCAAGTTCCTGGGGAACCAGCAGATAATTCTAGTAACGCTAACATCGGCTGACTACCGTGCTCTGAAAACACTAGACTAAACTTCACGTGCTTTAACGTTTTGTACTATCAAAACGTTAGAGCTCTCAGAACTAAGTTATCCATGATCAAATCGTCTATTTCGGTTCATAGTCACGATAATATTTGTTTGGCTGAGACTTGGCATCATCACGATATATTGAATAGCGAATTCATTGATGATAGATCTCGGTTTTCAGAAAAGACAGGTACTCCAACTACCTTAAATAAAGGAGTGGATGTACAGATTTCAGTTAAAACTAAATTTTTGGTCACCGAGATACATCTTGATGAAGTCACCCGCGAGACAATCTGTATTTTCATTGAATCTGGTAAAGTTTTATTTTTGTGTATTGCTCATTTTATCCACAATTGTAGCACTCAATGTTATATCGATTTTTTTAATCTATTTGAAAGAATGAATTTATCATGATCTTCTCGTGGTGGGTGATTTTAATCTCTAGAAATCAATTGCTTGTGCTATAAATTTTGTTTTTCCGTTGCTAATTATTTTCAATTTATCAATTAATACCAAATTTTTTCCTGCTGAATGGAAGAGAGCAAAAGTTGTCCCTATCTTCAAAAAAGGTGACAAATCTTTTATTGATAACTATAGACTTGTTGTTATTTTATCTCTGTTCACTAAAATTTTCGAATCGATATTACGCAAACAAATTTTCAATCGGATCAAGTCCTGTATTTCCACGAATCAACATGGTTTTGTCAATGGCCATGAAACAGGTCTATTGTCACTAATCTCCCGAGCCTGTATTATCGAAGCCATACATTGCAAATGGCAACATGATGACATATATACTGATTTTTAAAAAGCTTTTGATCATATCGATCATGGAATTCTTATTAGTACAATTATTGAAATCGATTTTAACTGTGACTTCGTCAATCACTTCATTTCCTACTTAGCCAATAGAGTGTTGTATAAAGAATGAATTATCCTATAAATCCAATTTAAGGTTTTGTTGATAATTCTGATGTATCTCAGGGATCTGCCCCAGGCATACTGTTATTTATCATTGATATAAATGATCTATCCTCCTTTTTTGAAAATTGTCTACTATTTGCTGATTTTAAAGTATCGAACTTATTGATCTATGTTACTGCCTACAAAATGAGGTGTCTTTACTTCACAAATGACATTTACTTAATAGACTTAATCTCAATGTTGTTAAATGTTTTGTTATTTCATTCACTCAAAAAAAGGATTCAAACTTTTTACGTATAGCATTAATAATAGCCGATTGCTGCTCACATTAGAAATTTTTGCTTGCTTCAAAGAATGTCGAGAGATTCCAACGATAGTAAAACTTTAATATCCCTTTTTAATAATACGCTTATAAGATCTAAACTGGAATATGCTTCAATTATCAGGAACCCATTTCACTCTTGCCGTATTATGAGTCTTGAAAGTATTCAAAACAATTCTCTAAGGTATTTCTATTTCAAAAAACATGGTCCTTATAACAATATTCTATCGGCCACTTATCTACGAAACAGTTTCAATGTTATTAGTTTACAAAAACGCAGATATTACTTGCTCGTTATTTTTTTCAAGAAACTGTTGATTAACCAAATTGATTGCATACCCATTCTAAACGAAATCTGTTTCAATATTAAGTGCCACAATACAAGACATAATTGTTTATTTGCCGTCAAATCATTCAATACTAATAATGGTAATTACCGTGTTGTAAATAGATTTTCCGAATTTGATATTGAGCTTCCTCGACATCTGGATATTTTTCATTCGTCTGTTACCGACTTTAGAAGATTTTTGCTGTGATTGACTTGTATATATCTTTGTGTAGAGTTTTGTATTTTGCGTAATTTTTGTTACTTTTCATTTGTATTTTATGTACTTTATGATGTAGTCGTATTTTCTATACTGTGTTAATTTTTATTTTTATTGCAGGCTGTAATTGGGTTTAAACCTGTAGCTTTGTATTTTAAATAAATAAACAAAAAATGAATAAATATCCGGGGCGACATTCAAGTTCTGGTGATCTGGTAAGTGTCCCCACAAGATGAAGATATTATGCCTCTGCATACATCCATCGGTAAGCCCTTTTTTTACACGTGGTTGTTTCATTTATATTTCTCCATTTCTTCTATGCAGTTTTTAGTTACATATTGGTATTGATTTGCGTATCTGATTGTGTTTTTTTTTTCGTGTCAAGGATTATTTTTTTGTGTGAAAGACTTCATATGTACTGCTTGGTAAAATGTAAGGGGGGGGGGTTGAGTAATTTTATTTAGACTAAGCGTAAAAGTACCCTCAGAAACGTTTTGCTTCAGCAGGTTTCTGTAGTTTTACCCCTGATGAACCCAGAGATGGCAGTGAATATTCAACCCAAATCACTTCAAAATTTCTTCATAATTACATTTTCAGTTTGATATTCATTTTGAATCCATTATGAATTTCATTTCTATTGCACTTTCTCCCTCAGCATTTGTGCTATGTTGCAATTTGAATATAGATGTATTTCCTATTATTTTTGTTGAAACATTACAAAATGTTTTATAATTTGTGAGGTTATAAGGTTAGAAAAATATTATAACCATGTCAGTTCGAAAAAAAAAATGATATTCTCGTACATTGGTTCGGTACGTATTCTTAATTTTTGAACGTTACAGATTTTTCTCTCTCTCTCTAAAAACGTTCTTTTACAACGTTTTCTGGAAGAAATTCTTAAGATCCTAACAATAAAATGAATGGTTTCGTGAAGCAATCGTTAATACTGACTAGTTCCTTTGTTCAAAAGTTTGATTAAACCTTTAATAAACCTATCATAATTCGAAAACTGTTAGAGATGAGAGAAGGTTGTTACGGTGTTTCATATCACTCTTGGGCTCGTTCATCACCCCATTCCTTTCGGCAGATTAGGGGCAGTTTCAAACGGATGAATAATAAGTGGCTTATGTTATTTGCATTCTAATGAGAGAAGGTATTCGATGAAACTTCTGATGCATCCATGAAATAAGAGTGGGCATTTCTTGAGATGAAAAATAGTTTCGAAAGTATTGATATTGTTTGAAAATTGCCAGAAAAGAGATGAGAAATAAAGAAAATCCATCACACAAGAAAAGATTTATTGAAGAAAACGTGTTATCGGGAACATGAACGGATGGCTATCAGCAATATCACAAGGAATTGCCCTATATGATAGGATACACCATATCCATTTTCTTCAGGAATTCGTACATCTCACACTATACTGTGCGTGTGTGAATTGGCGGGGCCGATTCTTCAGGAAGTTTATCGAGAATTCGATACGTCATTCCATTGCCCAGAAGTCTTTGAAAGCACGTATCGGAAGCACTAAAGCGGTTCGGAGCATCCGAACGATTCGGTATGCTTTTGACGGTGCGTATACTTAGTATTCTGAATACGTGACGCGAAGGAGAAACTCTTCGCCATATGTTACAATTTTGTTTTCTTATTTTTCCAATGCAGACATTTAGAGAAGTATCTTTTTGAATGTCTTTCAATTTGCTTTTTTTTTTGGTTGTCTGTTTTCTCGGACATTTTAGCAGATCAATATCATCATGATGCAGAGTTATTTTTATTTCTTTATTTTATTTTGGTCTTGTATTTCATCTTGGTCGGAATAAGGACAAAAAATCCACAACCGTTTTCCTTTTTCTTTTCATTTTTCGGATACGTGAAAAGACTTCAAGATTTGTTTTTTTTATCCTTCTTTTGATTTCGGTCGAGCATTTTGATGTTTCTGATAATTCTCCATTGGTCATTTACTTTATTTAATTCGTATATATATTTATTTATTTATTTATTTATTATAGTTAAAATTTAAAAATGACCATATCACTTATTTTGCTATCATTACATCAGCTATATATATATTTTTTTCGAGAAAATGAGAAAGAAAAGTATGATGTCATATCCGTTGCAAAAAAACGTTCAGTCAGCCATTCAACGCATGCATGTCTCGATATGCGGGACATTTTTAGCACCTTCTTACGTAACCATATGCAAATACCGATGTTCATGTTTCCAATAAAGTTTTTTCTCCTTGCACTGGATATGCGAGCCCTAAGGAAGGATTTCCATATTCATTGACTTTGTAGCCTAGTGGACTAGGGCGTTCATCCAGCAACTGGCAGGATTCTCCGCTATTATAACAATAATACCTCGATTTCCCGTCGTTTTATAAACACTGAGTAACCATGTCTGAATCATAAACGGATACAAGCTCTCTCGAATGGAGAGGGTGAATCACTGCTGAAAGAGTTCATAGTCCACCGGGGCTTTATGTCTACCTCTGCTCTTCAGCCTCCGCTGATGAGACAATTTTGCCACTGAACGAGAAAGGGGGGGGGGGTTGATTACCATATTCACCATTCCCCCGTAACTGCTTATATTCTGAATAGCCTATGTGTAAGTACAACATCCTCAATAAACATTGGTCCCCTGGAAACCACGATGTGCTATTCAAGAACCATTAGTATAAGACAGGAGTCTTCAACATTTCAGACATTGCAGCGGAAATAAAAATTTCTTCATGAAGCCGCCGTGCCAACACACTAATTATACAGTGACATTTAATATTGTAATTCTTCAAGGACTTGATTTTTCGTACAGCAGTGTCTGAATATGTTGGCCAACACGGCAACGAATAATGTCCGTGTATTGGTTCACACAAGGCCTTCAAATAATCGAAGATTTTAATTTATTCTGACACCATTTCTTTCAACGATTCTGAAATTATCGTTTGATTTATATGTCCCTTTCAATTTTTCTAAAAATTATTATTTTTCTTTTTTTTTAATGTGTTTAATTTTTTTGGTATTATTTCTTTCGATTATTTAAAAATTATTTGTCACTTTTATCATTTATCACTTTTACATGCATAGATAATGTATAATATACATTAATTTTTTTATACATATAATAAAATATCAATTTTTGTATACATATAATATAAAAAAATAATATACATATAATATAACATTAATTTTTATGAATTTAAATACTCGTCATTGTATATAGTACTAACTTAAAACTATAGGTTGGAAAGTTTAAAAAGCAATGTATTAGACTGGACTGGATTTAAAAATGATAATCGAGTATAGTTTATGTTTTCTCATGATGGATTTTGAAACGTATCATTGAAGGTGGATTGTGTCGGAAGTGATAACAACCATCCAAGAGACTAATGAATGGATATCCAGATTCAATCTAATTAACACTTAATGCGATATCCGGATATTTTTAATTATGAAATTATATATTCATTTAGGGGTTAAACTCTGCTGTAAATTCTGTTTGAAAAAAAATTGGGGCTCCGGTTTGGACGGACACTTATCGGATAAACAGCGTTAATGGTGGGAAATGCGAACTCCTATGTATTTATTTCATCTTTTTTCAATGGTTTTTCCAGAATTTCATAAAATGGTCCACGGGAAATGTCGAAATTCTCCGAGGGCCGCATTTGCCCCACGGGTCAAGCGTTCAAGACCCCTGGTATGCACCGAGAAAGTACTAAAATTTGCCACGATGGAAAAGCATATGTCAATTATGTATAGTAGTATATAGCATATGAAAAACTTTTACTCACGATAGAGCCGAATAGAGCCGTCCGTAGTGCCTAGAGAATTCCTAGCGGAACATTTGTATACGCCGTAATCCTCGGGCCTTACACTCATCACAGTCAACTTCATATGAACTTTGTAAGTGTTGTCTTGAATACTCGTAACGTATTTGCTGTTGGACACTATCATGACACTATTTTCCTTTGTCCAGTAGTTGATGGACATCGGGTAAGCCTCGGTATTGCAGTCGAGCGTCGCGTCTTCACCTAGTGAGGCACCTATTAGCTGGTTCGGTATGGATATCATTGGTGGAACTGGTAAAAATAATAACACACGGAATTTGTCATACAGATACTAAGAAATACATTTCATGTTCAAAAAAATGTTTTTTAAATTCACAAAAAATATCAACTGCATACATAACACATACCCCCTTCACTCCATAGGTGCACATATGTGTATATTTTCATTTTTAACGGTTTTTAATGTTATTAAATGCTTTTAATGATTCTTTTTTCACGTTGAGGCATACGTCAAGGTACCCAACTCAATTAGTCCTATTAAATATATCGATCTAAATTAATTAATTTATTTATTAATTTTCTTTTTAAAGGGTATTTTGACATTTAAAAAATAAACACAAATCAACAAAATAAATTTTTTTTACAGTCGGTTTTGGCGTAAGTTTTAAAAGAATATATATTTGATGAGTAACAACTATTAATACTAATGAATTGATATTACTAATGGATAGAAGCAATCCTACGGGCACGGTTTTGATTTCGGTCCAACCAAATGAGATTACAAACAATATGTGAATTCAATGAACCAACACAATGAACCAACTAAAATTATTCGATATGAAATCACCTGAAAACTCTTATTAGTGACTTGCTAGAACCGACTGATAAAACCGTTTAACGTTTATCTATCACATTATGCTCTAGAATAAACAGACAAGCACCATGCTACACTACTATTTTACAAGATGGGAATTCATTTCCCTCAAAAATAGTGTCGAATATGAATCACTAGCTATAATACCCGGCGCTGCTCGGGTTTTCTGAATATACCGACAACATTAGAACGCGACAAACCATTTTAAAGGAATAAACATTTCTCTGAAAAGCATTATTAGGGAACCTCCCTCGTCAATGAAACTAAAAATTCCAAAGTCCTTTGTTGAGGCTGACGAACCGACACTTTTTGCCCATTTCGGACACTTACCCAGCTCTGACGAACGTGTCTCGTTTGGTATGTACTAGTAAAATTTGGCGAAGATAGGTTTAAATGTGCAAATTTTTATAGAGAGCATACACACAGAAAAATTATTTTTATATGCATAGATCATGTATAATGTACATGAATTTCATCTCTGCCTCTACCGGGAGTCGAACCCGGGTCCCTCGATTGCCGGACGAGTGCTCTGGCCACTAAGCTACAGAGGAGATAGAGAATTTCCTTCGCTAGAGCGTATATATGCCGAACGGAACCGTGCAATGGACGGTGAAACCGATCAGCTAATAGCTCATGGACGACGAGCCACCAGAGGGCTATATATATGACATGAATGTCGAGAATATCTTGTATTAACAAGTGGAGAGTGACATTCATGTCATATATATAGCCCTCTGGTGGCTCGTCGTCCATGAGCTATTAGCTGATCGGTTTCACCGTCCATTGCACGGTTCCGTTCGGCATATATACGCTCTAGCGAAGGAAATTCTCTATCTCCTCTGCAGCTTAGTGGTCAGAGCACTCGTCCGGCAATCGAGGGACCCGGGTTCGACTCCCGGTAGAGGCAGAGATGAGTGTTTCCTTCCTTAAAAAATTAACATCTCAAATAATAAATATCTTCACAACATCCAGTCTTCTGTATATCTTGTATTAACAAGTGGAGAGCGACATTCATGTCATGTACATGAATTTGATATACATATAGTAAAACACTATTTTTTATCAATTTGAATACTTATCATTGCATGTAGTACTAACATAAAACAATACGTTATAAAGTTTAAAAAGCAACCTATTAGACTGGACTGTATTTGGAAATGATAATCGTGCATAGTTTATATCAGGGGTATCAAAAACCTTTTTACAAGAAGTGTCATAATCATAATTATTTACGATGCTCGTGTTACTCTACGATTTCTAACACTCAGACCATACGTCCCGTTTTACGGGACAACAGCATTCTCAACGTTCCTGCAAAATACTGTTCGACTGCCTTCTAATTTTCCTAAAAATTAAAATGTGCCACTCTTTTGAGTTCTAAATTTGCTTCCGAATGAATAATTCAAATTTGATCATATGTTTAATCAAAATATTTTTTTATTTCATTAAATTTGAGTTAAAGATGAAAAACGGATTAGAAAACGCATTGAATAAAAAAGTCATTACATAGTTGTTATTTTAAGAGGCCTGGACATAGGCAACAAGTTCTTTTCCTATCTGACGCGACAGATGACACCTTCATTCACGACCTAACTCGATCGGTAGTAAACAGTGGAACGAAATGCTATGCTCTTCAGCAGACCGCTGAATGGGAGCAGCTCCTCTGGAGCCGAGCCCTTCATCTCGTCAAGCAGCGATCCCCCACGGCAGCAGAATCATATTTTTCACATATATATTTGCAATATTTTGTCTTCCTATTTTGTACTTTTAATGTTTTTTCCCCTTCTCTTCCCCTGCTTCTTGCGGGGAAGCACTCCTGCCTTCTGGTGATGTGCATTTGTTTCCCTTCCTTATGTATTTCCACCCATTTTGTGTACGATGGATCGATTTCTCCTCGTCGGGTACGGCTAGTACCCATGCTTTTGACCCATGCCCTTGTGGCAAACAAGCCTTCATCCCCTATGGGGACAGAGCGGGGGACCAAGGTAGGTCTGGTGTTGGTAGTAAATCTTTTTGTGGTGATATGACCGGAGCTGGTGTGCTGCCAAGTAGTATAAAAGTAAAATTCAGACGTATGCAATAGGGAGGATCGAAAAGTATAGGAAACATTCCTTTTTTCGAAATTACATTTGGCTTCGGGTGGGGAAGTTGTGTCTTGGGAAATGAAATCCATTATATGAAATCCATTCATATATTCCGGTGCCCCAAGTGCCCCAAATATAGTTAAAAACTGACAGTTGAAAATTTATAAAAAAATAATTTTTTCGAAATTACTTATGGCGTGGGGTGGAAAAGTTGTGTCTGGGGTGTATTAGTTTGCATAATTATTTTCTTGAAATCCATTCATATCTTCTGGTGGCCCAAGAGCCCAAAATGCTTAAAAATACACACTTTTATAAAAATGCATTAAAATTATAAATTAATGAAACTTTTTTATGAATTATAGAATATAAGTATTCAGGTATCAAAGTATAAACTTATAAATAATAATAATTTTATAATAATACAAGAAGTATAATTTTAAAAATCAAAGCAATAAATCCCAAAACTTATAAAAGGTGAACTTATATAATGGCTTTTTTAATTCCATTAAGTTGAAGATTTACATATTTCTAAATGCTGTAATACTTTTTGGTATTAAAATGTTATATATGGCTACTTGATATTATCCTATTCAAAATGAAGCAGTGCTTCTTCTCCACACACACTTTCCGACGCCTCAGACACTAGGCGAATGCACCTTTGAACTGCTTGGGTATTCACCATTCTTTTCAACTGTTACCATGGCTTCCAACTTTTACTATACTAAATAATTTTATACATTTAATAATAAACAATAAATTATTTTTCATTCTCTGCCTATTCTATTTTCCCTGTGAAATCGATTACTTAACTCATTTTTTATTTCTTATTCAAAATTTGCATAAAAATTGATTTTTGGAAAATATTTAAGTGTCTTGGGGCACCGGAAAAAATTAATTGAAGATGAAAAAAATTTCATTCATGCTCGTATGCTTAAAAGACAACTTTTGCACCCGAAGCCGATTTTTTTTCCAAATTTCGATTTTTCGATCCACCCTAATATGTAATTAATCGTATATATGTACCCTGAATTTTAAAGGACTCTGATGTGCATACTAACAGTAATTTGCTTTCATCCGTCGACAAATAGCTGAAATAATGTTCGTTTTTTTCCGATAAAAAAAAAATAATTCTTAGTTACAGTATATTTTTTTTATTTCTTTTTTGAAAATCACATTAGAATATACCAATTACTTTAATTTTATTAATTTGGGGACTGTTCACTAATTTATGAGACACCCTTTATATTCTCTTACACACAACTAGAAAAATATATAAGAAAATTAGAACTAATTCATTACTATTCCTCAATGCAAATGCTTGAATATTAATTTCCAAAACTTACTAGAGAATTTCTAATTCACTAGAAATCATTGCGGTCTTCTGAGAAAGGAATTATTCAGACGGTAGATTAATATTTAATCAGGATTTTCGATAATTCAATTATATTATTCCAATACCCAATCCGATTCTCACGGTGCATTATCCAATAAAATAAATTAGCATAATATAGTAAATCAGGCATCAGAATTCAAATCGTCAATTAATAATTAGTTGAGAATTTCGGTACGATTAAGAGAAATTCCATACTCTTTCAACCTATAAAATATTCTAGAGAGATCCTCAAGAAAATTTTCTTAATTAAATTCAAAAATAAAAGTAACTTATACAAATAAGGGATTTTCTTTTTTTTTCTGTTTTACTAAATACAGAATTTAGTCCATAAAACGAATGTCATGTTTTTTTTGAGAGATTATCATTATTATTATTATTTTTATAATTCGTATTCTTTTGAAATTTATTTTAGAAAAAGTAAGCGTGCCTGTATATTTTGGCTTTTGAGCAGTAATATTTATTAAAATTTTCTGCCTACAAAGCAAAAAAAAAAAGAAAATTTTTTAACAGAAAGAAAATACTTTCAAGTTGTTAAATGTAAGAAGTTAGAATATATTATGGATACATTTTCATTCGTCTCAAGGGTAATGAGATTCTCGAGACTTTTATATTTAAAATAGGATTAAATCACTTTTGAAGCTTCGTTTCCTTCTTTTCGCCGGAATGCTAATTAACGTTTCATCTTCACGAATATACCGAATAGATGCAGTTCTTGTTTGTTTTTTTTAATGAATTTAGTTTTCGCTATAAGATACTGAATACTAGTATGTTTTCTTACTGCCTGTGTGTAACCTGCGATATTGCTGATGTAGCAGTCAAGGTACACTCACAGAGTCCAAGGGATGAATTTTCGAGTTCATGTTCCTTCCTATATTTCATGTTATATAATGTTTTACACATAGCACATGCTTTGGTCAACCACTACTACTAAACCGTGCATCTCGTACACATTCCTCTACGGAATTTCTAACGAATCGGTAGATGTGGGAATGTGTGTTCTGAGTTTATGTGTGGCCCTAATGTATTTATATTATACAAATACAAATACAAATACAACGCCACAACAGGCAAAATGCCCAACGAGGTGGCTGATAAAAAGATGCCCATAAAAATATGGATGTCATATATTTAAAAAAAAAACCGCAACCCAATTAAAAATGCAATTAACACAAATTATAAACAATATATACACATGACAAAATATTATACAATGCCCATAAAGAATACTTATGGTTGTCTTATTCTAAGAATGGATAGCTTCTCGATTTACCGCAACATGTTTATCGTATTTCTTTTTAAACGTGTCAATTGTGTTACAATTTACTACCTCCGGGGGTAAGTTATTCCATTTATTAACAACCCTATTAGAGAAAAATTCCCTGCGACACCATAACCTTGCATTGTCCCTCACCAATCGAAACTGGTGTCCCCTTGTAAAAACAGTCGATTGGCGGTGTACTAAAAGTTCATGGTCCATCCTATCCATCCCATTGAAAATATTGAACACTTCGATCATATCTTCTCGACACCTGCGTTCATCCAATGTAAACATATTCAAAAAATGAAGTCTCTCTTCATAACTCAAGCCCTGTGTGCCAATAAGGACACGCGTAGCTCTTCTCTGCACCCCTTCAAATAATCTATGTCCCTCTGTAGGTATGGTCTCCAAAACCTTACAGCATATTCCAGCCCAGGACGAACTAATCCTCGAAAAAGCGGAAGAATGACTTTAGGAGAACCCGAAGAGACCTTTTTGAAAATGAGACCAAGCATTCTATTCGAGTTGCATTTGTTGTCGAGTTGCATTTGTTTCGTGTTCGTTCTGTAATGTAACTTCCACAAGTAAAGATGGAAATGCTTGAATGTTCATGTTATGTCAGTATCTTGTTGTAGTTCTGCCTGCTCTCTGCGGAGAGACTTTTTCAAATAGGAGACTGGCTCACATTCGCGCCTCGAAGCTGGAAAACCGCAGAAAACCAACTTCAGCCGACCACCACTGTGCCGTCAACGAGGTTTGAACCTATATCCTCAGGACTAGAGTCCAGCACGAGTGCAGAGTGCAATAGTTTAGTCTGCTGGAACTCAAGGATATGAATCAAGAGTCCGTACAATGCAATTTTGCTTTTTTATGGAAAATTTTGATGATATTACTTGACGCGGGGCTTTCTTCATTCTCAGATTTCATTTTATTGCCACATTGAATTCCTCTAACCTATTCCCACCTTGGCAAAAAATAACTACAACATTTTTTCCCCCTTTTTTGATTGGTTTCATCATTTGAACATTTTTGTTGCACCACGGTTATTTTATGCACACGCGGGCTAATTAGACTGAAACCTACAACGTGTTGCCGATTCCGAGTGGCAATAATTTGTATTACCAACCAATAATCTTTCCAGGCTGGTGCGTTAACCCTTCGGTAGAGGACTCCCAGAGGTAGATTTTTTTTGTGGCCATGTCACCTTTTGTGTTAAACGATACGTCAGGAAAGTTTCTGATAAGTAATCAGGTATCGAACTCGGTATCTTAACACCCTATGGCAATTTATGGGAGTATCTTATCCACCAAGTTTACCGTGAACTGATTGATTTGTGTTCACTGTATGACAATATCCCCTTTAAAAACAAAATTATTTTATGTTTACTAGGACCATTTCAGTTAGTTATATACATGTGCACTTCAGGTCTTCACCCCTTAACTGAAGAATATGTTTCGGGAAAATGAAGAAGAGTTTTTATCAGTTTAATTTCGAACACTATACAAATAAAAAACTCATAATCACAAATATTGTACCTTTCAGTTGCTCGAACGCATTTCGGCAGACATAAGTAAGGTGTTAACTTCAAAAAAAACTAATTTTAAATAATTTAAAACCATTAAAAATTAAGCACACATATGTACATTCGGAGCAATCTCCTGTCTTGACAGCGCTTTTACGTATATTTTCTGGTGAGCATAAAGTAAGGAAAAATTTAAGTCTTACATTATACACTGCTGGCCACCGTAAATGCAACACCCTGAAGGAAGCACGCAAATAATATGAAATTTACAACATGCATTAGCGGAGGTGAGATATGCAAATGATTAGAATTTCAGCGCAGACGCACATCACGCGCGCCTGTGGCGCCACTTCAAAGCGCTATTTAAGGTTTGGAGATTTCGACGATTTGAAGTACGGCAATTGTGTTTTTCTTGTGGTTTTTTCAAAAAAACGATCAATTATGCCTCGTAGAAAACAGCGATCATCTTTTGATCAAGTATCCGAGTTCGACAGAGGAAGGATAGTGGCCTACCGAGATTGTGGATTATCTTTCAGGGAAATCGGTAGTCGTGTTGGACGAAACCAAACAACTGTAATGCGGATATGTGATCGTTGGATGCAGGAGGGTACGACGGACCGACGTGTTCGATCGCATCCACCTCAGTGCACCACTTCACGTGATGACAGGCGTATTGTGCGTATGGCAGTGACGGATCGCTCAGCCACATCACGAACCATAGCACAGCATATTCAATCTGTACCGCATCATCCAGTGTCTGCGCGTACCATTCGACGCCGTTTACAGCAGAGTGGTCTGTCCGCAAGACGTCCATTGCTTCGTCTACCCTTCACGCAGAACCACAGACGTCTCCGCCTTAATGGTGCGATGAAAGAAGGATGTGGACGGCACAATGGAATGAAATTGTCTTTACTGACGAGTCACGCTCCTGTCTGCAACACCTCTAATTTAAACGTTGGGCGCCATATTAAGCTTCGATGTCTCTCTGAGATGGGAAGCAGGGTGTGTCCGGTCCTTCAATGTTCAATGTCTGCAACACCACGATGGTCGGATTCGAGTCTGGAGACACCGTGGAGAGAGGATGCTGAACAGCTGCGTTATGCACCGCCACACTGGTCCTGCACCGGGTATTATGGTATGGGGCGGTATTGGATATCACTCTCGCACTCCTCTAGTACGCATTGCCGGTACTTTAAAAAGCAAGCGCTACATCTCCGAGGTGTTGTAGCCAGTTGTCCTTCCTTACCTTCAGGGCTTGCCCACAGCCATATTTCAACAGGATAATGCGCGACCACACGTGGCACGCATTGTCCAAAGGTTCTTCGTCAATCGCCAGATTGAATTGCTTCCCTGGCCAGCTCGGTCTCCGGATCTTTCGCCGATAGAAAACATGTGGTCCATGGTTGCTCAACGATTGACCCAGATTACATCCCCAGCTGCCACACCAGATCAACTTTGGCAACGCGTGGAAGCTGCTTGGTCTGCTGTACCCCAAGAACACATCCAAAGTCTCTTTGAATCAATGCCGAGGCGTGTGGCAACGGTGATCTCCAACAATGGCGGCTACTCTGGCTACTGATTTTGGCAGGAACCACACTTCACAGAAGTCTATAAATTTAATCATTTGATGCTTGGTCAACATGTTATCTACAAAATGAATATTGTTGCGATATCTCTTGTCTTTCTTGGTGTTGCAATTTGGGTGGCCAGCAGTGTAACTTAATAGCGTGAGTTGAAATTCAGAATAAGGAACAATCTAGAGAGTTTTTCAGAACAAATTTTCATTTTAGTTCTATAAAATTATTAATTATTTTCTAGAAAATAATTGGGTATTTTCAGTTATTTTGTTCCCTTCATCTTCTTTGCCGTATTACAAACAAAGTCGGTGTCGGTTCCTGAAAGTTATTTCATCACTTACTTTGTCGTTGCCTTCGAGAATATCTTGTTATTCTCCAATTTTGGCCACCAGAATGATTTTCCGCCGCCCGATACCGACTTCGTAGTGACAGTATATTGTTTGTGAACCAATCTTGAAAAAGTTTATGAAAATCGCGCAAACACCCGAATCATTTTCTTGGAAAAAAATAAAAATAAAACGAATTTATATATAACCAAAATTACTAGTCTTCCTGAACAGTACTACAGTCGATACTCGTTATAATGACCTTTCGTTATTACGACCGTTCATTATAACGTCCAGAATGATAAATCCCAAATTTTTTCCCTATACATCAAATGTTATTTTTGATTCGATATAGTGACTCACAAAGACCATTCAATCCAATACAATGTCCGATGTCAGCACTGCGCAGGAGCTTCTGATATGGGTCGTACAAAAAAAATCACAGGCAGGGATTTTTGAGCTATGGGCCAAGACCCAAACTTGCTGGGGCTTCACACAGATGAGTCGCACGAATTCATTTATAGTATGTTACAAATTCACTTATTGCGTCACTGGTTTCACTAATTTTGAAAAACGAACGGTCACATGAGAACCGGCCGAGAGCCATTGCCTTATATATCGTAGAATTCGGTTGATATGAACGAGTATATAAATCATTAATTGCAGTTTTATTATTTTTCAACTTGACGAATTTTTACATATTCTGTCAAAATATCAATTATCTTGAGAAGAATTTTTTCGAAAGCTCGATGGAAACGTCCCTTTTCCTCGAGACGTGGAGGGTCACTGTAACGAACGTCGACTGTATATGCATTGTGAGTCAACAACTATATACTGATGTATTGAAAGTGTTCAAGATCTTCATTTCAGTGAAAAAAAGAGTTGATCCTTCTTTCTTTCTTTCAAACTGAGCACTGATGCTTCTTTCTTCCAGCTCTGGTCTATTGCCATGGACAACTTACTACCGATTGATTTGTTCCAGAAGTGCGATTGTGTGCGTACCTAACAATCTGTGTGATTATATAGTGTTGTGTGTGAGGTTTTAGAGCTTTCATCCATATTTCAAATTTCGGGTGAAGTGCAATGATCGGGTATTTGTACTGTTGCAATGACATTGCTCTCTGTGGCTAAACTTTTTATGGTAAGATCGGCTCGCATTCGCACCTCGAAGTCGGGTGAACCATAAAGTAACAGCCGACCAACACAGTGGCGTCGGGGGGGTTTGAGACTTGGTCCTCTTCAAGTCCATCACTAAAACCCAGGCCCGTCATTTAGGGGGGGGGCGGGGCAGGAGAAGGGGCGTTGCCCCCCCTGCTTTTAAAAATACACTACAAATGATATATATATATATATATATATATATATATATGCGTGCCTTTAGTATATGCTCTTTGCTCCCCCCGCTGTTGAAATGACGGCCCTGCTAAAACCCCTTGACCTCAGCAGCGGCCGGCCTGATGCTTCTGAGACTACGTTACCGCACAATAACTTCGGTCATATATCGCCGTACGACATTTTGCAAACACTGGAGTTGGATGAATGAATTCCCCATCGGTGGTCGGCTCAGACTCGGTAGGCAAATAACTTGATTCTGAGGTTCTTTGACCGGACCTTGTTGGTAACCTTCATAGTGGAAGGCGATCATCTTATCACTGCACGGATGCCAGCTTCTGAGACTGTTCCACAGCGCATAAGCAAACATGAATATTTTCTAACTCTTGCATGAATAATGTATTTCTATCTTTCCTGCTCAGACTATTTCTTCATTTACAATGTTGTTTTCGCAATTATCATTTCACCTACACAGCACTATTACAATAGGTAATTCGTTCCTATTCCGATTCCGAAAGTACCCAAATTTTCCAAATGACATGACCAGTGATGTTTTTTTACAAAATCGTACCATAATATTTCTACTTCACATCCACTCAGTTCAGGTCTTTTAACCGATTAAAATGAAACACAAAGCATAAAAATCGTTATTATAAAAAAGTAATAGGGCACAATTTGCGTAATTAAATTCCTTCCTTCTATCAGGGCATAGTGCATTTTCACTGAAGTAGCTGAAATCAAGTTAATTAAACAGAAGAGCGTGAAAAATAATGAAATCTCCCTTTTTTTCGGCTGACTTTTTCCACCGATAGCAGTTTCTTTTTTTTTTTTATTGAATCGTATGTTCCTCGAACTTAGAAATATCTTTTATTACTATAATCTCCGTTACGGTGCATTTTAGAGACTGCATTTATTGTTAACACTAATCGTAATAAAAAAAAAAACTAAAACGCGAATACAACCGTTTATTTAAGTGAAAAACATTCTCTTTGTGTTTTCTTGCACATTTTCATGTCGACCTTTCACAGCTCTTTTCTTCGGGCTTTTATGATACTTTATATGTACGATATTTATTTTGCTTACAACCAGAAATACCAAGACTCATTATACCTGACTACTTAACTACTTGAAAGTCATTCAAGAGAAATATGAAAAGAAGAAACTAAGTATAGGTTTTTTTTATGTTATATTATGGTAATCATGAGTCATGAAACTACATAACTTGAAATGAAAAGCAGAAACTACAAAAATTAAGCATATTATAATAGCAAAAAAAGTTAACCTTTTATTTAGCCATGCTGCTCTCTCAAAAAAGCAACATTTTCTTTTATTGTTCTAAGGGTACATATTGTATATTTTAAGCACATTTCATCATTAATGCGTCCGAGCAAATCCTATCTATCCGATTTTTACTTGTGAGTTGTTTTCATGACGTTTCTACAATTACCAGCATAATGGCACAAAGATACACATGATTTCTTTTTCTTGACAAATCTAGCAAAAACGATTATTGACATTTCCATTTTGAAAGGTAATACCATGTGTACAGGAGAATGCTGTGCATTCTTGAATAATGATGGAAATGTATGTTGGCAGGCAACAAATGACATTTCTAAACCATGAAAATCTACGTAAATCATATACAGTGTGTTCCTTGACGTGCAACATCTCTCTTTAATACTGGCAATATTTTTTTTTTGTCATGTAATAGCATTCAGGTTACCTCATTTGTTTTAATATAACTCCTCAAAAATTCAAAATTTTTCTCCTATGGCTAATTCAATGTCTGCCAATTAAAGAGTTGAAAACAGATTGATTCGTACAAGTAGGCTAGTTACGTGTAGGCTCTTTCACATAAATAAATGGAAAATAAAATGTGAGTTTATATATATATATTAAATTTCAATTTTAGATTTCAATAAGGATCGAACCAAATGCATATTGTTATTAGTGTACGTGATGTGGAATAGAAAACCTTTTCCTAAAGAATGAGTAAAAAAGCTACAGAATACTTGCAGTGTATAATGTTTTACGCAGTGAATAAAATTTTGTCAATTATCGAATAGAAATAAATTCAAAACAATTCTATGCAGGGCAATGAAGTTTTCCAATTTTTCCATCAGTATCCATGATATTCAATAAATTAAAAAAAATATATATCCGTTGTCGTTAGATTTAGAGATTTGTTTGAAGTTTGAGGGGATCTATTTGTACGGAAGGCGTTACCATTGCGGGGGAAAGGGGAGTTTAATGTATCTTGTCTATTAATGCACATTATTTGTGTTTGCATATACGGGTCGTTTCAAAAAGGATTTCGTAACTTTGAAATATTACATGGAAGGAATGATGAACTGAAAGGTAAACAAGTGTTCTTCCGTGCACTTTAAATTAATTACAATGTTAACTTATAGATGTCAACTCAGTCATTTATTTAAAAGCCTCTTTGTTTGCAAATTGAAGGTCATTTTTACAGCAACAATCCTCAAACGCTATATCATATCGAATAGTTCATTCATGAGGCATACGCATTCATTGCAATAGAGACATTGCAGGGAAGTAGCTTTAAACTACACTCTTCGCTATAGTCATATCACTGTTATTCGAGGCGACCATTTCGAATGAATTGTAATTTGACGCGCGTTTACGAAGGACAATATCACCCTCTGTTTGAAAGGATGCGGCTCATTTCACAAACCTGCGTATTTAAAATTCCGGGCCTGTTTATTAAACGAGTTGAACCGCTTGTATCATCACTGTATCCATAACCGTTTGCAGGTTATGCCATTTGAAAATCGGGATGTTCTTTATGAAACAGAGGCAAAGGGCATTATGGTCGTTTTCGTCAATATTGTGATAATGCCATTGATTGACAGTACTTTTGTTGCATTGAACATAAGTATATGACACCAAATTCAATTTCAGTAAATAACACTTTACAAAACAAGCGAGTTCCACAGAAACGCATAATTAGAAAAATAATTTAATGGCTCTCCTGCAAAATTTCCCTTTTATCGGATATAATGGTGCGCATATGTTATATCCGACATACTAAGTTTTGAAATTAAATTTTGCTACCACAGTTGCATTGCCAACTGTCTTATACCAAAGTAATGAAGATGCTGATCTGATTATGATATTCTGTAGATGTTTGCGTGAGTTAAATATTTTTCATGCAATTATTTGCGAAAATAAACACATTGAAAGTGAACATTAACGTAAAAAATAAACAAAAATTTCGCTCTAAGCGTTCTACCAACGAACGAACCTAAGCAATCACATGATTTCTTCAAAATATGGAAGACAGATGATAGTGACAGCAAGATAGCAAAACAACCCAACTCGGACAACATAAATACCTTAACGAGGGTGACACGTACACTCATAACACGCATCCGGCATCCACCGATTCGTCAGTAATTCTACAGAAGAACGTGTACGAGGTGATCACAGGATTGTTATGAAACGGTCGTAGTGCAATAATTTTCCATTCATATGTCATTAAAAAAATTATAGCTTAAAAGATAAATCCAGCGATCATGGAGAAATTCTAAATTCAACCGACCCCAATACATAATCCTTCAGAAACGGTTTAAAGCGTCTCATACTCGTAACCATACGATTAAAGCATAGAAAATTCTGTTTTATATTTTAATTTTTTAATTTGCCTATTCAAAACTTCAGATTGTTCTGTATTATCTACTGACAACGGCATGCAAAATTTGTACTTGGTACGGCAGTAATGTATAAAAATAAATATGAGAAAAAGGATTATTTGGTGTGTGGTTAAGGTTTTTTTATTTTTTTTGCGATTTCTCCAAACCAAAATTTTGAACCACGCCAGCATGATAACTCAAAAAGTAATCAACCGATTAAAAAGAAAAGTCAGTTCTATTTTGCTTTTGATACAGTCATTATGCCCTTTGCGTACAGGCTTCATGCAACAAATTGGAATGATGACAATCTGTCGTATCGGCGATAAATCGAGTAGCCTTGTGTTACCCTAACCTCTCGTTAGAAAAAAGGAGAAGGAAGGAGAAAAAAAAATTAAAATTAAAGAAAAATTGAGGAAAGGAAGAAAATAAAATGTATAACAGTTAAGTGGATACACAAGAGTTTACAGTAGTAAAGTGAATACACAAGAGTTTACAGTAGTAGAGTAGTTACCGAATTATTTTTTCACCCTCGCCCTGCGTGTTCTCTTTTGTTCTCATGTGTAATAAGAGTATAATACAGGTAAAAAAGTATAAATATACATTAGTATGTAGAAATATGCATTCAGTGGCAAAAAAAGTAGGAACATCCCTCACTCAAACTTCAACTCATTCGTGCACTGACGTAATAAATCCGATTTACTAATAAAATACTTTTTCGGGGACAGAAGCACCAGTTAACGTTGCAAGAAAACAACAGATTTGAGTTACTTTGAACGCTATATTATTGTGTGCTCAAGACGGGGGTGTTTCCAGTATCTCCGAAGCCGCTAACATCCTTGGCTTTTCTCGTACAACATTATCTCGAGTCTTCAAAGAACGGCAGATAAGCCAAATAACTAAGAAAAATAGTGGGTGGAAATCGCTTGTGAACGAAAAAAAACGCTACACGAATCAGACGCATTGTGTGCAGCAACAACAGTGCTTAAACGCAACAAATTGCAGTGCAATACAACTCAGGAACATCGCAAAGCATATCCGTACGCTTTACAAGACGCATCTTAAAAGGAATTGGCTTTAATTAATATCCGACGACTAACAAGAGATCCTTTGATTTCACTGCAAAACTGAAGAAAACGGCTTTTATGGGCTAGAGAACGCTGAAACTTGATGAATGGAAGAAGGTTGTCTACTCTGACGAGTCAATACTTATCCTGCATGACGTTCACAGCAGGATTCATGTGTATCGCAAGCAGCACGAAGCCGTGGGTCCGGCATGCCACATCACAACACTTGAAGTGGGTGGCGGCGGAATCACGGTCTGGGAAGTATTTCCCTGATATATTCTCGGTCCCTTTAATGGGGTGGATGTTTCCAATGGAGACATCCGTCTTATGGTCATAATGTTTCCTCACGATGATGGCTATTCCTAGCAGGACAATGCGCCTTTTCACGGGGCTAGAATTATCACAAATTGGTTTGAAGAATATGATTCAGAGTTTCAATTCCAGTCAACCGATCTGAACCCAATTGGGAATTTGTGGAATGATATTAAAAGGTCTGTTAAAAGCTCTAAAGTATCACCTTCTAATCTGACGAAATTAAGACCTGTCATTTCGTTAGCGTGGACTAATATTCCTCCTCAACACTTTCAGCAACTTGCAGAGTCCGTATCTAGGGGAATATCTGATGTCATGAAAGCCAGAGGAGGCCCCACACGATATTAGTGGGGCTTATCAGGGTGTTCCTGATTTTTTTTTGCCACTGGGTGTACATTAGATGTGGGGGAAAAACACTAACAGGAGTATAAAAAAGAAAAAAATAATTTAGGTTCATAGGGTACCAATAAATCTTGGCGATGGTGAAGGAAAAGGAAAGAAAACACAGAGAACTGGATTGAATTTATTCCATTGGCGTTTGGACGAAAACTTTCGTGATCGTAATGGGATTAAAATGAACTAAAATTTTTTTCATATCCATGTATAAATATTCCATAAATAAAAAATAAAAATTATTTTATTTTTAAAAACATATTTTAAATTGAATTTGAAACAAAAATTGATCAATGAATTTTTAAAATTTTAGTTTCACATTTTATGAAATGTGAATTATTTTCATTTCATTTTAATTTCAATAATGTGTTGTTACAATGATGCCACGTCATTTTATCATACACACAATCTGTTTGTATTGTTTTTTTTTAATTCTCAAAAATTTAATTATTATTTATGTACAGTTTTATACTGTGAGCATGAGACAGTATCTTCAATTAAAAACATTTGTAAAACGATAGGAAGAAATCAATGTTTAGATAGTATTTTTAATGTTGTTTCGACTAGATCATGGTTTCTAACCATGTTAAAAGGGGTGCGAGACTCATTAAACCTTTGTAAAAACCGTTTCATTCAGTTGTTCTATATAGAACTTAGAATGCATTGGTATTCATGTCAAGACTAAATCTATGCAAAGGATGATTATATCATCTATCATTTTAAAAATTATTCTAGCACAAGAAAAAGAAATTAGTGTTTCAGTCCACGAATTTCAAGTCTAAAGTTTTTTTAGCGACTTCTCCATAACAAACTGTGTGATTCAACGGGGGAAAAAAAAACGGGAGAAAAAAAGGAAAGATTGAAAACGCTTTTATTGCTTAAAGATAGTTACTGAATAAATTCATCCAGCATTTGAAAGAAATATCATTTTAGGGGGGAAGAGAAATAAAATAGCTTAATCCTTTTATATGTATTACAGTCACTAGACATAAGAAAGATAAAAACGCCTACACACATAAAAAGAAAAAGAGGAATAAGTTCTAGGTCAATGAATTTCTCAAAAGTAAATTCAGGAGGAAAATATATAAAAAGAAGAGAAATAACTAAATTTTGTGAAAGGTTTGAAGAAAATTTTCTTGACGATTTCTTCTTTGAAAATTTCGGTCTTGGCAGGAAATTTCATGCTCGATTTCTCAATTTACATCTCTATTTTATCCACTCTTTTCACACACCATTTGAAGCGTTTCCATCTGAAATCTCCGAGCTTGATGAGGCTCCCTGATCCCTGAATAACTTTATTTTCATTTTATTTTGTTCTGTACATTGAAATGGAACGTCAAAGTTTTAGGAGTCATCCCCATGTATTTCGGAACTTATTTGCCGTGTACAACGTCTCAATTCCTTTTCTTTCAACAAGGACACGAGAAAGACAATTTTATTTTTTGTTAAATATTTTTTTTTAAAGAAAAGAAAATTATGCATCTTTTTCCCATGAATTCCTACCAGAATAATCGCATTGAATCATTATTCGAACATTATGCCAGATGGGTATACTGATTCTCGAAACAATGATGCATCAATAATTAATATTTCACATGAGTTAATGTTTACCTGTTCGCATACTGGAAAACCATAGTTAGATCTACAACAGGGATGAGCAACGTTTCTACCGGAGTGCCAAATGCCGCCCGCTAAAGGTGCTCCGGTAAAAATGTAACAATGCTATCTATATCTAGTGACTATAACTTCTCGCTAAAAAAGTTGACGTTACAAATTATAGGCAAAAACATTGTCAAAACCAAGTAAATGTGTCAATTGTAACCAAAGATAAAAATATAGTTAAAGGCAAGGAAGAGTTGTCATTTATAGCCAAAAAATGGATGGGAAAAACGGGACAATTGAAAAAAAATTTGGACACACACACACACACAGCCAAAATTTACATGAACGCCTCATAAAATACGGGTCTTTTAGTCACCCCTATATACAGTATATGCATATATACTTGTGATGCTTTGTGTATATAATTGAAATATACACAAGTTTCTGGCCCGCGGACTGTAAAAGTTGTGCACCTCTTGATCTACAACGTAAGATGCTTATTACTGAACTTTGCTGACCATATTTGATGTGGAAAAATGCAGGCTATAGAGATCCTTGAAACGGGGAAAATGGCACATCCAAATCAAGTTATCGCCGAAACAGATATGTACCGTAATGGCTGCAATTACGGCTGACATTTTTATACTTCTGTGAATCACCATGGACAAGGAACAAAGGGCTAAGGCAAATCGCAGTATGTGTGAAGTAAAATGTTTTTAAAAAAAATACGTTAAAATGGCAAATGTGTGTTAAGAAGTGTTAACATGATTGATATTCATATTTCTTATATAGTTATAGCTATCGTAAAGTAATTTATACGTTGTGAAAACTACCTTCATCCATGATTTAAATTAAGTGTTTAAAACTAAAATGAGTTTAGTGTTAAAATGTAGGAACAGAACAATTTCATTTGTAAAAGAAATCGGGATGGCAAAAAGTGTGAAATATGGCAAATGCCTTGTGAAATAACTGCCAATACAGCCATCTTAGTTACAGGGTCCATTATCGGAATTATTTCTCATGTGTGGGTCGCTCCAAAAATTCTATATATTTCGTTCAGCAAAGGTTATAAACATATATAATAATTTCAATCGTTACCTAATATTATTCCACAATGGCATACAACTACAACAAGCAACGACAGCCTAGTACATTGAGAAAGAATAATAGAAAAGAGAAACAGAAATTCATGATATATGTGTATATGTGATTTTGACAGATTTAGACTGTCCAACAGCAACTATTATTTTTTTTCGTAAAACCGAAACCTAATTTACTTGTAAAATTTATTTTATTCTATATGAAAAAAGCAAAAAAATACGTTAAAATAAAATAACCATTACTATCGGGAAATTAAATTAATTCGTTTATTTCCGCATAGATTTCCTATACTTATATTTTTGCAAAATAAATAAAGTAAACTATATATTTCAGCACAATAGTAAAGACTTCTTTAAACACAGAAACTAAGAATCATAAAAAAGTCGAGTTAAATATAATGTGTTTTTTGAACTACTTTATCAACGGTGAATATTTTCACGTCAGAAGTATCATTACATAATACAAAAAATAAAATAAAATAATAATCCATATTTTCTACAAAAACAGTAAAAATAGAGTCAGAAGTAATAAACACGTCAGTAAACAGAAAGTCGTTCAAATGATGTGTTTTTCTCCGTGTAGGTAGAGTTTTTTTTTTTTTTTTTCTGAATAAATTGTTGTTTTTGCTGTCTGCAGTTTCTTCAGGGAGAGAATAAGAACAAAAAAATATCCCCGGTCCGCATGGTTAATACCATGTTACAGACGAACGATTTCAAAAGATTTATAAAAACTTCTTCGCTATAATTTATTTATTTCTCGCTACAAAGTCATGCCTCACGGACGTGATAAACGGACGAAAACTTCATTGCTTTACTCCTTTATATATATATATATATATATATATGTTTCTATAAGGGAAAATTGTGTATAAAAACTTAAAAATAGAACTTATTTCTCTTAAGGGAAGCAAAAAAAAATACTCGAAAACGAACACTAAAATAAGGAAAGGAACAAATAAAACGAAAAAAAAATAGAAAAAAAGATTTATAGAGGTTTGTGTGGTGTCCTGACTTCAGCGAGTCAATAAATACCAGAGTAAGTTTCTCGTTAAAAATTCGGGACACGGTGAAAATTGTTGTCTTGGAGTAGATAGGTAGGGCGAACGTGGGAAAATGTGATTTATATTCCAGGACCCAAAAAGAATGTCCGTCTCTCTCTCTCAGGAAAAAAAAAGAAAAGCAAAGTATTGGAAACGTCATTTTCTTCATTTTTTTCTACTTCAAAAAAAAAAATAACCCTACTTTTACTTTCAATGTTTCATTTGCTATTTTTTTTAAAACTTCGAAAAAGGTACAGAGATATAACATAGATAATAATAATAAGTTAAGAAAACAATTCGTACATTTTTTTCCCCACCCGTTATGATAAAATATATCTTCTTTCTATAAGTAATTTAGCTCCGAAATACATCGTTACTCTTCATCTTTCAAGTTCCGTGTATGTTTAGGGACTTGATGTAAGCAAAAAGATACCGTTCCGTGTTCACGAATTCGAAGCATAAATCACAAATAACGTGAGGAACGGTATATTTATTCAAAATATTGTGGTATATGTAACTATGCGAATGAAGTTTATTTCATCTAGACAGGTGAAGCCGGATAAATTATAAGAAATGGGAAACGTAAATGAATTTTTTGAGTGAATATGTATCTATGAGATCAGAAAAATCATGTAAAAATTCATATTTTCATTAAAAACATCTTATTGTCAATATGATATAGCATTAATATTTTTAATAGATTCATATACTTTCACTGAAATAAACGTGTATATAATATTTTCCATTTTTTTTTAATTTTCAGTTTGATGGAAATTGTTTCAGTTCTAAATGATGTTCCAAATTGTAAACAATGACATTTGGTTAGTTGATAAGGTTTTCGCGGCCATCATTTGATGGGAATTGTTCGGGTTCGAAGACCGTCTTCCGTTTCAGTTAGTACTCGACGTTTCCCCAACATTAGTGGCTGGCATCATCAGGAGTATTGATAAAACTGGATCAAAAGTCAAGTTTTCCGGAGTTTCATGTTGTATTTCCGACTCCAGAAAACTTGATTTTAATCTGAAAAGTGGCTGCAGTGAGCTGGATGGATAAAGCGTCAGGCAGAGTAGTGTCAAAATTTAGAGGATACCTTAATCTAACAGTGGATTCAAAAATGGTTGATGATGATGTTGCATCAGTGCAGAAACGAGATCAAAACATGAAAAAGTCATAATCACAAAAATATTAGAAAGTCATAATGTACTTGAGAGAGCAACACTGATGAATAGATGGTTTAAAAAAACCCAAGCTTTAAATATAACAATTAATAACTGAGAAGAGAATCTAAAGTTTTCTTTAAATTAATTTTTATGAATAAATGGTTCTTCGTACACTAAACGCAACTTCAGTAGAAAAAAATATTTAATGGATAATGAGAGAGAGATAGATACTCACAATGTACATGTAGCATAACTTTTCGTACAGCAGTCGGCGGTATCCCATTAGCCGCTATACAAAGGTACGTACCCATATTTAACCGGCTAACTTTGATTATGGTAAGGTCTGATCCTTCAAAAAGAGTATCTGTAAAAAAAAAAAAAAACATAATGAGAGCCGATAGGCACATTCTTTCATAATACGGAAAAAAATATTTATAAAAAAAAAAAATAACAGCAAGAATGATATAAAAAGATGGTGTCATTCTCTAGTATTCATACGGAGGTTTGAATGGCAAGCGAAGATGAATTGATGAAAGAAAATCCATCTGTCCACTCATTCGCCGGATGAGCGCGATATACCATCGTGCTACCAAGTAAACGAATCTCTTTCTTTAGAACTTTTTTAGAACTCCTGTGTGCTGAACAGGTTGTAATGGACAGTCGCTCTTATCTCACAATTGCTGACGCTGTCACCAGATAGTGACTTATCCGAAGATGCGCTCGACCGGGAAGTGAGAGGGAGTGTGTTCGATTCCCCGCAGAGTCAGGTGAATTTTATTTCCTGAATTCATCTTCGCATCAACCAGTGGTTGAAACCTTCGTAAAGGTAGCATAGAAAATTTCTCCAATGGTATGAGATCAAAATATCCATGCGCGAACTCCCGGGTTGATAGGCCTGGCTTCAAATAACGGTACATATATGCTTTTCAGAAATCTTTTACCAAAACCTATAAGATCTTCGATTGGAGATATGAATCTAAAGTCACGATTTATTTGGCACTCATCAAATGACCAAGGCGTTATAAAAAATGATCATAAAATATAGTGAATATGAACAGAAATAAAATATAATAAGAGCTACCTATCTCTTACTAATCTGATATGATACTGAAATACAGTAAAACCCGTCTTTTGTGGACACTGATGGGGCAACCGAGTGACTTATCTAAGGATTTAAAATTAAGTTTAATATTCAATTGTTATTTATTCTTAAAACAGAGAATTCGCTATACATAGGAAGCACGAGATTCTTCGAATACCATTTTACCATTTTTACTTGTATTTTTATTTTTCAGATTATTTAAATTTGAAAAATTAAAGATATCAGAAATCTCTGTATTTGTATAGGAAACACCAAACGTTGTCGTTGCTTTGACAAATGTGAACACCAAAAATAAATAGCATGCTTGAGAAATAAGACATTAAAAAAAAAATTCTATCGGGAGGTAATGTTTATTTGTCGGATAGTCTGGAATAGAGGGTTCAAAATGAAGAAAATGAAATAAAATTGATTGAAAAATCATTCACAGTTTGATTTAACAGTTGGTGATTGTGATGGGTGTCATACTAAAATTAATTCTTTATTTGGCGGTGCTGCAATGAAAAGTAACACTGGTGTGTGTTTTAAGTAAATACATCTAATCTTAAATTCTGAGCTCATTTCGGTATCGATGCCGCTAAACAACTCCTGAACAATCAATTTTTGCTTCGTTCATAAAGTTTTTATAATAATCAGCAGAATGACTCATAGGTAACGTTTCCTAGTTCTTGACAAGCTAAGAAAAACTATTTTTCACCATTGCATTTTTGAGGGAAATACCATGTGGGAAAAAGACATTACATCCACCAAAAATTGCAAATCATGTAACACGTTCAGATGCACGGACTTATTTGCTTTCAAAACAGAGCACAACTCGGGTCTATCAGGTCCTACATTACCCACGAAAATAGGTTTAGAGTGAGATGACTTGGTCAGGCCATTATATATGAATGCGTGTATATGAATGTATGTATATATGCAATTTTCTTTCCTCCATTAAAGTTCTTCATGCGTTTCATGTATGCAACACACGTGCGTACTCATATTGTCGTATTCATGTTGCACACCGAATAGGGTGCGAAGCGAGATGGCACGGGTGATCCCTAAATGTATATATTCCCCCCACACAATATTTCTATTTTGTATATTTTCGTCAAATCCACCGGAGTGAGTGAACTCAAGCCGATACAACAGGAGCTGGCTTCTAGTTCGATCACACCCATTTGCTCACTAATAAGGTGTTAAGAGAGATGACTCGCTCCGATGGATATTTTATATTTCACAACAATATTCTCTTTTTTTTTTGCATCCTGTGTATACAGTATGGCAAGTGTAAGATAACAGATGTGGAGATGTCATGGGTCCCTCCAATTTCTTTTAAAATATACCTCCATCCTAATATACGTAGATTCATCCATCTCAACAAAACCCCCAAACTTTTCTCTAACTCAAACCCCATCTCGTCTGTAACCACTACCAAATTTGTTAATTGCAACAGTACCCAATTGTCCGGGGAAAATATGTTCTAAAATTTGTGTGATTGTTAAATCTTTTTCCTTTTTTGACTCAAAATAAAGTGTTTCGGACTCGAATCAGAGAACGTAGCTATTGACTTACAAAATTTATGAAACTATGATATAATACTCTTCCACAAGAAGGTCAGAGGTTTTGACATGGGCGCATGCGTTTCGTTGCAGAAACATGCACACGGGGGAGGGGAGGGGGAGACATAGAGTGCCAGTGCTGCCTCCAAGCCAACCAAAAATTAAAAAATACAAAGGGCATATATTAAAAATAAATGAAATATAGAAACGAACCGCCTTACTGATTTCTGTTGATTTAAATGCTTGAAGGGTTCTAAATAATCTCTTTAAATTTTTGTACCCGCCAACCCTGTTGTGCCCTCTCTAGACGTCGATCTTGCGTACGCCCGTTTCAAAGCTTCTGCATGCTGCAACAAGGTGTATTAGATTTATTCACAATTTAGCTATTTTATTGTAGGAACGTAAAGGTGATAGTTACGATGTTCTTGAATCACTTACACAAATCGGTAATTTCAATTCGCGATGAAATAGACTCCAATTAAGAAAAAAAGGAAAAAAAAGAAAAAGAAACGGAAGTTTTCTAGAAGTCTGAGAAAACGGAATAAGTTTCGATAATTGTCAGAACACACGCCAAACTCCGATTCTTCATCTCCGATAACTCAACATGCATACATGGAGGAAGGAATCGTTAAAACTCAAGTTTAAGAAAAGTTCTAAGGCACGCGCTAAGGCGAACGAAAAGGGCTGTTTTGAAAGCATAAAATACTCTCAGGCAAAAGCAAACATACCAGCGAATGGGAAGATGACGAAATCGCAGCTGCGTTTATTTTTGCAATGCAAATGAAGTTTAGCTCGAAAATTTGGTTCGACCGCATTATGCATACAAGACTCGCACATAAATATATCATCATTTCCAAGGTGAATCAGAAAACCAAAACGATTCTTATGATAAGCGCAACGCGCGTACAACATGCTCCTTATATAGACGGATTGAGATGCGCTTGAACAAATATTTACATGAATGATCTTATTGAGACGTGATAACATGGTCTTGATCTGTTTTCGTAAGACAAATTTTTACTTCTTTTTTTTCGAATTTTTTCACATTTTGTAAATGCCTATAAAAGTGAGAACCGAAAGTTTCAAATGAGTTTTTCGAGAATATTATTAATATAATGGGAGGCTTATTAATGATAAGTTCTACGTGGCATTGGGTTACTATTAAAAAGTAACCAACGAATAAGGCAAATACACAAACTCCTAATGCATTTCGACGCACAATGGGTGCCGTCTTCAGAGGAAAATATATTTAACCACTTATCAAGCTCTGACCGAGGATCCCACTGGAATTGAATACCAAATCTTAACTCTCGGTTGCGAAGTGGAAAAAATTACGTCTCTTCACTTCAAACTTACTATGCGTATGTCTGTTACTAGAACGTACATCTGTTCACTTTTACTGTATAAATATATATACAGTAAAAGTAATTCTATAGTAATTCTATAATATAATTTATAGTATATACCAAATATCAAGTTCTCATACTTTATTAACTATATAAAATGCTTATCTGAAGTTTACTCGTTATTTGAATAGTTTTTTTTTTAATTGGAAGTATTGCAGTAAGATCAACGGTTCCAAAAGAAATAGAGACCAAACATTGGTCTATCGTCGCAAGCCGCACAGGTAGTTCCATTGACTTTCTTCCTGCACATGACAAGATCTTTCCAACGACACCACTTTTATCAAAATCAACAACTGACACCTTGTACAATTACTTCCTTACTAAGCGAAATCTTCCAATAATTGTTTTGCGTATCACGTATCCCGAAGTTAGGGAATAACTTCAATTGGTAACAGCTCGTATCGAATTTTCTTAACTTTTTTTCTTTAAAAGCTGGAATACCACGGCAATAATCATTCAATTCATCAACTATAATTTCTACTAAATACAGATTCATGCATAGTGCTTTTAAATTTGTGAACACAGCCCTTGTATCCCATATTAAACTTTAAAAACCAATATCTCGGTCACTATTCGTTGGACAGTGTTGTTTTGTTTATCATACAAGGACGAAGTTATTTCGAGTATGACTAACCTGAAGAAAGATGTAAAAACTTCCGATATTTGTAGTTTTTCTTTCTTTCTTTCTTTATTTATTTTTATGAAGCACCCGATATCAATATTTACTTCATTTAAAACTTATTTTTTTCATTTAAAAGTTTTTATATACGACGGTTGAATATAAAATAATCTTTGAAAATAATGCTAGGTAAGGATAACCCCGCTTTACGAATGTATTACGAAAATGTTTTATTTTTTCAACGAATTCGCAATTTCTATGTTGTGGCCTTTGTATTTGCATTAGTTCATTCCTGTAAACAAGACGTCACCCCTTTGCATGCAACTTGTGTCAACAAAGTCGGGTGTGTGCTCTCAACTAGCAGAGATATAAATATCTCAAAAATTGGTATTATAAATACTCTAAATATGTAGAAAATGAAGGACTATAGATTTCAGAAAGGAAAGAAACTATTTTTTTTTTTTGGACGTAGCAGGGTTTTTATTTATTACCCCATTTTTCCCCATGTATTTTATAAAAATATATATTTTTTATAATACATGGGGAAAGGGTTATACGAAATGATGGAAGTTTTATATTTTACTCACCAAACGGTAATGAGGGAGAAATGAGAAGTTACGGCTGGGGTAAAGGAGAATAAAATAAAATAAAAAAGTTTTCATTTGCAGAGTTACCAATGAAAAGGCTCAAAAGGTAAAGAATATAGAGCTGGAAGGAACTTCCTCAATTTAAACTGGACAGAGAAACATCGCCCCTGCGCGTAAAAGAAGTTAAATATACAATTTTTAGCCTAATAGGAAACATAAACATATTCATGCTCTCTAATAACTAGATTTTGATATAATCTAAGTCGTATGGTCATGCTAAATTTCAGTTATTTTTCATGAGGCTTGTTGATAAATTCTAAAATTCTAATAAAACAAATAATGTTGAAAATTCTCTCAAGTGCTCATGATCCACAGTCTATCGCAACGAAATATATGAAAATGTTTTTTCTTCAAAAATCTACATCTTGGCTATATTCCCAATAAGTGGAAATGGTCAATAGAGTTCTCAACAAATTAACAGGTATTTTTCACGGGAACATTATTGTAGTCTCTTTAAAAGAAGTCATTGAACCAAGCAAACTTTCAATTGAAAATTAAATAAAGTAATATCTACTTCATCCCAGAATAAAAATTTCGTTATCTTTCACTAAATTCAAATAATTTAAAGGAATATTAATTATAAAGTATATATTATTATAATTTAAAGGAATTAATATTTTAAAGGAATTTTGTGAAAGGCCCATTTCGGGCAAATAAATATATTTTTCCTTCTTTCTCAGTGAATGGACATTAAGGGGGTAGAGACCTGGTCACATGAAATTTCTGAGAATACATTATACACACACACGCAATAGAATCATACCTGGTCATAAAACCAACCTGTCAAAGGTTGTAAAGAAAATGTCCAAATAAATGATTAAACAACATAAGAACATTAAATTTCGAATTCAGATCAAAATAACATAAAACGTACAGAAAATTGGCATTGGCCACATGGTCATATTGCCCTCAGATATATTACTCGAATTCACACTAACCACTCAGCTGCTAGATTGCTACTCGTGACGTGATATTTTGAATCCAGAACGCGTTTCTCAATAAATATTATAAGTATTTCTGTAACGCTTCTTATATCATATAAATCACACAACTAAACCCCCCCCCCTCCACCTCGGAAAGAAAAACAAAATTTTCCAGAGCACTATCGATAAAAGTTCATGTTGCTATAGACGATACCTCAGGGCACCAAGAATTTTCTTCCGCCAAGCCGAAACAAAATTTCAAAGAAAGTTGAACGCGAGCATAAACATTTGAAGTTCCAGAATATTCGGCCATTACTCCAGAAACCTCGGAACATATTTGAAAGAGAGCTGGATACTCCTCCTTACAGGGTCATTCCGATATATCGGTAAAGAAAAACGTGTGAGAGTCGGGCAAAAAAGATGTGTAACATTAATCTTCTCACACACTACAAAAGAATTTTTCCTGAAAAATAGAAAAAATATATATATATATCCACCTCTCTGCGTTTTTATGCTCGTAGAAAAAGAAGAGCGGAAATACACACGGGCACACAACATGAAAATGAGGATGAAGATACATAAGAAATAGGAATTCGATCAAATAAGAAAGAAAAAGTAATAAGAAAGAAGCGTAGAAAAATCCCCTTTTCTAGATAAATTTTAGGTGATAAAAGATCTTCTGAATGGAAAATGTTCCAAGGCAGTGAAAAATAGGAGTTATTAGCATTTATGCGCATGTATACTGGTCCATTGCTCGCGACTGGCAAAATGTTACGACTGCAATGCATACGAATCAATAGCGCCTTCACCGATCTCTCACTATCTTCCAAAGAAATAATACGGTCCTTCATGTGAAACAGGTACAGAGTTTCGAATGAGAGAATCCTAATGCTATTCATTCCAATAATTTCGATTCACATATTCTTCTTTGTTTTGAACATTTACTTCCATGGGATGCGTAACTATTAATGTTAGGGAACTTACAATTTTACTGGTTTTAAAATACAGTAACAAAGGATTCCGCATCCTAAGTATTTCAGATGTATATATGTTTTTATAAATAATTAAAACCGCTGAAATGTTATGCAGTGGAGGAGGAGAGGCGTGTTGGTGTCTTCTTACCTATATATATGGAATTCGATGGATATTTAATGCTTATATGTTGACATTTTACTCAGCTCCAACCCGAGTTATACAGGAATTGCAGAATAGATGGCCAGTCTGTCTCGTTTGTTTGATAGGTTAGGACAATGGTTGGAAGACAGCCGGAGTCAGATTTCTGCTCATTTCGTCGTATATGCTTCATAATTCTCCGCATTTAAATTTGATGTCAGATATGGTGGTGAACGCGGACTTTGGTCACCGTTCAGTAAAGTAGACAATTGACGATTTCAAGACCAAATAAGTAGATGCATCGGCATATGATTTTATTCCATCAGAAGCCGGGGGAATTTTTATTCTGAAGAATAAATCAAAGCCACCAATAGCCTAATGATCACTCTGATGAATGAGTAAGCAGGTTGTGGAGATGATGTGTCCGCGCAAAGATAAAATGCAATTTTATTGAATGTGTCCTTTTCCAACGCTAACAGCGTAAACGTTCCAGTGCATTTATAGATGTTTGTCATTTCTGTGCATATTATACATTCAAAACGAAAGATGAAACAGTGCAAATTTGACTGTTCAGACCGTTAGGCTGTGCGGCCCGAATATCACAGAATCCGCATTTTCCCCATTCTCTTGAGTAACGAATTTCCAGGAGAACAATCGTTCGCTAAAGTTAAATTTCAAAGATAATTGACATGTTATGAACCTTTGCTTTGAAAATACTCCTCTCAGAGAGGAATAACCCACCTAAAAAACGGCAGAGAAATTTTTTTATGTGACGTTTGAGAATGATGAATCGTATGAATGCGTAAGATTGATCTAAATACTCAGAAAGTAAGAAAACTTCCATTTTAAACGACCTTGAGTGGATAACTTGGGGAGAATATGGGTTGCGAGTGACTATCTCCGCGGAGATTCAATTCCCAGCTTGCAGCCGTGTCTACATAGGTGCTACACACGATTCTACTGAATGGCATCCGCAGGAGTAACACTCTTATTTTCGCCTAGTGAAGGAAAGGTTTGTCGCTAACTGTTATTCACACTCTCTATCAACCGCACATTAAACATTCACGACGGCAAAATACGGTGATGGAATTATCCTAATGCTTCGCTTTTATCCTGTAATACGTTTACCCAAATGGGACGCCTCCTCTGAGATTCGCATCATGTTTCTTCACATTACGACTCTTCAGAAAAGTAAGGAACCCCCCACGAAAAAAAAATATACAGAGTAGTTTAATCAAAACTGACCCTACATAGACCTAAGTAGAGCCTGTTCTAGTTGACATATTTCATTGCAATATGAAACGTTACATGAACATGGTTCATATACATTACATGGTTCATATACATACGTTATATGAACCATGGGGGGAAAACTACGATACAAATAATACTAATAGTTCGGATTTCGACTAGCAGATGAAAAAGTGGTGGAACCAAAAAAGAAACGCGAATTGAAAACATAAAAAAATAAAAACGTAACTGTTGTTCAATGTGCATTTCATTTGCGTCAATTACATGCTCAAATGTCAGTCTTTAGGAGTACTCTTCTTGAACCAGAAAAAGTGATTTCGCACGAATGCCTGTTACTGCGAACCTGTGCAGCAGAAAGTCCTCCCCCCTCCCACCGCCCTACAAGAACAAAAATGTTTAGAGTCTATGTCTATACGAAGGATTCACAGCTGGCCGATGCGTAGCTGAATTCGGGAAGGAAAGTAAATTCAACCGTCTTTGCAGGAATTGAACCCACGTCTTCTGAATTTCCGTATGAGAGCGCCTGACCAGTATGCTACGAGAAAACTTAGGTCTGACTGTTCATGTACAGTCCTGCTCAGCGCACTGGAGCTCTAAGGAAAGATTGAAGTTAGTTGTCTTGCAGCGTAGTGGTCAAGCTCTCTCATCTGGTAAATAAGAGGACATTGTTTCGATTTCCGGCAAGGGAAGTTGCGCTTTCTTTCTTCCCTGAATTCAACTTGGTATGTTGTTGAAACTCAGCTGCTGAAACTTTCGTGTGATAGCGGCGAGTTACATCATCCTTGGCGGTTTAGAAACTACGCCCCATATAATTTGACAAGTAAAGGAGTTTCTTAACTTCTTCATGCTCAAAGATACCCAGGTAATTTCGAGTTTTCAGAATGCTTGACCTCCTGATTTTCCAGACATGAGTTCTTGCGCCTTCTGATTCTGGGTATTCCTGAAAGCATACGTTTTCTACCTGATGCGAAAGCAAACTAAACACGCAATGTTGCTGCAATTTCTGAAGAAACCCTTTGAGCTATATTTTGTTTAACATACTGTAAGGTGCTTTCAGCGTATGATAGGAGCGAATTGACGCAATGTTGTGATTGAATGAAGTTCTTATGTTTCCTAACTAACTGTTCTTGTTATATGTGCGCCACATTTTCGTCTGGTGGTCGAAATTGATTTCTTTTGGAAGTTTTCTTTTCCCTCATTTTCCGTATAAGGTACAGCTGTGGTTCCCGACACATTTCGAAAGTCTCTCTTCTGACAAATCAAAAGATGATGCTGCACCGAAACAATGTTGTGAATAATCAATTCTGCTCTTTTAAATTTTTTTTACGAAAAACCGACATTCGAGATACGCTAGTGCTCTTGGTTGTATGTAACTATGCAGCCGATACATCAAAATGTGCTTGACAACCAATGAAATAATTATTGGGCTTCCTTCCTATTAAACTCTGCAGCTATATGATTTGGTAAAACAGGATAATTAAAATTTTACATGTATGGCTACGCATGAATTTTTTTTCTGCAATAAATTTTTATTTAGATTTGAAACTTTAATTGGGGGGGTTTCTTTCTCAGACACCGTGTAGTTTATTACTTGTGTGCTTCGCTTTTGACGAGTGAGTGCGTACATGGATAATAAGTATCTCAGCTAAGAAGTAAGGTGTGTTTCAGGTTTGACAAGTATTTATTTACGTTGCGAAACAATAAAATAAATTTATTTTTGGACGCTTAAATTTTGGAAAATTTTTCACGAACCTCCGAGTTAATTTACGTGGCCCCCAGGCAGGCTGCAACCCACAGTTTGAGAACAACTGAAATATGAAGAGAAATTTGAGAACCAATGTATATACCAAGTATCAGAGGAATACGCCACCGGAACGGGATCTGCAAGGCCTGACAAGCAAAGGGTCCCAAGGTGTCTTTGAAAAATGCGAAAAATATTAAAGGACATTCATTTCATCTAGATACCCATAGAAAGAAAATAAATTAGCGGAGGAGTGAATTCTTAATTAATGTCGCAAAAATTATTAAAAATGACAGCAGTTGGCTACTTATGGCCAATTGTTCTTTTTGGCGATATCTACAAAAAAAATATTTTTCCCATACATTTTGTAGCTTTTATTTTTCTTTTCTTTCTCCTTTTTTTCTATTTCTTTTTCTGCGCTGTACTAGAGAAGCGGGATTCTTTGCCCATTCTTGGCCTCTTTAGCATGCAAAATGGCAATATTTACACTTTTTTTGAGTGAGTGACCAATAATAATCCCACTGGATTTTTCTATATTTCTGTGCGTATTTGACTGAATAGAATCTGTGAAATTTTTTCTAACGTCGCAAATTCATTGAAGTTTCTAAAAGTCCTTACACCTCACCAATTATATCCAATGCAATCGTGAATTGACTGGCGCATAGACGACAATCTATAGTAGATAATCTCAGTCACCCCTAGTCTTCCGACTCTATGCCGGCTTTAGTCAGTCCCAGTCGTATGTCCGATCCGTCTTGAAAGACTACGGTTCTATTTTCATATTTCACATTATATCCTCAGTAAACACTGATGGTTTAGTAATTCGCCAATAAATTCGGCTTCGAAAAAAGATGCGCCTAGTTATCATGCAATCAATCATTTTTTGAACAATCGGAAACCAAATACACTGTTTTTTTTATCCGTATTATTTCCTTTTTTCAAAGCCCGGTATTAGTACTGCGAGTTTGAAATATAAGCGTGAGAGCTAAACCACTTGCGCTGATAAATCTTTCGGGTGGAGCTCAGGTCTCTCAGGAATACCAGGAAGAAAAAAAAAAACTTTTCAGCAATGAAGCATCACGCGACATGAAATGTGGATAAATATTGGGTATATGCATTTTATAATGCATTGCTATGTTTTTTATTATTATTATAAGAAAGTAAATCTTTTAAATCTGCGCTTCGGGTAAAATATCTACCAGACCTATCTCTTCGAAGCTAAGAAGCATAGTGTTAATTAACGAGCTATCTGCCCAGACTAAGATCTGATTCCTGAAGCATATACAGTCATTTTTCGGTATACGAACAGCTTCTGAGAATCCGAGAATCATCCTAAGTCGAACCGTTTGGACGTTGAAATATCACCAAATTGAGAAGAGGATTCATCGATTTCTTCAAACTGAATATCTTTCGCAAGACCTTCAAAATAGTTCACGGATTGTTCACTATCCTGTTTGCGAACGATTCTCTTGAACTAAAGGTGCGCCAAAGCTCTCACAAAGAAATTGTCCCAAGGTGTTGTCTCCAAAAAAATTATGAAACAATTTAAGGAAATTCATCTCACCCAGAAACGCATAAAAGCAAGAACAAATTAGCGGAGAATGCAATCATTGAAGTAACAAAAATTATAGCAGTTGGCTACTCATTGTCTCTGGCGCTTCTTGGCTCTATAAAAACTTATTTCAACTTCATCTTTTCCTTTCCTTCCAACAGCTTCACTTTTTTTCTTTAATATTATCTAGTTATTTCTCTCTCTATTTATCGCCATGTACCTCATCGTATGCTTGAAGGACGTCACTGTAAGGCTCCAGAAAACAAAATTGCGGGGTCTTTAAATTCATTCTTGACCTTTATTGACGTTATTTTTATTTTTGTACGCATTTAAATGAATAGAAGCAGTGGGGTAAGTTTTTTTCAAAAAATATTTGATGATGGCACTTTGGGACACTCTCCTTGTCAGAAAAATTGCCGTGATTTCGATCCATAAAACAGTGTTATACCAATGACATGCGCAAAATCGAATGCATCGTGGTCAGTCAACTTAAAATTTACTCATTCAGCGAATTTCTTGAAATTGCTTTCCTTAATTTGATTTTTATCCATGATTTTAACTAATGATTTTTACCACTTTTAAAAGAACAGGTGCCCAAATTAATGGCGATTCGGATTCATGGCACATAAGTAAATTTTTTTGAAATATAAAGTATATTACCTTTCAAGCACATAACTCTGAAACTAAGACGGCAAAGGGCGGTAATGAATGTGATTGACGAATTTTTTGACGAATTACAATACAATTAGGCTTTTTGTAACTCGGATAGCCCGTAAGGTGATCATTAGTATATTGGAACGTTTTTGTAGTTTAAAGCAGTTTTTCAACATCTATCCGAATAGTTTGTTTTTACGACTCTAACGTATTTTATAAAAATCGAAATTGTATTTTTTATTTGGCAAACAGTATCAGTCACACTTACCACTGACGCACTTCCCTTGAGATAAATGCTGGCATACGTTTGGCATCAGAGACTTTCCGTCTTCACGCCTCCACGATACGGATGGCGCTGGATGTCCCCTGACACGACAGGAAAGTGTTACGTTTGTGCCTTCCCTGGCCAACACCTCTGAGCTCGTCTCGGAGTCGATAAACGACGGCGGAACTGCAACACAGATAGTTATCTATTAATACTTTGATTTATTAAAGCAATTTAATTCAGAATGTCATTATGTTAAAAACAGTAGGCCCATTTTACGATAGCATACCTACGACGTCGAGATAACCAACTAGGCTCTTCATCGGCACCGTATTGACTTGGCACATATATCCTCCTCTATCTGTTTCTTGTACGTCTTGTATGTGCAGATTCCAATGTCTGTAGTCTGGGTTTTGTACAGAGAGACGGCTATTTTTTATGACTATGTGCTTTTGTATCGTGAGTAGACTTTTGGTTTCCAAGCGTAACCAGGCTACCTGCAAGATTTTACACATCAGAAATACGTGAATGGATTATTATCTTTTTTTAGACACTAAAATACTGAATGAAATCACAGGAGAGGTACTGTGAACCCTCTGCGCGCTCGCACGCACCACGTACAAAACTTAATTAAGTTAATTTTATTTATAAAAGCGAATGTTCTGGCTGAAATTCAGTCATGCCATGTTATTTGATGAAGTTACAAACGCTCCAGAGTAATCTCGGGATCATAGGAGCATAGCCATAATCATAAGTGTAAGATCTGTCTCATACCCTTTCATAATTTTGTTTCTGTTTAATTAAAACCAGTCAAGAAGCAGTCTGACTCCTCAACTAGATATGTTGTTTCTTGTCGTTACCTTTACAAAGATGATAAAATGAAAGATGTAGACTGAACAGCCTAGCTTTATCTAGTCATATTATCCTTTTTTACTCACCTGATTATATGCAAGGGCCATTTCTAATAGCAAAACTTTAAGCATTGACAAACACCTCCAAACAAGCAATTTTCTTCATTCAGTGCATGGGCTCAACGCAAGTGGTGAGCGCAAGTGGTGAACGCAGGTGAACACAAAACACAGGTTTTGCCACTTATCGTACTGGTATGGTGATGCGGTCAGGAATGCTCTTGAAGCTCAAACACTACTACTACTTAAACGAACATGCGCCTCGTACACATTACTCTACGGGATTTCTTACGAATCGGCGCATACCGGAATGCGTGTTCTAAGTGTATGATCTCAACGTATTTATGTTGCCGAGTTGCGCTTGATACTGCCATCTGTTTTCCATTACGTATTCAATTTACTAGCTATACACTAGACTACACTAAGACTAACTGGGAGTGCTTTTTGAAAAGAAACGTGCCAAATCGAAAAACATTTCGAGCGAACCAATGTCTGTTCGAAACAAGCTTCTTGTGTCGTTTTCACACTCCTGGCACTGTATCTTGCATACCACTGATGAGGGAGACTTTCACATAAAATCCAATGAAATCCCTTACTGCAGTATTTGTCAATGTGTGCGTCGCTGCTTCTAGTCACGTCGCTTTCTTTCTCAAAGGTGTCACGAGGAGCTGGAAGTATCGATGTAGGTGCCTATTTATGTTTTGAAGTGGTTGTTTTATGAATGCACAATATCCAGTACATTATTCAGAGGAGCTGCAAATGAACCATGAAAAGAGTAAGGGAGCAGCGAGTGACAAAAGTGTGAGATCCACTGTCTTAAGGTTTTTTCGAGATTTTAGCGTTTCTTTCAGTGAATCCTCTTCCACAGCAAAATACATTTAATTCATATCGCCTTCCCATTCCTTCTGCAACTCGGGATAAAAACGACAATAAGTGGGAAAACCAGAGCTTTTATGCATTGAGTTACAGCGCCGCCTAGTTGTTCAACGCTTGCGCTGCAACCATGAATTGTGCGACCAGAATTGTTTATGTGAAAATTGTGTACTATCACTCAAAAAATACAATATACGTCTCACATATTTTTGATGACCAACGTTTTCTTCTTCATGGCATATATTTTTATTCACCGCGATTTACATTAGATCTTAATTCTGCGTTTATTGGCAATTTTAGCCATATTTGGGCAATGTTTCGTAAATTCCCCGTATTTTTACTCGACTGAATATGGTCAGCCTATTTGTGGAAATCTTACCTACATTGACGTCTTTCTTGAAGTCGATATATTTTAAGTTATACTTCTTACGCTTTCATGCATTAGTCTTCAAAAATACAGAAAGGATATATAAAATCGTTCCTTCTCTAATTAAATAACCATTCCGACAAACTATATTGGAAGGGAAAAGGAGTTACAAAATCCATTCCATATTCCGGATATAAAATAGCACAAATAAAATACATATATAAAAAAAAACACATGTTTCATGTCAATTTATCATTTCATAGTAAATGAACTGTTAAAAGGTTCTCTTATTATTTTTTTCTCATATCCTTTACCATTTTATCAATTCCTTCGAATCTCTCTATCTTATAAGTATTCAGTTTAATACGATAACATAATAAACTGAAATTTTCCATGCGTCTGAAACCCCTCCCGATGCTTACCTTACCCATAAGAAAAGTATGAATGAACAACATCCGTATGCCATTATCACTTTCCAGCACGGATATCTCATTCCCTGATACCCGTCATCTAAGTAATAGGTGCTCCATTCGCATGCCTTGTTGAGTGAATATATGTGAACTATGTGAAATCTTCTTTCTAATGATTATAAGGTGTTTTTTTGAGGATGGAGAAGGGAGGTGTTGAAACTGCATCTTTTTCTTGGATGTAAACTTCCATTTCTCTTCGTATTTTTTGTGATATTCGTATACTCTTTATGTAATTTTCTAAATTTTCCTCAATCCCCTTTTCATCCTCCATTTATTTTCTTTTTTTTACCCCTGCACATTTTCGTACCTCATTTAATTTTTTTTTTCAGCAATTCTAGATACTTTTATAAAATAAATATAATGTATTTCATTTTTTTAACATTTTTTCCTGAAATAAGAAATAACAAAAAACTCTCATGTAATAGGTATGTATGTATCATATTTGTTTCTCGTTTTGCAACAAGATTTGTTATTTTTTTTATTTAACATTTTATGTTTCTCTTTAGTATATATCTCTATGCTCATATGTTGTTAAAATGCTTGAGGCGCATCGAAACGAACAACTTGTTCGTAGTTCTAGTCATGCATGCTTATTTTGTCGTAATGCATTCCGAGTTTTTTCCATATTTTTTTTTCTTCCCGCCTTAAGGCAATGATTTCATGAAAAATGTTAAGGAAAAGATTAGAGATATGCATTTTTTTTTTTACAAAGAAAAATGTTCTTTATTTACCTCTGGAGAACAAATTAGATTTTCTTGCCTGTGTTTAGGAGTTGTTTGCTATTCAAATATATAAGGAGGAGGAGGAGAGAATAACTTTCCTCTCTATCTCTCTAAGCTCTCCTCCTCTTAGTTTCCTTCATTATTTTGCCTTTCATCTTCACGATTCGATTATGAGAGGGGAAATAAGGATAATAAATTCCTATAGACGGTTTCGGATATAGTTATTATAGTTGCTTTGTGGGTGTGAAAACTGCCTTACGGTTATCGTTGCGCTTGGGGAAAAAAAACCACAAACGCGTAATTGGAAAGGGGTTTACATTAAAAGAGATTTCAAAAGAGTGGATTTGAATTTTTTATTCGTTTCGCTTCGCATATAGATTTACTGTTTATTCTGGAAAGTATAAACTCGAGCTTATAAGGATTGTATACTTAGAATGTGCTCATTTTAAAATGAGTGGCTAAACGCTTTCTCTGAATAAATACTTCGTAATAAATTCCTATAGTCCTGTTTGATACGTCATCTATTAAACATCGTTGACCCAAGATTCTATGAATTATCATCCGAGTCTTTTCATTGTTGCTTTGTGTCGTTTACTTGAGTATATAAATTCATTTATTTACATTTCTTGAAATTTTTTGCTTATGCAATTTTTTTTTACATTCATTCGATTTTATCATTTTTCCACACGCGAAATTTCCTGATGAAAACATTTGAAAAATGGTGGAAATATACTTGCAATTATAGCGTTATAGCATTTAGTCACAGAATTTAGCATTTAGCTATAGAATTTAGTACAGAGTTCGGCATTTAGCAATAGAAAATACCGACATAATTTCGAAGTTAGAAAAATAGTTTAAAATTTATCAAAATAATTTATAATTTAGCAACATGATTTAGAATTTAGCAACTTGATTTAGAATTTAGCAACATAATTTAACGACACAATTCAGCATTTAGCAATAGAAATTAGCGGCACAATTCATCATTTAGTCATTAGTGACACAATTTAGCAATTAGGAACTTTGCATTTAGCAATTCAATTTAGAATTTAGCAACATAATTTAGAATTTAGCAACATAATTTAGAATTTAGCAACATAATAAAGAATTTAGCAACATAATAAAGAATTTAGCAACATAATTTAGAATTTAGCAACATAATTTAGCGTTTAGCAATAGAGTTTAGCAAAATATTTCAATATTTCGACAAATATCAAGTTGAGAAATATTACTATTTCCTCTTTTTTTCTTTGTAAATGACTGTAAATAATCTACGTTTCAATAATAAGAACTTTTAGCATACGGGAAGTATACAAAAAACTTAATTTCCTTATTTTTATGCATGGAGATAGAAATATGATATTTTTAGTAACCACACGTCATGTTAAAACATTTTCGTAACTGGAAGTATATTTCTAAAGTGAACTTTTTTGAAAGTGAACTTGAAGTGCTGACTTTTTATGACGGGGGAGGAAGGTTGCCCACGTCATCAACCACCCTTTTTGAAGATATGAAATATTCTAAGCTGCTGACGAAATTTTTCTGACGGGGGGGTGGGGTTCCAAAATGGTTGAAAATCTGCTTACGTAGTACTTGAGTGGCCCCTAATGGAATTAGTGCATTGAACATTGTAGGACTGTACACACCCCACTTCACATCTCTCAAAGAGATATATGGAAGTGTTCCCGAAGGATGGGTGTGTCCGGAAATTTTAAATAAGGTGTAACATAGAACCGCTTCCGACACAACGGCCATAAAAGTACAAATACAAGTACAACACCACAACAGGCATAATGCCCAACGAGGTGGCTGAGAAAAAGATGCCCATAAGAATATGGACGTAATATTTCAGAATTAATGTTCTTATATGTTCTTACATGTCCATTTCTTTCCTTCATCTCTATGAGCATTTACTTCTGTAATTTATCGGAGGATAGGAAGAAAATGTATCATCAACTTTTCAGGAATTCCAACCGTGAATACAAATACAAATACAAGTAAGTTGATTAGAGGCTTCACAATTATCCATTTAACGATGCGATGACATCAAAAATATAAATACCGATTTAGGGCAATCGGGCCGAATAAAAATGATCAATCTATAAATCTCGTTTACAAAATTCGGAGACTAGACATGCAGCCGACAGTGTTTGTCCTCGTTTCGACGAAATGTCTTCATTCCTCTCTCTCTCTCTCTCTCACATATACACACACAAACGCATCTACAATGAGTAGATCTGCTACTTTAGCAGTGGAAAATCTGGAAACGCAGTGGCATAATCACGGTGGTATCACGGTGAGTAAAAATCCATCACGTACGCTGGTTTCGATCCAGCTGAAATAGATGCATTTACTGTATAATATTGAGAATGATTATATAAATTATCTCAAATTCAAGCACGGTCAAGCCCAATATATGTGATGCATACAATTTGTAATTGATAGATCATTGAATTCTTGTGTGACCACACCTGTAAACGTGGTTCAATCGGTTTCAGCCACGAAAACGCAACTAATTACGTTTGCCGAGCTCAAGTTATAAGTATGCGCAGTAGTGGATTCTAACACGACTGGATGGTGTGTAGTCGGCATCGGCAGTTTGAATTCGTTGGTGATCACCTTTTTTATCATACAACAGATGTAAGTTGCTCTCCAGGTAATGCAGCAGTTTCATCATAAGCTAATAATTGAGCAGACTTTGCAGAGATCTCTTTTCTTCCAAACATGAAGTGTATCTGCAGGTATATCATCAAAGTGAAATTCCTCCGTGTATGAACAACGGGAAGCTTAGAGCCGCATCTGCGTCGCATTTGCACTTTATGTTTCTTTACCTTCCAAACCTTTCCAAGTACGTGGGGAATCACCCACGCTCCGTTAGAAGGATTGTTTTTACCCATTGTCCGATCTTTCCATGTCATAATACCTGCTGCTGCACTTGTGTGCATCTTTTTGAGATCAATGCATGCCTTTGATGAAGGAGGTTTTCACGCGGAATTCGAAAAGCATGGCTCCGAGGCAAAGGCCGGGCTTCTAGCATTGGCAGAGTTGTTGCTTCTTTGGCTAACGTATCCGCTTTTTCATTGCTATAGTTGCGAACGTCGGTTTTTACCCAACATAAGCATATTTGCGGACTCCTGCATAAGATTAGACGAGTTGCTTGCACATCGGAATGCGGCGTGCGGGCATTCATAACAGAATAGACTTTAAGTAATGCATAAATCTCTGCATGGAAGACACTGTTTTCGTTTGCTATTCTTCGACTCCACTGCTGTGTTACCGATCCGTTAGCCGCCAGTATCACATATGCACTGCCAGTTGAATTGCCAATTTTTAACTCGTCCATATAAATTTGCCGCCATTCCGATACTGCTTCCGTTGCCACACTCGCCATGGTAAGTACGAGTCACAGGAGTGGAGCGTTTGGCGAAACTGGATTTCAAAGTTTATTAACGATGCCTTAAATTTCTATAATGTTGCTTGGAATGTAGGGTTTGTTTATGAGAAACCCGCCATACTCACCTGGTGCACAGCCTGGGAGAAACTGAGACGATGAAGCCATTGAACGCTGCTCCATATGCTGCCCATATGAATTAGCCATAATGCGTTTGCAATAGTCGTATTTTCTTGGCCTCTCAGTCCATAAATCTTCTCAACGCAGGAAGATATAAGTACATACAACATACAAGAAGAGCGGACGCTGAATTATGTCAAATCACGTTTCATTCACTGGGTCGGTTTATTGCCCCATGTGGCACAGCCATACGTCAACTTATTTTGCACCACTGTTCATAGAGGAAATTTCTGAAGTTCTGTTTTATTCGGGCCCTGCCGAACGTTTTAGCCGTTGCATAGTATCATGGGCTTTCTTTACATGCTGATGAATATGCGTCATGAAAACTAATTTGCTATATTTATGCTCACCCAGCTCGTTACACGTTTGATGGCCGTATTAGCATATCAACTATGATAATTTTCGACTTCTGCTTCTTGGCGTGTGGCCATAGAAATGTTGTCTTTTCAGTTGCCATGTGAAGATGGTTGCTTGCCTTAACTACCTTAGAGAGCAGACAGATGGGCCTATATCAAATGTAGCCAACTTCTTTCTGTTCGCGGGCGAACATAATGGTCAGCTACAGCGTCGCGGGCAGCATCAGTGGTGCAACTAAGGTGTATATGTCACATGTATAATAAAACTTGTCACCTGGTTCGAAAATGGCGAATCATACACACAACGTTGGATTCCTTTTAAAAATCATATCTCACCAATTATAAGAGTTATGGCAACGATTAACAGGTTGAATTATTGCAAATGTTCTGGTTAATGATCTCTGCTATCAAGTTTCGAAAATCACTCACCCCTATCATGTCCACTTGGTCTTTAAATGTAGTTTAGCATGACCGCTTGAAAACCATTGAAGTTTATATCCGGAGTTTGTAATCATACCATCCACTTCGAACTAATTGGAATGTTTGAATGATCTTCATACCTTTTTTAAGCTGACATTCCCGCCGACAAATCTGATGAAAAATTTACACCGATCATCACTGAGAATTTTCAGTCATTGATAGCGGAAGATGACAACCGTCGCCCGTTGATCACGACTGCACCGATATAGCACGCGTGGCATTAACAATATCCAAATTTCTTTCCTACATCACACAACTCCACGTATAAACCTTTACTTTATCTTTTACCACATATAAATCTTTGCTAACTTTTCCGACACAACTCTGCCTCTTTTGAGGTAACTGAAGTAAGGTGCTTTGCATCAGTCCGGGGCTGTGACCGGTTCTATCTATCTATCTGTATATGCCACACCATTATTAATTGTATTAATTGAATTAATTAGTTGGATATTAAATTAATTCTGTCACTAGAAATAAGGAACTTGTAAGCAGTTTGTTATTCAAAAAATCTGCTGTTGGAACCGATAGTTCAAATAATGATTTTTTCACAAATTTAATTTTTTCACGGTACTTTTACCTTGTCGCGGCACAAACAGAGAAAGAACTTTGAGCACTTGTTGTGAAACGTAACGTGTACAAGTATTGTCCTCGTGTAAAGTATAAAGAGTTTTTCCATCCATTATTGGCTTGCCATTTCTGCACCTTCGTTTATCCCCAAGCTGATCAGGTTGGGGTTTCCGGTCATACGTTCCTATGTGATTCTGTTTTGTTTTTGTGTTTACTATCTCCTCTAACAGTTTGTACGTTGAGTTTCGAATCACCCTGTATATGTAATAACACCAGGAAATTTATCTCTCCTTTTCCCCCTTGTGTGGGCACACACACTATCTCTCTCCCTCTTTTCCTCCCACCCCCCCCCCAAGACCTGTCTCTCCCTTCGTCTAATCAAGGACAAACAACACTTGTTTGTACCTACCTCCCTCGACCCTACTACCTGTGCCCGATTTTCCAAGACACTTCGTCTTGCCGCTATGAAAAGGGCACACGGGAGTGTTTTCCGTATATAATAATGTGTAACAGTATACTGTAACTTAATCGAATTATGTAAAACTAAAGCTATAGCTCCTACACGCCATCAATAGTTGTAATATTCCATACATATACTATATGTCATTACTACGTATATCATAGGTAAAAGGCTTACCCTGTATGTGCCCAAATTATCCACAGCGCACGTGAGAATAGCTTCTTGGCCTGTGGCGACAGTCACGTTAGGAATGGTTTCTGTGAATTCTGGTTCGAGGTCTTCTGCTGAAAATAAAGAACGTATAGTTTAACAAGTAGTAAGGTTAAAATTTAAAATCCTGTAAATGATAAATAATTGAAGACCTTCATTCAGTGAGAAATTTCTTCTATTAATTATCAAGTTCGATTACTTCTTGAATAATTTTCTTTCACTAATTCTGAAAAAGTTGTTTTAATTAATTACTGATTAATTTTCATCTGGAATGTCATTAAATGATTCTTTAATTAATCATTTCGTTAATTCAAAAATTATTTTCCTTCTAAATATATGAGGAATCCGAAATTACGAAGTTATTTCTCTCATTGATTTATAAGTCATTTCTTTCGCTAATTCCGAAATTATAATTTCGAAAATTCAAAAAAAAAATATGTTTTCCGAAAATTCTTTATTGCAAAAATTCATCAATTCAAAAATTATTTATTTCAATAACTCTTTCGGAATAATTTCTTTCATTCATTCTGGAAAAACTATTTCATTCATATATTCTGGAAAACCTTTTTCTTTCATTAATCCTAGAAATATTTTTAAAATGTTTTAATCAATTGTTTTTCAACCGTTTTCCGAAAATAATCGGCGGACCACGACATAAAGCTCAGAGGGTCAAATCTGGTCCGCATGCCATGCGTTGTAGATCCATGCTACAAACTATTTTTGTAAAACTCAGCAGTATCATGATGTCCCCCAAGATACTTGCTTGGATCCGTGTACTTGGATCCGACTACAAGAACCAGAAGAATACGGCCTTTTAATTTATACGGAAATCATAAATCATTTCCTAATTTCATATTTTCATAACGAATTCCTTACCTAACCATCACACCTAACCACCCACCCACCTTCCGCTTTGTCATCTAATAAAGTAAGCAAATATGAACCCCTTCCCCCCCCCCCCCCTTCATCTGTGCTGCCGTAATTCTTGAATGACCACTATAACTTGGATGTTTTTCCATGTATTCCGCTAACGGAGAGTCACCTATCGGCAAAAATTTACTTTTTTTTTTTTGTCCGAAAAAAATCTGACACGCTGGCAAGTCTAAAGGTGTTAACCGCAACCCAGTATACATATATAAAGGATGTTGCCTTGGAGTGGCAACAAATACATAGGGCTGATATCAGGCATCAAGAGATACCGAAATTGCCATTGAACCTGGTCCCGTAAACCGCGTTTAGTCGAAGAAAATCGCAAAAATACTTATGAAGGGTTTGCTTCGAGTGGGGAAAAAACATTTATTTGAAAGCATAATTATATACAATACTGCCTGTGGTGTACAAAATAAAGTCCAATAATAAGTACAAAATCTTCTGTGTAATCATTTCCCTTCGTCTACTTTTTGACATTGAAAGTAGACGAAGTTGACATTGAAAGTTCTGTGCTGCACAGGCTGTATTGTAATCTTGCTGTCAAGTAAATGGTTTTTGTAGTTATTTATTTTGTTTTTTTCCGCTTTATAATCTTCTCACCACAGGGTGCATTGTAATATTGTGCTGTCAAATATTTTTGTTTCTACTTATTATTGGTCTTTTATCCCATTCGACGTCACGCCCTTCATAAGTATTTTTGTGTTTTTTACCGAGTAAACGTGGTTTGCGATACCAGGATCTACAAAAAAATAGTTGCTCCTCTTGATGTCCAAAATCACCAACCTGAGTTTGCCACCACTTCAGTTCAACACAAGGTATATATTTTTAAATATGCCCAAATATATGGTACGATCTGTTCATATATCTTGTTTATCATATAATAACAGCGAAATAATAAATTAAGGTCATTTAAAACTATGTATAGGTCTGATTTAAACCATTAGACCACATGTTGTGTACTTCTAGTTTAGTTTTCATTGAATTATATAATAAATTACTCGTCGAGTACCCTAAATTTTTAGCAAATTCCGAGAAAGTTTAGAAAATCCACTACGACCTTAACTAGAATATAACATTATATATCACATGAACATATACGGAGCACGGCGGCCACTTGCGAGTGGTTTAATAAGCACCGGAAAGATACGGTCCGCTGACCTACCATTCATATCGAAATAAATTAACTGCGTAAGGTTATACGGCTTCCAAACAGCAAGGTGTTATAAATTGAGGCGTTAGCGCTGTTTATGACGTTGATATGGTAATTAGTTAGCTGTCTATTCATTATCGCAACTGGTTAGTAGCTGAGATGGGACATTAGTTGCTGGCGAAGCACTACGTAAAACCCTTAAAATTGGTCTTTCACCGAACCGAGGCCATTCATAATGACCCAGATGAACATCAAGCCGGCAAAGTGCTTATTTCGTCGATAACTTCCCAATATTCAACTTTTATAAGTTCTGGAAGAATTCTGCGCAACAATCTCGAAAACTGTTGCCACGGTAGAAGTTCACGTTGGAAATTCCATATAGGAGTTTTATTTTTACTACACCGGTGTTATACAAGTAATTACGAGCTGTGGGGACAACCGTATCGATTTCTGTGTAATGTATTATCCACTGAAATATTGCATTCGACTGGATTGAAAATATAACAATAAGAGGGTACAAAAATCTATCTTAAAATTATGTCTATTCCATTTTTACTGACTTAATGGACAGTCATCGCGCAGATGCGGCAATCCCTCTTTGACGGCCAAATAATACTTGAGTTTCATTTTAATGTGTTCGATAAAAACTCCTCTTTTATACGTAGATGAATTTTTGTTGTCCCGTCTGTGCCCTGAAAAGAGAGATGATTCTACTGTAATAGTAAGAATTTTCGAACACGTTTTAATCCCTAAACGTCGAATGACGTACTCTGTACGTTGCGGCGGCCAACTGCATATCTTATAATTTTTAACCCATTGCATTATTTCACGATCACTGCATGTTTGGTATCATTCAAAAGAGAAATAATGTGGCTTTGCGCAATCATAATTATTATACTATTTTCATTTATCATATTTTATAGTGAGCGATGAATGTTTGCGGCTAAAGAGAATCCGAGATATTATTGTAAAGAACATGTTTTAGCACGTTGAGCTCTAAAACACCCTGTATAAGTATTACTGTAAAGAGCGTGTTCAAGTCCCCTGAAAAAACCACGGCTCAAAAATTCCATTTTGAAATGTAAAAAAATTGATTTTACCGGAAAGGAAATATAAAAACAAAATTAAATAAAATTAAGTAATGCAGGTAATACTTTATAATATTATAGACAATGCATTATTTTATGAGCATAAAAAATGTTATATTAATTCAATGATTAGTTTAAAAGTTATAATTTTTTACAAAAACCGGCGATTCTATTTTAATCTCTTCCGACCTGCGAAATGGGATTCTTTTAAATCTCCTCCGAGCTTGAGGGGTTGAAGACCAAAATTTAACACGTTAAATTGAAATAGATTACTGGTGAAATTTGAAATTTAGTATTGAATCACTCGTTTCTTTTAAGCATTTATGCCAGCTCAATACCATAGTTATAAATACAGAAAGAAGAATATACACAACTAGCGATAATAGCCGGCACTGCTGTTTTCTTCAGTTACTGGGAGAATTGAAAGATAGACAAACCACCCACACACACACACACACACTAAAAAGGAATAAATTATAATACTGACATCATTAAATACAAACCATTGAAAAGACATACATGTCTGAAACTCATTGCTGGTGAACAACGGTAACCAAAGTAAACATTCCGAAGGTAATTATTGAGGCCCAGGAGCCATTATTGCCCGAAGGTTTGTTTGTCCATTTCGGGCATTTGACCAGCTCTGACGAACTTTCAAAGTAGCCTATCGTTCAATTCTTGTCCAGTTTGAGTTTGGTATATATGCAAAGTTTGGCGTCGATCAATCTAAAATTGCAGATTTTTATAAAGAACATACACATGCGCGCACGCACGCGCACACACACATAGGAAATCAATTTTATATATATAGATTCGAACAAAGCTGGTACAGATGACAACTACTATGACTACTACTAATTTATATTATTTCCATATTGAATTTCTCAAATCTTTTCACTCTTTTTTTTAAATTCCATTCCAGCCACGTTGTTGTCCGATTTGCTTGTTATGGCTTCAGAATTTATATTTCTATTTGTAATAAACCCTACATGCACCTCGTAAACATTCCCCCTGAGGAATTTCTGCCGAATCGATGCATGCTGGAACGGGTTTTGTGTGTTTATAGTCCTAACGCATTTATGATGCCGGCGTTTTGCGTGCTTAGTGTTCGAGAAGTGCAACTACTACTTAATGGTGCTCGACATCCTAAACATTTCTCTGAGGAGTTTCTAAGTAATTGGAGCAAGCAAGAACGTGTTATGTGCCTGCATAATGAGTTGCCCTAACGTACTTCTGCTGTCAGATTTATGCTTGCTTCGTGTGATAGTGGAGATGCTATCTACATCCATAGTTTGAAAAAAAAAAACCCAATATCTGATTGCCCATCTCAAGTAAGTATCGTGTTGTAGGCCACGTGTCTTTCACATTAATTTTTGGAAGTGGCAGATGATTGATTTTTTTGCTCGTGTTTTATGTAATTATTGGTTCATAGATCTACCTGTTCTCTGTGGAGGGATTTTTTGGGTCTAGGTACATTCGTCGCGCCCAACTTGTCGCGACCAATTTGATTTGTCGCAGCATCAAATCGCCGTGCTACAAACAAGGCGTGGTACAAATTTGTGCCTTTTCCTTGTGATGTAAATTGGTCGCGCGATAAATTTGAATCACTTTACATGTTCATTGTGATCTTATAAACGTGGTTACTATAAATAGTGTCTTCATTAATAGGGTCTCTGGCATAAAATGAAACTATTTTTTTTTTATCATTCAATGGAAATGTGTCCGTTCCATGTCCTTCAATTTTTCACAAATGTAGGAAAGTATTCATTGAAATCATAGAAGGACGTTGAGGTAATAAGTTGGGTTCAACAATGCCCCCCCCCCCCCGTAATTCATTATTTAACATATCCATGCATATGATACATCTTTGATGCGTGCAATTGACAATATACCTAAGTTCATATACAGGGTGGGCAAAAAGTCCGTAGAAAATTTTTTAAGAATTTTTTTAAGACAGGAGAAAAAAACTAAAGAAAACAGCCGATGGGTGGCACTCATACGAGCGACTTCGGTGTAATATGCAAATGAGACGGTTATAAGAACTTCACCAGTTCACCAAGGTAAACCGTGTATGTGGACCTACTGCACTCTTCTGTTGCTTGGATTTGTGACACGCCTGCAATGTGTTATACCCTGCGGTGGTACTCATGTGGAACACATACTGCTATAATAACCAATTGGAGGCATTCTGTTCGTTATTTGCGTATCTTTTCTTTGACATGTTTACGTCAGCGCCACCTATAAGCGGTTTTATAGTTATTTTTTTTTCCTGTCTTAAAAAACAATCCCGTGACCTATTGATGCTAACCGTGCAAACAGTTTTTTTTTATTTAGGTTATTTATTTTTCCGGTTTTTATGAATTTTTAAATTTTCTACGGATTTTTGGCCCACCCTGTACAACATCTGTATAAAGGCTTATTTTTGAATTATTTTCTGGCAGTGTAATGCACATTTCTATACAACTTCTATAATGATGCTAAAATAATATATTCCTTTACTGCTACACTGAATAGTTCTTCACCAGTGAGTAGGGATATTAATACAGATGTGTGTTTGTTAGCGTTCATGCTATTGGCTTTAAAAACATGTAATTAATTTCTTTGTATGTTCAATTTCAGTTTATGTTTGATTAGCGATAAATTGATTTTATAGATATCCTCTCCTGGATTTATGATAGTTTCGAATTTCAGTGTCTTCAACACACACCACTGTCGGGATATCATCAACAACATATAATCAGTTTTCCATTTAGTGTCAATATACAAAATTCATTGATATAAATTGAACACAACTAATAGAATTCATATTCCATGTCATACGCATATTTACCCACTTCCTTTATCAACGCCGTAACATTCCGTTCTTCGTTATTTGAAGAAATCGGTTCGGGAAAAAAACATAAAGACCGATTTTCCTGTTCAAATATTAGTAATTTTTAATCGGAATTTATTATCTTGGTCTGCATTCTAAAACCCCAGCTGCGAGAAATGAAAATCCCGAAAGCGTGAAGTACTGTGAAAATTAAATATTAATTAAATTTAATTATTAATTAATTAAATATTTCAGGTATTTATTTGAGATATTGTACAGGCAAATGTTGGTGGGGGGGGGGAAAGGGAGGCTCTCTCTCTCTCTCTCTCTCTCCAGCCTTTGGGCAACATACAAGTATGCACTTAAAGAAAGACTCCAATGTAAATTATGGGAGGACATCATAAGAACATCGAAATTTTTACACAGACAAAATCAATTTTTTTCGTTTAAAAGTTTTTAAATAACTAATTTTTTTTTTCAAATTTAATTAAATTTTAAAACATAATTGAAATGTTAATTTAATTATTAAACAATAAATATATTAATATCAATTGAAATTTTAATTTCGATGGTGTTTTCGAAATGGCAAAAATATAATTATTTTTGATAAAGAGTGCGAGTGTGTGTGTTTGTGCGTGTGAGTGCGTGGTCCGCAAGCGCGTATGTGCACATTTCTTCATATTTCTTATTTCACGTATGAGACTAAACGCCTACGAAAAAAATTGTGAGGAGTATGTAGTACAGCAGAGAATCGACGTTGCTATGAATTGACTCTGCGATAAATTGACGTCACCACGAATTGTTTACGCAGCGAATTGATACTGTGACAAAATGGTACCACGGAATATTGATGCGCGACGAGTTGAGTGCGACATATTGACCGGCTATAGGGATTTTTTTTTTCGAATTTGCTTCTATAAGTTGGAAAGAAATGACAGAAAAGTCAATGCTGAAACACGGAAGGGGGGTTATTTGAGGGGGTACCCCAGGGATCTGTTCTTGGTCCCCTATTATTCAATATATCCATTATTTGATCTCAAAATTAGAGGCAATATAATCACGTTTACTGCTAAAACAATTATTCTTTACTCTGCCACATCTTATGAATATCTTCAAAATATAGTAAATTATGGCATGATAAAAAATTAGACACTGATTTCATGCAAATGATCTATACAACTTATCTCTGAAACTAAATATGTTAACTTTTCTTTACATAACATTTCTGCTTTGAATATTGAATTTATGATTCATAGACGTATACGTAACATTAACACTGATTGTAACTGTCATAAATTAAACCACCGCAGAACAAATAAATGCCATAAAATACCCTAGGTATTTATGTTGACTCTTATACGTATATAATTGAAATGCCATGTTCTTGATCTGCAAATCAAATTACGATATGCAATGTATAAATTTTATTTTTTGAAATACTTTGTCAATCCTTCTTTTCTAATCACACTTTACTACTCTTTACTGTTCCCTTTTTTCTTATTATACGGTCTACGTGTTTGGGATAATGGTTATTTGACTAACTTAAAATCTATAATATCACTACAGAATAAAATTATAAGGCTAATTGTTAATTTCTAATGACTATTATACTCCTTCAATCACTCTCTTCCAAAGAATACAAATCCTACCACTTACATACTTATATTTTTGTAAATCTCTGTTGTTTATCTTTAAATGTGAATACCCCCCTACCATTAATATCAATTCGATATTCTGCTATGCGTATTGTGACCCCATACTCATTATCTGTTATTTATGAAAATATTAAAAAAAAAGTTAATTTCTCTTACCTAATACCTAAGTTTTATAAATATTTTCCCATTGAAATTAAGAATGCTTGCTTTCTCTATCTCCATCTCTATATACTTACAAAAATTAATTACCTCAAAAGATAACTTACGTCTATTGGCAATATCTTGGTGCACTTTTAATGTTTTTAAAAAAATCTTTACTCCTCATTTCATTAAGTTGTGTGTCATGCCATCACAGGCATGAATTTGTTATTTTTTTATTTTTTTCGTACTCGACCCCGATGGCAAAATTTACTCATACATCTCTCCCCCAAGAATATGTGTGTGGTCGCTACAGAGAACGAGCGGTACCTTTCGTCGGCAAAACGTCATTCAACTGAATACATCGCTCTCAAACTTTCAACAATCCATGAGACTGCATGTCGCCGCAGCAAATAGGGTTTGCCAACCGTCTACCAACTTAGGGCGCACTATCATCATTGATTCAACGCCAGGTCCTTTGTACAGGCATGGTACGAACCAGAAAGCACCGGTTACAATGACCGCTTCTGTACAGAAGGACAGTCACGTACACCAGCAGTGAGCTCACTCTTGTACACTTGGCGAGCTCGTCATCGCCAAGGTGTGAAAAAAGGTTGAGAGAAACCGGGCACCTAGCGTGAGCGGAGTCAAGATGTGACGCTGTACCAACGAGGTGATCCTTGTGAGGATTCCTGAAAATCGAATGAATCACGACACGTATATATAAGATGGTGTTCATCAAATCGTTCTAGTAATCCTTAAACGACCATATGCAAAAAAAAAATGAAAAAGTAAAGTAATTCCTGATATATATATAAAACCACTCTCGATTATATTTCAATGGTGGTCATCGAAGTGCTGTCCGACTGACAACCAGGATCACTGCCTCATCATGCAGCTGCAATAAGAAGTTTACGGAAACGCAAAATTTATGAGGTACCTCATTGAATTTTTATATTTTTTTTGTGGACAAATGTTTTTTAAATAAGTTTTTGAAGAGCCAAAATCCTTTTTGTCAAAATATTATATGACTCCACCATTGGTAAATTCTAACGTGAGCATAATAATTTGATTTTTGTCAGTTGCAAGCATTTCACCTTGTGAGAATCTCCATTGCGCAATCTATATATATAAAATTGATTTTCTGTGTGTCTGTCTGTGTGTGTGTGTGTATGTATGTTCTCTATACAAATCTACAATTTTAGATCGATCGTCGCCAAATTTTGCATATATACACCAAATGGGACCCGACTTGAACGATAGGCTACTTTAAAATTTCGTCAGACCAGGGCAAATGCCCCAAATGGGCAAAAAACTGTCCGGCAACAATGGTTTTTGGGCCTCAACAATCACTTTCCAAACGTTTACTTTGGTTACCGTGGTTCCCTAGCGATGAGTTTCAGACGTGTTTATGTCTTTACAATGGTTTGTCACTTCTTTAATGCTGCCAGTTATGTATAATAGTTTATACCTTTATAATGGTTTGCCACATTTTCAATACTCTCAGTAATGAGGCTTTTTGAATAGATGTCATAATCATCACCATCATCGCTTTGAGGGTCAGGAAAAGGGTGATCCTCATAGAAATCACTATTAAAATTGCCGATTTAACTGCATAAATACGTAAATTTAGTGGGGGGGGGGGGTGCCCTGTCACATCAATAATTTTAAAAATTAAATTGAATTCTCAGTTTTTGAAATATGGAATTCACTTGGAGATACGAAGCCCATAAAATTAAAAATATGAATAATTTGCCGGATCTACTTTTGAGTTTTATATCCATGTAATAACATTGATTTCAACTTTTTATTTATATCTTCTCAAGCATGAAAATTAAGTTCTCCGTATTGTCTTTTGATATTTATTTGCATAAATTCATATAGTTTAGTATGTTTTTAAAATTAGTTATGGACCCCGTAAAATGCATCGAAAAAATTCCACAGCTTTAATTAAGCATTTTTGGAAGCTCAAACAGGCAGAAATAGATAACTTGAAGTTCAGGGGGAGGGAATCGAAATACCTAACACCCATAAAAAAAGGGGGGGGACTATTCATTTCTACGTTTCATTAAATTTAGATTTATTTCTTTCATGAGTCGCGCAGGACGTCGCCATATTGGTTAACTTAGACACGGTTTGCATGTCCCTCAAAGAAAGAGGGAGATATCACGTGTTTCTAACAGCCTCATTGAAGAAAACCCGGGCAGCGCCGGGTATTATAGCTAGTGAATTAATAAATGCGATTTTTTACAAGTCCTGTTAACCCTACCGAGTTTCCGGCATAACATTTTTGTTTGTGAATTTTGTCATTCCTTGCCATTTTCACCTCTTCCCCCTTTCCAGGTATTCTTTGCTCTGGTGACAAATCCATTTTAATTTAACCTTACCACTTAACAGATTATCACCACACTGTGTTATTGTATTGGTGCAACTTCTCTATAACGGTCATTTTGACCACCGTCGTTCTAGTGTTAAGAACCATCTCCCCCCCCCCCCCTCTCTCTCTCTATATATATATATACCTAAAAAAAGTAACTGAAAATGTATCTTCGGCCTTTTGATTATATCGCCGAGCACTTGCAATCACTTTTAAACATTTTTCCCTCCACTAATTGAAGTTATTGTTTTTCCTTATACTTATCAGCATCTTAAATATTTTGTAGTAGCTCAAATATTCAAATCATACTTATCGTCTCTAATTTTAATATTTAAAATGCACTCACCAAGCATCGTCACATAACGGGGCCCTGTCAGTCTGTATTTGTTTGTATGTTCTCTATACAAATATACATTTTTAAACTTATCGAGGCAAAATTTTGTATATATAAGGAAGAAACCCCGAGTTGAACGATAGGCTACTTTAAAAGTTCGTCAAAACTGAGCAAACACCCGAAATGGGCAAGGCAATGTCAAAAACAGTGGCTTTTGAAATGTTTATTTGGTTACCGTGGTTCCTTAACAATGCTTTTCAGACATTTACAGTATGTGACAGTACAATGTTTATTTTTATTGCTGACAGTATATGGAAAAAACCCTTGCAGAACCGCTATTACATATAATACTGTCTTCTTACCATGTAACTTATATCTTGACTTACTACCATGCAACTGAACCCATCATTCTAAACAGTTGTTCATACAGTCTACCGAACTATTCATCTTTTCAGCATATTCCTCTCATAAGTTTATGTATACAAAAAATCTCATCCCCCCATTCGTATACAACTATTTTATCCGTATGAACATTTTTCTCATAAAAAGCCCCCATACTTACGTGTTTTCCGTTTCTTCCGACAACAACATGGTTGGATACATGCATACGGGATGCCGAAGTCATATAAGAGCCCTCTAAAAGTCGGAACGCACTTTCACCTGTTATAGGATCATATCGAAACTCCTATATATCATATTTATACAAATACGAGTATCTAATACGAAACGAAACTCTTTGTATACTTTTTAACTTGCTTTCCGAGGGATTTTCTAAGGATATGCAAAACCGCAACACTTCTCTAAAAGCCCTATATATGTATTAAATACACACATCAGAGTGGAATCGGTCGGCTTTCAAACATATATCTCAAGTAGGAAATAAAAAATAAAAATATTCTAGGTAGAGTACTTTTAGATGTACCATGTATCAAAAAGTATATTTTTCCTATACTATGTTATCCATATAGCAGGAATTCCAATATTCAAAGAGAAGTAGTCCTTAGATTGAAATATCAAAATCAAATCAATTACAGACGAGCTGAAGCTCAATGATCTCATTGATGATCTCTCAATGATCTCACATTATATTCCAGCATTTCTCCAAATTATGTACGACTCTTGTATTTTAAAGTGTATCGATGATAACTTGAAATTTGAATCAACGATATACCACAAATTTAATTTATGTAATGTTTAATTAAATGTATCCTTGGGGGTGTAATAATGTTTGTATATATCATCCTTTATATATATAAATTTTGATCGAATGATTTCGAAGACTAATTGTTGATTGTAGTTTTTGATTAGATTTTACTATAGTTACATTTGTTACGGAAAATTTGATAAATGCGGCTCTAATACATAATAACTGGTTATTATGCATACTTATCAAGCATTTTGTTAAGTTTGTTAAATTTCCCTAAATTTATCGCTTTTACCGGCGATTATGCACAAAACCAAAGCGTCGCGTTTTTGGTTGACATGATAAATCATACATGATAAAATATACTTTACATGATAATTTAAACATGTGTAGTGTGATTATATCGCGGGTATGTATCATTATATCGTACTTCGGATAGTGTTATGTTTTTTTTTCCATCGTACGTTTTTATTTTGCGTATTCTGATGCTAAGGTTCACCCAAACTCATTTTCCTCCCGTAACTTATCATTATCAGGCTGCAGGCTATTGAATAACTTTCCTTTATTTAAGCAAGCATGTGAGCCCACAAAACAATATCCGATACATATCTGTCGGCATAAATAATAACGAGAGAAAAAAAGAAAGAAAAAAAATCACACACACACATATATATACAGGGTGATTATAAAAAAACTATCCCGACATATGGGCCCCTAACTATCATACCATTCACAGAAACTGAATGAAATTTTGGCATAAGGTATTTTGATGTATGCGCTCAAGAATGATATGGAAAACAACAGTGTCACTCTAACAGTTACGGTTACAGTGAGAAAATTTCGAAAATATCAAATGGCAACACCAAGTTTTTTGTATTGGAATGTGATCTCCATTGTGAAAAACCCTAAATTGCGTTCGAACGGCAACTGTAGCATGAAAATCACCGGCGGTAGATAGGCTAAAAGTGAGGACAGCCCAATAAGGACAGAGAAGCAGCATAAAATAAAGCATTTTATTGTGTTTCACAAATTTTCCACATGACCTTGTGGAGGACTAATCGGGCTGGGATCTCAGCCGAAGAAACGGTGTGACGAATGAAACGAACATTAATGTTCTGGTGCATGGCAAAGTCCTTTTTAATTTTTCCTTGCCTAGCTCCGGGGATTTTCATGCTACAGGTGTCATTCCAACGCTATTTATTGTTTTTCAGTATGGAGATCGCATTCCAGTACAAAAAACGGTGTTGCCTTATGTAATTTTCGAAATTTTCTCACTGTAACCGTAACTGTTGTTGAGTGACACTGTTGTTTTCCATATCATTCTTCAGCGCATACCTCAAAATACCTTATGCCAAAATTTCATTCAGTTTCTGTGAATGGTATAATAGTTAGGGACCCATATGTCGGGATAGTTTTTTATAATCACCCCGTATATATATAACACCAAGAGATAAGTGGCAACAGGAATGTAATTGATAAACAAAAAAATTTGGCATTTATCGGCGTTATGCGAGATAAAAGATTACATTACAATATCATACACATAATTTAAATCTTCTTGAGTTAACAACCAATATTTTAAATTGCTAAAAATAGATCTACATGAAGATTGTTCATTTATTAACTGAGGAAGTAAATTAAATATTTTGGAGCTAAATAAAGGAAAAAAATTTCGAAAGGAGTTTTATTTGGCCTTGGTACCTGTATAGTATGACGTCTAAATTGCATCCCACATTTATGTAATTTCAGATTGCGATGATTTATTTCTTTTATAAAACATTTTTAAACTTTTATAAACGTACAAATGTTGCAGAGGGAGTAGCTTAAATTGATTGAAAAGTGGAAATGTATGCGTGAGTCTATTTTTACTCAGAATGATACGGATGAAGGACTTGTGTGTGTCAAAAAGTGAAGAAAGATTTCTGAAGTATGTCCCACACACCCCAACATGTAATGCCGTAACTCCATCTAGATTCTACTAACGCAAAATAAAGAAGTTTTAAAATGGATTGGGAACATTTATTCCTGATAAAATAAAATTTCCTAATATTCCGATTTAATTCTACACTCAAATAATTAATATGTCTTTTCCAGGATAGTTTTGAATCTAAAAGGTGTCATCTATTTACAACTGTGCACATACAATCCGAGATACAGCCATCTGTCATACTATGATATTTTAGGACACCAAAATCATAGAATCTACCAGAACCAAATAACATATATTCAGTTTTATCTATATTTAATTTTGAATTATTATTTCTAAACCAGATATTTATTGAGTTAAGATCATTGTGCATGTTATTCCTCAAGGTGATTGAAGAGCTTTCAGAGTAACAAAGAGCTAAATCATCAGCAAAAGCAGTGATTTTTCCTTTCATATTATAGTTACACAGGTCATGTATATATATATTATAAATGAAGGTCCAAGGACTGATCCTTGAGGTACACCAGATGTAATTTGTCTTTTAGAACTGAGAATTTACTTTCACACTTTGAACTCTGTTAGTAAGATGTGTTCTGAAAAATTCAAGTGGTAAACCCCGAATTCTTGCATATTCTAGTTTGGGTAGAAGAATACTATGATTCACGGTATCAAAAGCTTTGCTGATATCTAAAAATAATGACGCAGCTTTATACGAGTGCAACTATTTACGAGGCTCCCTTCTCCTTTGTTGACATATATTTCCGTACTTAATCTGTCATAATCGTTCCGTAGTACTCGTCGTGATCCATTAACGTGTGGAGCTGCTTTCGCAATAACCTTCCTATGGTAGAGGCCATAAAGAAAAAAAAAGAGTTCTAAAAACGTAGGATTTCAGTTTAAAGGAAAAAAATCATTTTTTTTAATGGAATTTAAAGAAAAGAAACGGGGGTACACATATTTTGCAACCAATTATGTGGCAAAGAAATTGCATGCTTGTCCCGTTTTACCAACACCGTTCATCGTACGGCCTGTTCGACAAAACGGGATCTATGGTTATACCTAATCGATAATTGTTATCAGGGACCCCTTATTCCCGGTGCGATCACATTAAGCGGTGTGCTAATATTGCGCTCGAATACATCGATTTTTTGGGGAGGGTGGGTAGGTGAGTCGAGAAAGCGGAACAACTCTCTAAATTTACCTACGGCCCAAAAAATACATTGAACGCTGGTTATATAAATGACTTATTCAAAAATAAGTACATCATTTGGACACATTTTCAAATTGAAAATATGTATCTGCAACCAACGGTTCAAAAGTTGAAGTGTCTGTTTAAGTATTTTAACATGCACCCTGTATAATTGGCACATGAGCGGAATTTAAAAATTTAAATCAACATGACGGATCTGAATCTTTTCATTTCAATTCACTCGGGAATATCATATCTCATTTATCATTTCAGCGAGAAGAAATTTACATTTTTACTGATTCTTTTTCGAAAAATTTAATACCATAAGTATATATAATTTAAATGTAAATGACTGAAATGAATATGCATGTAAAGAAGGTTTCCTATTTTCACTCACAGAGAGATGATTATGGGAAATTTAATAATATATAACTCTTGAACGATCTCAAATCAAAACAAAAATATATATTTCACTCCGTAAAATTTGTCAAGTAAATGTACTAGAATTTAGATATTTACCTCGTGACATCTGGAAAATAAATTACTGATGTGTATCGGTGATTGAAATTATTGAATTTTTCCATTTCCCACGACTTAAAATGAACAGGTCTTAAGAAATATGCAGAGATAGTCATGAAATGATTCCACTCTCCGTGCAAAGGTCTGTACGTACTTTAACGGCATTTATTTATCAAATGTTGTAATCCACTTTCATAATCTCATTCAAAAGCTTTTAAATCACAATCTATTTGGAGCACACATACCAAATAAGGACCTCTAATGACTGTTCTATTTCCTGCGCATGCATTCAATTTGGGATAAGTGGATACATTAAGCAGACATAAACATTTTCCTGCCTCAAGCTCTGTGAATCGGTGTAATAATTAGAAAGGAACTTCCCTAAAATGATCTGAAACGACTTGTAATTGTACTTGTTTGATACCCGGCGTTACCGAAATTCTACTCTACTCTCCTTACTCTCTCTCTCTCTCTCTCTCTCTCAATATATATATCTCTTATAACCCAGTTTTCTACATTCTTATCGGAAGGAATTCGAAGAGATGAACTTGAGTCGCTAATGAGGTTGCTAATTCAAGTTTGATTTGAATTAAGGCGCTCTGAAGCTTCTTGAGATGTCAGCACTTGGTTGGATGATGATACCGATGACGATGATGATGTCTGATACTTTCTTCCTCTTTAGGAATTTCCTACCGGTGTGTTTGAGATGTTTTGTGGTACCGTTAAGTGCTTCGTATCACTCGAGAAATTTCATCCCAAAACGCTGAATAATTTGTGGAAAAGTGCATCGGAGTTGCACACGTCTTTGTAAAAGTTCTAATTATCTTCTTATTACATTCTTTAAAGCATGGTTTTTGGAAATCGCGTGGACACGCATGCAAATTCGAAACTTACATCTGAGTATTTCATTTTGAGATAATATTTCTGTGCTTGCCTTCATGAGCATGATGCTGAAATTAATGAAAAACGCTGAAACGATATTCCCCTTCATGCACAAACATGCATAGCAATCGGAACCGACAATGTTGTCGTGGGTTAAGCCTTCGAGTTGGGGGGAAGGGGGAGCTGATATGATCATATAGGAAGGAACAAAATTAAACAAAACCAAAAATGACTGAAGATTGGTTCAGAGGTAGAAGTGTTATCAAAAATTAGAAGTTAGCATACATAACACAGACGTTTCATAAACATACCTTAATGGTTATTGGTTATTTATATTAGTAGTTAGGCAATGATTAATGTGAACAAGCAAGTGACAAGCAATTGGTGGTTAGGAGGTCCTGGATAAATTACTGAAATTAATAGTTCATTTTTCTAGACGGACTCTAAAAGTTCCTGAAGGAGAGAGGTGGAGGGGGGTGATATGACAAATAGGGTATTCCCATAACCAATTTGGAGACAGATGCAAGGGAAAGTCGTTCGAAATCAGCCATGAAGTGATGCCAGGCCAAGATGAGCAGAGGCTATGTCATAATAAGATAATGTCTTGAAGGTGATGTGGTCTCCGGAAGGGCATCTTTCGAAACTTAATTGACGCAACTAAAATCATACAATCCGTGAACAACATGAAGAAACGAAGTCTGGTAGTATGAGAAACTTCAGAGAGAGAGAGATGATAGTGCCAAAAAACTTGTCAACTATTAAGGAGGGATACTATAATAGGCAAGAAAACTCATTCAATCACAACAAAAAAGGTCAACAACTACAACTAGTAACATTGTCTAAGTAGTTGGGGAGCCTGATCACGGAAGGTGGCCACTGCTGCAATGACATAAGATCTAGAATCGTCTCTGCTAAACAAGAATTTCACGCCAGGCAAGGACTGTTAAACAGCAAAAACTTACCGATTTATATACGGAAACGTCTGATTAAGGTGTAGGTGTGGTCTACCACACGGATCAGAGACCTGGACCATAAACAAGAGAGACGCGAAACGATTGTAATCAATGGAAATGTGGTGCTGGAAGCGCATGGAGCGCATGATCTGGCCATTGAAAAGGTCAAATTCACAAGTATTAACTCAGGTCGGAGAAAATCGCTAAATCCTGGAAAAGATTACAGACACCTTCACTAGATGAAATATGGACTCTGGTATGACGGATTGCTGCTAGACGTGCTGGAAGACAGGACTATAGACAAAAAGGTTCAGGGAAAATGTCCCAGAGTCACGTGGGTTATGGATTTCAACGTTACTGAATCAGGCAGAATGTACCAATTAAAACCAACTAAAGTCAAAGCCCAAGACAGAGATGAGTGTCGGCTGCTCAACACGGGGCAGAACCAGTCTAAAAACTGATGTACCTTGAGGAAAATGATGACTATTGTCTTTTGAACATCATTTGTATAATCTCGGCAAATATTCACGCGCATTATTTCCATATTTTTCGAATTGAAAACTTTTATGGTGACCTCGCTCTACAGCTTTGAAAAATCAGAAGGAAAAACTAGTATTTTAGCTTCTTCAAATCCCCCCACACTAATAACTTGAGAACAGGTTTTCTGTCAGAAAACCAGTCTCTTGGCGAGAAAATTACAGTTTCTTCCCTTAAAGGAAATTTGCCGCGACCCCAAAAAAATGGGCACCCAGGGCTGAAACTGGGGGCGGGGGCACGTGGTTCTGGTGCCTCGGGCACTGCTGGACCAGAGAAGGAGCCAAATATATATTTTTAACTGCTTCTACATTACACGTGAGTGTAAAAAAAACGTGCTTGCCTCGGGTGACAAGTATATACTTTCGGCCCTGCGAGGGTCTCAACAGACCTGCAGGCATTATTGAATCCCGTACATGCTGGGCGTTCGGCAATCCTACATCTTCTCAGTGTTTCGTTTGCGTTGGCCTCTCCACTGCTACTATTTCATCGGGCGTCCCTAACGTATTTATGTTGTTAGAAATATTGGTTTTTCATGTTATACGACTGCCCTCTCTTCCTCTCTCTCTTCCTCTAATGTCTGTTTTTCTCTCGGTCTATCTGATGCTGTCATCAATCTTTCATATTTAGAAGAAATAATGACAAATGCATGCATTTTCATGTTATGTAAGTATCGTGTTGAAGTTCTGTAAGCTATCGGAGGAGAGACTATTTGAAATAGGGGAGCGGCTCACATTCACTCTTTGAAGTTCGAAAAGGTCAATTTTTAGCATCGCTGCAAACCAAAACTGTTATTTGCATTTTATTGAAATTTGTTCTACAGTCTATGCTACTTTAAGCGATCACGTCGGAACTCAGGGTTTACGTATAATAACAATTGCTGAATGAAAATTATATCCAAAAACTATAATGTTGAGCTGGAGGTTGGCTGTACTAGTCATGTAGTTGTCACACAGCAAATGCGGATCATACTTTTTTTCGAAATGACGATGATTTTTCAGAATTTTCCCCCTGTGATTTAATGTGATGATACACATGCACATATTTGATTAATGATTTCTATATTAAGTCTGATAAAATCGAGTGATTCTAAATTTCATGACCGTCATTATTCGAGATTCGCACATACATGGATCTTCCCGGAGCTCTCCCATTGAACATCTGAAATCATCAATATGTATGATGCTCATCCGGAACCAGTTAAATTAAACGTCTAGCTTTACTTTCTTCAGAAGGTGTCGAAAATCTAAACGGATTGTCATATCATCAAATGAATAATCAAATAATCATGTAGCTTCGTTGAATAGCCACGATTTATATCACACAAAGACTGTTAGGAACCAAACGAGAAAATTCCATATAAAATTTGAATGGAGATTCTTTTGGGAAATACTAGGTAACGCTTTTCGGCGGCACCGTGTATCACGGAGGGCATTTCGAAATGAGCAAAAATGAGGATTCACGAGACAGGGATTCCGGATAAATGCCCAGCGGATCAGCTGCAGAGATAGAAACTGCTCTGGGACACGCTCCGTGTCGCACCACGCGTGCTATACAAAAGGAAAGATTTCATTTAGAAGACGTCGACCTAGGCTCTAGGATTGTAAATTCACCACGAACCAGAGAATTTCCCACGAGCCCTAACTCCGAAATCGTATACTACATCTTTCAGGGAATAGATTCACTATTCCTCAGTAAAGTTAGTCTTTCCTTTTAAGTGTATTATTCTCCACCGGTAGTGCGCGGCCCTCCTTTATCGACCCCCCGCCCCCCACTACAACTTCCGACTACTTCTAAAATCTCGAATAAGCAATTCCTCTCGCATAACAACGATACTTCTTGTAAATTATGAGGAGAGTTTCACGAAAATCACCGTAACTGCTTAGAAAGTGTGATTTTCCTCAGATCCTGTCATGTATTTTGCATCTAATGGAGGGCTGGAAACGCGAGAGTACCGACTGGATTTACGTCAGAGGTGTTGCCGGAATTCAAAGAAGGGCTGGAATTTAATTAACTTGTTCCATGCAAATTTTCTGCATATTATTAGCTAGGGAAATATGTCAGCAAAGCGATTAGCTCCTTTCATTAAGTAGGCAGCTGGATATGTAGCTTCGACATTTAAATACCGAATACCGTCGGAGTATATCTTTTTTTTTTCCTTTTTTACTCCTCTTTATCTTCTCACAGAAAGAGAGAGCGGAGAGAGTTTTGAAACCTCCGGTTCAGTTGATCAATGGAGTATATATAATTACAAAAGCCATTGAAATATTGAACCACTAACTACTTCATGCTGGGAAGTTATTTTAGACGTACATTATAAAATATCGTGTTCAACTGCCATTTGAAAGAAATGCAGTCAAAAATACATAAAAAAATGATATTTTATCGTTGATAAAGAGATTTACTCAATAAAATGAGCTTATACGGTGATGTGATAGTGATATATTTTCAGCATTTGTAATTCAAACTTAGTTTCAAATATACCTCAACATAAGTAATTACTCCACAAAGTGATTACTTAATCCCCCTTACCGCATTTTACTGACGAACCGTTGATTCTAGTGACATACTTCCAATTAGCAAGAAATATTCAAATAACGTGTGGACCTCAGATATTTCATTCATATTGCAAGGGGTTGTATAGTTATCAGAAAACAAACTTCTATGCGGACACCTTGTTCTCGAAAACCCAAATATAAATTTCCCCTGTTTCTGCTGATGCCAACAATAAATATTGCACGTTTCTGATTACAATATCTGCTCAGATATTCGAATTCAAATATCAGAGAAAAGTTCATAAAGAACAGCATAAACTGGTTTCTGAATTTAAATCCGAATATTGCATTCGGAAATATGGAAGTTTTTCTCTTGGTCTTAGGAAAGACAGGACACCACCCTATCCTCAAAAACTCAATTGGAATCGGGTTTTTGGGGGATAGGGTGTCCGTATAAGAAGTTGATATTTTGAAAGAGGGTTGCTGATAGTTGATATGCTATCCGACTATCATGCTCTTTAGTGATTGAGATATTTATATGGCTTTCGTCCAGCATACGAGAGACTGGTGTTCGAGTCCCCGTGGTGGAAGAAATGTATTTCCATTTCCTAATGTCAATATCTCCTCATGCAGCAAAATCTTCGTGGACATCGTATAATCGATAATTTGAGAGCTGTGACCACTCCTCCCGTTCGCGGAACTATGGACGTATCCTCTTCTTTCCACGTTCGTGGTAGAGAGATGACCAATGAATGCACAATTTGGCAATTGCTATGAATAATGTCTTTTATCTCCGGACTGGATCCCTAGCCACTTTACAATTTGGTCGTCCTGAGCCCCAAATTCGGACATTGGAAGGTGAAGTTGGAACAATATCAGCCAGTTCGCGAACTATTCAATTTCGAGCTTTGGCCGTGACATATAGGGTGGTCAAAAAGTCCGTAGAAATTTTAATTCATAAAAACCGGAAAAATATCCGAAATAAAAAACGATTTTCATGGTTAGCGTCGTTAGGTAACGGGAATTTTTAAGACGGGAAAAAACAACCGGTAGGTGGTGAGATACACAAGTCAAAGAAAATATACGCAAATAACGAACAGAATGCGTCCAAATCGTTTATTACAGCAATACATGCTCCACATGACCACCAGAACAGGGCGCGGGGGTAACACATTACTATTACTAAACCAGACATGCACCTCGTTCATATTCTTCGCGGAATTTCTAACGAATTGGTACCTGTTGGAATGTGTATGTACGTATAGTGACCCTTCCGTGAAGTTTCTTTCTTTATAATTCTTGTTATGTGTGGTGCTGCCATCTGCAATCAATTTTGTTTTAAAATAGGAGTTTTTTTCTCATCTCATAGTGATTGGAGTGTAATGAATGAATAATTATACCGTTGTAGGCCTGTTTCTCTCTGCGGCACTACTTTTTAACCGGGAGATCGATTCGCATTCGTGCCTATCACCACTGCGGCAACGGTGTGGTTTGAACCCGGATCCTCACCATTCGAGTACATCACTGTGACCACTCGACCCCACAGCGGCGGGGTAACACATTGCATGCTAGTCATAAATCCAGAAACGGCAAAGTGCAGCAGGTTCACGTACAAAGTTTACAACGGTGAACTGCTTGTGGATTAGGAGCGCGCAAGTACTTATAACCGTCTCATTTTCATATTTCCACTGAAGTCGCAAATACCAGCACCACCTATCGGAGCTGCTTTTGTGGGGAGCGAGGGGGGGGGGTTCCTGTCTTAAAAAAATTCCCTTGGCCTAGCGATGCTAACATTACAAACCATTTTTTATTTTGGTTATTTTTTCCGGTTTTTATGAATTTTTAAAGTTTTTACGTACTTTTTGCCCACCCTGTACATAGGGTATTGCCCTGAGATGACGACAAACCCCGATTTCTACCAACTAAACGTGGTTTGCGATATCATGTTCTGTTACAATTTTGTTCCTCTTTGGTGCCTAATATCACCCCTCTAAGTTTGTTGCCACTTCAACGCAACACCCAATATAATATATATACTTGTTTGCGTTATACATACTATACCACCATACAAACTTCAACACATAGTGAATAGATTCCCTAAAAAGTGGATAAGCTAAGAAAAGTTACATCAACTTCACCGTCCGCGTCGAATTGACAGGGACCCTAGGATACGTGTATTTGGCAAAAAAAAACCCGTTGAAAATGCATTTTGTTATTCATATTACCGGAACCAAAAGTAACATACGTTTTTTTTTTATATTTATTTATTTATACAACAAGAAGAACTATGATTCAAAAATAAAAAAGAAAGAAAAGAATGAAAGGATGTTAAAATAGGATGCTGTAGCTGAAAAGACTTGAGTTGGACGCTTGGATGATGGATGCGACATATTTCCGAAGTGAAGGTCCTGGAATTTATCAACACCCTCTAAACAGTCTTTTCTCTTCTTCTTCTTATTTCTTTTTGGAAGCGGCCCCGCTTCCTCTTCTCTATGTAAGATGTCAAACCGCCAGGAATAACTTGACATGTAATAAAGATGTGTCCAACGGTTTGTACGCTCGAATAAATCTTCAACAATTTCATTTCACTTGGAATGTCTTGACATCAGAATTTCTATTTTTTTTACCCTCTTTTTCAAGGTATACTTATTTTTTCTTCATTTTTTGCTTCTTGCAAATAAAAGTTTTACTCTTTTTTACGGTATTTTTACACATTTTTTTGTATCTCATATGAAATATTTTGTAATCTGTGTTCTTGATACTCCGACTCAAACGTTGATCTAATGAAAATTTAGAAGTAAATATTTTGCTCCTCGTATGGTTTCATAGTTAAATATGGAAAAAAAAATGAAATCAAAATGAGTCTAGTATGAGTGATGAATATAGTCGGGTTCACCGACGGCGCAACGCTTGGGTACTATGCGTAATCGCTGGTAAACGTGATAAATTTAGGGCAGAGTTTCTCAACCTGGGCCCATATGACCCCCTTGCGGTCCTCGGATATTCTAGGGGGGGGAGCACGAGTGAAAATCAGATGGGGGGGGGTCATGACAAGTGGTGAAGGGGGCCCGCAGAGAGATATGAAGAAATCAAATTTTCAAGTGAAATATGTTGAGGGGGGGGGGGACGTAGTGTGACTAAAGTTACAGAATCGAGCAGGGCTGTCCATTAAGCAGGAGACATCTAAACCTATGTCGGCATAGCTTGGGGTGCTCGTGGTGGCCCTTCACGGTCACATGGTACTACAATTTTTGAATGTAAATATGTAAGCTGTTTCGATTACGTAAAGGGGCACCCCAGAATATAATTTCGCCCGAGGAACCATTATAGTGAGACGACCATGCATAAAACCCCCAAAAGAATTTTTATTTTATTTATTTTTTCTTTGAGCTAAAATACTGTATTTTCTGTTATCCAGGCATTGTGTGGCGTTAGAATTCACCTGTATAATGTAGGCCATAAGCCCCATTTACATGTGCAATAAAATATGCCGGGAAGTTACCCGTAGAAGTGATTTTCTCTACAACCCGTTTACATGGCGTTTAGTTTATGCCGGTATTCCCCCTCTTCTTTCCGGAAGTCGTCACTGATTACGTGGGTTGAACGGAAGTGGTTGGTTCAAGATGGCTGACGAAGGTGCTTACAGTAGTTTTCGCGGCACAAAGAATTATGGGAGAGGAAGTCGAAGTCACCCACCATTATTACGCAACAAAGATGGGACTCTTTTGACGGATTTTCATCCTTCCTTTTTCCCCATGAGGAAGAAAAGTTGTCATACAGGTAGGTATGTACCCCCAGGACCATTCCAAAGCGACCCCCAATCTTGCACATGTAAACGGGTCTATAGTTCCCCAAACTTTTTGTTCCATCGTCGCCGATTCTTCAGAATTTTTTTTCTGCCATCGCCCCCCGACTCTACGATCCTGAGGATCCTATGTTAGACTCGTAGCTTTTATCGCCACCAGGACCATTCTATCGTCCAACACGGGGTGATATTGCCCACTTTTGGAAACACTGATGTAGGCCTATATCACGAATCACGATATTTTTCTTAAAGTGCAATACGTCTTACCTTGGAGAAATTTTTTTGGGAAAAGAAATATGAATCTCGTCAGCTGACAAAAACTGATCAAGAACCGAAGGTAAAGTTGTTTTTTTTTCCCATCCACTACAGGAATTTTATTGTAAAACCAACTCCACACGTACACGGATCACAGCGATTAATACTACGGACAATGAGTACGAAAATGTGTGTCAACAAAGTAGGAAGAACAGAACATTAACTTCCTACCTAATTTTGCATTCGGATAACGATACCGAACGGCAAAAAAAAATAATTTGGCTAAACCTAAGCTTCAGAATGCACAAAAATAACATAACACAATACAGCACAACATAACATTAGGAATGTTTCGTCAGGAAAGTTTCTGGCAATGACGGACTATTTACACCTCTAAATATCCTTTGGTACTTTAGGCGACTAACTTATTAACCCGGGCAACGGCGCCCAATTATCTCTATTCGTTTTATATTAGTTTATCGATTCTATTTGTAGTTGTTTAAGTTGACAGAGCTGATGAATACTGTACCACCAATGTCTCATTCACTATAAAGCAGTTTTTTTTTCCTTGAATGTGGTAAGAATTAGTCAGGTAAATGTCTTCTAAGTAGAAAAAAAAAATGTTTTAGTTATGAAGAGTATCCAAGAAAATAAGAAAATGTACGTTGTGGATATTTTAAGCAAGCAACAATAATTATTGAAAGTCTCCTTCAGAAAGAATCGAATTTCAGACAAAGCTTGTGTTTCCAGATGCAGAATTAAAAAGAGTATTTTCTGATAGAGAGCAAGGATATGGGCGATTGCTTCTCAGAAACATCAAAGTAGGTAGAATAGGTAGAAGGTTTTTATTCAAATTCAAATTATTCCCAAATAATGCTCATTGCGAATAACCAAGCTTAATCACAAAAAAAAAAAGATCCGATTGCTTATACGGTGTGAAAATTCGGGTGCAAGGTAATCGGCTTCCGAATTGAACAGTAAGCAAATAACGGAATGCTAGCGGTGGGGAGTATGGTGGTGTGCGACGTTATTTCCAGTAGCAATATCAACGCCCGTATCTCAGGTATCTGTTGCAGATCAGGGATTTTGTTCTCGTCGGTGGCAGCAGAAATAACAAAGCTATCATACACCTATCGTCAGATATATACGCTGCTGTCTTCTTATCGACTTCTCTTCTTGGCTTTTGATGAAACAAATAGCCTTTCCACTTGCCGTTTGTGCAGCCACACCCGCATCTCTAACATCATCGAAGCCAATGCGTAGATGGAAGATTGCCAAAGCAGTTCCCGGCATAGCAGAGGAAATAAGGGGAAAAAATTACCAGACTTTTACTATCTTTCATGTCATTTAAATGAAGGTAAAAAGTGATGGAATAGTCGAAATTACAGAAGATAATGTAGCCATTTCGACCAACGAAAACTCGGGAAAAACCTAAAATAAAAGTTGGAATCAAAACTTTTACAATTTACCACAGAAATGTATCCGCAACATAGGCATAATTTTATTTTGTTCGAAATTTTTCCGAGGAAATAAAGAACATGTTTGAAATTCTAAAAAAAATGGTATGGTGAATATCCAGAAACTGACAAGATTTCTACAATATACAACCCCAATCATTTTGATTTCGGTTTCCAATAGGATCAATGAAATAGTTTTCAGTCAAGTTACTTGAGTAGTTATTTTGTATAGTATTGATTCGGTAACATTGATGCGAAATTCAACGGATTCGTATTTTAAAAACACACAGAAAACATAATGTTGTAATATCGCTCGCCAAATCCTCAGCCCAATAGTGACTGAACCAGTGAAAATAGTACTGCAATGACGAACATGATATTGCTTGAGTGAACATCAAATTATTGCTTCTATCCATGAAACTATATTTTCCATTTAACTAACTCTCTGTAAGCATGTTCTTATGAAAAAAAAATTTTTTTTCTTTCAAACCAAGCACAACTTATGTGTATCGCCATGGGCAATTTACTACCAAGTGAAGTGGAAGCGCATGGACCTAACAGTCTGGGTGCGTATCTAGTATTGTGTCCGATTTTTTCAGTGCTGCCATGATTGCATATTTGTATCATTTTTCGCCCCGCTACACTCTGTGGCGACACACACACAAGTGGAGGGGGGGGGAGGGCTTGCCTCGCTCTTGCTCCTCAAAGTTGGGAACCACATAAAACCAACTTCAGTTGATCATTACTGTGGCGACGTGGGGAAGAGGTTCTGACGGTAATCGCGATTCGAGTCCGTCACTACGACCACTCGTCCATCACAGCAGCTATAAAAGAAATCAGTAGTCATCCAAGGAATGACACTTGACTCCGATGATATGGCACATGACGTCGGTTCGTTCGGTTACTTTATTGGATAAAATAAATTTGGTCTCTCTCCCTCTCTCTGATTCCACATATTCAGAGCTATTTCGGCGTAAAAATCGTTTCGCTTGTGCCAAGACGACATTGAAAAATACACAAAAACCACTCTCTGCTTAGTCAGTGTGCTATAAATCGGTTATACCAGATATTACATACGTACGTGAATATTCAACGCTCTCACTTTCTCTCTCTCTCTCTGAGCCCAAATTGCAGTCAATTCAAAAATTTGACAAAATTCCCTAAATTTAACAGATAGCAGCACAGGATTGATCCTCTATATCGTGTATGTCCTCCGTCGTGCGAACATGATAGCGTTCTGAAATGCGTCTATATTCGAAAAATTTGAAGAAAAAAAAACACTGTACATTTGTATAAATAAAACCGGATACCCTGTCTTCAGAAACGCAATTAGAAAGTTGCTACTCTGCCTCTACTGTAACCAACAAAAATAAATCCATGTTTCCCAGTACAATATCCACTGAGATATTTGAATTAAAAACTCGGAGAATAGTTAGGGAAGCGCAGCATAAAATAACGATCAACGCTTCTTTCCCTCATTTACGTTGTTCTTTCCAAATTTTTCTCCATTTTTTGTGAATTCGAATATCTCAGTAATACTGCACTTACAATTCTAATTGGGTTTCTGAAGAGAGAGAGGGTGTTAGCATAAAAAGTTAATTTTTATGTTTTAATAATTGTTCGAACTTCTGCAACATAAACGATGTATCTTGCGTTTACACGTTATTCGGATACATTTTATATTTGGACGTATGTTTCTAGGACCAAGGTTTCACCAGTAAAATACAGCGATTGAAACTATGGCATCACTCTGTATATGTCATTTTGCGACGAGGATGGGCTTTTATTGAGTATCCTTTGTGCTTTTCAAACAATGTTAGGTTTTGCTGATTCCAGTTAGTATATTTTGCAATCCCTTGAATGCGTCATTACACTCCAGGTGTGTTGAGAAGAACTGTCCATTCCCTATTCAGATGAAGTCACAAAGGAAAGTTTGGTGATGATCTCAAAACTTGAAATTCCGTACCATCAGACAGAGAAAAAAGAAAGGTATCCATGTAAAAAATGTTTCGAAATATGAATTTATCCCATCATACACGCGCTTTATAGATTTTGTAATTTGAGTAAAAGCTGGAGAAAAAAAACATGAAAAGAAATGGATTTATTCATTGCAGGAGGGGAAAAATCTCCACAGAGGCTAAAGGATTTTTTTCCCCAGATTCCTACCGGAATCGGATATATCCGTTGTGAAAGCAAAATGAGAAAAAAAAAGGTACGCAAAGCATAGAAAGGAATCGAAGACAGACGAGTATACACGTACATCGCTGCGAAGGGACGATATATAAAAAAGCAAGACGGAAATTAGGGATGCACAAAGAAAAAGAGAACGGACCTATGTGTGCATGAATATTTAACGTTGCGGTGAAGGAAAACAGAAAACTCTTTCTTCTTATTTCAGGAATCTTGATTTCGGGATAAGAATGAATAAAACGGGAAATATAATAGAAAATAAGAACTACAAAGAATATATGCGATGGAATCAAGTACCTCACGACTGCTGATATAATCCGGAATTTGCAGCACCGAATACCGTGAATATTTTAGACACGGTAAGATCTAAACCAGTGTTTCCAAGAATAAGTATTCCGGACTCGCCAAAATTCCATCGTTGAGAACATGCAGACACCTGTGAGTAGTAGGAGTTAGCGCAACAAACTAGGGACGTGTATTTGTGGACTTATATTTGATTCTTAGACGGAGTAGTGGTATCCTATAGTCACTTTTTATAATTAGTTCGGATTTCTGGTTTAATATCCTTAGCGTATTTCGATGCTGGGATGAACTACCCAATTAAATTCAAAACGAACCAATCTTGTAAGATTTTTGTGATAGAATCATCAGAATCAAGCCCAAGCAAAAGTTTATATACGGCAGCGTGCGCGTGCAGAACAACATAACCCTACCTCTCAAAGTGGACTCTTCCTCTGAGCAAACGCAAGTGTACTACTTACTTCTTCACTGACTAGCTGAATTTGTCATCTTCATAGTGCTGTTGTGAAAAAAGCCCATATTTTTCTCATTAGTTCATTTTGTATAAGGGAAACGATTTAGGGTCTAATAACACAAAGACAGTTTTTTCATGGTGTATATAAAAGATAGTTAAGTGCTAATTACTATCCTAATGAAAACGAAAGACGGCGACCAAATGTCATCCTAAAAGCCGAAAATGGAAGACCATATAATCCTCCAAAGTTACAACAAAGTATTTCTCGGTGACCATGACACTGACTTGCAGTTTAGTTGGACATAGAGGGTGAAGAATGTGAAGAACGCAACTTATAAACTAAGAAAACTCTGGAGGAGTAAAATCCAATGAAAACTTATTCAAATCATCTATAATAGACGGAATATTTTAGAATGATCTAAAGCAGCGGTTCTCAACCGGTGCTCCGCGGAGCATTTAGGGCTCCTTGTGAAATCTCCAGGAGCCCCGCGGTTGCTCAAGGAAAATAAAAAAGACTAAAATTGGAAAAAAAATAATTATAAATAAATATAAATATTTTCAAATAGTGAAAATAAATCAGTAACTATCATGAACAATTAAAAAAATTGGCCTATACAGTGCTCCACCATAGAATTTTTTTTCTAAAAAGAGCTCCGCGAGTCAAAAACGATTGAGAACCGTTGATTAAAGGATGTCATTGACATCTCATTCAGAAATCAGGAAAGACTGATAAATCTCTTATTCAAAAAAATACAGATCCATACAAATGCTTTCCATTTTTTGGGGTCATAAGTTTCCCGAACTATACGAAATATTTAGTACTTAAGCAATATGGGTTCGAAAAAAACCCCTGAAATGGCCATTCTAGCAACGACTAATTATTTAAATATTATTCCAATTATCGAATAAATCTAACTATTCGTTTTAACAAATATTCTATACCGGTTTTTCTGGATGTAAAAAGAGCTTTTGACCACGTAGATCTAATAATACTCACAGTGAAATTTTCAGCAGCCTGTATATATGCTTGGTAATAAATTTAACTGGTTTATAATATTTTACTACAATAGAAAACAAGCAGTCAAAATAGACGAAGAATTGAGTACATTCTTAGAAGTAAAAGAACAAATGAGTCCCACAGTAATCGGTATTTTGATCGACCTTGTTCCTAATTTACCTAAACGACATATACAAAATTAATAATGATAAATTTAAATCGTTCGCCAACGTTGTTGAGTACACTGAAATCATGACTCTAATATCAGAGTTGCCAGGAGGACCTATTCAAAATCAATAAATGGCTTAAATAAGAAAGTTTTTCACGAAAAATTCACGCATCTTCAATACAAAATAAATGTTTCTTGCTATAAAAAAAACATTTTTTTACAATTAATTATAGCACGGGTTGTTATAATTTTATGAGTAACCTGAAAATTTAATCTATATTTCAGAAATACTGAATTTCTGTACAACGGTAACCTCCTAATAACGGCCACACTTGCTTTGCCCCATGTTGGTCGTTGTTGGAAGGTTTCAATTTATATATAAAACGAAATGGTATAAATATTTGTTTTTTCAGTTTGAAATGATCTATTAGTTTTTGAATTCCCCAACCAACCATCAAAGACAACGAATAAAATAATTAATTCATAATTTAATTCACATAACCATCTAGCAATAAAACAGACATATTCTAACAAAAAAAAGCGCATTAGCACAAAGTCTTACGAGCTATCAGGTAATTTTGTGCAATAACAAAGGAAATATTACACGTACGTATTCATGCATTTAGCGTCAGCATTTATTTTTTTATACCAAGAAATGATGACGTTTTTGATCAAAATATTAGACATTTCTTATATATACATATTTATGTATAAATTCATTTACTTTGCATAAACATCTCTTATTCCCCATCGTAAAGAAAATAATTGGATGTTTCGACAAAAAAAAAAGTTATGAGTTCTCTATTTATTCTTTTGTTTTTCCAATACGAAAGTGAGTCTTCAAACACCTTAACCAATTTCGAAGCATTGTAATGCATCCATTGTTAACAGGACAGAGAAAATAAAATCCAATTATATCTCTTTTCTGTATTCTCTTGAGGACCTTACTACAATCAAATTATCTCTCTCTCTCTCTCTCTATGCTTAGATGTAGTTCGTGTGTTACCTTTTTGCTTGTGCGACTCCATTATTGTATGTATTTACTTTTTGTTTTCTTTTTGCCTCCTTTGTTCTCTTGTCATTGTGCTGTTTTCTTCTCCTTGTCTTGTTTCAGCATTTTCGCTTCATTCACCCGCTAATAACATCAACAGCACCATCACGGCTGGAATGAGTTGCTGGTTTGCTGTTTTAACCTAGAGCTAAAAATCGACGTTTGTTCTTGTTGTCGACGATGCAACGTGCCACGGTATGGAGAAGTACAGTGTACAGTGCATCGAGTGGGAGGAAGAGAAAGTGTGTATGTGCATGTAAGTGGAAACTACAAACATTGCTTTTGCTTCAGGGGCGTGCACTTCATCTATGCATTGACTGTAAATGGTGGTTTCCACAGAAGTGAGAAGAACAAAACGAGATAAGCAAGACAAAATCGTGTGAATGGAATCGATTCTTTTGCATCGCTTCTTCGCTATTTAAGTAAATAAATTCGTTTCCTGCTTTTTTTTTTTCATGGGTATATCCTTTGTTTTATGTAGAATGTGTCCCGGATGAATCGAGCCCCGTCATCATGACCACCACCACCATCGCCATGGGAAAGTGCAGCGTGTGTGTACGTGTATGGATGTGAAAGAACAGGAAAAAAAGAGCTTGAAAAGATTTTATTTTCCTTAAACAAACATAAAGAATTACAGAAAGAAAGATCTTCTTTCGCAATTCTATTTAATCTACTTTGTTTCTTATTTGCTTTTCGTAGGGAATGGGCGCAAACTGAAAAAAATTATCGGTGATTTAAGAAGAGTAGAATGTTATTGGTAGAAAAATAAGTATCGAATTCAATTCGTAAGAGTTTTGATTAGCATAAATTGTGTTGGTTTCCTATAGCTTTTGTTATTTCTCAATGAATAATAATTTGAATCGGAAGATGTTAGCTGGTATTTTGATTCTGCTGTGGATCTGAATTTTCGTCCCACTAGAAATTAGACAGGTGGATACGTTTCTTTAAAAATGTCATGCAATACTTTATTTAGCCGTTGTGCGGTCGCGTGGTCATGGTGATGGAGCCGGGTTCAAACCCCCACCGTCATCACAGTTGTGGTCGGCTGAAGTTGGAATTCTGTGGTTCCCAATTGGAAGGCGTGTATGTAAGTGGATCTTCCAGTTAAAAAGTCTGACCAAAATGAGAGTAATGGACCTACAACACGACACAGATATTCAATCATCAAATTTCACTCATTGATTCAAAAACCGATGACAGCACTAAATTTGATGCATGTCCTGACTGACTGATTCATCATCACCGTGCCCTTTCAAGCTATAAATATCAAATTTGGTCAATAGCTTTGTTTTATGACGTAAAGACTCACTGAGAAAGTGTTTTTTTTGGAAATTCGCCGCTAGGGAGGGGGGGGGGGGGTCAAAAGGAGTTCAAAAGTAATGTGTAGAAATCATGCCGAACAAAAGCCGCTGAAGCTATAGCCATGAAAAATAGTCAATAGTTTAACTTCACGAAGTAAAGACCCATTATGAGAGAGTATTTCGAAATTCGACCTCTGAAGGGGGTTACAAGGGGGTTCAAAGGTTACATAGAGAAATCACGCCAAGCTGAAACCACTGGAGCTATAATTATGCAATTTTGTCAGCAATTTTACTTGATGACGTAGAAAACAGTCTTGTTTTTTTTTTTAAATTCTACCCCCTAAGGATCATGAGAGGGTTCAAGAGTTACATAGCGAAATCATTCTTTGCAGAAATAGTTATAGCTATAATTATGAAATTTGTGGTCAGTAGTTTTAGTTTGTATTGTAGAGGCTCACTAAAAAGGGATATTGCAAAATTTAACACTTAAAGCGGTCGTATGGGGCGGGGGGGGGGTGTTCAAAGTCTATATGGTGCAGTCATCGTTGAGTCCAAACAGTCAAAGCTATAAATATGAAATTTGAGGAGTACTGCCTTGTATAATACAGATAATCACTACGACGGGAAAATTTACCTCCCAACGTGGTGAAAATGTTATATGGGGACAATCATTGCAGAACAATTTCCAAATGAACATATTCACGCGAGCGAAGCCGAGGGTAGGTTAGGTACATGTGCACTAGGGTGGAACGAAAAAAAAATCGAAATTGTCATTGTAATAGAATTTAAAATATGCCTTTATGTGAAGAAATGCCATTCCTAATTTTTTTCCCCAATATTCAAACTTCTTGAGGTTCCTCATCGCCCCTGAAGTTTTACGCACGTGTGGAATTCTGTGCCACGACACCGCGGAGGAGGCTTTCCTATTCCCCTGAAGAGTTGATTCATTCAGTGACCTCGATGTTTTTCCCTTGTTTTCAGTGTTCATTTGCAATCTCTTACTCCTTAACTGGGAGGGTGTATAGCAGTCAAAAAATAATGACCAGAAGCTTTTATTATTGTGAAATTTTAGGAAATCCCCAAAAGAGTGGGATTCTACGGTCTCGCCCACCTATGGCGATGTTAAGCTTGTTATTTGGTGACTTAACGCAATATCAAGGCACAACAATCAATAAAAGATCCAGCTATTTCAGACATTCTTGAAATTATCGTGCCAAAGATAGAAAATATTTGGAAAACTGCTTCGATTTCTACTGTTTTTCAACAATGGATGCGCAAAATTTTCAAAGACTTTTACTGTAAATACAAGAATCTTCAGAAAACTATGAAAGCAAGGAATGATTCTCAAACTTTCAAGTTGAACTTTTGAAATCTTTTCAGTGCGAAGCACGGAAATTTTTCGACATTGCAGCATGCAAATGTGATTTTGAGGACTGTAAGTGTGACATGTTGAGAAAGGTCAGAAATTTAGAGCGATATTTCTTGCAAGATCAAAGAAGTACACGCAAGAAGGCCATTGGTCGAGTAGACGTAACAACGAAGAAATTGAAAAACAATGAACAAAGGAAAATGAAAATGGCATCCCATTTGAAGTCATCTAAAGAAGAAGAAACGGCAGAAACTGGTTCATCAACCATTGAAAACTCGCCTATATCCAACCATTCTGAGGAAAGTGATCTATATGAGCCAAAACACAGTTTACCGTTGAAGTCCATTTACCAGTACTGAAGTTGGTCCATCAATCTGTGCCGAAGCAAGTACTTCATTTGCCAAGTTCTACCATCATCCTCACAGATGAGAACTAAATTACCGAATGTTGCTCTTGCTTATGATAGAACTGGTGTGCCTGATGATCAGCTGCAATTATTGCGAATGCTGTGCTGAAGATGTTGGGTAATTGACGACAGAGAAGCCAAATATTACAATAGACCTGATTAAAATAAGGCGTGAAAAAGCATCACAGAGAGTTATTTTGCAAGATAAAATTCCTAGAACAAAATGTGCGAGGAATATATAAGACAAAACCTTAGCTAATATCAAAGAAAGGGATTCTTTCCATAGAAGAACCATATCTGAAGCACATTTAACTATATTGCAGGAACCCGAGTCAATTTATCTCGGTCACACAAATCCAAGAGAGTTTGGTTTAGTTAAGAACCGAGCACGCCCAGGCTCTGTCGCTTTTGCGATATAAGCTCGTTGATCGTGAGATCGTGGGCGTGTCGGAGAAAACTCAAGTCAGCAAGCCGGCCGGGAAAGCACACCCGGTTCGTACCAACATCCCGCCAACCCCCAAGCAGCACAACCACACCCCTGATCCCATGGCACACCACCGCTCAACAAAGTCAGGACAGCACCGCGGGCGTAACCCCCCCAGTCCCGACACCCTCGACAAGGCCCCGCCGGCGCGGCCCACAGCGCTCCAACACTCCCCGCGAAGGCAGACCCCCGACCAACCCCACTCCCAAGAACTTCCATTGCGGACACGAGAGAGAACCCGCCACAGGACGGGAACACCACCCCTCACCAAGGAAAACACGGAACGCCTCGCGACAGTGGCCCCATTCGGCGCGCCGCTCCCGACCACGCACGGAGCCATTCAACCCGTCGACACCCAATCCCGCTCCCACACCTCCGAACAGTCCGGTCCCCCGCCACTCCCCCCACCCGAGGAGCCACACGCGGACGCGACCGTCGATGCCGCAACCCGCCAAAAGTCACGTGCCACATCAAAAAATACCACAGATATATTAAATTGGTCCTCTGCATCCTCTTGCGCTGGTCCTCTGCAGAGATATTCTGTGAAGTACTGTGAACTTTGACTCTTATGAGTTCTCCGCATCATCTTCTTCGTCGGTGAGATCTTGTTCTGCATATTCGACTCGTCTGTTGACCAGTCTGGCAGATCGCCTGAGTTGGCCCATATTTGCTGATGTCGTCTCTTCATCTGGGCTGTTATCTTCATCCAGTTTGGAATTTTAAGGATGATTTTTCAGGAATCTGACCATTTCCACCAGCTTCCTTGTAGATTCAGGGCTGGCAAGGATTGCTTTTACCTAGGAGGTCTCGTATTGTTCATCCGGAGCCTGGAAGTGAAAAATCCTAGTGTGTTCACAGGTTGTGGCGTAGTGCCATTCAGAGCCCGTCGACTCACAACTGCACTTGTCATTCGGGATCAGTTTGAATCTCCTCAAATTTGCCGAAAATGGCCCGTGTCCTGTGATAAACATTGTCACTTCCCTTTTCCAAATGCTACTTTTCAGACCCACAGTTTTCAGCACCTAGTGGGTCAAGCAACAGTTGACCTCCGGGTTGTAGCATCTAGATTGCCACTTCCTGAGGAGGTCTACCCTTAGCATCGCTTTGGCGGCTGAGTGTGGTAGCTTGACCGTGTTCCATTCAGTTCCGTTTATGGTGGCATCTTTTGTCATTTGGTCAGCTATCTCGTTGGCCCGGGTTCCCTCGTGGGCTTTGGCTCATGAAAGCTGGATCTCTGGATGTATAATCAGTACGTTTCTGGCCCGACTGACCATTTCGTGTTCTTATATAGGGCTCCTGAGGGCCAGTAGGCTGGAAAGGCTGTCCGTCCTAATGTGTGCAGGGACTCCTCTCCTTGTTGCGTCTTTGGCTGCTTCCAGTATGGCCAGGAGCTCCGCCTGAAAAACTGTGTTCCTGGACTTCAGCTTGGCCTTCCAGGTAGCGATGATCTCCTTGCCTGTCGTGATGACGTAGGCGGTCCCCGTCGCCTCCTTTAATCTAAACCTGTCCGTGTAGTAAATTCTACACAAAAGTTATGTGAGCGAGTTTTTCCGCGGAGATCTGCCGGACGGGCAGTGTCGTCCAACCCTTCATCTTGGCTCTGAAGTCACCTGGAGACAACGTCGTCCTCCGTCTATTTCTATGGACTTGCGCAGACGTAACAGCCTTGTCGCTTTGGGTAAGAGATGCGGCCTCTGAATTGAGTCTAACCTGTTCCACTCCAAGAGAGTAGTAGAGAAAGCGATATAAAGTGATCAATCCTAGACTTTTTGAAACAAGATTTTGATACGAAGGAATTGATGGCGATCCTATGCGACGAGACCTGTTACCAATACTGGTTATAAAAATGGTGTTATAAAATTAATAGAGAAAGAAATAGGTCATTCCTTCGCAATATCTTATTTGTCTTTTTCACTTTAATGAGTTACCCCAAGGCATCTTATGAAGCATCTATATCAGTGATTCCCAACGTGGGCGTTAACGCCCCCAAGGGGGGGGGCGATGGAAAATTCCAGGGGAGCGGTAGAAGCTACGGATATAACATGGGATCCTATGGGTTAGTTTGTATTGGGGGGCGATGGAAAAAAAAAAAACTTTTACGCCCACCCACACACAGAGAATTTATTGCTCTCATTACTTTCAGATGAGAATCTCATTTACAAATACTGGGAATCAAGGCAATTCTGAAAATTAGAAATGAAGGGTTATCAGAAGCATAAATCCGTACATTCCATGTTCCGAAAATAAACTTTTTTGCTAAGTACTATTCGGAACAATATGCATGGGATCAAGTGCGAGTGACTGAACCACCTGTTATAAAAAATCAGGAAATGGATCCACAAAAATGATCTGAACCTGCTTTTCCCTCTATACCGAATTTTCCGTGTCACAAACAAGCAGTTGGAAGGGGCGTACGACTGGTAACTCAAGCATCTCTTGCCGTATTAACAACCGAGAGTCGTGAAGGCTTCATTCAATCCAGAATAAAATCAAGGAGTACACTTCAATCGTTTGAAAAAAAAAGCGGACAATTTTGCACAAAATGGAAATGTAATAACAGAGGAAGCAATAGAGCCATTCTCCTGTATGTGTGACACCTTTACGTGTCAACGGAATGCAGACCATTGGCCTACGTGCATAGATCCCTCCCTCATGAAACCGATTACGTACTGTTTGGCTGGACACCCTTCATCCTGCTGCCAAGAGCAACCGTCTTTGCAGCTGCGTAGCATTCTCTGTTCTGTTTCGACGGGCTGTTAACCGTACATACCGGTCATCATTTGCTGTAGTGGCACGTGGCCGACCTTGCACTGGTGGACGTCTAACATTTCCTGTTTCTTGGAATCGATTCCACAGCCTTGCAACAACACTTCTGGCGACTCCAATAGCGTCCGCGACACTACGTTGTGTTTGCCCGGATTCCAGTCTGCCTATAACACGCCATGCCATGGATTCCGGTAAATCACGTTGTTGAGACATCCTCAAGTCACCTTGTCTCAAAAAAAAATACTGCGCAATCGAATTTCACAGTTACGGCAGTAAAACAGACGTTTCTGCAACATCCCGATTTCTGCCCTTATCTCCTTTTTCTGGTTTTTGACATCATTTGCATATGAAGTTTTCTCCTTCCGTTTCCTGCTAGGCTTTAAATTATGGATGATTCATTTTATGTTACTTATCGGTATACATCTTTGCGTAATTTTGTTAAAACCATGTGCTCCCCTAATTGTTTTGAGCAGTGTATATGATTATATATATGATCATATATATGACTTCTTGGGTTTATATATATATGTGCAGTTTTGCCTCATGTACTGAATAACTTTTAAATTAAGTGTTTTTCTTTTTTTAGCGAATGTTTTTTAAAAATCATCAACCTCATTTGTGTTTAGAAAGATTTTATATAATGTGTACCTAGAAAAGTCTTTTTTCTCAACCTTTAGGGTCTGAGAGGAACCTCAAGATAGTAAAATATTTTTCTAGATTTTGGTATAACTTCTTAAAACCTTAAAAGGTCCATCTTTTGAATACTAAGACTACATCGATTTCCGAAAAAAGTGAAAAAAAACACCCTTTTCCGTTCCACCCTAAGCACACTTCGGGCACAACTCATTCAATAGAAAATTACTCATGGCGACACACCAAAGGTGTTCTCAGTTCTAATGAGAGGTTTTTTTTTTTATATTATGAAAATGAATAATTATTATTTTAACTACTAATTTTTACTATTCAAAAAATAAATGCGGTATTTGCAGTGTTGCAATTTTCTGGTTTAGTGTTAAAATTTCGTCCCTTATATCTTTCAATTCTTTCAATAGGTGAAACTATTCGAGTAACAGGTTGTATATCCCTATACGATGAGGCCCCTCAATATTTTATGTGAATTTCTGAATGATTATACTGTTTTTCTGCATCGTTAGTGTATACTTGCTTTGCAAGTGGAGGTGTTTTTCTTTGGCTGGTCACATTTTTAAGACGTATCTCGAGCGAATATTGCTTTTACAGAATTTCTCTAAAATAAACCAAAATTGAATCCTCAGAGAAAGAATTCAGAATTTACTTTTTCACTGTAATATGCAGCGAGAAAAGTTGTTTTTGAATTAATATTTAAATAAATAGAAGTTTTAGCCTGTTAAATGACTTTTCGAATCTTTGTTTGAGATGTTTCTATCACGGTGTTTTAAAATAAACCATAAAATGGCATTTAATTAAATTTATGTTTTCTATCACCAATTTATATAATGGGGATTTTCAAGAAAAACTAAGAACAAAATGAGAAGTAATATGCAACTATGATCCCGATTCTTTAAATCAACAATACCGAAAGAAACATTGAATTCCGGTTGTATTTCAAGTATGAAGAGGCGTTTCAATATCCATACAAATCAATTCACAGTGAATACGAATATGTTTCAACAATTGTGTTTCAAGATGAGTCTAAGAGTTTCAAATTTTACTGAGAATGTGCACAGGTGCTAGAATATAAATTAAAGTGCATCGTAGATACTTGAGTTTACGCATGCATGCGTTCAAAATTATGTACAGAATAATGCGATTATTCAATACCTCTCGAGCATTTCTCAACATTTCAAATTTTTCTAAAGGTGGAAACACTCCTACATGCCGTATAAGTTGTTCCAAGCAACGCTATTTCGTGAAATGTAATAATTTCTCTCACGATTTATGTAAAATGAATTTATCATGAAATTTCGGTATGGATACGTTCGAATTCATTAGCCCAAATATTTTATTTCAGACATACTGACTAGACATGCATAACATCCAGTAAACTTGACGCTTCGCATGATAAATATAGGAAAACATTTGCTACGCACCCTGTATATATATATATATACAGGATATACATATATATATATATATATATATACAGGATATATATACATATATATATATATATATATATACAGGATATATATACATATATATATACAGGATATATATACATATATATATATATACAGGATGCATAGCAAACAGGGGGTATGACATTCTACTGACGAACCGTTGATCCTAGAGGCATACTTCCAATTAGGAAAGGTTTCCAACTAACGTGCAGTACTAGGTAGGACGTCATTCAAAGCGCAGTATGGTTATTGAAATACACCACTAACTATTCGTACATTTTCCGTGCGCCTAAAACCCAATTAAAAATTTGTTGTACTGTCTCTCCTGATGCCAGCAAAAAAATTTGCATGTTCCTTAGTGCAATATTCGCTGAGATATTCGAATTAAAACAACGGAGAAAATTCGCGAAAAAACAGCGTTAAATCCGGTAAAACTGCTTTTCTGCATTTAGAGCTGTTTTCTTCCAACTTTCCTCCTTTTTTTTGAATTAGAATATCTCAGTGAATATTACACTTAGATACATGTAATTTTTTGTTGGCATCACGAGGGAGAGACACGGCAACAACTTTCTAACTGGGTTTTGTAGCACATGGGGACTGTATAAAAATGCATTTCACTATTTTAATAACTATATAACCCCTATAAAAATGAATGCTATATCTGAGTTCACGTTATTTGGGAACTTTTTCTAACGGGAAGTATACCACTAGGAGCAACGTCCGCCAGTAAAATGCCTTTCCCCCTGTCTGCCATGAACCCAGTACATGATATATCGATTATATAAATCATTGGTGGATTTTTAACAACGAACTAAATAAATCCAAAGCCAATATTATCATATAAATGATCTATCCAATAAGGAAAAAAAAAGAATTCAATAAGAAAGAAGACAAGCGAGAAAAGAAAATATTTCTAAAAAAAAGTAAAATAAGATGTCAACGCGCAATATATATCCGTAGATAAGATTGGAAACTGAAGAAGATGAGAAAGAAATACCTGTCAGCTCTTGTTAAACAAATGACTCCGAGATTTCCTTTTATTAGATGGAAATTTCGAGTAACTTCGGAGAAAGAAGAAAATTAGCAAAAGAAAATCGAACGAAAAGATTCGCGAACAGATTTATAGCATAGTGTGAAGATATCTTCTTTACTTCCGATCGATAGGATTTGCATTTTCTTTGTATTTTATTTTAGTTTAGGGGAAAAATGTCCCATAACTCCAGTTGTTCCGTTCATTTGCTGTCGGTTTTTCTAGAGACTTCTCGTTTTTTTGTGAAATTTTTGGGAGAAATAAAACTGGCTTTAAAGAAATACAAGAACAACTTTTTGTGCATTTGGCTGACAGAGTTTTGTGTTTTTTTTTAGTTTGGATTGTTCTTTTATCAGTCTGTTTCTTCTTTTTCTGTGGAATTGCATAAGAGAAAAAAATAAAATTTGGTAACAAGATAGCCATGAAAGAATCAGAGAAAAAAAACTGTTCTGTGAAAGAAGCATAACAGTGAAGAAGATTTGTTATTTCAAGTCCGTATGGCAGAGAATGTATGGAATATTGTTCGAATAACAGGCGCAACTTTCTTCTTTCTTACACTTTCGTTCTTGTTTTAGGATCCTATTGAGTGTTCTACTTTTGTCTGTTCGTATTCAAATTGAATTTCGGTGAGGATGTTGTGTAAGATTTCCATTCTTGTGACCAGTGAAATGCATTGAGAATTTATGTAACTCAGGTCCAAATAGAACGCGTACGTTCATTTAAATACAGTAAATGTACGTTGTAACTGGCGCGGCTTATAACGAGAATTTCGCTATCACGAGTAATTCGAAAGTGATTGGCAGAGCTAGTTTTAAAGGTACAGAAATTACTCACTTATAACGAGCTATTTATGATCGCATTCGCTATAACGACAATGGAAATTTTTTTGTTTTCTTTTCCTTTTCTTTAAGAATGACACGTAAAACGGAGACTGGAAAGAGTGACATTTTTAGAAATCTCTTCGTCTGATTTATTACATTTTTAAATCAAAGAAATTCTCTCCATATTTTGAACAATACTTTTCTTATGTACGATGGTATTGTAGGTTATCAAACCGATATTTCGTATGGAAGGTATTCTTAATGTAATAAGCATGAGATAAGTTTATATTCAATGAAATTCTTTTCGGTTTCTTCTTTTCGTCCCATGTGCATGAAATTCAGTATTGCCCGCGTGGAGGGGGGGAATAGGCATTGTATAGCTACACTGCATAGTGCATCTATGAATTCTGAAGCTCTCTTACAAAGTTTAGTGGGAGAAGGGAGGCTCAAGCACCCCGAGTCCTCACTATGCCCAACATGTGTGTGTGTGTGGGTAAGACAAACTTTCCTACAGATTGCATACGTAAGCAATCTGCATTATGATAACCGTGACTCAAAAATAAAAACAATCTTGCATTCGCGATTGGTTGTTAAATAACGGTATTGCGAACGATTCTTGAGCTGTTCGAACTGGGCCCACGTGGAATCGGTTGGTTCTTGAGCAAAATGGATGTTTGCGTACAGGGGGGCGGGAATCGCACGTTACAAGATCGGCGCACTGATGTGTACGGACATTTAGAGGCCATACTACTCCGACCACACACTCTAGCATGCACTGATTCGTAGAAATTCTGCAGAGGAGTTTTAACTCTCTGTACGAGTTGCATGCACGGTTAAGTAAGTAATAGTACTAGTCGATCTAATTAGGCTCAAATATAGCTCGCATTCGAATTTTTCAGATGAGAAATTTCTGAAAACAATAAACAATATACTCAGCCGAAAACGCCCCCCTGAGCTTGAGTGTATTGACCAAATCAAATGCCAACAAATGTTATCGTTTTTAATTCCTTTCCGTGATGTCACTACTGATTTCGATAGAAATAAGGCATTCAAAATTCTATGGAATTTTAATGAATGAGTTCAAAATTGATTGAATGAGAACAAACAACGTGTCTTAGAGATTCAAAATTTAATTCATCATAAATTAGAAGCTTTGTAGAAAGCTTCTTTGAAGTATCATTACAGCTGCACATTTCTATAACTCATATAATCGAATCCACGGATTTTCCAACATTAAGTCAGATCGAGAATTCGCAAAATTAGTAATCAACGGAAAATGTCACAAATATGATTAAAGTCAATATCTTGATTTCAATTTCCTAAATTAAATTAATTTTGTTCTTTTGATTATTAATATAAATCTGGTATCCTGTTGTTCAGTCCTAGTTTAATATAAGAAATAGTAAAAATATCGTTCTGGGGAAATTTAAAATATGCAAACGAAATATACACGTATTTACGAGCATATATGACTCTCTCTCTCGTGATTCAATTCCGTTCCCGGTTCGCATTTCCCATGAGTATCTTTCGGAAAACTATTTCAATTATCCATTCGTTCCGTACACGGACGGTATAGGGGGTTAAGAGGACGAACGGGAGAGGTGGAAACTTCTGGAAATTTCTGTGATGGATCCCGACCCCAAAACAAATGGCAACAATTAAATTTCTCTCGGAAAAATCAATATAGAAGACGCTATTCATTTCAGAAGAGAATTAAACCCGACTCGTTCGTGAAAGAAATAGAATTTGTAATGTATCGTTTCACTTTATTATCCTATTTATATGTGCACGAATATATATCCATATATAACGGGAGGAAAGACACGTTCTCTTGTACGAAATAGTAATAATTTGTTTATAAACCTCTTCAGGTAGCTGGCATTAGATAATTACTGGAATGCACGTCGAATAATGAAACAAAGGCTTTTGTCAGTTCCGTGTATTTTTTCGACTCCGAAGGGAAGTGATAGAAATAATCTCGCACCCAACACCTCACGAACAAGCAGCAGCGCTATTCAAGTAAAACAAATAACTTTAATCTCAGATACTCGCTCCACAGAAAATTAACCTAGATGAGGATCACAAATAACTTCTTTCAGACTTTACAAGGGAGAAAAGTAAAAAAAAAAAAGTAAATAAAGAGTCTTCATTCGAATGTGAAGGGAAGAACTTAATTCTGACTTTATACTAACTCTCTTCAAGCCTGGCCATTAAATCTATCGATCGCAGTTGGATAAAAAAAGAAGAATCTAGAGATCACATATGTTTAGTATTCTTTTATACTTCCTAAAAGAAAATATAAATACAATTTAACGCAACAGCGAACTTGGTTAAGACTCTTGTAAGCTTGTGAGCTTCACGTGTATCTAGTTGGGTTTTTCGGGAAAATGGATTGTGTCTGGTGGGCTTGATATCGTAATACAATCACTGGGAAAAAAACAGCATTTATCAGACTCGAATAAACTGAGTTGAAAAAGTTTATTAAGAACCCCAATGAATGAATCTAGTGAAATTAAATTAGTTAATTGAGTTACTAGAGAATATTTTAAAGGCAGGTAGAGGTTTAGTTGATTTTGATAACAGACGCAAAATAGAATTTTATGTTTCGACGTTTATGTTGTTACATACACATCAATAATTAATAGAAGAGCAACACAGACATATATTTTCAGTCTGGAATGATCAAAGATACAGCTGTTTTTATTGATCGAATGGGACTTGTATGTGGAAATATGATTGCACATGAATGATCTGTATGTGTCAAGTATTTTACTTTTACATTTAAATATATATGTATATATCTAAATCTGTAACTATATTTTCTTCGTTGAAATACAAACATTAAAAAACCATATATGACCAAGGTAGTAAGGAATTACCGTAGGTTACATTGATGACATTGATCCCAGAACCATACTTCCAACTAGAAAAAAACGTATCCAAATAATGTGTTGAACTCAGATACGTCATTCCATGTTGCAAGGGGTTGTGTAGTCATTGAAATAAAAAGCCCAAATCAAAACCAAAATAGTGCCCAAAGCCCAATTCCTGTGGCCAACAAATTGAATCCAACGTTTCTAAGTACCATATTCGCAGAGATATTTGAACTCAAAAAACGGGAGAAAGTTTCCACAAGTTATTTAAATACTTTTTTCTAATTTGAAGTATGTCTCCAGGATCCACGGTTCGCCAGTAATTAATATACAGGTTGATTATAAATAAAGTGTCCGTCTTCTGAGTATTTTTCCTCAAAAACTGCTTATTTATCTATTTAAAATACAAAGCTACAGGTTTAAACCCAATTACAGCTTGCAGTAATTGGATAAATAAACTTTTATTTTTCTTGAAAATTTTTTTTCGTAATTTTCAATAAAGAAGTATTAACCATTTCGTATACTAACCTTATTATCAAAATTTAAAATATTGGCATTATAACAGCTGAATCGTTTTTTTCCTTTTTGACCATCCCTCGCTTTTTATTACAATTTCGTAATTTGCTATAACATTTTTATTTCTTCCGATTACCCTGTATTAAACACCATGTACATGATGCACATGGAAATATCATGACATGTTTATTTGACATTTCCCCGTGAGAGCGAGTAAGGAGGTTCAGATCCGCGACGGACAAGACGTCAGTAAAAAATACCACATTACATGAGACGGGAACTTAATGTATAACACATATTACAAACATCGTCTTTGAATGAAAATGCGTTATTTGATGATTGATCAACGTTATTCAAATTCTTGAAAATATTTCAATTTTGTGTTAACCACACGGTAACAAGAGTAGGCCGCACAATATTTTCGAGCAAAATATGGTGAATAAATTCTGCTGAAATTTATCAATACAAAGTTATCAAATAACTTCTTTGAAAGTTGAGAGGTTTTAAAAATGAATGCAGTAAACCATATTGTTTGTTGACTGTGTAAATCTCGAGCTTTTCCGAGAAAGAATTTGATGTCGGGATTCTTAGCAATTTTCAGAAACAGGGAACGAAATCACACACGTACAACACCTACGTTGCAACAAACACTGAAGAACTGGAAACTCGGTTCTCTTTCTCTGTAATTACAATCCGTACGTACAACTGAAGAGAGACGGGGGGGGGGGGGATTTCGTAGTCATAGAACACATAGGAATTCCGAAATACTACTACTACTACTAGTACTTCTTGTGCGAGTGTACATATGTCGCTGGATGAAAACTTCTCCTCTTCAGTATGCGTGACGCTACGTGTTAGAGAAGGATCATTGCCCGTTCCAAGGCATTTGCATGAAACGCAAACGAGCTCTCTGCTCTCACGAATTTTCATCACGAACATTGCCATACACACACACACACACACACTCTTTGAACTTATATCCAACCTCACCACAATACTTAATGACGTCTTCCGGGAAAGAATTCCAATTCTGAACTTTCTCGTGCACATATATATACAGCATGTGGGTGTAATTCTCGAAATATCCAAAGAGACATGTGCGTGAATAATTCTTGGTCTCCATTGTGTTCATTTCGTAATAGTACCTCTTAAATGTTTTTAAGGGTCGTTGATATATCATCATATGATAAAAAAATATATTTATGTTACGTGGTGTAGTCTGAAAACTGGTTTTGCATATGTTGTTAACAATTGAAATTTGTTCTAGTTTAGTCTGTGTTACACATGTCAATAGAGAACAATCGCAAAGCCTACAACAGGAAAATTGCTCAACGAGGTGGCTGCAGAAATAATCGATAAAAAATACGGGTGTCAAATATAACCAAAACGCAGCAACCCAGTAAAACCTGCTCTAACAGTTAATGGACTGCTCTTAAAAAAATATTATTTTTGTATTAATATAAGTATGCATAGCTTCTCGATTTATCCCACTATGTTTATCTTCTTTTTTGAACGTGTAACTTGTGTTAGAATTCATAACCCCACCCCGAGGCACGATGTTCCATTTATTAACAACGCTATTAGAGCAAAACACTCTGCGACACCACTACTTGGGATTGTCCTCTTACTAAACGATAATGGTGTTAATTAATAACTCACGATATCCATCTATCCATCCTGTTGAAAATTCACTTCGATCGCACCACCCCCCCCCCACATCTGTGTTCTCCCAATGTAAACATTTTCAAGAAATAACCTCTCTATTCATAGTTCGAGCCTTATGTGCCAACATGAGCACGCGTAGCATTCTCTCACCCAAGTTCCTCTGTAGGTATGGTCTGCAGAACCTTTCGGCATGCCATATCTACCACACCTGAACCTTTAGGTCTCTACCTTTAGGTTCAGGACGAACAAAGCCTCGGAAAAGCGGAAGAATGACTTTAGGAGAATTCGAAGAGACCTTTTAAGAATTTAACCGAACATTCTACTTGATTTTTTGACCACGCTGAGCAATGTTCAGAAAACCTAAGCCCCTCGTCAGTGAGAATTCATAAGTCGGTGGCTCCAATTGCATCCGAGGTCATGCTGCATTCATATTCAAGTTCAGCTGAAGCATCTCCCCTATCGCCTGGATTCCCGACTACACCCATTAGCTTCACGTCATCTGCGAATTTGCTAACAATTCCATTGATGCCCTGATATAGTTTACCGATAAAAAGTGAAAAAAGTACGGGCCTGGGGACACTTCTTTGAGAACCACCACTTTTGACACCCGTCCAACCAGGAAATTACTCGTTTACCATAACCCATTTCGACCTATTTCTCACCCACGGTGCTACCAAATTCAACAGATTGCCCCAGTCACAATCTCATGTGAACTATTCTAGGGTTTGCCATTTTGGTCCCGATCGAATGCTTCTGGAAGTAAAGATAAACAACATCGGATATTTTCCCATTTCCCAAAGACTTAGTAACGTGATCATAGAGACAAAAGCGGTTAATTACATATTAATTCCCGTTCCTGAACCCCTTTTTCGTTTTCTGACAATACGTTATTCTCGTCTATCCACTAACCAATCGCCTTTTGATAATAATTTCGAAATTATTCTAGATGAAGCACGAAAAACTCACTGAACACGGTTTCTCTACCTTTGTTTTTGCTTATCTGAACCTCATGGGCGCGGGAGTCCAGGTCCATAAGATACTTGCCTAAAGTACCAAAGGATGTTTAGAGGTGTCGCGAGTTCAATACCCGGTCCGGCCTTGTCAGAAACTTTCTTCACACAGGGGTACAAAATCAAACGGCGACATGACCACACAGAAAGATTCCTACCGCAGGGAGTCCCACCTACATCGAGGGGTTAGCTCACCAACCTCTCGATGAGCATAAAAATAGGCTGCCATTCGGAATCGGTAATAAAATGTAGGTCCAGGTCTAATTAGCCCTCGCGTGCAGAAAATGACCATGATACGACAAAAATGATCAAATGATCGGAAACACATTAGCAAGATTCCGATCCCCGGGGACGATATACTCACCAACAACACTTCTGTACAATTATTTACCAAGGGAAATAATAGTTATTTCTGCCGAGATTCACCGGATCATAACATGCGTATCATATACCTTTATATGCATTTCAACATATATTTTATCAAATAAATGCTGGAAAAATGTATAATCTAGAAAAACAATATTCGTTCAGTAAATAAACTATATGCTTTACATCGAGAAACGAAGAAATAAATATATTGAGTGTCTGCTCATGGGCAATGACACTGAAATATAAATGAACACTGGAGCCACAATCACTTCTATAAGATAACACCGTGATTGATAATAAGCGTACGCCGATTCGGTTGTTCTAGAGACTAACAGTGCTTCTTGACATGTCACGGAACACTCGAACTAGAACAGATATGAGCTTCTCTTTGAACATCAACCTAGCCATTTACTGGAATTGCAGAGACAGTAATCAGATCAAAACCATTTCCGTCTGGACCACTGTCTAGAAATGATCACGGCAATTGCTCACTGAGATGGACATGACATTCCGTATACTGACCAACTACCGTGAGTTTTAGGCGTTGGATTTGATGAACCGTGACAGTTGCTGTGTAGACTTGAGTACTGTACTGTAAAGCAAACTAGCCTCCGAGTTACAAACACGATTCGCTGCCAAGTGAGTTGTTAAGTCGGATCAACAACCCTTAAAGTTAAGATTCTTTACTTATGGCTGAAATATATTTCATCTTTCCATGAGCCTCATAGATATAAAAATCATTTCCTAAAAAGATCTTTAAATCAATAATAAGCGATATAAAAACAATTCTCTTGCCTCAATGCTTGTTGTCGGAGTTGTTACAGATAAGGATGGATATTCCCATTGATATCTTTACCATGTATAAAATACTTTAGTGCGTATCCCAAAGACTGACTCGAAATTATGAAATTGCGTGATTATTTAAATCAAAATTGAATGAAAATATGAAAAAAATATATTAAAGATATTGAAATTCCCACACGATAGTTTGATTTACGAGGAATTATATTAGTTTAAATATGGAAATTAAATTATTTTTATACCATCCCCAATGAGGAAACTTGCTATGAAATAAAAATTTATTTCTTTCTCTTTATATTAATAGAAACAATTTTTACCTTTGAATATTTAAATGAAAATTCCTCGTCTTATATTTTTCGTTTGAATTTTGCCTCGTTTCACAAGCTGAAATGATGAAGTTCCGAAAGGAATATGGAGATGGTCGAAGAAAAGTATAAAAATAATAGCTTTAAATGTTCGATATCTCAGTGAATTTGCATTAAAATATCGCAGGTAAATATATTTCGTTGTGTAATAATGAAAGATTTATATTATATTTTTTTAGAATTTAAATTATCCTGTTTATTCTATTTATTAACTAATTATTATATTTATTAGCACATTACATGTATTAAAGTTTTGGAGATTCGTATATATTCTTGCAATTATTTTATTACGGGAGTATACATTATGACAGCTCAATTAATTTTTATTCTGATACCTTTTTTCCATATTTCACTCGTGCGAATTTCAGATGTTATCTGGAATTTAATGGAATTTATTGCATATAATCGGCCGTTGAATTAACAGATGATAATTTTGATATCATGAGAACAAATATCATCGTACCCCCGTCGTGGCGTGTTATTCTTCACGTAAAAATCCGATTAGGGGATTGTATGTGATGATTTTACAGAAAATAATGTAGATTCCTCTGCTCACATCCATAGACCACCTACAAATCTTTGAAAATTTGTTTTTTTTAGCAATATAGAATGAGATTTCTGAACGGATTTGTTTCTATTCAAATCTCCGCAGATAAGAAGTAGCTATACATGATCCCTCACTGAAAAATTACGATGTCTTTAACATATGATCCACGAATTATAAGTGGGAAAGTAAAGTTCATTAATTTTGGATACGTTTCATTTATTTAAGGTTATGAGGATAAGGAATAATTATTAATCTCATTTAAGAATTACCTAGACTAACAAAATCTATTGTAGATCTTAACTAGATATTCATTATCAGAAAATAGCAATTGAACATAGATTGTATTATGAATACAGAAAAGACCCACGTTATTCATGTATTTTGTATAATGCATTAAAAATAATAGACGCATATAATAGTTATTATCACTGTAAAAAGACAAATATACATAACTTATAACATTTGAACTCACCAATTCATTGCAATCATTTATTGAGTCACGCTTTTATTACCAAATACATGAGTGTGATGTAATATAACTCTAATTTAAGATATCTTTTAGCAAACGAAACTGGGAACTGGACATGAACATGATTTTTTTTTTCATCTATGTAATTTATGAAACATATAGGTATATAAAAAAATGTCAATATCAAGATGGTATATATAATATGAAATAACAGTAATGTAAAATCTTCGGAAGTATGAAAAAGAAGAGAAATAAATGTATAAAGCGGAGTCATCCAATCCAGGGAGGACCATTACAGGTTCGCCTCATTGCTTTTTCAGACATTGATTATTGAGCGCGTAACCCCTCATTCGGAAGTAAACGGCAAAACGTTAATATCCTATCCTATCCTGTGATATCTTAGTGTTGATGATTATAGCCGAAGAAAAAGAGGGAGAGAGAGAGAGAGAGAGAGCTAAATGGATAGCCGATAATCGAACGTCATCACCATCAAAGAAGCAACAAAAACTCATATCTAGTAGCTTCAATGATGACCCATGCTGGAGATAAATCGCGAGTTGAACGAAGCAAAAATTGCAACATCTCGATGCGATAGAACAACAACAAGAAGAAAATCATTATTGCATCGCGCACATATACAGCAGGGCATAGAGTGTACAAGGAGAACGAAAAGGATTTTCACCTTGTAAATGGATGATACGTGACATACTCCATCGAAAACTTTCGGGCAAAATGCATAACCCCTTGCCTACGTGCTAAACGATCTGGAGGAAAGCCAGCGCTGGTCTCTCTCAAGAACTATATAGTTAACTATATCCCTCCTCAAGATGGTTCCATAATGTATTTTTTTTTCCCATCGCCTCGTCCACCCTCATCCTGAGTACGTTTCCAAAAAAATAAACGATTTCCCACACCCGATCCTCAAATATTAAAAATTTATATATGTGTCACAATATATCTTTTGAATTTATGTTCTGATATGTGTTCAGTGCTTTATTTTGAGAAGAAGAAAAACTAAATTTTTGAAATACTCAACGAAACTTTTTTTGGTTATTTCATTCGAGTGTCTTAAAAAAATATGTTATACGAAATAAAGCTTTTTTTTTATATATATAATCCGTTCGCACATGTCTAAATTGGTGAGTGTATCTCAAGCACTCTTGGACACTTTATTATACCATAACGAAAACATTATTATTGTTTTTATACATCATTTCTAAAATTCCGGGACGTTATTGCGTGCAGGTTTGGGTCCTTTTCCATGTGCAAGTATTCAAATTATTAATTTCAATAGATGATGAGGACTCATATTTAGGAGGAGAAAGAATATTTACCACTTTAGATTTCTCACTTTAATTATATATTTTTTAATTAAAAAAATACTCTTGCTCTTGTTGCGTTGTGTGGTAATATGTATCTGCGAGTTTCATTGCTTTTTTTTTTAATTTGACGAAAAACATGAGAATCACTTCAAAAGGCAAAAACAATAGTAACGAAAAACAGTAACACAAAAAAATGTACATAAATAAGGTCCATTCTCTTCGTTACCCCAAGGGACTAAGGTGTCCTTCTAGTAGGTCTATAAAAATGTAATCATACGTTGGTTCAATGGCAACCGTCATATATGTCGTAAAAATTTGTTAATTTATGGTTGAAATTCCGTTATAACAAAGTGATTTGTCCGGTCTTTTGGAGTTCGTTATAACGGGATTCGACTGTATATATATATATGTCTTCACTTCTTCAAGTTCCTCCAGATGCCGTTCTTATTTCGCCTCAATTAGGTTTTCAATGGAGAGAAACGATGTCACGCTCCGCTTTTCATACGAAGTACGAAAGCCTGGATAACCAAGCGGAGATCGAGATGTAGTCCGGAAAGAAAATTATCATTCCTCTCTGGGTACTATGACTCGTACAATGATTGATCTACGTTTATTGTAATTTCTTGTAAGTAGTCTGTGTGCACTTTCTACTTCTTTGGTGGCCATAGTTTCCAAGCATGACTTCACTATTTAGAAGAGTATCTCACAAATATTTTCATTTTTCCTCTCTGGGATCCCATTCACCTCTATGTTGTTATTTTGGTTCATGGTCTCTACCACCAGATTAACAAAATTATATTCTTAACTTTCTTAAAAATGAGAGGAAAAAATGGAGATAGATAGAAACAACAACAGACATTATACCCACATGACTGTCACTACTAACATGTTACCATTACATGAGCAAGTTATAGTACGTACTAACGGTATGCGAACAAGAATTTTTATGGCATTCCCGAAACAACGATGTAAATGTGATAACACAGGCATCCTCCATTCATCTCTTCTAGTGGGGAGCTGGGAGGGAGGACACGAATGGTTTTATAATAACCATCACATGTAGTTATTATTTTATACATATATTCATTTATTAATCCGTTTCATTTGAATGTTGTGTCTTATGTATATAAGATGATAAGTGCAAGATAACAGATGAGATGACATGGGCCACTTCCGATTGCTTCTGAAATGTAACTTCATACAAATATGTGTACATTCATCCTTCTTTCAAGATTCCCGGAACTTTTCTCCAACTCACATCCCCATCTTGTCTGTTGTCACCACAAAATTTTTTAATCTCGAAAGTACCTCATTGTCCGAGGAAAATATGTTATAAATATTTGGTATGTTTTGTTTTTCTTTTTTTGACTCAAAATAAAGTCTTCCGGACTCTGCCAGAAAGATGGGCTGGAAGAGATCTCGGCAACGGGATCAGTCCAGCGGCAAAATTTCTGGCATTCATTCATTTGATGTCTCGCACGCCCGACAAGTTCAATACTACTAAGCTATGGAGACATAATACTTTTTCATTATGTCTTCATAGCTTACCATGAAGACATAATTCATTTATTCATGGCTCTTGGCTTCTAGTTCGTTTATAGGATATTTCATTTGTAATTCCCGTTTTCCAACTAATTCTGCAAACCCTCTACTTTTTACCAAAGCTCTCAACAAAATTAAACTCAATCGCCTTGGTGAACATCTTGAAATACTTTCCTTATTTGTTTTTTGTCTCTCTATCACTTTGGTCGTAGCTTCTTTGATTATATTCTTCATCTCCAGTTTGAGTTCATCCATGATTCGTTCCATCTTGCTCAGTCTATCCTTTAGTTGACTACCCGTGGAGTTTCACCATTTTCTTCTGGTTGTTTGTCTCCATATTTTTGCATTTGTATTCCTTTCTTCATATTCTTAACTTTTGCCATTTTCCTGAAGTTGTATTCTGTTATCTTTGTATAGGTATGTATATATACTTATGATTCATTTTGAAATAAAAAAATTCAATCTTATCAATCACTTGACCTTTACACTTTTCGAATGTCAAATTATCCATTTTTTTCTTTGCCATATTTTTCCGAATTATATATATATACACTCATTGCCATAAAAATTTGCGCACCCAGAAGAAGTCGTCAAAATGAAACGAAATTTTACACATGTAAGTACTACGTTGATATAAGTAAGTGATTAGAAAACCCAAGAAAAAGGATCATTTATTGCAGAAAAAAGTACAGATGAACAGAAGTTTTAGTACTCTGTTGGACCCCCCTCTAGCGCGAATGCACGATGCGATACGAGCGGGCGTTGAGGCATACAAGTTCCGTATGATGTGCTGAGACATCTCGTTCCACAGCTGCTGTAAATGCGCCTCTAGTTCGACCAACCTCGTAGGGTGTCCAACTTGCCGTCCCAAATGATCCCAGATATGCTCGATTGGTGACAAATCTGGGGATAGAGCAAGCCAGAGAAGGGTGGTAATGTGGCGGAGACAGTCTTGTGACATCCTTGCTGTGTGTGGCCTAGCATTGTCTTGTTGAAAAATGGCTCCTGGGAGCCCTGCCATGAGTGGCAACACATGTGGCTGAAGGATGTTATGGACATACCGCTGGGCTGTCATTGTGCCATGGATCAATATTAGGGGTGACCGTGTATCGTAAGCAATGGCACCCCATACCATGACATCAGCTGTGGGAGCGGTGTGTCGCTGTAAAGCACTTGCATGATGAGCACTTGCTTCTCAACCCTACTGAATTCTATATATATATATATATATATATATATATATATATGTATACTGAAGGTGTTTATACAAAAGTGGTGAAGAGAGAAGTTTTGGTGAAGAGAGATTTCCGTCTCATGCAGTGTCCGTTTCAGATAGGTTTCACTGCATTTGCAACGTAGGATTCTGAATTCTTTTACTTGTGTTTTTCTATCTTTTATAAATCTTAACTGAAAAAAAGTTTATTTTTTCGTTTTGAAAGAAGCATGTCTGTGACATTTCCAGCAGCAAAAGGGTAAATAATGGGCAATTTCTCGTGTAACAGGACCACTTGTTGATAAACTATCATTCAACAATATGGCAGCGTCAACCTGTCCTATAATATTGCTGTCAGAATTACTTTTTTAACATTAACCGTTTACATGATATTGCCTTTTAAGAAACCGTCAGATCAGCTTAGGACACCCTTTACTTATATTTCATACAATTAAAAAAAAATAGGATGCAATTCGTATATATCAACAGCCAAGCATTTTATTCACAAAATCTATTATAACGAATAAAAAAATGCAATACCGAAGTATTTTCTCTTTCAAGCAACCTAGGAATCCTGGTTTTTAAGCGATCCGGCAGAATCCCGCTTTCACTTCATTATGATCATTGCATTTGAAGGGCGCAATTTATTGGGTTACCTTCATTACCCAGAATTGCATCAGTCTGAAACTGAGCAATGTGAGGAAGTCGAAAACGCGCCTGAAACAATTTCCCCTTTTGGAGCCAGATACCAAACTTTTAAATATTACTTCCGTTCGTAAGGTTCTTTGAATTGATGAGCTATCCTTTTTCGGGCGTTTTCCCACCGTTAATTCGCAACGCGATTAGATGGCGATGGCTGGGAAGGTATAGGCTCGAAGATTCTAATCAATTTTCCAAGTGGAGAAAGATGTGCCAAATGCACTCGTCCTCTTTTCACTCTCCCCCCCCTTTCCTGTGTCTCTCCACACGGGTAGCAGCAATACCATTCTGGAAGCAGTTGCCAACGGAACTGTCGAAAATCAATTATATATGCCCATCTATCAGCGGAAGAAATTTCCGCAAAATTAGAATGCTTATTCTTTAGTGTATAAAAGATAGGGTGGCAGAAACGGCGAAACGGCCCGTCGTTCTAATGGTCCATGAATTCGAATGGCCATAAAAATGGTTTGTCCGGAAGAAGATAGTAGTAACTCAGGAATAAATAGATAAATTGAATACATTAAACTGAGAACGACGGGTTTTCGGAAACCTCACCTCGTGTTCGCGCAGCATAAACGTTTTCTAGTCGTATCTGAGCTGTCGTGATGTAACGCAGTGGGAGAGACTGCCATCGGGTTTAGTAACATTTTAAAATTCGCATAATATTAAAATATATAATGCGTTATCATCGTTCTAATAAAGTGTATTTAACAATAACCGGAAAACAAACGAGTAAAAATTAACTACTGATGGTAAAATTCAGTATATTCGGTCATTCAGAATGTATAAGGGGCAAATAAGTCTTTTAGAAAAAAATAGAGTCAAGTTTACATACATAAACTGTAAAACCTAAATACAATTAAGAACTAAATGTAGTAAGAAAAACGGAGAAAGAGAAAAGTATGCTAAAACCATAGGTGAAAATTAAAACATAATGTATGAATTCATTATTTTTCCATACATTATGTTTTAATATATATATATATATATATATATTGTTCTTTTGAATTCATTATTTTTCCATACATTATGTTTTAATATATATATATATATATATATATATAGTATCGAGTCTTTACTGTGCTATAGTCTTTCAAAACTATTGCTGAGTTTATCACGTGAGTGTGATAACATTTTAAATATACTGGGTGTCTTGTAAGTCCTAATTCATCTTTTATCTCAACAACCATCCATTGTAGATGTTTTGATTGTTTTAATTTGAAAAATACTCAATATATCTGTTCCCTGTGCTAGTTTTGAGACTAAAAATACAAAGTGTCCCGAAATACAATTACCAATACAAGACCACAACAGGCAGACTAGTTCTAAATAATAGCATTAAAATGCTATTATTTAGAACTAGCTATTATTAGAAGTTTTTATAATAGCATTAAAATGCTATTATAAAAACTATATATGTATGAAAGAATAAGATACAATGACCATAAAATTATTTATGGTTGACACATGTAAGTATGGATAGATTCTCGGTATACCCCAACATGGTTTAACGTATTTATTTTTAAACGTGTCCACTACCCCTACGTGTGCACTAATACCGGTATCCCCTTGTGAAAGCATTTGATTAACGGTGTATTTATAACTGATGGTCCATCCTATCATCCCGTTGAAAATTTGAACATTTCTATCATCTTGTCGATACTTGCGTTTCTCTCATGTAAACATACTCATCAAATCAAGTATTTCTTCATAGCTCAAGCCTTATGTGCCAACAAGGGCACTCATATGCATATCACTTCTCACTTGTGACGCTTGCCCAATCAGATAATTCCCCTTTCACATAAACCGTTGTTCACAACGGTTTGTTTCAACCACGATTCTATCCAACTCAGGAAGTTGCCCTCAACCCCAGTCTCATGCAAACGCTTCAAGGGTTTTCCATGTTAAACCTGATCGAATACTTTCTGGAAATCAAGATACAAAAACATCTACTGTTTAGCCCTTATCCAAAAGCCTCAATCACGTGATAATAGAAGCAAAGGAGTTTAGTTACACATGCCGTCCCTTTTCTCAACCCATTTCTGAACCAAAATAACAAAATGTAACTTTTTATTTGGTTCCCCCATCTTCTAACTTCAAAATAAAAGTTGTTGCCCTGAGGCCAACAAAAAAATTCATGTTTTTAAGCTCACTACTCACAGTGGTATTATAATTCAAAAATTAGAGGAAAGTGTGAAAGAGCAGCATAATACTAAGGTAAGGAAGTTTTGCCTGCCTGTTCTTTCGTAACTTTTGTAAAAATTATAGTCAATTATGTCGGGCGAATATTGCACGTAAAAACGACGAATTTTTTTTTGGTTTTTATGACTTTACTAATGGAGGACAGGGGGAAGGTATGAATTTTAGATTAATTATTTCAACACACTCTGTATTTCAGTCTCAAAACTGGCATAGGGTAACTGCTGAACCGATTTTGAGCAATTATTTATTTTTTTAATTGGAACCATATCACATACCTCTATGACGAATGGCTGATGAGATGAAAGCTGAATCAGGACTCACAGCAAGACACCCTGCATAGTGAGTACATTCGAATAATAATGAAATTACCACTTTTATTTTTTCGATTATTCCAATTTAAAACATGACAGAAACCTGAAACCTTGATTTCTAAAAAATTTGGTTTCTTGTTTTTTTATTGACAAATGTACCGTATTCAAAAATAAATATTATAAGTATGAAAAGAAGAAAATCATGTTTGTTGGGTAATGAGGAATAGTCATGTAATGAGGAATATGGTGTTCAAAATGAAGAAAACTAATTCGAATCGATTAATAACAAAATCTAATTAATCTATGACAATGGGAGACAAAAAAAAATCTATAGGTAGTTTTTGTAATTGATTATGCGGTGGTGTCATAGTCTATTTACAAAAGAGTCGCAAATGCAGTCTTTCTGTTTTGATCGAAAAACAATCAAGATGGACTTATTATTTCTAGACCTTTCCTCTGCTATGTTACTAAACTTTCCATCTTGAAGGGATATTCTTGCCCAACTCAGACACTTATTGTGTTTCATTTCCCACTTATTACTGTCTGTGAAAAAAAGAAAAGAAAAAGCTTTTCATCTAACCGGGGAGAATCGGAAAATGTGTACATTGCAATAAGCAGCTTGTGATGTGCATCGTGCTTTATTTTAAATTAATGGACTTATTTACAATAATCAATTTACACCTTTACACACTTGCCTGAGTAAATTCCATGCAGTAGAAAAACAAATGTTTCCCTGTAGCAGTCTTGATGGTGGTGACGACCGAGCGTCACTGACTCTATAGCATCATGGGGATATTTTGAAGTATTTGATCACTGTTCCTCTTGGAGGTCATACCTCAAGGCAGAGAAAACATTGGATTCCATTTTACCCGATTATTCTATAATACTCGAATGTACGATATTTCTTGTTTTAAAAAGGAAGGCTAGCTACCTGGGCGACTAGAGAAAGGAAACACCGATAATTATTTCCCATGTATGGAAAGGGTGTTGAAAGCTTGTGTTGGCCCATAATTATTTCACCCATAAATATCATTTCGCACCTATTTTTCCTTCACGCAATTATAGTACAGTGATACCTCAGCCTACATTAGTAATTCGTCCTAAGAGTAATGACGTAAACCTAGGAGAATGATTCTACTGATAATGTCCCGTCTTGCTGAAGAAAAGAAAGAAAAATTCCATATTGTCTTTATTATTTTCTACATGTTCGTCTTTTCGATGCGATTCTCGCATGTAAACATCCCCTTTTTGAGAATGAACGTAAAATGTCTATTACGCGCTCGCGTAAGTCGGGATGCAAAAACATACTTGGAAAAAAGAATGGTTTGAGTATATAAGAAAATTAGCAAATATACCATTTGCCAACTAGACACTTTCCTTTGATGCCAACCTTTAACGTTAGTAAAGCGTTCAGAAGAAAATGAATATGTACTTATAATGCCGTGCATCACCACACCAGAACACCAGAGCATGGTGTTCCACCGGCACAGTTCCAGATCACTCAAGCAGCCCGCGGTACACATGCAGATCACGTAATTGATCCGCGGCACACTTACAGTTCCCTCAAGTGGCCCGTGTCACGTTTTAAAACCAGTAAGGCTACCCGCACTTTCCTAAAATTTGAGCACCCTTGTCGTCGTCGTAGATGAACCATGAATTGGGGTAGGGAACCACGGCTGATAAACCATAATCACTCGACAAAATCCCTCAGAATGTAATTCATCTTTAAAAATGTAATATTCAGTAAATAAATTATAATTAAACATTGCCACTTCGCTATGCCCATAGCTGCACCTAATTGACATATATAGCGGAAAAATTCAAGGACAGACTTCTAAACAGATATAGATCATGATTCAAACGATTTGAGTAGAAGAAGGATTATTTTTTTAGATTATAGATGTTGATATCTCGTGATCTCCCAAGTCGACTACGGAAAACTAAGCTCACATCAAACAGCTAAGTTGTCCATAAAGATTGTTTTAACGATCCAGTGCAGAAACTGATAACAAACAAAAAAATCAAGCAGTAAATACACTAAATTTCTGGCTTCGTGAAACATATCGGTAATCGAATTTCTAACATCTTTAACCGGTGTATCTATCCGTTATTTGAAAACTGTCAATTATTTCCCCCCACAGACAAATCTCGGTGTCTAATAATAATGATCTGATTACATTCCAGTTACAATAAGGAACATGTATAAAAATGCAGCGGAATTATAAGCATTCAAGCAACCAAAAGCGTTTTGTCCAATTTTACTTGGAACGAATTAGACAGCATAAAAATAATGTTTTCTAAAAAAAATGCCCGACAGAAATACAAATCATGTCGTTTATTTTGAAATTCAAGCAAATTATGAAAATCTATCAGCAAAAAAAAAAAAAAAGCAGAAATTCACTATGATGGTTGAACCTTTCGAAAATTAATATGGTGGGAGGGTTTATGGAAGAGTAAATATTTTTATAATGTATTTTTAATTTAATAGTGAAATCTGTGCCTCCGAAACAAATCCACTTAAATATTGGTGATCAAAGTACTCGATTTCTTGTAACTTCCACGCATTTTTCGAAGTCCTGGAATTCTTAGAGACATTTTATTTCGAAACAATTTTGTCATTTCGTTAAACAAAATAGCAAAAATTAAGTATTCTAACAACCGATATATCAGCGAATTTTTATTCAGTTTTAACGGATGAAAGTTTTCTGTTAAATCAAAAATGCTAATTATGTCTTTTCTGTCTGTGTTCCATTTACTGTGTTTTCCCAACCCATTGTTATTGATTTTACTATTGGATAGAAGACAGGTACATTTTCATTGGGCATGGAATGATGCACACAATGCATGTAAAAATTCATTCAAAGAAAGCAGACAAATACAAATTCACTATTACTGAAACATTGAGAAATGATTAGATAAATAAACAAGTAAATATACGTATTTTTAAAATAAAAGAGAAAAAAATCTAAAAAATACATTTATAATTAAATATATTCTAAAATGGACTTTTTTAAAAATTAAAAAGATTAATTATTTATTACAAAAAAAAAACTAGAACAGTGGTAAAACAATTTTTCTATAAAAAAAGCAAGATGATGAAAATGAATTTAAATGAAAAATTAAAAAAAAAAAATGCTAAAATGAATATTGAAAAAAGTAAACAAATGAATGAATAAATATTTTGGATATAAAAAATTCCAAAAATTAAAAAAGGACGATTGAAATGGGAAAGAAGTTTTAAATATTATAAAAAGGTAAAATTAATTTAAACAAATAAACAAAAGAATGAATAAAAATTTAAAAAAATGATAAAAACTAAAAAAAAAAAAGAGTGAAATATGGCAAACATTTTTAAATATTAAAAAATTCTAATGAATGATGTAAGCAAATATATATTAAATACATAAAAATATAAATAAATTAACACAACAGAAAAGTATATACACTATATACGTATATATATAGAAGAGAAAAAAACAAAAATAAGCAAATTATAAATTAACAGATGATGGTGGCTGCAGGCATGTAGTGGTAATATTCCGATAGTAGAAAAAATGTGAAACTTTTCATTTTCAATGTTAAGTAAGTCCATATGTAAGGGAGAAAAAGGAAGTTATAGGAAGGAATTTAACCTAAAAAAACTCTTCAATTTTATTTATTGAAAAAAAAACAGGTAGAATTCTTTTAAAGCAGTGATGAAACTGTTGAGGAGTTGATTTAATCACGAGTTATAGAATTTTGGGACAAGACATGGAAAGTGTTCCTTACCAATCGTTTTATAGATTCTAGGGAGTAAATAGGCAAAGTTGATTCTTGCAGAAGAACGGCACGTACTCATAGGTAAGGAATGCTACTTTTTAAATGAAATAACTATTGTTTTGAAGAAATAGAGCAGTGGTCGAAGAGGTGAAATATTTAGAGAATGGAAAAGTTCTAGTGAGAGAGAACTATAATCGTTAGTTATAAGTCGCATTATTATTCTGTGCAAAGTGATCAAAAGATATAAGTTAGCAATGTAGTTACTGCCCTAGGCGGTTAAACCATATATTAGTTGAGAGTGGAAAAATTACTAATACAAAACTAAAAGGAAAGAGGGATTTAAAATTTAGGTAAAATAATTGTACAACAAATAACGGAGTTTGCAGTGAAATTTTCTGATATGTGAATTCCATTTAAAGTCAACATAAACACCAATATATTTGACGAAATTTACTTGTTCAAGAGGATTATGAAAACAATCGTTAATAGAGCAGTTAAAATTATAGAAAATAACGGTAATACTATTTAGAGCCTTGTTGAGTAATTCAAAATAGATTTTTAGTTCTTGTTTTTAGTTTTGGATGCATTAATAGTATCCAAAACTAAAGGTCTATAATCAGCTAATACTATAATCAGCTAATTCCTTAGCTGAAAACCAATTACGCACTTTAATTGAGTTTCGGTAAATCGCGCTATATAGTCAAAGTTTAGTAGACTTTAGCGCTATAATTTACAAGTGTATCATCATCAAATGTTATTATGTAACCAACAATATTAAGGTTGCAAAAGTCATTAATGAAAATAAGGAATAATATGGGTCCTATAAGGAATAATAAGTCAACAACAAAAGAGAAAAATATAGATGTTATTCGATCAATAATTTTCTTCTTTAACCGTTTATCTTTCATATCTATTAGATTGATATCCACAGACGAAAAAAAAAAGGTAGGTCGATTTGAATTACTTTGGAAAAAAGATATGAAATTCATTCCGAAATCTATTTCAGCAACCTTTAAAAACCCAGGTTCCGTCATGAATACGGCGTTTGAATCGACATTGGAGGAAAGTCGAATTCCGATTTCGATCTACTCTCTCCTCTCTCCTCTATTTCTTTTCTCACTCTTCTTTATCGATGGGTATTTTTTTTTTCTTTTCATATGCGATTTTTCTTCCATTTCTTTTTTTCTTTCTCTTCTCATGATTTTGGAATCGATTTTTCACTGTCAAATATCCGAGAAGATGACGATTTTCTGCGAACAAAGAGTTGGTTGATCGGGATTAAGCGCCAGAATGGACCAAAGAAAAGAATGGAAAAGAAAAGATAATGGTGTTACTTTTTCGATCGATGAAGCTCGAGACTTACTTATACTTTGACCCACATATAGATATCGGCACTACCGAATCTGGTATAGATATATACTTTTCTGAATTTGAAGTTTCTCGAAAGAAAAAGTCCCGTTTTCTCTCTCAACGTAGGGCCAGATAGATTCTAACATTCAATGTCTGACATTTCTGATATATCTGATTCATATATATATACATTTTATATATCCCTTTTTTATCATCATTTCTCAGAAATCATACTAAAAATATCTCCTATGGAATATTTGTGAAAGTTAGCGCAACGCACAGGAAGATGAGAGAGACATTCTGGTAAATCTGAAGTCATATTTATCATGTGTTTCCCTCCCTCCTTTTTTAATATGGTTTATGGGGTAGTCGTGTGTTATTTTTATTACATGCCGTCAAATAAAAATTTTTACTTACCGCTGGAAAAAAGCATTGATCATCATATTCGGAGAGATTTCAAAACGGCCGGGATAAATTGTTGAAAAGTTTATCTGAGTGATGTTTTCATCTTTTATACGGAAGAAAAAAGTAAAAATAGCATGTCGAATAACTGAATAAGTGCAGTGAGAGAACGTGATTTTGATTCAAACTCTAGTCTTTATATATTTATTCTGCCATATAACTTTCATTCTGTGCACTCTAAGGGCGTGGTAGCCCAAGTCGATAAGATACTCGACTGAAGTACCAAGGGATGCTTAGTGTCGCGAGTCCGATACCCGGTTGGTCCTTGTCAGAAAACTTTCCTGACACAGGGGTGCAACAGAAACGGCGACATGACCGCAGAAAACATCGCTACTACAGGAAGTACCCCATCAAAGGATTAGCTCACCAACTGCTCGATGAGTATAAAAACAGGCCTGCAGTTCGGAATTGGCAATAAATTGTAAGTCCCGGTCTAATTAGCCCTCGTGTGCAGAAAATGACCGTGGTGCGACAAAAATGACCAAATGAACTTTAATGAAATTCGGCCAAATGTGGAATGGCCTCATTCCGTGTATGTTGCGGTTCCCGGAGAAACATGACAATCACATGCAATTTGTAATCAAAGTTCTCGTAAATGGGGTGGTAAGCAAATACGCCGAACTCTTACTTTTCTGCTTCAGTTTTTTCTTCCCTTCCCTAACCCTCCTGCCCCACACAAACGCATGCACGTAATCCGGTTGCGATCGCAGCATCATAGCCTTCACTATACAAAATCGAAAAAAAGTAGTTCAAGACTACGACGGACACGAGCCTTCTCAAATTTGGCGTTCATTTAGTGCGTGTTGCTTCGTGTGGTGTGCTTTCACGGCTCAAAATGAAATAGTTCGCGTCAAATTATGATAAATTAATGACAAATAAATTTTAACCAACCACTCAATCATAACGAATAGCATGTGGATGTAGACACACCTTGAAAAGAGTAGTATAAAACTCTCGGAATCTCCCCAGGTAGCCAAGTTTGTGTCGAGACACATGGACTGAATCATATCATACACATTCAAGTGAAAAGTGAATTTCTACTTCCAATTACATACCATTCTTACACACCATACGGATTACTAATTGTGCATAGAGCAAAAAAGGGAAAGTAAAACTGCCCAACACATTGGACTGAAGCTCTGTTTCCTCGTTTTCCGTCTCAGTGGAGTTCCTGCATATATTTTATGCGTATTATGTATTTTAGATTATTCTCTCTTAATTCTCTTTCGCTTCACTATTCCAACTTCTCCTTGTTCTACACGTTTTTTGCACGCTACTTCCTTTGAAACCCAAGCTACGGTCTCTGGTCCTTATGTACCACTGGGCGCACGTGCAATTATTCCTCCCTCGGCATTGTGTTCAAATATCAATTTTTAATCAAATGTTTTGTACGTAAAATCGGCTTGATAGCTGCCTCCACTGGGGAGAACGACACGGGAAATTTTATACATGGGAGAACGGGACAAGGGGACCACTACTATAAATCTTCGCTAACATTTTCTAGACACAAACCTCTCTCATTTAAGGTAACAGAAGTAAATTGCATCAGCCCGGCGTTGTGAACAGTTCTATCTATATATCTATTCCAGGAGTTTCCAATGTAAAACTTCTCACGGAACCCGTATAGTTATAAGGGGGTTCTGTGGAACCCCGATTGATCACGAGGCTATTCTACGGAATTCAAATAAAGTTTTTCAAACATTTGTTCAGAAAAAATGTGTGTTTCTACTGACTTCTCAAAAGCATCATATCTCTACGGCAAAATTAAAGAGGGCTTACACAATATCTTTTAATTTAAATATTTATTATGAGAAAGCATTTTTTCGTGGAAGTCACTATGCAAATGACGTCTCCGTGCTGTGATCGGGTGGGACTCATGTGTTAAGATAGCCCTGGGTGTCCAGTAAAACACGTAAATTCTGCAATTCAAGAATCTTCCCTTCTAGTGGATGAAACATTTCCACAAAACACATCGTATTTAAAACATCTCATAATTTCCTGATAAAACCAAAAATGACATTCATTAACTTCTTGTTCAAAAGTTCGCTGTGGAAAAATGCAATGTTGCCGTTTCTAATTTGTTTAGTCGTCCAAGAGAGCGGTCTAGATTGTTTAAAACCCGGGACTATCTCGTATTGTAGTGACAAGAAAATTTTCTTCATTGAAAGCTCGCCGGGTTCCGGAATCTTTAAGGTTTCCGTGTCTTTTGATCATGCGAAACCCACGAAAGAAAGCTGTCACGGAACACCAGTAAGAAACCCATGGTCTGTACACAGAATATTCTTATTTTCCACATAAAATGTATAGTAGAAATTATTAAACTGATCTAACTTCCATATGCCTGAATTTCAAATATTCATACAAAAAAAAAGGAAATAACAGTCCGATCACACAAGCCACACTACTTATGTACACTCTCAATCAATATTTATCGTCATACTATCAAGAGAAACAATAACGCACCCAATAATAACGTCGCCATTCGCGATTTTTTCTCTCTCTTTTACTGCACTCGTTCCAAAAAGCGAAAGAACAATAAACTTCAATTGTTCCGACCAACGCCTTGCTTATGTCTTTTAACAACCTTCAAGTTAACGACTTTGCTTCAGAGAAATAACATATATTTCCTGTATTCGATTTAACCGGTATAAAAGCGAGAATCTCATTGTTCTCTTACACGTCTTTCAAGATATTCTCCTGCCGGTGTATATGTTCCACTCTCTCTCTCTCTCTCTCTCTCTCTCACTTTCTTCTCATCTTTCAAAATCTCTCCCCTAGCCTCTTTTTTTATTATTATTATTGTTATCACCATGCTAGCTTGTAAGGATGTGTCGAAGAGCGAAGATTACAGCCTCGAATAATACTCCTCTGGATGTGTTTGAATTGTGAATAAATCTTTCCTTTCCCGAAAACAATGAGATAAAGATCCGGGGATGAGATGATGGTTCAATGAGTTTTCCCCTAAAAAAAAAAAATACATATAAAACGAGTACGCACGGGTAAATCGTGTTAAAACTTCTCTTTTCGCTTCGGAAACGACATTAATTTTCTATCTGTTTCCATTTATCGTCTTCCCAAATTTATTCCAAAATTAAACTGTCAAACATTCATTTTTATTTGTGCTATATATAACATTCCTCTTGACAAGTTTCGTGTTGGTTCGGTCATTATTGCTTCTCATCTGAAAAATAATTTTACGGATGTTGTGTTCCTGTGTGACGAGTGTTAGTTTGAATGTTTTATCCTCTCGATATTTTATTTTTATTAATTTTCTGTTCCGATACAGTAATATATCGATCACCTATCTCGAGGGGGAATTTTTATCGGATATATAGTATTGGAAATTGTTGTGACTTCTCTATTGTTATCATGTCTCACATATAGTTCGTGGTGATTTATTTTTCTGATGTAACCGTTTTTTTTTACAGAGTGATTCGAAATTCATGCGACAAACTTTGGAAAGAGATAGAAGACTCCCAAACAATCACTTTGGTTATAGAATGTGTGGTCGACTCGTAATAGCAGAGGCGACACAGGGTGGTTTTAGAGAGTGCACAAAAAACAGACTTCACTAAAAACATATTTTTTCTGACGGGTTTGCTGCAATAAGTGCAATCAACCATTCGAAGGTGCCGGGTATTGTAATGCGGTAGGCCTTCTCATGGTGCAACCTCGGAAACGCAAATTTAATATACCGCTTGATCATTTTTGGTACAGCATAACCTTGATAGTCCTTGCACCATTAAAAAACAATCCAATCCGAAGTTACGTATGCATCCTCTAATGGTTAATAGCACTTATCGCAACAAATCCATCGAGGAAATGTGATATTTGGTTTTGATGAAGTGCTATCATGCAGACTTTAAAAACACTGTCTACCACCTTTACTATTGGGATTCGACCACGCATTCTAAGACCAACAATGCTTGTTTAGAAGGTTCATATCACATTTTTGAGTTTGTCCCATGATTTTAGAATCATCCTGTGTCTACATTTTCTTCCTTGTTTGGTGACGATGAAAGAATCAATGTATTTGGCATTGGATTAATCATACTCCAGAAGTTATGTTTACATTATCATACAACATCCCTTCGGGAAGGAAAACATGATGAAATCCCCCCCCCCCCCGAGAAAATCCTTCACGCACCTATGAATAATTATGTTGGTTTTCTTTTTATCATCGCTAAAATCACCTTTCTGTCACCATGGCGTGGTCAGACTACATCATCACCATAAAAGTTTTTACTTTTTTTTTTATTTCCTTGTTGCCATCATCATTACAGTAGTATATTGCTATGATCGTGGCCATTATTGTTGAACTCATTGCTAGAAAACAAAATATTCTGTCATCATGCTCAACGTCACTGCCGTCATTATTATCATTAATAAATTTTTTCTCCGTTGCTACGATAGTTCAAACTATTATCGTTTTATTTTGGCAAGAAATTTGTGTCTCTCCAGTCATCGATAAAGACTTTGAGATCTTGAATTGTTATCATCTGAATTATTCTCATCATCATCTTAACTGTCTATTTTTAAGATTTATCTTAAAAAATATTTTTCCAGTATTCTTTTATGGCAACAGTTATATTTCTAATAATAATTGTACAACAAAATATTTCCATCATTTATCGTATAAAAATGCCTTTTTTTGAAATAATTTCTTTGAAACCAAGCACAATTCTTGTCCACCGCCATGGGGAATTTACTACCGACTGAGTTGCGCTGGAAATGCACATGTGCACCAAACGTGACAAACCATTGTGAAGGAGTAAACACGGCTGAAACGCATTGTTATGAAACCACGTTAATTAAAGTCAAAGAAGTATCTTTTTTAAAGGCATTGCTGAGGCCCCAAGAACTTTTATTAGCTGGCGGTATTTTGCCCATTTCAGGCGTTTCAATAATACGCACACACACACACACACACGCACACACACACACACCTGTGCATTCACTGGGAACCACGTTAACCAAGTTAGCATTCCAAAAATCATTGTTGAGGCTGAGAAACCATTGTTACTCGACATTTTTTCACCCATTTCTGCCCCCTGACGAGCATTTAAAGTAGCCTATATGGTTCAAGTTGGGCCCTGTTTTGATAGTGTATGTGTGTGTATATATATATATATGTGTGTGTGTGTGTACAAATCTAATCTAATCTATGTGTGTATATGTACACACTTGTTCGCATAAAATTGAAAACAGAATTGATGATGAGAAGAAAAAGAATTTGAAAGCATTATATGGAAATTTGAAGCATTATATGGAAATTTGACGCATTATATGGAAATTTGAAGCATTATATGGAAATTTGAAGCATTATATGGAAATTTGAAGCATTATATGGAAATTTGAAGCATTATATGGAAATTTGAAGCAGTAGTAAATGAAAATTGAAAAATTCAAAACTGAAGTTAATCAAGGCCAATGTCTGGGCCTATCATCGTGGTTAGGAGAAAGTGGACACGCTGACATTGGCTTAAAGTAGAACGTTCGTGAGAGCATTTGAGCCGGAATGCCTAAATAAATGCTCGAATATTTTTTTAGGCTTTTTTTTTTCCTCCCTGTGAGAGCCTTAGACACTGGCTTCGATTAATTTTATTTTATAATGAATACGATGAAATACACTACACCGCATATTTCAGCTGCCTATGGCGCTGGTATTAGTGAGTTTCGACAAAAATTAATTGATTTCGCAACATAATATATACATTTCCCATGTATATATATATATACACACAAAAAATAAATTATTTAAAAAAATGAAATATAAGATAGAATTTATGCTAGAGTGAAATAGAACCTATGCAGGGGGTCGTCTTCAGGGGATCCCCATGCATGGTTATATCCAATATATATTTATACAACGTTGTATATTTTGGGGTATATGTTATCACAAGTATTTATGGTACACATTTTCAAAAATATAAACACAGGAATGCAATAATACTAAATAAATAAAAACCGATAAGCATACATAGTGGCTATTCTGATATCTAATAGATCGAATAATACCATGCTGACTATATAATAAGTAGGAATTTTTCATGTAATCAAATTTTCTGATTAAATAACACGCAATCACAGAAATATCCAATACGTGTTCAAAACAACTAATACGAACGAGTATTTTTCTTAAACATTTACCTCTTGTCATACTTGAGTTGTAACAATGTGCATTAAGTAAAATGTCTTGAAAGCCACGGAAGAATAAAGAAAAAAAAAATCATTTGTTATGCTTTATCATTCCATCAAAAATTTATGGCAATTATTCACCGTGTGACGTTACCATCAGTCACCATTGATTAATGAGACCTGAAATTTTCCTCGAAACACGCAATCAATCATCAGAATCACATCTGAGATAGATTAGTTATTCAAGACACAATCATCAAATCGATTCCAATATGAAACTCATAAACCCTACACGGGATATATTATTCATAATTTATCTGTAATCCATTAGTGAAATGAAGTAAAACAACAAAAAACAGTATTCAATTAATTTACAAGAAATAATATTGATCGTAATCATTCCTATAATGGCTAATGATATTTTATTCTATCGGAATACGCATGTCGATAATAGACATTTCTATTGGAGTGAAGTGCTTTTTCTTTGATTATTTTGATTTTTTTCCTGTTTCTGAGTGGACGGGTATAGAACAAGGGTTCACGGCTCGAGCCTGATTACGAGAAAACATGAAAATCTCGAGCGTCATTTAATCTTGTACCCGAGTCCTTTCTCTATTAATGCAAGCCGGAGACAACACGAAAGGAATATAAAAAAAAAACCCAAAAATCAAGCAACAAATGCAATTCGTTCCTTTCCATCACCTACTGATTCTCCAATTTTTTTGTTTTATTTCCATATATTTCTGAAGGTGGTCTGGTAAAAATGGGTGGTAACGGAAAGGGGGGGGGGTGTTTGAGAGGAATTACGACCCATTTGGTCGCCTTGACACACGCAACTAAGACATTAAGCACATACATTGCTCTCTCTCTCTCTCTCTACTTTCCATCCTTTTGCTCATTTGTTATTATATATATTTTTTTCAGTTCTCGGGTGGTTGGAGAAAGATAGACTGTATTTGTTGCTGGATAAAAATGAACCGGTACAGGGAAAAAAAAATATATATATATATGTATCCTGGAATACATAGGAGCAAAGTGAGAAAAATAAGAGAGTTCAGGCACGCAGGAGAAGCGAAAAAGGAGAGCCAGGAAAGCCCACAATTCTTCAGTGAGAACTCTCCGGTAGAAAGCGTTAAGATATATATGTGTGTGTGTGCGTATATATATAAAAAAGAAGTACGTTTTCTTATTTCTTCACCACCAAGACAGAAACCGCCAGAAGCAATCAGTTTTCAAGAGGAGAAAACGACCTATCCAAAAATCTTTTGTCTTCACGTAGATAAAAGAAGCACAGGGAATATAAGAAAGAATTGGAAAAGAAAAATATTGAGAGAAAAGTAGGAAAAGTAAAAAAAAAAAACTTCTTTACTTCATCTAGAGCTATAATTTGCGAAATACCGAACAGCAAAAAAAAACACGAAGTAATGTTACTTCTTTTCTTAAAAAGGGGGTTGTTACTCTCGTTCATCGCTTGGTAACACCTTTGAAAGAAAAAATTCTTTTGAAGGACAAAAATATTTATATTTCCTTATCCGAACAACATTCTTTACCGTCGATATTAGTATTCTGAGTTTTAAATATTTAAAAAAAATAAAATAAATACTTACTTTTATTTATAGTTGCTTATAAATCCCGATAAGAATGATGTATGGTATCAAAATTTGTTTTCATAAAACCGCTATTAAATTCTTATGAAAAAAAAAAAAATGAGCAAAAATATATTGCCTTTCTTTCTGCATATATTTGCATGAAATTTGTGAAGTATAGTGATATTGGTTCTTGTACAGATATATTTTTCCGTCATTTTGGTTACTGGAATTATATTTGGGAAAGGAATATTTATAATGCGTCACTGTAGATTTTCATGTTCGGTGAATAAAAACATGCACAGAAGTAAATACGTTATAGTTGTGAGGTATTCAAGGTGCCGTAGTAGGATTACGTAAATGGTTCTAAAACATCAAAAATTGTATCAGTTACAATAAGATGCGAAATACTGATAAATGAATGTAACAATAATGAAATACGGTTCTTGTACGCAGTATCCAATTGAGCGAGTTATTCGATTATGCGATCAAAAGTCTAAGTGACGTTTAACCACTTTACGATCAAGGACGTAATATTGCGTTCAGACACGTTTGGAATAATGGCAAACAAGCTCTCTCTATTTTCTTTCCTCTCTTACCACCGCCAGGATTTGTTGTAACTCTTACGAAGTTGTTCTTTTTATCTTCCTTTTATTTCTATAGAATTATCAGTGACTTTTTCCTCACAAATGATGTATTACAAAAATAACCCGCTGTATGATAAAAATACGGGGCATCGCCAATTATCGCTGAAAATGACGCCAAAATAAACATAGTTACCAAATATTGGAGAAATCACTAAAAAAACCAAAATGGCGGGAAATAAAGCATAACTGCAAATTGCAGTGGATTTAAATGAATTCCACGAAATAAAACGTTCACCAAGACAAATGTGAGAGATAAATATTCGTATTTATAATTGTAAGTATCATAATATAATTTATGAGTGGTAAAATAATTTCATTCTTTGACTTCAATAAAGAATAAAAATTCAAGTAAGCTTCGTGTATAAAACGGGAAATACCACTGCACTTTCGCTGAAAAGTCGGGACGCCCAAGAAACAGAAAAAACCGGGACTGCCCCGGTAAATATGGGACGTATGGTCACCCTATGTATCCTTCTACTACAGTGTATATATACGTATAAGAGCAAAAGAAAACTGATTGGGTGAGGGTGAAAAGAGAAATTCTCTCCGTATAATTACACTCGTTTTTATCTCTCTTACTGCATTTATGTATTATACTGTTTTTCCCTTTCATCTGTTCTTTGCATTTCTCTAACGGGCGGTTAGGTTAGAACGAGGTTGTCATATTTTATCCCATCCGTCAAATAGAACTGAAACCTTGTAAGGGAAGCGGTTAGTTAGTATAGTTTATCTGTTGTAAAATGATGAAGAATCAATGTTAATGAAGCTTCTGGAATAAATCAAATATCAATCTGAAATGAAAATTGTATTGAATATTAACACAATCATAATTACTCAAGTTCAGAGTGTCAGCCTGAGGATAGTGCCGGGGCTTCTTCACCACACGGTCAGATTGTATTTCTCCGGTGGGGACGGATTTTTGTCTTACTGCTGACTGTCTAGTTGACTTTCCGGGCAAAAGGCAATAATTCAAAAGCAGAGGAAATAGCTACAAAATCGCACTTGAAGTGCGACCGCAGCAGCTCATTTTGGGACACGCGGTGTGGGTGGAGAATATGAAGACGTGGAGTTAAATATAGCGTATAAGGCAGACATCTCAAGATCATTCATCATCAAGACGCTTAAGGGATTGATAATTAATCCCTTAGGGGCTTGAATTATTAGAAAATAAATTATTTCCACCTCAGCAAGACCGAGCACAAGGTGGCCGAGTACGTTGTTCATCCTGAGACTGTGGATGTATCAAGATCCGACTCGGAGCCGGAAGTTGCGGAGCTTCCACCAACTGGTCAGACGATCCGGGAGAAGGGCACGGCACCTAGAAACTCAACTGGACAGTCGCCAGAAAGCATTCTTCTCCAACAGAGCAACATGGTCTGGTCGTGTGTTGCAGATTTCCCGACATCTATCCTCAGACTGACACTCTGAACTAGATTTTATTTTTAAAATTAACATAGGGGGAGAGGGTGTCAGAAGCGAAAACTTAGATATTTCGAGAGCACTACTCACCTCAAGTTCAGGTTTTCTTCCAAGTCCTAACTTTGCAACATATTTGCCATTCAATACATTTGTAATCAATTCAAATTTGCCATCAATTACGATATAGTGATACGATATATAGTCGATATATGGATTATCATGTATAGTGTACCATATAGTATGGTTTACCGTGTTTATCACCTACACGACACTTGAGTATTGTTCATAATCGCCAGTGAAAGTTATATTTTTTAGTACTTATTGAATTTACTAACGACACTTGAGTATTTCGCATAATCGCTGGTAAAAGTAATACACTTAGGAAAAATTATCAACCTTACCAAAATGCCCGGCGATTATGCATTAAGCATTAGATTATTATGTACAATTACTGGCCTTATCACATTTTTCCTAACATATATATATATATATATATATATATATATACACCCTATATATCTTGATAGTCACCTAAAATTGATCTCATTACGTGCATAAATATAAGATCCCAAAACAAATAAAATGATACCCGTATCGATGTACAATGAAATGAAACTTTGAGAGATAAAGCGAGTAGGAGATGAAAATTGGAGCTAGTACCAGATTCTAACACTAAAGATTCTACCAGAAATATATGTATAAAAAGTTCGAAGAAACACACATACACACACCCACAGTGGCAATTTCTCCACATTCCATTACGTATCGGTGGGCCATCCTACCTTATTCATCTTGCTGTCGATAAAACAAGCCATAAATAAAGCAAAACCATCAGCATAAACCAAAATTGGAGATTTTTATCGGCTCGCTTGGGAATCGGAAAGCCATTTATCCGAGTAGAGCGTGTCTCGTTTTCACAGACCGAAATCAATTTTCCAAGAAACTTCTAGTAACACTAAACACACACATGCAGAGGAGAAACTGAGAATGAGAAAGCCAGAGGAAAATAAAATACCGAAAAAATAAAATAAAACGCATTGAATACATTTGGAAAGTTGAATGGATAGACTCTGGATAGCAATACCAAAGGAGAAAGAGAGAGATACACCCACATCCTTTAGACATCCAAACTCTTACGCCACCCATGACACCCAGGGTAAGAATTATTAAAAGCAAACTCAAAGGAAAGAGAAAGAAAGTTAAAAAAAAAAAGAAATAGTGACATGTAGATTTCAATGGGGGAATTTTTTTTTCTTATGGGGGGGGGGGGGCGCCCTCTTTTAGAAATGGATTCTTCAGCCGTATATGGCCGAATGTTTATTGTTCATTCCATTTTCATAGGTCACCAGAGAGCAATAAAAATGGTCGAAGATGAGAGGGAGGCGCAGTAAGTACCAAAGGGACATAAAGACTCCACATACGCGACAGCGGATCAGCCATTGAGACGATGGCGTTCCCATTTCTTTGCAAAATTATATCTTACTCATTGATATTGTGATTACTCACATTCAAAGTCGTGTGGCTGGTATTTACGCGATTCATATAGATGTCGGTCAATACAGTGAAAACGTAATGCAGTAAAACCTTCCAACAACGGCCACTAACGGGACAGAGCAAATGTGGCTGTTATTGGGAGGTAACCGTTTTTAAGAGGTTCAGTATTTCGGAATCATGGGCTAAATTTTTTGGTTAATTTCAAAATTATACTTTGCATTGAAGATGCGTGAATTTTTCAAGAAGAACTTTATTTGTGATTTTCTAGTGTTAATTTCATTCAAAAATTACACGAAGGAAAAATGTGCATAGCTGCTCTGTAATCGTTCTAACTTAGGACATGCATTCTTTAAAAATGGAACTGCCTAGTCTCTTTGTATCTTTGCAGCGTCATTATTTTAATTTTTATGGGAATCTTTTTCTCAGCCACCTCGTTGGGCATTTTACCTGTTGTGGCGTTGTATTTGTATTTTTTAGATCATATTTATCCTTCAATGTAATCAGCTATTTTTTTTTTGTTTTTATCTAGGGCAGTAATTTTAATTAGTTTTTACCCAAGCGCCCATGGTCAAACGGCATGGAAACAGAAACTCTACTCTATGACGTATCCACTTGCCCTAATTGCTCTGCTTCGTTATTTCTAAAACGCGTCAAGCGCACTTGTTAGCACCTACTTAAAGAACTCCTGGGGTCCGCAGACCACATTTTGGAAACCACTGACGTAGGAGAAGAAACAATCATTATTTTTTTGTTCGAAAGATTCAATGAGTGGGGGAGAGGAAAACTTGTGTTCAAAGCAAATCTTGAGGTTTATTTTTCTTAGTGATAAAGTTCATCATTTTTTCTTTTATCCAAAAGTGGCCGTTATTCGGAGACCGTTGTTCGGAGGTTAACCTTAATTTTAATCCAATAGGATGGGTTTTGCTCCAAGGAAAAGTGTCCGTTGTTCAGAAGTAACCGTTATAGGAGGTTTTACTGTATTTATTATTCGGTCATTTTCATGTTTTCAATGTCGTCTTTATACAGGGAGTTGTAGCGTCACACACTTTTAAAAAATTCAAGCACACGCATGCACCCGGCAACAGGCATGAAGTCGCATTTCTGACAACACAAATTGTACGTTGCAACACTTGTACGTTAGGGCATGTGCCAATTCGATAGAAATTCTGCATAGGAATGTGCTCGGTCAAGTAGCAGTAGAAAGCGTGCATGAATGCATGACGTTTGCGCAACTGTTTTCCTATGCGGTTGTTGGTTGTTATTGTATGCACGAATTGCCGTTGTAATTTGGCGGTGTATTTTCGAATCATCCTGTATTTATTTTGTTGTCTTTATTTATCCAATTAAACTATGATTTATAAAAGAATAGGACAGCCGTATTAACTGAATGGCTAAAAATACAGTAATGTTATCTGTAACTGGGCTTTTGCCGGTTGTTTTTATTTTTAAGTAAATAAATATTGTTTTAAAATATCAATTTTATCCATGCATTCATATGTTCTTTTTTTTTTAAAGTATATATGGTCACACAACGCAAGTTAACTACTCTATCTCTTATTCAATCATATAGATTGAATGTGTATGAGGTGCTTGTACGGCCAAGTAGTAGTGGCAGTATGTCTATAGGATTGATTAAGTTAACATGCGTGTCGTGTATTAAGATGATGAGCGAGGGGTTCTGTTGGATCCCGTTCTAGCGCTGACAGGAGCCTGTCAGCTACCACGCCGTTAGCAGTCGCAGCCGTGCGTAACTGTGGTGCCTACGACGGTATATGCCGTCATGCGGATTTCCGGTCTCTATCACATGAATGTGACGGAATAATTCGTCAACAGCTTCTGCCACCTGCAAAGGCATCCTACAAAAAGTTGATGATAATATAATGCTCGCATTGGCACTTACAGGACACCCTGTATAGAGAAATCAGTACATAGTGGAACGAATTTCGCCTGATTTCTTCTGCCAGGGGAAATTGTTGCATTGCTTCATGAATAGGAAATTTCACATTCCTGTCAGACGTAAGGAAATAGAAGGAAAAGAATGAGAATTTTCAGCCCTGCAAAGTCTTCCAGTTGCCGTGGGACGTGTCACCATGTAGAGAGAACATAATTTTGTGTAAAAGAAGCAGAACGGAACATCCATTTCGTTGAAATTCATCATTTTTTTCCTCCGACGAAACTGACAACATGATTAAGCTATCCGCTGCCTCATCATCAATCTTTCGAATGCCATTACAAGGTATGGATGACCGCGCCTCTTGAAATTCCGGAAAAGAGTTTGAATAACTTCACAAATGCATATATAGTTGTACTGTATGTGTACATAATGTCAATGTTGAAAGATCAAGCTATACGTCATACTCTTTCGACTATGTAACAATGTCTGTCAATCTTGTTTTATTTTTTGATGGCTCATACATTGAAAAATCAATGCATCGTGAAGGTGATTTATAACAGCTTCTTGTAAGTGATAAATTCAATATGAAATAGTTATGATGTCACTCCCGTGGATTTGATGACGGTAATATATAAAAGATGGTGCTCGGAAATTTTTCACAATACCCTCTTTGGTACTCTGCACTCTTTTGTTGTACACTATTTTTCGCAATCGTTCTTACATCTGCTGATAATCGGGAAACTTGTTGGAATGTGAGGAGATATTTTAACAACGACCATCGTATTTTGCGTATTGCAATAATGCAAACCAGAGAGACACACAAACTTTCCAACAATGTGGAACAAAAAAGCCTACAATGCAAACTCAAAACAAAAATGCTTTGTAGTAATTCCAAACCAAGCAAGGAAGCCATTTGAAATAATACAAAAACTTAATATTCCTTGGCAATACAAAAATAGCTTTCCAACAATACAAAAATAGCTTTCCAACAATACAAAAATAGCTTTCCAACAATACAAAAATATCTTTTCAACAATACAAAAAAAGCTTCCCAACGATACAAAAAATTAACATTCCTTACAATACAAAGAAAGCTTTCTAACAATACAAAAAAAGTTTTCCAACGATACAAAAACTTAACATTCCTTACAATACAAAAATTAGTTCCTTACAATAATAAAATAATTTCTTACAATTAAAAAATCACATTCCAACAATACAAAGAAAATTACATTCCAACAATACAAAGAAAATGTCATTCCAACAATACAAAGAAAATGACATTCCAACAATACAAAGAAAATGACATTCCAACAATACAAAGAAAATGACATTCCAACAATACAAAGAAAATGACATTCCAACAATACAAAGAAAATGACATTCCAACAATAATGCCCCAGAATAAACATTGCAAAACAAGAAAAAGTATTCCAAAAATGCAAATAAAAAAAATAATTTTTTTATCAAAGCATGATAAAAAACTATTGTAACAATGAAATCAAACCAGTACGGAAAAACAGACAAAAAAATTCAATCCAACAATGAAATTCAAAATAAAATTATACAATATAAATAAAAAAATGCATCTATATTTGCAAAATGATCATTAAAAGAAAATTATCAAGAGTATTAACAATAAAAAAAAAATCACATAAGCACAAAAATAAAAAAAATCAACAATGCAAAACAAAAAATCAACAAAAAATCAACAATGAAAAATGAAAACATCATGTATGCAAAGTAAAAAAGAAATCAACAATATAAAAAGTGAATAATACAAAATCAGAAATAAACAGTGCAAAAAAAAAAAAAAAAAAAAATCAGCAACACATTTCTCCAAATAATGTCAAAATTGTATTTTGCAATATTTTTCCAATTTTTTATTTTTCGTCTACCGTGATAATAGGCGTTATGTGTTTTTCCATCCAACACCATTTTTAATAAATCTGTGGTGTTTGGTCTGAACGTGATGTCTCCAAAAAAATGGTTTTTGATCTAAAAGTAACTCTTGCTAATTATAACCAATTATAACTACACGGCTAAACATGCTGATATATGCTTTGGTTTTGATTTTTAAATGACAATGAAAATGCTTATATCTCAAAACCACCATTTTGGAATTTTCATGTTCTCACCAAAAACCACAGAAATTTTTACCCTGCGAGAACGGAACCCACTGTATTTCGAAACGATCGGTGTATTTCGAACAATAGTTGCAGTTCTAATCACTTGTGTTTTATTCCATATTTTGATCCGTTGAGGAGATCAAATAAATTATTTTTCACTTCTTCGAAATAAAACTGAACGACCGCCCATAGCTGTGCACAAATAGTCACCCTACAACTTTTGGCTATCAATAAACTTTAAAATGGTTAATTCATTTTATATTATTGTTGTGTGCACACAGAGAAACTTCGTTTATACGAGTTTGCAATTTATACGACGTTTGGCGTCAGTCGCAATACTTATGTTACCATACATTCTAATATGCAAAAGTGACACACCTGTGGTTGTGCATGTTCACCAATCGTCTCGATAATTAAAAATAAACGTTTAATCAAATTCCAGTGCATTTATCACTTTTTTACCGGTGATTACGCATAATTTCACGAATGAGGTTGGAAAGCCTGATAAATATGGACCAATTTATAACACTTCTTCACTTCATTAAACCAATAGATTACATTCCCCCGTACAATTACTCGCTTGTAATTACAACTCTTATTGCTATGATACGTGCACAACACATTGTTTATAATAAAAACGAAATTGAATTAAAATAATTAAGAAAAGATGAAAATGTTCGGAACGGCATTGTCTTGAAATGTTGGCTTTCTGCACACGTATCAACAAACAAAACCAACATTGTCATTCTAATTCATCATCCCGGACCATGCCTGCAAACGGGCAGTGAAATGCATTAAATCCCTATTCCGCGGGACCAGGAATCAGAGAAGTGTCTGTTAACGGGGATTGTCCGTTATGGGAGGTCCTACTGTACATATTAATTTAAACGAAATAAATAATGTCTGCCTCAAAGCTTGCTATTACTCTTTATGACGTTATCTCTGAGGAAATGAGAATATACCAGCGCGCGTACTCAGACGTACAATTTCTCTATCACCTTTTCGTCTATAATTTCTGTTATTTTTTTCTCACATAGACCGTCTCAAACTTTTGGTGGAAAAGAAGATTCCAGGCGCTCCACTGATTAAGCCGGCAGTAAAGGCAATAAGAAGCGTATCACTGAAAGGAAAGATTGGGCAAAAAAAACATATATATGAAGAAAATAGCAGCAAAAAAAAAAAAAACCTACGCTGCTGCCAACAATACAGATAGCAACAAAAAATAAAAAAAATTAGAGCGAGACGAGAAGATGAGGAAGCAGTTTCCTTTGGATGAGATGAAGTCTCTCATGGTTCCCTGATATCCTCTTAGATTCCTTTATTCAGGATCTCATTCAGCTTTAGATGCGTAGTACTGTGAAGCCGCAATACGTCGCATGGTACTCATCTTGACTTGAATTGGATGTGTTTTGTGTGCACTTACAGCTGAATGGAGCTATAGCGTTGGATGCGACTTTATGGCTATGTGTATGATCCGTTTATTGAGAATAAAAGCAGAGGAGGAGAATAAAAAGCGTGTTTCTCGCATTGATTAGAAGTGTTAAACGTGTATTTATTTCAGATTCCTTATTGATATGGTTCTTATTTTGAGTCACAGATATTCGACTATCATCGCAAAAATATTCGGCCTGCAAGTAACGTTAACATATATATTACGTAAATGAATAAATCAGTAATTATGCATGATAAAAATAGGGGTTAGCAATTGATTAAAATTTTCAGCTGATTAATCGAAAACTTTTAATCGATTAATCGAGTGATAAATCGAATTTCAATCGAATATTTTCCAATGTTTGTCATGCATAGCAAACGTAGTATTAGTGACAATTTAATTAATGAATCGGTGGTCCATTGATAATTGATATGTTTAATTGCACTGCTCCACAAAATAAAAAAAAATAGTGTTTTAAAGGAAATTTTAGTGGTGTTAGGGTATATTGGGCATGTGTGTGTGGCTCTAGTTTTTGAAACATACTCTCAACAATGTGATTTTTATGCTGCTTTTGCACTGCTACTGAAATTTGATTTGTACTTCATCGTAAAACTAGTCAATGCGAAGAAAGGGAAAAAGGAATGCTAGATTCAAAATTAGGCCCCCGAAAAATTATCCGAAAATAACCGAAAAATATTTGAGAACGAAATTAGTGTTTAGGTTATTAATTTAACTGTGCTATTAATAGTCATCAGTAGTGACCAATCAATGCTATAAATACACAGGTTGTGCCGTATAAGTTCTAACTCGACCATTATCTCATGAACCGTTCGTCGTATAGAAATTATTCCAATTTTAGAAATGCTCAAAATGTGCGGAAATAGACAAGGTATGAGATAACAGTTTTCAATACTATATTTTTACCCTCACCCTACGTGTTATTTTTCGTTCTTACATGTGCAGGCTGTTCTGTTAATGGACTGACAAACTATGAGGATTGTTAGTAGACATCGAGAGAATCAAAAACTGCAATGGAACGTGGTGTTGCAAACCACGTTGAGAGGGTTAAAATCGCGAAAAACGCATGCAGGTTCCGACGTCACACCGAAGGAGAAAAAGTACAACAATACCTACAAAATAATTTATTTGATTAATTATTACAAGAGTTGTTGGAAGTGGTGGCCACTGACGTCATTGCACAGTCTACAACGACGAGCTCGAAGATACCAGGTATGCTTTTGATGTCTGCCGCAGCGACGACAATCCGCGCTATGAAATTCTCCGGTGTGTAAACAGGTGTCGCATAAACGAGTTATTTGAGGTGACTCCATAGGAAAAAGTCACAAGGACTGAGATCCGGCAAACGTGCAGGACAACCAACCTACCGGGTCCCGTGAATCCAATTCATCTCCTTGGGTATGTAACATCGAGACGAATACGCACCTCGCGGTAAAAATGTGCGAGGGCACAATCATGCATGAACCACATGCCTCGCTGCACTGCGGCTGGCACGCTTTGTAGCAATTGCGGGAGGATGTGTTGCAGAAAAACAAGGTACGTTGCTCCATTCAGGCTTTCGGGCCGCAAGTACGACCCCAAGAGATAACCATGTTGTCCGAGCGCGTGATCCTTTCCCAGCGCATGCTTTTCACGACACTGCTTACGTCAGATATGGTGAGCGAACCTACGAACACATTCACCAATCAACTGACATCCACCTTTCGTCTCCTCTGTACTGCATGCGTTTTTCGCGATATTCACCCACACAACGTGGTTTGCGACACCATGTTCCACTGCAATTTTTGTTCCTCTTGATGCCTACTAACAACCCTCTGAGTTTGTCGGTCCATTAATATCCTGTATATAATAATAGACAGATATTTATATGCAGATATTATATATATATTTTAAAACTCACATTATATGCGTTAAGAAATCATTGACAGGAGTATAGAAATAAAGGAGGGAAAGAGAGAAAAAGTAACTCCAGAGAGAGAGAGTTGATAGGATTACTATAAAGCTTCTTGATGATCAAGAGAGAGAGAAAGAAACACAGAGAACCTCTCTCTCTTTCTCTCTCTCTCTCTCTCTCTTATTTGAATCTATTCCGCTGGCATTTGGACGCAATATTAAGTCCTTGATCATAAAGGGATTCATCTATTGATCAGACCAGCCCTAATAAATACTAATTATCTCTGTAAGTTCGCATTACATTTCTCACACTTACCTGCGATTGTGAATAATTTTCAATTGTGTAGATGGTAATTTATATAAAAAATTAATTTAAAAATATCGTTACGTCTCTTCTTTTCATTTATTACGCTGATTAGGTTTGTGTGTTCGTACGTGATACTTACACCGCACGTTTGCCACAAAAAATGATTTAAAATAAGAACAACTGTGAAAAAAAAAATGCACATAAAAATTATTATCAGTCTTTTAATGTTGAATTTCTTGACCTGTAGTCGCAGTATGTACAAAAAGAACTACCATAACCGATCGAACTCCTCATCCCCATTCATGTCTCGTATATATTTCTATGCGGGATTTTTAACCCATTGGTACATGCCAAAACGTGTCATGCATGTGCATATATGTGAGTCTGTTGTCTAGGGTTAAACCAAAGTGACGCGACATCGTTTCTTCTATAAATTTATCTAACGCACGACACAAAAACAACATAACGATAACGCGTAGAGCACAAACAAAAACATGGCCGGCCGCCATAATTGCTTCACACAACTCTCGTTGCCACACTCGCGTATCTTAATCTTATTAGTTTTCATTTACGCCGAAGTGCCATCTGTTGGACAAAAACAAATCTGCAACTAACTAAAAATCAGACAAAAAAAATATAAGTGCAACCCTAACGTGATTATGTTGATAGTGTAACGATTGTTTCGTGCTATACGTTTACTGCCTTCTGGCTTCCATATTTTGGACTGGAAATGAAAATTGCCAGAAGTTTTGCGTGTATCGTGACGTGTTCTTTCTGCCTTCTCTCTGGGGAAACACTTCTTCAAAAATGGGACCAGTTCGCATTCGTGCGTCGCAGTAGGGTAACCTCCGTGAACGAACTTCATCATCCTATATTGATGCTTGAGCATAATTTTCGGTAAATTCAAATAAGTTCTATGACATTAATTATTTTTAATTATTTATCAATACGATAGGGGGAATATGGATAATCACCGTTAAATGCGATAAATTTAGAATGCATGATCAAAATCAAATTCATCAAAATGTTCGTAGATTATGCATATTATACGTTTTCGTTCTTATAATTTTTGTTGTAAAATGAAGTATAATGTAATAATAATGAAACAACCAAACAAAACTACGTCTATTAATAATTAAGTAAAGTATATGATATTTATTTGTGTACACTTCAGTTTTGTAAATTTATTTGTATTTGTTCGACTTAATTAAAGCAATACATACTCTATGAACATTATCTTTTTTTTTTTCAAAAGTTATTGTTTTAGGCATAAAACAAACAAAACTGTTATTGAAAGAACGTGATTGAAGGTAGGCAGATGTTCAAATGCATCGCTAGAATATCTGTATCTATCGAAACGGATCGGTTAATTGAATAAATACTCGTAGTATTAATTAGGGAAATTTTAGTTTTCAGATAATTCTCAGAATAGGCTATATTATTTTTGGGAGATAAGTGATAGAATATAAAATATTTGTACAAGATAGTGTTTAAAACATTGGTATACTAAAGATCTCCAATGAAAAATACTTAGTTAAACAACTTGAAATAATGAACTCTTGGAGTATCACATTTTTGTTGAGAACCTTTAATTTTATTAGCTATTTTCATCGAGAACAAATCGAGTGCAAATATTTTTCACTGAAAAATGAATTTAATTTACTCAAAACTAATTATGTCAATAAAAAGAAACTGAAAAAAAAATTGAAAGGATTGAAATCATATTCAGGTTTCTCGGAAGAATCTAGATTTCCTTCTGTTTTGTTGTCATTCATGTTCTGCTTTCATCAAGTATGTATTGTGAAATGTGCTTGCAGATGTTTAGAAACGTAATAAATTGTTATTCATATTTCTCACGGATATATATACTGGGGAAAGGGGGTTTCTTCCCTGACTACTTCGAGATTTCCAACCTCTTCACCCCTCCCTTATTTCTTACAATTAACCATACTACTCGTCGCAATATCTTTATTCCGTCAAGCAAAACTTCACCGCGGAAGCCTGCGAAAAAAGCCAATTGCCAGTTCCCTATTTACGATTTACACAGACACTTTAATTAGCACTACGGCTCGATACGCAATGCACTTACAATACACAATACGCTACAATACGGGATGCACCACAATAAAGAATGCAACCCAATGCGCAATAAAGCAGAATATGCATTGCAACCCAATGCACAATAAGCTGTACCGCGCAATATGAAATAAAACATAGTAAACTATGCCGCGCAATATGAAGTACAACAGAATGCACCACAATAAGTAGTACAGTACAATACGCAACACACCAGAATAAAATTACAGCACGATACACAATGCCTTTCAATGAATGATATATCACAAAACGGGATGCACCACAATAGGTCACGTGAACAAGAATATAGGGTGTTACGTAATACTCAATATGCGTTATGACGAGTACAGCGCAATACCCTTGAAAACGAAATACTAAAAGAAGCAAATGCATCGCAATAAGCTATTCCTTGTAATAAAAAGTCCAGTCGCTTCCATACGATAGTGTATGATAATCAAGGTACCAATAGTGAACTTTTAAAAAACAATCGTCGTCAAGCCCAAAAAAAAAAATATTTTCTTCATAATTGCCGACATCCATCAACTTCGACAGTCTTCGAGCATCCATGGATTGGTTGGAACCTGCTTCGTAAGTACGCAAAACTTGGTTACAATAGGTCAAACAATTCTCTATATATTCGTCATTTGAATAACGTGACCCAAAATCGTGACGAATTTCCGTTGCATAGAAACGGCCACAAAAACGTTGCACTTTTTCTGAGTTTTGGATTCTATATTGTAGAGTAGAAGATTTGAGTTCTATTTGATCAATTTACTCAACTTTTCCCACAGGAATAATTGATTATTATTATAATAATTATATCATTGTAGAAACTTTATTTCAAATAATATTATTAACATGGAACGATATCAAAACCATAATTAATTTCATCCTTTCTTTTAAAAATATTTCTACAAATCACATTTTTAACATTAAAATAATCATAACCATTGAAATCACTTCATGAAAAAAATATTTCGAAACAAAGAATTTAATTTCACTTTTCTAAAACAAGGAAATCAATTTAATAATATTTTTTTCTCAATTATTAATCAATTCCAGCAAACGTAATTCGGAATATTTATTTAAAAATTATTCGAATGGTTAATGAAAAGGGTAGAAAACGTGTTTCACGGTATTTTCTAAAAAAAAAATTCTTTTAACATTCATTTCCTCCTTTTCTCTCTTAAATAATAAGATCAAAGACTTTCACCAATGGCTCTTTTGGTCTTCGCAAACTCTCTCTATATATAAAAAAAAACCATTTTTATTTTATTTTTCGATTAACTTTTATTTCCCTTTGTATTCATCTTTTTCCTTTTTTTTTAACAGTGGAAGAAAGTCCCCGTGAGTTATGCAATCCAAAGTCTCTCCATAGTTATATTCTTTGAACTTTTCCTTATCCGGTTTTCACGCGTGCTCAAAATCACAAAAATCCAGCTTTTACTTACTTTTTTTTTTTCCTAACTAGAAGCGGCGAACTTCTTAGGCACTTCTTCTCCTTCATCTCCTTCTTATTTCTTGGTGTGCAGCTGCTTGTGAAGATAAGGGAATAATCCAATCCAAAACTCTCTCTTTTCCCTGAGTATTTTACTCTTTTTTTTATTTATTTTTCAATCTGCCCCCCCTCTTCTTTTTGAAATAAGGAATTCCGCTCAAAGGTTTAGATTAGCGAATCTACTTAGTCAGCAAATTTGAGTTGTGCAGTTTTGTCGATTTATAAGACTTTTTAATAGCTTCTTCCTTCTTTAACTTTATTTTTATATTTCGTGAAGCTCCTCACGGCGCTGTTGAAGATCGGTAAACTTACCGGAATTGGTGATTTAAAAATAACTATCATATTTCATGTAACGTATTTCTGTATGTAGTAAACCCTTAGCCTTTCGATTTAAGCCTGCTAGTGTCAGTTTTATTATTTGTTATTAGAGTAAGTGAGATTGTTAAATTGTTACCCAGCGCTGAAAGATAATTTTTAAACTTTTACTGTCGACGAAATCTCTAAAAAGTTGACATCATGTTGAAGATCATTTTCACCAGTTTATGCGCGTGTGTATTGTATAAAAATACGATTAACATAGCAGGCACGATGACTACATTTATTTTTGTCCACGAACATTTAATAATATGACTAACATTGTTATGTGCATTGTTAATAATCACATTTGTGGTGAACTGAACTTCAACTGACTAAACCGCGAAATATACGTCATCGGAGACCTATAAATGCTACCGAATTTTACTGCATATTCGCATTACTCATTACATTCGTTCGTTGTATACCCATCATTCAATAGCTCACGCAAATTAATTATATAACTCAGTTCTGAATCTTTAACATTCTGATGAGTAAAATGTAATAAATGATAGTTTTGTTGATTATATATGGAGTCTACTGCTATTTCTGAAGTCATTCATTTTTGATCGACTATACCAGTGATGGGCAAACTTTTTTTAGAAGTGGCCAAAAAACAAAATGAAAAAAAAAAAAAAATTGGTGGGCCGGACTTACTCGGACATCGATTCATACCGTTTTTGCCTATACTGGCTGACATGCCGGAAAAATCGAGGTTTTAGGATGACTATATGCATTCCGCCAATCCAACAGATTTTTAAAATAAGAGTACAGTAGTTGAGAATTTTCCACACAGCATCTCGAATGTCCCGTCATGCTGGTCTCACTCGCTGTTTTCCGGCATGCCGGTGAAAGAGAGGGCAATATTTAAATGAGATTTTATGCTTAGGCATGAGTTGGCGAAATGAGTTGTACACCTTCATAAGTGTCGTGGTTGCATTCAAATTCAGACAATGGATTGTACTTCACTACTATGAAAAAAATAAATACAGCGAGTGTGTTTTAACAACTTCGCATATCTATTGCATATGTTCCCATTGCTCATAAAAAATGTTTTTAACTCAATTTGTTTTAAAATTTCTATTTTCACCAAGTTGTTTGCATCATGAGGTATTACAAAGAATAGAAGTAAGGATGGAAGTAAAAAGAAACAAAATTAAAAACTTTTTAATGCTTTAAGCCGTTTGTTTCTATCTCTTGACAGTTTTATTTTAATATTTTTCTCTTCAAAACAGGTCAAGATTTCTAGGCCTCCCAGAATTTTTAGCAAAAACGGATATAATAAAAAAAAAGAAGAAAAAATCCACCAATTCAATTTAAACGTTTAGTGGCAACAGTCCAACATATATCAGTAAATTATATTATTATTATTTTTTACTTTTATCCCTTTTGTTTCCCTTATTTTAACACCCAGTGTTCGCCAAGACGCGTGATTCACGCACTAAAATTCAATTTTACTCCTCCGAATCTCATTGAGAAGTTCTAATACTCCTTCAAATTTTAGGTTTTTTTTTAATAATGTTATTTCTTACTGAATACAAAAAATGCCCCTCGTTTCAAATAAAATACCCCTCAAAATTTTCGAGAGGACTCTCTGAAATTATAATTTCGGATAACACTAGTAACTTCAATGTTACAAGTAGTATGACAAAAAATACATTCTATGCTGGGCATCCTCCTCATCATGTATAAATTTTCTTAATACTAAAAAACCGAATCCTTCTATTTCGAACGCATCAAGCCTGTATCTCTGTCACCGTGAAATTTTTGTTTCTTTTCTCAAAAGTGGTCAGGATTTCGGAACTACCATGTACATAGCATTTTACTGCTAAGTTGTCTACTTCACGATGTTGACCTAGCCAATGTCCGAAATTCGGGCTTTGGACGCGTCCCTATACGTCGATCCCTATACATCCCCTACGTATGTATTACTAAGATATCGATATTCAGATTCCTTTGATAGTTAGGGTTACCATAACCAACCATAATAATTATGGTTAGCTATGCCTGGTTATAAATGACCACAATTATCACAAAAAATACGCCAACGTGGTTATGACCCCGAATCATAGGGATGTATAGCGATCGGTATATAGAAGCCATCTAAAAACCTGCGAAAGCCCGAACTTCGGACATCGGCCGGATCAACTGGGCTGGCCACTTCGCGAAGTCACCAACTTCAAACTTTGGCAATAACATATACATAATTCAAACGAGACAGTAATGAGAATTAACTCAGTTGAATACCATAAATGTACTACTGGCAAGTATAGTTTCATTTCTGCTCCATAACGCAGCTGGTCAAATATTTCAATTACTATCCTTATATTGACCTTTTTTTCACTCTCTCTATCTTGCCTCTCTGTATATATGTCGTTGTCTGATTAAGGTGTTTGTTTGCTGACGGTTCAAACAATAAAAGAGAGATATATACAGAGAGAGAGATGAGGTGGCAAGAAACTTAAACAAAATCCTTGTTTTCTCAGAAAACTTAGGATTTAAAGATTTTCTGGTCGATATATTTTCCTTTATCCTCATCTTCTTTTACAGAATTAAAGAAGAAAAAGAAGATGAGAAGACAAAAAGAAAATAAGTAAGAAGGGAATGTGTAGAGGAAAATTCCAAGCAACTTCAAAGGGTATCTTTTCTTCTATTTCTGAAAAATTCTTTCTTTGAAAATGGATCTGTAAAGGAAAGAAACAAAATTGTAAGGTATCGGACGGTGACCATTGCCTTCGTTCCTTTTAACTCTTTCCCCATTGTTTATTCTCTTCTTTTTCCCCATGTATATATATATACACACACACATAGATTCTTTTCTTTTATTTGGAGACACGCTTTTATTTGGAAGCGAAAGTACCTACGGTTTCAAGGGCTATGCCATATCTTTCTGTCCTTTCTTCTTGTGGTTTTCTTTTCTCTTACGATCTTTTGTGGCATCTGTACCTCTCTTTTTGAGGTCTCGTAAAAGCTCGGGTTTGTGAAAAATTCCCGGGTTGATGTCTAATGACCCAGCTCCAATGCGCCGAAGTACTTGGCTACGAATGAAGAGTCGTTAAAAGGAAATGATAAGAAGCTAGTGATCACTGGATTGGTTTCCACACCATCAGGTCAGACAAGGACGTTTACATAACGCTTAACGTTCATTAATGATTATTTTGACATAAATACAAAACGTTTGCAATTTCACTAAAATTACTCAGGGACAAGTGATCAGTGACTGGTGTTGTGTAGTCACACAACTTTCCCGCCAACGACCTTCGCACCGTCGCCAAGAGGCTGTTTTGGCGTAAAGGAAAACCTGTTCCGGAGAACGGGCAGGAAGAAATAGAGAAAATACAAGTTTTTCCTGCTTCTGGTTCGAACGGCTATCGAGCGAGGTTGTCTTACCCCGGCTCTGCTAATTGAGACGATGTACAATGAGTGATAAGAGAACCATGCGTTACAATCCTAAAATGTAAAAACCGACTTGAAACCTACCGTAAAGGCAGGAAATAAAGTAGGGAAATGGGTGAGCACCCTATTCTAATGGACTGAATCACGTTGAGTTGTACGGCGAACCCATAGGTGTCACGATGGAAAGAGATGACTTCCACCAGGCGGTCCGTCCACTGGTTCCGAGCAGATGATGTCCCAACGGTGCGACCACGATCTACCCGAACCTCGTCATCCATGGGTCCTTCCTCAAGAAGTATGACGTACTTGAAGCCTTCCGTGCCCCGGGACCTTTCTTAGTATCACCACTCCGGATCTTCTCTTCTCTGGCTTCACCGATGTAACCGACTAATATTGACAACCAGATCTGGTACGTGAAGTATTAATTTAAATGTCTAAGAGCTCTTAATTTCGATCCCCTAATCTTACCATGCATAACAAATAGATTTTAATTTGTGACCTGAAATAGCTGATATTTCTGATTATGTACCCATTATGAATACCTGGAATATTTGAATACTAAAACATCTTAAGCTCTGAATCTTCCACTGTGAATTATCGTTTTAATGTTTTCTTTGATTTGTCTTCCCCCTCCGCTCATGACTATTCATGACACTACTACTTCACCAAACACCAACTCTGGCCATATCGCTATAGTGCAATTTACTGCCATTAGTGAGATGGGTGGAAGTGAAGGCGCTGTCTATCGGTGGTCGCCTCGAGTTCGTTAGGGAAAATATCTTATCAATATCCTCCCTTGGGTTCGATCCCGGGACCCTGACAACAACCTTCACGATAGTAGACGAGCATCTTAACACCAGGTCACTCGGGCACTATTCATGACACTAGCAATCGGAATGATACCAAACTTTATGAAGACTGCAAACAACATGGGAACAGCGATTCCGCAAAAAAAAGTCACAAACGTAGCTTATGATCGAAAATATGAGCCTGTGCAGCGTATAAAACACTACTACTACTACTTGACCGTGCATGCACATCAAACACATTCCTCTGCGAAATTTCTGTCATCTGTCTTTTATATTTTTCAAGTAAAGATGGCAAAAACTTGGATTTGCTATGCTATGTACGTATGATGTTGAAGGTACACCTGCTGTATCTCTGGTTTTTTTTTTCTCAAATGGAAGGTCGGCCATTATTGACGGCTCGAAGTTGACGTACAGAAACTCCTTCATACCCAGATCATGGCTCGCCTTCTCTCTCGATGAAGATATTTTAGCAGGTGGTCGAAGAAGACCTGTCCCATGCTGGAAGTTGTACACGTATGTGTTGTGAACCTAACGTGAAGTATGTTTCTGTGTAATGTTTGTCATGTGTAGTGCTGCCATCTACCGTCAACTATGAGTGAAGTGAAATGATTGAATAGTTGTATCGAGCCTGTTGCTTTCTGCGGCGAGACTTTTCAACGAAGATATCTTCCGCCAATTTCTGAACGACAGAGAACCAACTTTAGCGGTGGGGTTCACAATGAGAGTCAGTCACACAAAAAACCAGATAAATGAATAATAGAGACGTAATTATACCAAATGTATTGCTGACCGGCAACACAGCTGTCACATTCCCGTAGTCGTTGAAGAAAATTCACGACTCACCATTTTGCTCTAGCAAGGAAAAACATGCTAATTTAATGGAGATTTATGTCTCTTCCAGTGTTATTAGATTCAAAAAAGTCTCTCCACAGAAAGTAGTATCAACATGATAATTACATGGCGTGAAAATTCAAACCTTTGCTATATGCACGCTAAAACATGAAATACAGGTGGCAGTACCAGCAAGAACAAGAAACAAGAGCAACTCTGACAACATAAATATGCTAGAAGCCACACATACACTCGCACCACAAATACCGGCATGTACCGATTCGTTAGAAATTCCGCAGAGGAACGTGTCCGAGGCGCATGTTCGGTTAACTCAGTGAGACTAATTTTTCTAGTTTTTCTTTTTTTTTAAAGTTTTAAGCTAGTAAAATGAATTTTTCCGACCTTTTTACAAAAACGTTTAAACTGACTTCCTCATGTTCCTAACTATTTTTTTAAATCATCAACAAAAAAATTATAATAATTGAAATAATTACTAATCAGTTCTCAAAAATTTAAATAATAAGATTAAAAGTTGGTGCGACGGCATCTACCTATATCACCCGGGAAAATATTTCAATGATTTTAGGGTGCTTTTGTTGCGCTGATTCCGAATTGAGCAAGGGCTTTGTCCGATCAGCTCTAGCTTATGAGATAAAATAAAGTATGTAATTCCAATGGAAATTCATACGCAGCATGCAAATCACATTATTGTGATTATGCATCATCTGCAAAACTAGAGCCAACTCTTCAGAACCAACACCAGTTTTGAAATCATCATCCCCAAATGCACCTTAAAACGAAATATTCTTCGGAACATTGTTGTTGTTTTTTTTTGAGCAGTGTTTTGCAAATATTTTTGATTGGGGACCGTCAAAAATTTCAATATTCAGTTCTTTCAATAAACATTCCTGATGACAGTTCAGTCATCCAGCTAAAATACCCTCTTTTTACCGATGAATTCTCATATTTTACTGGAATTTTGAAATTAATCGTATATTTTTTATTCCTCCCGGGCAGTTTTGGTGAAACACAATGTGGTATAAGAACCGCATTAGAGAAAGAACTAACTAGTTCTAGAACCTAAACTACTTCTCTGGAAATATTTATTCATTACTTTAAAGTCTCCTAATTCTCACGAACATCAAAGACGCATATTCATGTCTCAAAAAGCGTGCAGCTGGTAATTGCACGGACGAGATAGAAGAAAATTTGCATACAGATTCACTTAAGAAAATTATTTTACACACCGAAGCGTCCATCACCATACAAAATGCGATCCTTCCAGGGGTGTCAAAGAAAATGATACCCGCCATGCACGACCTGAATATTTGCCAACCACGCAACGTGTACGAAAGGTTCAATGAGCATCAAGTTTTGATATAGTTATGGTATTTCGCTTCTATAAAATAGGTTTAAGTACGCGACACGAGTTATTTGATTAACAACAGGCGTCTGCGACAACATGGAGATCTCAAAAACGACCGTCCGTGCGCATTCAAGAGACTTTCCCAGGGTTTTGGTGAGAGTGAGAAGGGGACTATACCAGTGGAGAAAATATATTTCCATACGATGGCGGCACCTCAATTATGAAGAAAACTCCCGGGCGTTTTCGCCGTGAATTTTAATGACACGCAACGTGGAGCTTCTTCTCCTCTTTTCCTGTTGCGAGATCTCAATTTCTTTCCCGTGCTAAGATAACTACGCGAGCTAAGATAACTATCTCCCGCTAAGGATTGGGAATAAGTTGTCTTCTTTCGGGGGGAAAAACGGGATGAACACGTACATATTGGAATTCGGTGGGTGTAGAGTGTGTAAGGAGAAGTGTTTAGTGCAACCAATGTTAGAAACGCTATTACTTTCTTATAACGAATACGAGCTTTGCTTAAGCCCTTGACGGATAACTCTTTAAGGGTTGCCAGCACTTGTGAAACGTTAGTTTCCGAAAACTTATATAAAAAACAGCGTTAAATACTTTTTTTTTCCTTGTTTTTCATCTATGTCTTAGACTATTTACGATGTTGGTAAGAAATTATTTAGGTTTTGAAGAAGGTTTTATGTACACTGCTTGCCGAAAAAAATAATGTCTAACACTTTAGCAATGTTTGGGACGAAGTTAAAAAATGAATGAATTAATAAAAAAAACAACGCCTTGTCGTGACAGCAATTTTATGGGGTAGTGGAAAATATCTATAAATTTATTTTTTGCCGCATTTGCATATATGTTTTACTAATACCCTGGTTAGTGATGGCCATCTGCGGCCCGCGGGCAAGATGTGGCATGATGAGGGTTGTACCCGGTTCGCCGCAAATTTTGAAGTTATAGTATAGAAATTTTCAATTTCAGTGTTTCATAAAAATTCATTTATGGGGGGTGTTTCATGTTTATGATGATGCAAAATATACCTGTGAGAATTGGAATAGAAATTAATTAAAAAAAAAATTGCATATGCAAAAAAATAGCGCACGCCTAATATACATGCATGAAATTATTATTATTGTTGTAAAGGATAAACCATCGCATGTCATTTGCAATAAAACTATAGTGGTCTCCAAAGTATACAATACTTACCGACACTTCAGTCCTAAACATGAAAATTGAAATTATAAATTAATGTCGGAATATGTCCATCCTGCCATTTTTTTTCTTTTTTGGCCAGCTCCAAAACAGGTTTGCCCTAGGCGGAGAGTATCAAACGCAGATGCATATTTACGGGTGGGAGCTTAGCGAGCTAGCCCTAGGTGGCAAGTTCAGAAAAGGCCGTGAATTTGAGGAATGAGTGGTAAATAAAATTATTAGAATGGGAGAAGTGTGGTAAACTGTTTTTAGTCTATACACTCGGTAAGACCATAGGTCTACCTCTGCTTAGAGAGTGATACACTAAATCAGCGAATGGCCAAACGAGTGAACTACGGGATTTGCAAGCACGTGATTGAACAAAAGAATTTTCAAAAGATTACCTAGAGAGCGAGGGATGAGGATAGTGACTGGTCAAAACGAATGAATTGGAGAGTGTCAGAGCGTGAGAGTGGCATGGAGATTAATGAACCAGACCAATGAGTGACCGAAACTATGTGTAAGCATATGAATGACCAAAAGAGTGGCCTGGAGAGCGAGAAACGCATTAATAAGTGACAAAAAGAATGACCTAGAGAGCGAGTGGCTACGTCAGTAAATGACGAAAAAAGCGAGCTAGACATTTTCGGAGCTTAGGAGTGACCTAGAAATCGAAGGACCAATCCAGTGAGGAACGAAGAAATTGTGCAAGCATGTGAAGGAATAAGAGAATGACCTAGAGATTGAGGTACCAGTTGAGTCAGTTGCCAAAATAGTAACTTACAACATGTGCAAGCAGGCAAGTTACCAAAACAATGTGTGAGCAGGTGAGTGACTATAGGAGCGACTTTGATACAGATGTGTATTTGCAGGGGCAGGGAGCCAAAAGGGTTATGGCACAGGGCTGCAAATGTGAGTCAATTAAATTAGAAATGAATGAGAGAACGGCGATGAAATATGTATAGCCCTCAGGTGACAAAACTCTAAATACGCCTCTGCTCAAACGCCCGTATCATAAGTCCGGTAGACTCTCTCTGGGATTTTGCGGGTAAAGAAAAGGTCCTATATATACACTGCTGGCCACCCAAATTGCAACACCAAGAAAGACAAGAGATATCGCAACAATATTTATTTTGTAGATAACATGTTGACCAAGCATCAAATGATTAAATTTATAGACTTCTGTGAAGTGTGGTTCCTGCCAAAATCAGTAGCCAGAGTAGCCGCCATTGTTGGAGATCACCGCTGTCACACGCCTCGGCATTGATTCAAAGAGACTTTGGATGTGTTCTTGGGGTACAGCAGACCAAGCAGCTTCCACGCGTTGCCAAAGTTGATCTGGTGTGGCAGCTGGGGATGTAATCTGGGTCAATCGTTGAGCAACCATTGACCACATGTTTTCTATCGGCGAAAGATCCGGAGAGCGAGCTGGCCAGGGAAGCAATTCAATCTGGCGATTGACGAAGAATCTTTGGACAATGCGTGCCACGTGTGGTCGCGCATTATCCTGTTGAAATATGGCTGTGGGCAAGCCCTGAAGGTAAGGAAGGACAACTGGCTCCAACACCTCGGAGATGTAGCGCTGGCTTTTTAAAGTACCGGCAATGCGTACTAGAGGAGTGCGAGAGTGATATCCAATACCGCCCCATACCATAATACCCGGTGCAGGACCAGTGTGGCGGTGCTTAACGCAGCTGTTCAGCATCCTCTCTCCACGGTGTCTCCAGACTCGAATCCGACCATCGTGGTGTTGCAGACAGAAGCGTGACTCGTCAGTAAAGACAATTTCATTCCATTGTGCCGTCCACATCCTTCTTTCATCGCACCATTGTCGGCGGAGACGTCTGTGGTTCTGCGTCAAGGGTAGACGAAGCAATGGACGTCTTGCGGACAGACCACTCTGCTGTAAACGGCGTCGAATGGTACGCGCAGACACTGGATAGCGGTACAGACTGAATGTGCTGTGCTATAGTTCGTGATGTGGCTGAGCGATCCGTCACTGCCATACGCACAATACGCCTGTCATCACGTGAAGTGGTGCACTGAGGTGGATGCGATCGAACACGTCGGTCTGTCGTACCCTCCTGCATCCAACGATCACATATCCGCATTACAGTTGTTCGGTTTCGTCCAACACGACTACCGATTTCCCTGAAAGATAATCCACAATCTCGGTAGGCCACTATCCTTCCTCTGTCGAACTCGGATACTTGATCAAAAGATGATCGCTGTTTTCTAAGAGGCATAATTGATCGTTTTTTTGAAAAACCACAAGAAAAACACAATTGCCGTACTTCAAATCGTCGAAATCTCCAAGCCTTAAATAGAGCTTTGAAGTGGCGCCACAGGCGCGCGTGATGTGCGTCTGCGCTGAAATTCTAATCATTTGCATATCTCACCTCCGCTAATGCATGTTGTAAATTTCATATTATTTGCATGCTTCCTTCAGGGTGTTGCATTTACGGTGGCCAGCAGTGTATTTCCCCAACTAATTTCAAGTTTAACGAGATTCAGAAACTGCTGAAATTTTACGGCAAACATAAAAACATTGGAACATGAAAATTACACCGTTATGCAGCATATAAATGGGCAATATATGGTAAATACCAAAAGTTAAATCACGTGCTGCACACCTGTTTACCACCAACAACTAATTCTACTTGGTGAGGTTTTAAAAAAAGCATTGCTTTTGTTTTGCAGGTGGCAGCAAGGGGCCCAAGCAGAACAGATTATAAATATAAGGTATAACAAGTAACGAGGTTAGGAAGTTTTAACTGTAAGTGATGATATGTCTAAGAATGGCAACGTCAAACTAAATTTGTCTCAAACTGTGATAAAGTTGTAAAAAAAAACACTGTGATGGAATATTGCGAGATATACAGATACGAGACGTCACAGGGACTATGATCAACGGAGAAATTTCCGATTTGACGGAGGCCACAAGTGGTGTCCCTCAAGGCAGTGTTCTTGGTACCATGCTTTTTTCACTGCCTTCGATGAACTCGATCAGGGTAGTTGCTTCAGAAGAACTTGAATATGATCTCAGCATAGACAAATCAATTGAGCATAAGATTTAGCATTGATAAGTGCACGATGACTCATTTTTGTTCAAACAACCCACGTTGGTTGGTTAATCTTGATAGATTTTCGTGATAATTGCTCTTATTTTCGGTTGATGTACTAGCAGTCTTTTTTTATACAGGCGTCTTTCTTCGGCCATCTCGTTGGGTATTTTGCTTGTTGTGATCTTTGTATTTGTATGAACTGGTTGAAAGAGTCATCATCCAAACACTTGCAATTGTCACCCACCCAGTTTCCTCCTAAATCGAACCAAAATTTTATGGAACTTATCGTATGCACCTTACGACACCGTAAGGTGCCTGAGTTGTCTTAAGACATTCTGTGGTTTCACCAAAGATATTGCTCAAACCTTGATGCAAATTTGTCTAAGAATAAGTGCTGAAAATGTTAGATATTCCATGACCTTATAACATAATGTTACAACGAATGCGTATTTTAATTTGGTTCAAAGTGATCCATAAAGTTGTAAAGTAGTCTATAATCGATAGAAATCAATAGAGACTGATTTTTTATTCAATTAATCCAATCTGTTACACATAAAAATGCTTATGATAATCTACCTCTATCAGAAAGTACAGAAATTGGACCCTCCGTACCTATTTGGGACATCCTGAGAGTAAGAAAGGAATGTTTTCTATAGGCTTCACAAATCCCGTGTATAAAAATTCGAAAAAAAGTAAGTATTATTATTACTAATTCATAAAGACTTGTATGTTTCTCAGACAGTTCAATTTCTCAAATAACCGACGAATTATGAAATAAACTCGATATAATTATAATAATAATTGTGTAGTCCTGTAGTATCTTGGAATGATACATACAGGAATATACATTTAATAAACTGGAACGACAATACCTAGAATACTCATGCATAATTATAATCTAACGCATGTTAGGCAGACATAATCATATCACCATAGTTATACATGTGAAACATATTGTAAATTTCACGCACGATATCCAAAGACCCGTTCCGATATACAAGACGCTATATAGATTCCTCGGAATCTCGGTTACCATTAATCCATTTTCCGTGTCCCCTATGCTAAACTGTAACATGCAAATGAACCGTCTTCCCCCAGTGATCAATGGATCATCCAGGATTGGTTAGAATGGGATCCCAGTGAATCCGCAGACATCTGCGACATCGTCCTGCGGTGACATTGATAAAAATTGGACTGTGTGTGGACCTTTTCTTCGTAACATCGCAGAATGGAAGTAATTCGACGCGTCACCATTTCCTCACCGCTTCGCCTCGGACAGAAAAGTGCGTCTCGGCTTCGGAAATGTCGCAGAAAAGTGGAGCAGGTGCGATGCTCAATCCGATAATCTCTACGTCTAGTGATATCGCCGAAGTTTGCCCGATTCCCAGAACGCGTCCGTGGTGGGAAACGCAAGCCTTTCGATAGCTATTCTCGTTCTATCTACGACGACAAAAGGACGGTAGTATTAAAGATATATTTATATATGAGATATATAAAGGGTACATAGGAATATAAAGAAAAACAAGCCTTAAATAATTTGTACGAATGTGTAGCTCATTCCGTTGGATCAAAGTCGAGAGCGAAATAACGAGGGGGTAAATAATTCCTTTCTTTTTTTCCATTGGAATCTCTTTCCTTTTATGATTGGTTTTTACTAAAGAAAAACAAAGTATTTATTTTCTTGGAATGAATTATTTCTATCGGAATCTTTCAGAGAAAACAATGAATGACCTCTTTTATTTGTTTGAAAGAGATGAATTTCCAGTCATGAAATTGTAATTTGAATCTAGACCAACGTTCTTATAAACCGAGGTTCTTTGGAACTCCAGAGTACTTCACGATGTGGTCTAGGTTTCTGTTAGGAAAAGTCGAGGGGGGGGGGGGGGGTTTAAAGTCAGAGTTGTTCAAGTCACGTTTTCAGCAATTCTAACTTCAGTTCAGAAATGCAATCTAGAAGTGCTAAACTGTTTAAACAGAAAGTGAAATAAGTCTCAGCTTCAATAGTTCGTCACTAGGTGGTGAAGTCGCTAATACAGGGTGGGAAAAATTTCCGTAGAAACTTTAAAAATGAATAAAAACCGGAAAAATATACCAAATGAAAAATGGTTTCCAGAGTCAGCATCGAATTAACACCAGAACTTTGCCACTCTACTTATCCCGTTGCCAAGATCTCTTCCAGCCCAGCTTCGTGGCAGTAGTCACATGTAGGAGTCTGGAACACTTTATTTTGTATCAAAAAAGAAAAAAATATACAGTATATTTTCTCCGGACAATTGGGTACTGTTGCGATTAATACATTTTGTGGTGTTTACAGAGGAGATGGGGTTGGGAGTTGGGGAAAAGTTTCGGGGTTTCGTTAAACGGATGAATATACTCATATTAGGATAGAGGTAAGGGTTAGCATCGCTAGGTCAAGGGGATTTTTTAAGACGGAAAAAAACTAAAAAAAACAGCCGATAGGTGGCGCTGGTACGAGCGACTTCGGTGTAAATATGCAAATGAGACGGTTATAAGAACTTGCGCGCTCCTAATCCACAATCAGTTCACCGTTATAAACCGTTTATGTGGACCTGCTGCACTCTGCCGTTGCTGGACTTTTGACTCGCCTGCAATGTGTTATTTATTCCCTGTGGTGGTCATGTCGAACACATACTGCTGCAATAAACGATTTAGCAGGCATTCTATTCATTATTTGCGTATCTTTTCTTTGACTTGTGTGCGTCAACGCCACCTGTCAACTGTTTTTGAGTTTTTTTCCTAACTTAAAAAAATTCCCGTGACCTAGCGATGCTAACCCAGCAAACCGTTTTTATTTTGGTTATTTTTCCGATTCTTATGATTTTTTAAAGTTTCTACGGACTTCTTGGCCACCCTGTATTTCAACATGGTAACCAGTGTCCACCAATATGCATCTGCATGCGTGATTCACGCATCATAATTAATGTTACTCTTCGAAGTTTCATTTGAGGGGTAAAAATAATCCTTCAAATTTTGTGTAATTTTTTAAATCCTATTTTGGGCCATGTCGTGTTCAAACACACACAACATGATTTTCTTATGTTTTTTTTCAAGTAAACGGATTTTATATTCTGAGCTGCTTTCAGCATTGATGCTTCTAAGCAGCTCCTAAACTTTCGATATTTACTTGCGAGCTGTTCATGAAGATACCAGCGGAAAATTGTTAATAAAGTTATTTTTATGTTTTTCATTCGAAAAAACAAATTGCAAAACTACCGCTTGAAAATTTAGAAATCACTGAAATTACTGTTGAAAATTAATATATTTTTTCGAGAAACATTGATGGGAACCTATTACAACGATTCTACTAAAGTATTTTTTTTTTAAATGACAATTAATTGATTTAGGTCACTCTTACTTTATATTACCCCTTCAAATAGGGTTTTCCCGTAGATGTCTAGTTCCCAAACTGAGGCCCTTTGGTCCTCTTAAGGTAAAGTAATATGATGAGCTGACTGTGTTTGAAAATCATGTGAAAGGGGAAGCTCCGTTTTGTGATCAAGAGGATAACAGAGTTATCTGGATAGAAAATTTGTCCCAAAGAAATAAAACTTCCAAGCAAAATGTGACTACTGCCAAAATCCAGCAGAGTGGCTCCTAGAACGTAGATCTTTTAAACGCATGGGCCTATCCGGCATGACTCACTGGCCTCACGCCCATAGAAGAACAACATGATGAGATATGATGCTGTAATCTTTGCAAGTAAAAGAAATATGTTAATCGGCACTCTCCACCTAAGTAAGTTGACCCAGAACAACGCCTTGCACAGGGACCCATGCTGTTGAAATGACTCGCATCGAACAGCCATAAGAGGGAAGCTCAGTGAACTCGCTTTAGGGTAGGCGCAGATCCAGGGTGATATATTGGGGGGGGGAATTTATCGTGTATGTAGATTTATTGGACCGTATATCCCGGGACAGACCGATTTTTTTCCTATATAATTTGTTTAATAGATGATTGAACAAAAATATTTTTTTTAGTTTTCGGAGAAGAGATGATTGCCCCCTCCCCTCTGGATCGCCCATTGGGCCAACAGTCTAAAGATCGACCTCAGTTTTGTTCATTATAGATTAAGTTTTGGGTAAATTAAATTCAATGAGTATAAAGCAATCTCGCTCCTGGGTGAGTGGAGGGGCTGAATAACACATACGATATGGTCAATAGAAGGGCTGGGAAAAGTGAAGAAACACTAGTGTGCAATAGGTTATTGTCTAAAATTTCGATATTATTTCAGGGGCTGCCTAGAATACAGATTTTCTTCATGGGTTACGTGAAATATTTGAAATATTTCAAAAATTCCCTGTAAAGTGCATTTTCGAAGAGGTATCGCAAGGTTGAAAGGTGTGAAGACTAATGCTATTAATAGGATCCATATGTACACTGAACTTCACTGTATTCAAATAGACTCTACTCACGACTACCCAGTCTTCGTACTCTATCTGACATAGTTAAAAATCAATAGGTGCACAAATATCTACCCGATTTCACGCTGCACAAAAACCAGTCTCGGGTGCAAAATAGCCCATTAAAATAACCCGCGCTGTATTAGGCCGGGATTACACTATAAAAGTTTGATAAAATACCTTTTATAAAACTTGAAAAATTCAACCAATAAAGCTCATACGTTACGTTTGCGCAAATGCAACCGATAATGTTATTGGGTGAATTTTTCAGACTTTATAAAATAACTTTTAGAAAATATTTATAGTGTAATTCCTGCGTAAGCCAGACCTCAGAAGCAAAATGCTTTATGCGTGGGTTAGAGCGTAAGTGGAGGAACATTGCATCGCGGAAGAGGGTAAAAACGGGTGACGACCTTAGTCATCTACATCTCAAGGACTTTTAAAAAACGACTAACTGCGAGTTTTGATTCTTTCTCTTGTTAGGCCTATTTTTTAACATTTGCGCTATCATTTATAATATATTAAGAGTGGAATATAAACATTTTCTGTAAGAATTAAACTCATGTTTTATGTTAATATTTTGTTTGTTTTACCGTATAGTGTATATGATTTTACGTTTCCTTCTGTCAAGTCAAGATAGACAAAGGAAATTGTCGTAAAATCTAAATTATGTCCAAAATTTTTTTCTTGGACCATTAATTAAATTATATATAAAAAAATGAAACGTACCGTTTAGTTCAGTACAAAAAATATTTATCCAGTACTCGCTTGTACTTAGTTGTTATTATATAAATAGCAGTGTTTTTTTTCGGATTAAAAGGGTGTTTTTTAATGCTATGGGTGTGGGTAGGAAGCGAGCAATTACAGAACTCCGGACTATACAACTTTTCTGTTATCCGTCCAGAGTCCACTGTACGACATTAACTGTGAAGCCGCGGGCAACGCGGATACCTCGTTTCACGTATTCTATAAAATTGCGAGGACCACGTTAAAATCTCATTTTTATATATAAATATCCGATATATAAAAATACCCCTACACAGAAAAATTCAAAAGCAGCCCGCGGCTAGAGGATTATCTTACAGATCTGACATCCTCAAGGGATATGAGTTTCGAATGTCGACAACGGATTTGTTTCTGACGAGGTTTACTTCTATACTTTACTAACCGCAATTTCAGAGGATGAAATATCAAGTTTTGCTTAAGCAAGAATTCACAATCAATGTGACTTTAATTTCTATCCCTGTGAATGTTTCTAGCTCAGTGCATTCAAGAATTTGCTCTTCGGAGTCAGGACTGAAAGAGCGAAGAATAAAAATATGATTATTACTTTTCCTTTGTGTATTTTAAATGGACCAATAATCGATAGTAAAACTGCCTCATAGTTGTGTGAAGCTTGAAATTTGGGGAGAAGCTAATTTATGGCGGTGGGGAAGGTATGATAAACGAGCAGTGTCTCCATTGGTAATCTGGCACCTTGCCAATTCTTGCTATATTCGAAATCATTGGGTCGTTGGCACAGTATTCTGCTATAGAGCCGCCATAGCTCAGAGGCAAGAGCATTGGTCTTGTAAACCAGTGGTCGTGGGTTCGAATCCCACTGGCGGCTGCAACTTTTTTTCTCTTTGAAAATGAACAATGTAATAAAAATTAATTGTTGAGTATTCTTCGTGTATTTTAATTTCAAATAACAAAAATATCCCGTTTCGCTCGGTGTATTGTCCTCTATACCTGGATTATCAAAAAAGTACGGGGATGTTCAGAAAAAGACTGCAAACAATTTGCTGGTGAATGGCGAAAACACATTATTAGTGATGGAAATGAACTACTTTTTGTAGCATTTTTATTTGATGGCCGGTTAATTTTAAAAACAAACTGGGTTTTCGAATTAGAGATTTTTCTGACAGATGTCCCTTCAGTATTGAGAGAACTGGATCTAAGCATGCCCAATCCATTCAACTATTGGGTGTAAATTACACGCCGTTGTCAACTATTGGGTGTAAATTACACGCCGTTGTCGCATTTAGCAAAGTTCACGGATACACATGTGCCAATTTCTCTACCAGAATTACCAAACATGCATTACATATTATAATAAATAATTATTGATTAATGCTAATGTTCCGGACTTGTAGTGTTTGGGGCAGGGCCGTAAATGTATATGAATTTGTGACGGAAGCAAACAGGATTTTGTCTTCCCCCACCTATGTTCCTAAATGAAAGTTACCACCTCCGACATTTTTTCACCCGTGAACAGCTGCCCCCTCTTTGCCCTCCTCTACTTTCAGCCCTAGTTAGGTGGCAAATCTGGGGTTTCGATGATCTCACAGGGAGCACAGAACGAGCAGGGTTCTTAGGCATTTATGTTTCCACAGACTCTTGTTGCAGAGAAAAAAGTACATGGACCTCCTATGCCAATAAAAAGAATGCCACGGAACCCTTTACAAACAATGTACTTCCCATTAAACTGTATAGAAAAGTGAAACAATAATTCAATCGTTTTCTCACCCAATGTCACGTCCCCGCAACCCCTTCCGAAATATTTCTAAGGGCCGTCCGTCTCGGTTCCCGTCATCAAGCACTCCTTCTCCACAGAAGCCAAGGATCACTTTGTAACGCCAACTAACGGCGGAATTTTGAACTAATTCGTACATTTTATTTTTTCAATGAACTCGAACATTCGAGCTCTGTCAAATAGAGACTTCAGCGAGTACTGTTTAATAAATATTCAAACTTGGTGGCCAACGATTACGGATTTATTCGAGCACACGCACGCACGAGCACAGACACACAGTGTGCATTATACACACGAGTTGAAATCCGTAATAAATGGGATACAAGGAAATCGTACAAATTAGAATCCAAGGAATATGAAACAAGTTTGAAAAATAAATTAAACAAGAGTATATTAAAAACAATTTCAAAGAAATTCGAAAAGATAAACGCATGCAATGAAAATACATAAATGGAAATATTCCAAACAAAAATATTGGACATAACTTACTTCCAAACTTTCGTGATCCAATGCATTTGGATATTAAATTCAATAATGACTTTATCACGAAGAAATTAAATTCTAATGAACAAAATAATTTTTGTACCCATTGTTTGGATCAAAATAATGCTACTGACAGTTCGATCGATTTCATGTTTTATACTGATATAAATCAAAAACATATAAAACATGTCATAATGGGTTTTTAGGAAAATAAAGCAAGTGGTTATGATGGACTGTTCCCTAAAATTATTAAAATAATTGCAAAATACCAACTAAGTACAATAAAAAAATTAATCGATCATTCTGTATTGAATGGGATATTCTACCGAAATTTGAAATACTCTCTAGTCCATCCCATATATAAAGCAGGAAATAGTAATGATTTTACAAATTACAGACCAATATCAATACTTCCAGTCTTCTCAAAAATAATTGAAAAATGTATAAAAAACAAGACTTTGTTTCCTAAATGGAGGAAAATTTTTCTCAACTAACCAATATGGATTTAAAAAAAATTAAAATACAGAAATGGCAATACTAGATCTAACTAACTGTTTAAACAATGGATTCAACAATTATAAATTTTCCATAACTATGTTCCTAGATTTGAAAAGACCATTCAATTTTCTGGATTTGGACATTTTATCAAATAAACTATTCGAAATAGGAGTGAGAAGAATTATATTTGAATGGTGTAAATTATACTATTGCAATAGGAAACAAGCAGTTGTTATTCAAAAAGAAGTTGGTACTTTTCAAGAAGTGAAAAAGGGGTACCTCAGGGTTTTGCTCTGGGTCCGATATCATTTTTAATATATATAAATGATTTATGTAACTTGAGAATGGAAAAATTATAACCTTTGCCGATGATGCAGTGCTTTATGTATAGAAGATACTGATACAACAAATTTAATTAGAAAAGTAGATGATCTAACACACACACACACATAGATATATATATAGTATGCATAAAAAGAGTAATTGACAGAACCAGATTTCAATGTAAAACTTCAAAAGTTTTTGCAAAGGCTGCTTTATACACATAACTCGAAATTAAAAATAAGATGTTATGAAACGGCGAAAAAATGAGAAGTAATTGAAAAATTGGAAAAAAAGGAAAAATAAGGATGAATGAGGAGGTCGTTCTCAAGGGGGAACCACCCGCATTGCTCCAAACTGTAAACATGTTTCTAATGATGTTCCCTCATCATCAGTTCCCTCATATATATATATAGTAATATATCTGGTTAATTAAACATAAATTAAAACTTCACAATCAAAAAACGAAATTTATTCAAATGAAGACAAGAAACATAATTTATAACACAAACATACGTTTAAGAATACATTACCATTGTCGCTGCCTGGACAACAATCAATGCCATTGCCAAGAAATAGATATTGTTCGTGAGTACAATTATTTTGGTACCATAATACAGAATGATCTTAAATGGAACACGCACTGTGATATTTTAATAAAAATGATTAGAAAATATGCAGTGATCATTTACAAAATGAAAAACTTGATTGATGAACATTTTTTTAAAGATTTGTTCTATGCATGGATATATTCAATTGTTAATTATGCAATCAGTGCTTCGGGAGAAGCATATTACGAGAATATTCGAAAATTAGATAATATATATATAACAGAATAAGATCTGAAATATTAATCGATAGTTCCAAAACACAATGCCATACTCAAACTTTGAGATAAAACTTTTTGTACAGAGTTATCAAACTCGCACAATAAAATGAAAACTATTTAACGAAAAATCAAAATAGAACTACAAATAAATATAAAAAATTATATAAAAAGAGCTTTTCTTTCATTGCTGCCAGGATATTAAACATTTTCACACTGAAAATCAATTTAATAATAATAAAAACATAAATCATAGGATTTTTGACTTCGTCAAACGCATTGGAAGAGTGTATGAAAAAATATTGACCTGAGCAAAAGAGTATAATAATGAAAAATAGAAATGATGTACGATAATTATATTATATTGAGCTTCACGATAAGAAACTTAATTGTGAACATTATTCAGATATATACATAAACGAAAATAAATTTGAAAACATATCTAATAAATATAATAATAAGAGAAAACAAATTCTATAGCTTTTCTTTTAGGCCTGCTGGAAGGACGTTTCAGTTCCCTGAGGCTACAAATTGCTTGTTTGTAATATGTGTGCATCTTTTTTTTTTTTTTTTGTGTTATATGTTTGTATATGTGTAACGCATGTCTAGATTTGTGTACTGCATGCTTGTATTCGTGTAATACATGTTTCTATTCCTGTAACACATGTTTCTATTCCTGTAACACATGTTTGTATTCGTGTAACACATGTTTCTATTCCTGTAACACATGTTTGTATTCGTGTAACACATGTTTCTATTCCTGTAACACATGTTTGTATTCGTGTAACACATGTTTGTATTCGTGTAACACATGTTTGTATTCGTGTAACACATGTTTGTATTCGTGTAACACATGTTTGTATTCGTGTAACACATGTTTGTATTCGTGTAACACATGTTTGTATTCGTGTAACACATGTTTGTATTCGTGTAACACATGTTTGTATTCGTGTAACACATGTTTGTATTCATTGACACATATTTGTATTCGTGTAACACATGTTTCTATTCAGGTAGCTCATGTTTGTATTCGTGTAACACATGTTTGTATTCGTGTAACACATGTTTGTATTCGTGTAACACATATTTGTATCCGTGTAACACATGTTTCTATTCCTGTAACACATGTTTGTATTCGTGTAACACATGTTTGTATTCATTAACACATATTTGTATTCGTGTAACACATGTTTCTATTCAGGTAGCTCATGTTTGTATTCGTGTAACACATGTTTGTATTCTTGTAACACATGTTTGTATTCGTGTAACACATGTTTGTATTCGTGTAACACATGTTTGTATTCGTGTAACACATGTTTGAATTTGTGTATTACATGTTTGTATTTGTGAAATAAAAAAAAAAACCCAACATGTATGCATTTCAGAGCTGTATTTCAGAGGAATAAGTTCTCTGTAAAGAAATACAAATTTTTACCATTCCATCAACTAATATTTTCACACACACACACACATCCAGGCCAAGTATCTATTCTGTTGATTTCTATCAGTTAAATATCTCCATTTGATTTTTAACATATAAGACTTAATCCACCTTTGTGTCATCGCAAAACTGAATTACGAAGACAGTCCTTTTGGAAGGTTATTTTGATTGAATAAATGCACATTTGAATTTAGATAAATATAAACATTACAGAGTCACTCACACCGAATATGAAAAAAAAAAATGGATGACAGCACTTGTGTGCATACTAAATACCATTCTTATACCTGTGAATAAACCTTTTGGCCGATCGTCCACTGGAAGTGATTTGAAGCGATAAGCAAGTCGCGTAAGCGATAAACAGAAAGTACGAGAACTTCGTCTCTCGGCAGCGATCTTCAGCTGTGGTTTTCGGCTGCAAGAGCAGACGACAAAAATTTTCCCTACTCGAGTGGGATCTCACGCGTCTTGCCGTATCTGCGCTCGCCCAGTGCAGTTGTTTACTTTGTTCTCACTACTTGCTCCGTTTTTTCGCTTTCCATTTTCGGACTCTCTGTTATTTCTCATGTGAACATGGGAAGCTGTAATTTGGTATTTGCTGTTCATGGGTTGTGAAGGTAAGTGGTAATCGGTTTTAAATGGTATTTACTTATTCACAGCTCGTACGATTTCTTAGAGATTTCGTGACAGGTCTCATTAAAAATGGATAAATGCAAGTTCTATGGATCCATTTCTAAAAAAGTATTAAGTTCTCAAAATATTTCCTCAAGATTATTAACACACTCGTCTACACAGATTGCAGTCACAAATTCAGTAGCATGTAGAGGTAGCTTTCAGTGCATGACTTAAAACGACGTCCTCTAGTCGTCTGACTCAATGTCAGTTGACATGAAATGAAAGCGACAACAACCGCTTGCATTGCAAGCCACGTGCTGTCACTTCCAGTGGACTACCGGCCTTTTATGCGACAACTACTAAATAAAGTTTATTACTTAACCAACGCAACTCGGCTTTTCAAGAACTTTACGCTAGTGATAGTGCACGTTAGACATACATGCATATTGGATTGCTTTTGTAAAAATGGACCATGAGAATGAATATTCGCATACATTATCCAAGTAACTAATGTTATGCTTTTAAAGGGAAAAATTAATTTACCGAATAATTTCTATACGAATTTAACATCGGAAATGGCATAGAACTGTCGGATTTCCCCCTATAGATATATTTCAGGGTATATAGACTTGAACAGGACAAATATCACTATTAGTGAGTATAAGTTACCGACATTTCTCCATAAAGTGGAAGCTCATGACAATATTAAAGCGTAGCATCCAATAATTTTCACGTAGATAAGCCGTTATTACCCAGAGTCGCTGGCCACTGTGTTCGGAATAATGATGATGATGGTAAGCCTGAATTATTATACGTGTAATCGATTCAGAAGTCCTAGATTATGACAGATCGGTATTATGCACGTGCTCGTAGTTATTCAACCTATATTGAACACACGACTTAGAAACTGTTCATTAAAACTCATATACTCAACTATCCGGGAATAATAATTTCATCGATAGTTTACACATAAAAAACAAACGCTAGTTGTTAGATCACAAATATTAAATGAATAATTTATGGGAAAAAAACAGAAGATCCATAATTTTATGTGTAAACTAAGTAATTGGAGTCATCACGATGTCATTGCTTGTAATCTCTCACGTAATCATATAAAATAATCGGAAAAACTTCTGAAACACAACACACTAAACACTAGTTCCTAAACCTTACGACAAATGAAACCGAATGATATGAGTTTGAAACATTGAACTTTTTATAACGGAAAATGTGTGTCTACCGTCGCACCTGAGGGCCATTTTCTAAAGTTAAGAGAGGTTACTAATTCCTCTACTTCAGCATCACACGCCACAGTGCGTGAAAACTGAAGCCATAATTTTTCAAAGAAGACAGAGTCGTGCCTTCTTTGGTGTAGTTGGTATTAATCCTGCCCGATATGCAAAAGGTCCTGTGTTTGATTCCCGGCAGAGACAAGATGAGTTTTCTTTCCGAGTTCACCTCAGCATAATATCCAGAAAATATCCGTTTCCTTGAAACTAGTTTTGTTTGTTTTACAAGTTTCTAAAAATACTAATCTTTTCTAGCTATAACTATAGGGACTGCTAGTAAATCGTGCACGCACCTTGTAAATCCTCTGGAGAATTTTTAAATTAATTCAATTAAATCTAAACAAATTAATTTCTTTTAAAAAATACTCTTAATGAGCATTATTTTTTTTTTTGCAGAATACTCTAGTCATATTTTAAGTATTTTATTTAAGCAAATCGTATATAAAATTTTTCTAGAGTCCTTTAGTTATAATTAGATTTTTTTTCTTTGAAGTAATTGGAACGGGAAAAAACACTTAAAAATTAGTTTTTTTACAGAAATTTATTTTTGTTTTATGTGAAAAAGTATAATATTCGTATAATATATATATACGAATTCTTACTTCATTTGAGACAATTCTTTGAATGAGAGTTGAGAAGGATAAAGTCTTGAAAGAAACGTTGTAAGCTGCACTTGATACACACTCTGCATGTACATATCGCAGGGCCACCCTTATTAGAGACGGGGTACCCGGTGCAAAAGTAATTCCGGGGATTTTTAGCCCAGTTTTTATATATTTTGTGGGGGGAGAGTATCCGGCATCCAGACATGCATTATTAGCGAATGTTTAGAAAATACTGGAAAGTATCTACTTATCATTAAGATCGAAAATTAAGATCTGAAAATTAAGAATCGATAAATACATAATTCCCAGAACTGATAAAAATTCAGAATTAATGGAAAATAAAATCCCGGAGCTGATGGAAATTCAGAATTAATGGAAAATAAAATCCCGGAGCTGATGGAAATTCAGAATTAATGAAACAAAATGGCCCAGAACTGATGAAAAGTCAGAACTAATGAAAAATCTCAGAACTAATGAAAAAGTCTCAGAACTAATGAAAAAGTCTCAGATATAATGAAAAAGTCTCAGATATAATGAAAAAGTCTCAGATATAATGGAAAAGTCTCAGAACTAATGAAAATGTCTCAGAACTAATGAAAATGTCTCAGAACTAATAAAAATGTCTCAGATATAATGAAAATTCAGAATTAATGAGAGGAAGAAATCCCAGAACAGATGTCACTTTCAGAATGAAATCAATTAAAGCTCAGACACCTTGTTTACAATGAAAGAAAATGTATTTTTTGATGCATGTGTATCTTTTCACTTCTATTGCCACAAGTGCGGGGCCTCTAAACCGCGAGGTCGGGTATGACCGCACGCTCTTAAGGGCAGCTCTGAGAGTCCAGACAGAGAGGTATAGCACAGAGAGGAAAGAAATGAGTATATATACAAAGTAAAACGCTATATATGGTATACGATACATAAACCATCTTCTTCCGACGCTCTCATCATTATTCATTTAAAAAGACTCCATAACCATCAAATTTCCACTAAAAAGTTTCAAATTCCTTAGGATCAGATAAAAAATACAATCCTTAAGCAAATAATGCCCTGTACTTATATACCTATTCCGAATTTTTTTTTCTTCTTTATTCCAGCAATAAGGCTCTCGTTTCAATTCAATGTGACGGACGGCGTCAGAGTATATATAAGGTATATACTGTACATTCATTTCCAATAGAATCCTCGATGGTTGAATCACATTCCTTCGAAGATCTCGAATAATACTCAAACCCCCCTCCGTAACCTTTATTCCACGTTGGATTGAATAATGCACACTACTACCTTAAGAAGAAAAAGGAATGATATAGGAAGGAGATTTTTAAGGGGGGGGGGGGAAAACCAAAAACTGAAATAACAGAACATTCCTTATACCTTTTGGATTTTGATTGATCGACCTTAATGCCAAACTACCCCCCGCTGTGCTGTGTCATTTTGTCCGGGGGGAAAACTTTTCCAAATCGCAAAAGTTTTTCCCAGAAGAAAAATAATATATATAGGGAGAGAAGAAAGAAAAAGCAACATCAAAAATGGAGTAATCAATCTTCAAGGAATAAATGTTCCGAATATATATATATATATATATATATATATTTTATTCCTCCATTTTCTTCCTGCCCCCTTATATTTCAGTTCAATGGATGACAGCAAATAACACGATACAAAAACTGAACCCCAAAAAATAGAAAAGAAAAAGTGAAAGTAAAGTGAAAAGCGGTGCATTTACTTTCCTATCGTAAACTGTGAATTACGGTAATTTACTATCCGTCCCGTTACTGTACTTTTACACGCTGTGTAAATGAATCAAAAGTTTTTGTCAGCTCCTCTTTTGTCCTTTTTTGATCCTGACACGCTTACGGATGCTGAGTATGTAATTTTTATTGATGGGGAGGAAGGAGGGGGGGGGAATGAATTTCTTCCGTTTCCTCCCACCTTCCCGTAACGATCATGCTGATTGATGTCGATGTATGCATCGGTTTTATTTCGTTTTGTGAAATGTTTCGGGTGACTATGTATAGCTTTCATGAGAATTTGTAACAGTGTATCTGTGTGCAGTAGCCCATGTCGGTAAGATACTCACTTAGGTACCAAATGATGTTTAGTGGTGTCGCGATTTCAATACCAGGGCTGTATAACAAAGTGGCTGTGTCATGAGGCGCTGGAGTCGGTTCCCTGCAGAACCAACACTTCTATAGCGGAAAGACTCCGCACGAAGCTTTGACGTCACTGAAGTCGTACATTTCAACTGTTGCCATTGGATATAGCAGGCTGACGTATGCGAAACCTTTACCTTTTTCTGCAGTATATCGAATGGCTATACCTGGAATGGACGACTTCAATGACGTCATGAGCTTCGCACTGAGGCTTTCTGTTATAAATGGGGTTGGTAGAACCAAAGAGTGCTCCAGTTTTGCCACCTTGTAAATTACTGTAGACTGCACGATCGCTGTGCTGCAAAATTTACTGAATTCATACCAGATTTATCTTTTCGGTTATTTTCATTGGTATCTGTTTATTTATTGGCTTGCTTCGTTCAGCATTTTAAGCATTTAACATAACAAGTTTGGCATTTGCTTAGGAAATGATGTCCACTATATAATAGTTGTTCTTTTCTCGATCTATTTCAGTTTAATCACGCATATTAACTTTTATTTGGCTGGTTGAAAGCCATCTCAAAACAAATGATTTCTATTATCTTTTTAACTTTCTAATAATTTTAATTACCTTTTTTTGTTTTAATTTGAATTAGATGTGAAATTTCATTAGGTGTTCAATACTTATTACCAATATAGCAGCAACATAAAACATCAGAAGCAAATATAAACGCACTGCAGTTTACTGGATCGAGCCTCTTAGATACAGACTCGCATATTTTGCATGTCTCTGGGTATTTAGGAAACGTATGTTAAATGACTTGAATCCCAAGTTTCTTTGTCCTCCGAAAATTGCTCTTGCACGCTGCAATCACACAAGGGGAGACTCACATTTGTTTATTACTCATTTACATAAGAATCACAAAATATATTATAAAAATATCACCCGTGCATACCACGGACACTAAAACAACACCATAGACGATAGATCACTCACTTAAAACAGCAAAAAGAATAAGCTACTAAAATTTAAAATAATCCTTTTCAATACGAGTCGTTTCGTAAGCATCGGCGAGAAAAAAAGTATCAGGGCCGTGACGTCACACAGAAGCTGCGAGACCACGCCCACTGATCCAAGGCGGCTAAGAAACACCAATAAGATGAAACAACCCATATTTATACAGCTCTGGTTCGATACCCGTTTAGTAAAAGGAAATTCTTTATCTGAGGAAAAAGTCACATGAAAACAGATCAAGAAAATAAGCTGGTCGTGAAAGTATCGGATTGTGAGTTGTTAAAAGTCTGCATGATTCGGTAAGACACAAGTGACCAGACCACTGGAAGGTCAAGTCGTGAGTGACACCATCACGATAATGCGCCGGTTCACAGTTCCCTATTTACGTCAGAATTACCTGTCAAAACATAACATTCCGGTACTTGGAAAACTATCTTATTCCCTTGGTCTTTCCTCATGTTATTTTATCATTTTCCCTCCGATGAAGACTTTGCTTAAGCAATTCTCAGCTTCCTTCGCTGCGACGGAAGCACTGAAGAGTGTGACAATAAAAAGGTTGCAATCTATATTTACATTTTTGTGTGAACAATGACAAAATTCATAATTTCACAGGGTAGTTACTTCGAAAGAAATGCTAATGTTCATATCTGCATTGATTTTTCTGTAATAAAATGTCTCGGAACTTTTGAAAGTAGTATATGGGTACTGTGGTGCTGTAAACCCCCTTCCCCACGCACACACAATTTCAGAGTACATGAGATGCAGAAAGAGAGAGAGAGATTGGTGACAAAATATATCAGGAAAAACCATTATATGATAATCTGAACGTTAATGATAGGATATGATATATTCTGAAGATTAAATTAACATCCTGAAATGACTATGAACATCAGAAATAAAGCTACCTAATTTTTTAACCGATATATAAAAATATCAATAATCATTTTTATGGCAAACACAATGAGACGTTTTGATTTGTTCTATTCTCTTCAGATTATATTGTGTTCATTGTGTAAATGTCGTGATCAAACAGCATCGTAAGGTTGACGGAGAAGGAGAACAAATCGGTGTGTAAACTAAATATCGGGCGAGTTCGAAAATTCCTCCGGGACGTTGAGGAGAGAGACACTGTCCGGGAATCGTTTCGGCAGCGACCCAAGGGGAATAACCCTAAATGAAATTAACGTCGGAGGTACTGAAGTGAGGACAAGTATCCCGGATAGTTCAATTCTTTCATTTGTCTGTTTGTTTATTACTAACGGGTTTTTGCCATCGTTTTTTCTTAAAATTTTATCATTTAGATTATTATTATTAAAATTTTATCATTTAGATTATTATTATTAAAATTTTATCATTTAGATTATTATTATTAAAATTTTATCATTTAGATTATTATTATTAAAATTTTATCATTAACATTAGTCTTGATTTGAAACAAATTTATTCCTACTTTCATAATATTTCAATGTTAACACTTATTCACGATTCTAGAGTTATTGATTTTTTTTAATGGTGATGGGGCAAACATAATAACGCTTTTCTAGAATGAAATGTATGTGGAATAATCACTTATAGGCATAGACATTCCTTACATATTCTAACGAGTATGAATTTTAAAAATCAATATTATATATCAGTGATTCCCAACATGTGGTACGTGTACCACGGGGTTTACGTGGAGTCTCTCATGGGTTCGCAAAAGTAATTAGTAACGCCAAGAAAAACGAATAAAGGTGGGAGGGGAGGGGGGGGGAAAGTGCAGACCGCCATTCTTGTCAATAAATACAGGTACATTTCCTACGCATTCTCATACTTCTATAAATGTGTAGAAAATGTTTACCACTTGTCCTCTTTCTACGCATTTCCTACAAATTTCCTACGCCTACTCGTACTCCTAGAAAAAAAAATGCCTGATTTTTTTTTCTTGTCTATATAATTCTCTAGAATTTCTGCTCTCTGCCATTCACCACACACATTTGCTACGCATTCTCCTACACTTAGGAATGCGTAAGGAATACCTACTCCTCCACATTCTCTACGCATTGCCTGCACAGTCTCTATACATTTCCTAGAACTTTCTACACATTTCCTACGCATTTCTAGGAGTAGGTATTCATAACTCATCTTGGAGTGGGCATTCCCCAAGAGTAGACATTGCCGACGCATTTCTAGAATTAGGTATTATCTATGCATTTCTATATATATAAAGTTAGGCATTCTCTATGCATTTCTATATATATAAAGTGAGGCATTCTCTATGCATTTCTATATATATAAAGTTAGGCATTCTCTACGCATTTCAGAGAGAGAGAGTTAGACATTCTATATGCATATTCTTCTACTCCTCTACTACTACATCATTCACCAAATCCGGTAACATTGTCATTGGGTCATTCTTCGACCTCTAGTAATGCATAGAGAAATATATATTCTCCTAAACATTATCTACACATTTCTCGGTGTAGGCATTCTCTACAAATATGCAAGTTGTACACACGTTTCAAAAATATTTCTGAAAGATACGCGTCTCTTATGCATATTCCGTGCGCGCGCGGGGTACACGCACGACTCTCACACATTGCTAGGGACATTTGAGGCTCATGCTCAACAATTCTAGGCAGGAATTATGCATATTTCTACGGGTTACTTGAAGCATGTAAAGAGGGACCCCGCTTGCTACGGGAACTTAATCCTTACTCAACCCGCTTGCTACCCATACGGGAACTCCACATAAATATCCGCTGTATGTAAAGATATTGATTCGACTCGAATAATAAGCGATGAACAAGGTTTGTGACAAATGAATATTAGAGGAACACGGTGATCACTGGGATTTCAAACTGGCTTTTCACCCTTTCGTTTTCGAGCTCGCGATTGATCCTAGTAAACATGTCAGAGGATTTTGTATTTTTGGAATACGTAATCTGAATGTAAAACGTGAAGCGTTTCGGATTTTCGATACATATCCAGTTTTGTTTCCCAGTATCAGTGAACTAGCGATATCCGAGGTGAAATTATTTGAACTCCTAATGACTTACTTTATAAACGGGCTTAGAGAGAGAATAATTCAAATATTGAAACCAATGTAAAGGAATGTATTAACCTTTTTTGTATTTCGTGTTGTAACTGTTGACTTCAACATCGTTTCCGTAATCTGTGCGGACTGCTTTACACAAAAAGTTCACTTTATGAATAGAGTAGATCCTATTAATCGGGTCGCTTAAACGATCAAATCTTTATCGCAGTTAAAACATTTGTTGATCCATTCGATAAATTGTATTAAAATCCTAATTAAACGTTTAATACGTTTTTCCTTACATGTGTGCTTCGGAAATGGAGATTGAATTGGAAATGCGTAGAAAATGTCAAGGAGTAGAGATTTACCACGAATTTTTAGGAGTACGAGAATATGTAGAAAATACAAATAAAATGTGTGAAGAATGCGCAGGAAATGATATTAATAAGATTAAGTTTAATACGATTTTAAAATGTCTGTAATATAATTGGATTTGTTCAACGAAACCGGTCACACTTGTCTTAAGTTATGTACCCACCAATAAGATATTGGATAAGAGACAATAATTGGATGAATATTTATAAAATATTTCGGTATGGAGGGAACTCATTAAGAATCTGTGACTTAGACTAGTTTGAAGATTTTGCCATACACAAAACTGCTGTTCGTGATCTCATTAGTATAAGCATCCACCGCAATTCACTACATTCAAGCACACTCTACAAGAACACACTCATCAAACTGATCCCCTTTTATCATGAATGATTCATAAGTATAAGGCAATCTAAAAGAAAAACATCAACCAAAAACAAATTCAAGAAAGCTCCCCTTAATCGACCAATCGAAAAAACAAAATGCAAGCAACATTACTGTTTTCACTAATTAAAGATAATAATGATGATAAAAAGAGAAGTATTGAGAGCAAAAAAAAAATAAAAAAATAAATAAATAAAATAAATAATTGAAGTTAAGTTAGAGTGTTATCAGGACAAGGACCATGACGCCATTTTAAGTACTCCATTCAATTTCATTTCCTCCTCCTCTTATTTTCAAAGAATAAAAAGAAAGAAAGATGGAGGTTGGACTATAAGATTGTAGATACATGTTAAGATATTGAACGGAAAGGTGGAGAAGAGAGGAAAAAAAACGAACCTATCAACAAAACTTTAGCAAAGGACGGCAGAAAAAAGGACGAAAGCAATTAACGGCGTTGAAGCGTTTCCTTGGAACGACTCTTCGGACAAATGTGTTTTTCTTGTTTCGGGTAGAAGAACATTAAAGGAAGGATGTCTCCTCTCCTTCTTCCTCGTATTCCAGGCCAGTCATTCTTACTTCTCCTTGTCTCATCCTTACAAACACACGCAACCATTTCGTCCGATTTTCAGTTATTACCAGTTAAGGTTATATTTCTAACTCTTCATACCACTCGACATCCATTTTTTTTTTGTGTATGTGTTGTTTTTGGATTCTTCCCATGTGATTCTGTTTATATATTTCAAACTCATTTCTATTTTCCTTGTTTCGTAGCAATGTCTTTTGTTCAATCCCGCTATTATTGTTTGTTCCCTCAGGATAAAAATATTCTCATCATACGATATAACGGGATACAAGAATGGGACGACTTTTTTTCGGTTTTCAATATCAAGGTATTCCTTTTGGCTTTATGAATATTTATTTTTCGTTTCGGTTGGCTTTTCAATGCTTGAAATGTTTTTGTCGTACATAAATTCGAGTGAATGGTGATCGTGGATTGCCTTTTCACATATCTTCTGTTTTGAGTATAAAAGTTTAATATTAATTAATTTTCGTTGGAAAATTCAGCACATCTAAAATGATTTTATTTGAGAAACTACATGTTTGTTCTGTGAGTGGGATTTCAGGAACTTTTTTACGCTTGCGGCTCCCTCTGGAAGTAAGCTAGGGTTTAAAAATACGTACTCTGAGTGGTTTTTAACTTATCCGAACACAGTCAAATTTTCAGGATATCTAAATGAGGATACTTTCAAACCCTGGAACTGTGAATGGTAGAACGCCGATCCTCGCTGAGTGTAGGTTCAGCTGATAGCTTCTTCATCCTATCAATGCCTATTAATGCGCTAAGCGAATGACTTTAGCAGGGTGTAATGGAAAATACCGTAAATTTTCTGTCGCCATTTTCGGACGAGAAAAATACAATGGATCTAGGAAAATCAAGTGAAACTACACGGTAGGAGCTATGCATTTTTCCGGGTATAATGCCAGAATAGTTATATAAAACAAGTGAATATGATGTTATAAGTGTGATGATTGAAGTGAAAATATTATGAAAACGAGATATGATTTCTCGATTAGAAATATATATACGTATCTACCACCATATCTGCAATATTATCATGATGAATATTTACACGTGAAACACTAGTATTATGCTAATATCGTTAAATTCTGAATATGATTGATTAAGGAGACCATGGGGGGGGGGAGAGATTTATACAAATGAAAAATAATAATAATTCAATTTTCGACCACCAGATGAAAAGTGGAATTTTTAGTATTTGATTCTCCCCCCCCCCCAAGTTTCAATGGAGTGCGTATTTGTACATCCTCCCTGGGGTAGCTATAATTATTTTTGCAATATACATACATCTATGCAACGGCAGCACTGGCGGACGTACTCCATTGAAACCTGATAAATAACAATTTGTTATATGGACCATGGGAGGGAAAAGGAAATAAAAGATGTCAAATGGCGGTCGAAAATTACGAACTATTTATTATTGCGTAAATCTCTCTCCCATTTTGTCATTAACAGTTTACGATCAGGGACGAAATACTGCTTTCAAAAGCAAGCAGAATGAATTTAAAACTACTCTGTTTTCCTTCGTCTCACCTCATCATCGCGGAGCTTTGTTGTAAACCGATGTATATTTTTCTTCTTTATTTTTTCTATGCCCTAATAGTGATTTTTTTCTACATATGATTCATCTCTCTACTATATACATATGAGAGGTTATAAGAGGCAATAGGGTTAAGATTCTGAAACATGGTTGTATTGGGTAAGTCAGTTAATGAGGAAAACTAGTCAGAGGGTACGGAAATTTTATTTACAAACACCCTGTATATTTTGACTCAAGGATTCTCAGTGCTTCCTTAAATACGTACATGTTGGTGGTGATCCTTAAACTGATTTCAATACACAGGGTGTTAGGACTGAAGATTTCCAAAAGCAATCGCTTATAGCGAGAGAATCACCCAGAGTGGTTAATTAGATCTAGTCGTTTTGTGCCACTCAAATTGTCAGAGTTGTGGCCAACTGATAGCTGAGAATCACACTTCCGACAAACAGTACCGATAGTTGAAGCACTAATTACGCGACTGACATATGAATCCCCTGAACTAGAGTATCGTGAGGAAATTTTAGAGTGAAATATGAAGCGAAAGATTTTCACGAGAGAGTAGTAATTTGATGGATTGTAATTTATCAATAAGATCCTTCAGAGATTCAGCAAGAGGATTAATCATCTTCTTGAATCACTCTTGATATATGATCAGTTTGATTCCAGTGCTTCGATAGTCAACACCTGCATCATTCGGCAGATATCTGTCATAATCTCAGTTGTGGCACAGAAGAAATTCTTGAACAATTTTCTGTTTCTTTCCTTCTCATTTTCATGCAATAGCGTTGCGATGAAACGAGCTTCTACAGATTTTTCAGCAATCTATCAACACTTGTAATTTTTCTTTGAAGAGCTTCAATCTTATATTATGAGCCGCTGTACGGTCGTGTGGACATCGTGTTGGAATATCACCATGAGTATCAAGGTTCAAACCCCGTTTACGCCACAGTGGTATCGGCTGAAGGAGGTTTTCAAACTTCAAGCGGGTCAAGCCGGTGTCCCATTTAAAGAAATATATTGGGCGCGAGTGGCGCAGTGGTAAGATGCTCGTTTGCATCCATGAATGAAGACGACAGTCAGGTCTACGAGTCGGTCTTCGGGAACAGAAATGGAAAGTTCTTTCCTCAGGTGACCGCCTATTGAAGGCGCCTTAATATGCTCTAACCGGAAGTCCGCTCTGCCCAAACCCAGGACAGAAATAATATTTCTTATATTATAACATGGCTTTCTCTAGAGAAATTTCCAATTCCACTAAAAACTGGATCGTTGGTAAATTGCTGTAAGGCGATAAGGTTGGAGTCGGTGAGCAGTGAAAAGGAAAGTATTTTTCAAACCAGACATCCACCTCGTCCATATTTCTCCGCGATGAGAAACGGACGTGGGTCGGAAGCCCTGTGATGCGATACCGGCCGGTGTTCGACCGCTGGTCTTGGTGGCTGGCGAGGCTTTCCTTTTTCCAACATAGCCCAGCCGTGAGGTCACCTGCTTATATCCCACAAGGGAGAGAGCGGATGCCAGGTTTGATGTTTGAATATTTCTCCGCGGAATTTCTAACGAATTGGTACATTGTTATGTTGGAATATGGATGTTTGTTTTGTGAAACTGACGTAAAGTTTATTTCTGTGCAATGTTTTTTATGTGTAGAGTGTGCTACCATCTTCCATCAACACTTCTAACCATAAATGAAGTGTAATGATTGAAGATTTTATCGTCGAAATCCTGTTTTTCTCAGTGGCGAGACTTTAAAACGGGGATAATGGCATTAGCACCTCGAAGTTGGGAACCACAGGCAACCAACTTCAGCCGACAACTACCACTATGGTGACGGTGTGGTTTGAACCTGGGTCCTCGAAATGCGAGTTCGTCACTATGACCACTACCATGTAGCGATACTACTGAAAGAATCTGAAAAATTTCACGGATCCACAGAACATCCATTGATACATGAAGCAAATATCTTATTGGCTTTGCCTGGATCGCGAAAACAAAACACCGGTCAAAAATTTATATATTCGATATTTTGTCACAATGATTCACCAACTAATGCATATCCTTCAAAGCAGGCCTACCAATATTGCTTTGAAAATGAGTAAGGTGCACAAAATGTTCAACTAGTAATAACATGTCTTAAAGGCATGCAAACATTTCGTTTTTCATTATCATTAACTGGTGGAAACTCGTATTTATTTACTTTAAGCAAAATATCGATTTCACTTTTTAAAAAGAAATGTCGCATTCAACATGTATTGGGAAGTAGCCAAGCAGTTTTCTTGCCAAGTTCGGTGTTAAGGATGAGGAAAATCTCTTAATAGCTTGGAGATATATATCTATATAAAAGAAAATCATATAAATTTTGTTTTTACATCTTCCGAAAACATTTCATTGATCTCCTTTAGCTGTGGAAACTAAAAATACACATGGAGAGAAAAGTGAGACATACGAAGAAATCCTTTTTTGTACGTGTATTATTGCAACAATAATCGAATAATTAGGTTTAGTTTAATTTAAATATACTCAAAAATTACATTAAAACACATATTTAACATCAAATTATTAATTTTAATGATAACAAGAGTTGCATAAGTTGTTGCGCATGAGCTTATCCTCTTAGAAAAGAACTCTTTGTAAAGAAGATTTGAATTTAAATTAATTATTTTAGGTTTGAAGTAATCCAACTACACACTCGAATAATTACTACTCATCGATTACATTGATGAAAATAAAACTATTTTAACTATTTTAACAAAACTATTTTTTAAAATTTTTTTCTTAATTTTTTTCCCAGTCTATCAACTCAGACTCAATAAACATGGATATGTGATTTATCAAAATTCAATAAAATGTGGATTTCCCTGTGCCTCCGGATCAATGAAATCTGCAGAAAATATCAGAAGTGAACAAATTTCGATATTTATTCAGTAAATTGACGATAGTTTTGAGGTGAAGCTTTAAATAAGAAATTAATGATGGGGGGGACTCCTTGTTCATACGAAATGGAGCTCTACAACGGATCAAAAGACGTTGAACAGTTTCCTCTTTCGGGATGAAAGGCTTGATTCAATTTAGCGTCAATTATGTAGCTTCTAAAGGGAAACGGAATCAAGTTTAATTTTCACTCACAGAAGAGTTAACTCGAGTAAAATCACTCTTCTCCTTTTCCAACAAAGAGGATCGATTCCCCTTTGGAAATGATATCAGGACTTAAAAAGACTCTTTTCAACTCAAATTTCAAAAGTAATGTGTTTACTCGAACGTTTCGTGTGTAAGGATAGGTAGGCACGTCAGGTAGTGATTCCCTCATTTTTGTGCCCCTCAGCAAGATCATTTCCATGTCGTTGAGAACTAATTAGAATCAAAAACAAAAATTCATCGTCGTCTAACGCTTTCACGCCTCTTGTAGGACTTCAATAGCGATTCAACCAACCATAAATGTTTTACGCTGTGTAACCTTCTAAAATATTAATATTTTATTCCACAACATTTTTTTATTTTATATTTTGTAAACACAGTATAATTATATTTTTGAGATCGTTTTTGAAAATAATAATAATAATAATAACACGGCTGACAGTTGAAGCACTGAAATAGATTGATGGTTATGATCATTATTTATAAAATATGCAACAACTTTTGTGCTGAAAATTTTGTATCTAGGTTATGGCATTAGTAGTGACATTTATATATAACTCATATTATATAAAAATATAAAATAAAAATTACAAAGATGCATACACAAATTTACTATAGATATGACAATCACACTGTTCTGAGTTAAATCAAAGTCATTTCGGCGGTACGCACACGGGAACGAATTAATGCTGCAACGTGCGCATGGTGACCAACATACCCAATTCATAATAAACTGGACGCGAGGTTTCAAGCGAGCCTTTTTTTCCTTCAGTAGCTGCATTAAAGGTCATTATCTTCACAGTACTGTTAAAAATCTGTAATTCTTGCTCATAAACGCATTTTGCATAAGATTGGTGATTTAGTGTCTAGCAGCGTCATGCATGTTTTCGCGTGAATTTCAAATTTCTTCCGAAAAGGTTGGTTCAAAACAAATCACCGGTCTCTATAAACTCAAAATGTGGCGGTGAAAGACCACTTTGGCTTACTAAAACGGAGCAGAAGAATAAATTGTCCAGGGCAACCGATAATATAAGTAATAAATTATTTTCTAGCGGCCATGACACGCAACTTATAGTGTTGGAAAACGGTTGAAGAGTACGAATAACGCTATTTCAACAAAAAAAACCCCGAAAAAAACTCCAGGGAATAGCAAGTATGACCTTTCTTAATTCAATACAAAAGAAACTTCCCCCCTGTTCTTTATTATTTATATTAAACAAACATTAGGGCACGTCCTAGACTCTGAATTTTCACTCATGCTGCCGAGTCAGGCCGAAACATATAACATTGTCTCGCATATTATGCGAAAGTTTCATCCGACATCCACTCATCAAGTGTTCAGTATTATAACTTCGCAGTGCATAAACATCTGTAACACCATCCTCCCCTGCTGCGCTTATGCCCAAGCATTCCCGGTCAAAAAATACTCTGAAAAGTACTACGCCAATTCAACTCACTCAAACAAGGGAAGACTGTCTACATTAGTAGATCTCTAACTTACATGAAGTAATCCTTCTTTGAAAAAAAAATAAAAATACATAATATATTAAATGAAATCTAAATTACATTAACAATATAAAAAACGGGAGTTTCAAGGACAAACAACAGCATATACACAATTATTTAGATAATCAGTCAATTTTAATATATTCGTAGTCGCGCAACGATACGAAAATACTGTTTTCAACATGTATGAAAAAACCTCAAACATCACTTTAGTAAATTAATTTCAAGAATTCAATAAGCAAAGAATGGCATACATATAAAGCAAAAACTTAGCTCTACATACAATTAAATATTACTGGGAACGAGTTTAGACTTTTTTTTCGCAGAATTTTTAGTTTAAACATGAAATATGACACACACAAAAAAACTAATCCCATTCGAAAAAATTTCAAAAACGAAACTTCGGGAACAAAAACAAAATTGAGAACGTGATTAAATACATATATTAAAAGTAACGCAAGAATTTTGTGATGAATAGCCGTTTTGTGAGAAATGCAAATGTAATTCACTTCCGAATCGCCAGAGGATATGCAAGTCCGTCAGAGAATTTTTAACATTAATATTTTATGGTTTCCCGAGCTGCAATCGCGGACTTCCGTTGAAACGTCTCTGACAAATTACGTGGCATCCACGTATGGCTGTAATTAATTTGAGCAACTGGAACAACGCCAGGAAGCTTTCATTTATTTACTTTGTCATTTTGTTCTCTTCTCTCTCTCTCTCACTCCATCTTGTATTACCACGGGGGGTTGCCGTTTGAATAAAAGCTCTACTTTGAACACAGTGGCTGGGAAATCCCAGGTGGGATCACTTGTGTATGTGGTGTGGGGAAACACTTTCACTGCGAATCGTATGTGTATGCTGATGCGCACGTCTCTCTCTCTCTCTGTGAAAGGCAAAATATTCCGGTAAATTTTGAAATGTGACTACGATGTTTCATTATTGCGAGATTAATGAGAAATATTTGGTTAATAACTTTAATTTACGTCTTTCTAAGCCACTAAATGAAAAGGTTTTACGCAATTTAATTACGTATTCAAGGTAGTCGTCAGTATAGCTCGTTCTATACGACAGTCAGCAAAGCTCTTTAAAAATTGATGATGTTTTGCGATGGTTTTCGTCTCGAGGGAATAGGTTATGATATTTCACGGCTTTCACTCACTGTTGCTTACAGATTAGTACTATTTCTGGTCTTTGATTTTAATTCCCGGTTGAGTTATTGTTTGTATAGCCGACGAGAAATACCGATTTTTCAAGTAAAAATTTATACAAATGTTACTTTTTTATGTTATTCATCGAATCGCTTCGTGTATTCTTCAGTAATTAGCGTCACAGTAAGTTATTTAAATTGCAACTACGTCAGCAATTTTATTCCCATGCTGTTATTTCTCTAGGAGTTGAGATACACATGCATAAATAATTTCAAAATCAGCAACTAATTATAAATATTGTAAAATAACTTCACAATCATTTGGCTGTACTTATCAGGAAAGAAAGAATGAAAATTAAATATTCCTTAATATTAATGAATTGCGCCATTGCAGGCAAACTAATTAAGACTCTGATTCTTAAGAGCAACATTATGGCTGAAGAAAAATGTATTCAACCATTGTATGCTTCCACAGAACTGACAAATTGAGCTGAAACATGGACATTCGCAAGCAAAACTACTTAAGGACTACAAATTGCACAAAGCAGCATGGTAACATGTATACTGGACATCACAAGGAGAGATAGAAAATGGAAATATGCTTGGACATATTGCAAGACAGGACGCTAGATTAACCACAAGTATTCTGGACTGGTACCCTTCCTCCACTCCATGGGGGTAAACGTCCCGGAAGATGTAGACAAACACGTTGGAGCGATGAGATCCGAATTCTTGTTAGAGCCAACTGAAGGGCAAGAGTGTCAGACAGAATGGGACGGACCAAGCACGACCAGGCTCTGTTGCTTGCCCGATTTCAGCTTATTGTCTCAGGGGGCGTGTTCGTGCCGGAAAAAAATTCAGAGTTGCGAGGACAAAGAAAGAAAGAGAAAATAATTGGGGGCCCCTATCATGGGACGTACAGAACCCATAGTAGTGTATGTGCATTCGTATACAATTACCAAAATCATGTGCGACGTCATACATATATATACGAAGAAAATCAGGTTATAAAATGACTACGGCGGCCCCTGTTTTTGGATATCTTGAGGATTCTTTGACGATATGCATTTCAAAATCATAAGATTGATTAAAATTTTAAAAAAATTAAAGGAGACCAACATCCAGCAATGGTATGAAAATGGTCTATGACGATGATGAAGTACTATAAATGTGCGTATAAAGGAAATCAAATCCCTCGTCCTCCACCTTTGAACGAATGAACTGATTTTTCGTCCAAGGTAACATTTAGTAGTTCAGGATAAGGAACAGTGATTGGCTATATATATATAGCGGTAATATTGACGACATGCCTTCGCTCAAATATGGTGGATCAGTGAACCTCGGATTCCATTGAGCTCTAAGTATGAACATACTTGCAGAAAATCCTCTTAAAAACTTGTAAGTATACCATTCACGGGCATCGTTTATGTCTATGTCAGAAGAGCATCGTGTCAAGTTCGTGTACACTTCCTTAGATGGTTGGGAAGAATTAATTGATTTATGACCATTATATACCATAACATAATTAATGAACTCGTCTAAGATAACATCCAAGATAATTCATAGGCCTACTCCTGCGCTTGACTCATTATTTATGATATTCCCACCAATATAATATTCCTCATGAAAGGTGATACCTAAGTCATTACTTATATTCAATTCACTATATATGTTACGGCCAATGTCCGAATCGCGCGTGTTGGCCGAGAGATATGGCTAAAGTCCGATTACACTGTTCTACAAGGAAAAAAATTCTGATATAGAAGCATTTGTTTCTAAAAGTTTTTGATACGGAAAATCCAAATGTGAAAATATAAATTTGTTTTCAGACAAAATTTGTTTTTTTAGTAATTCAACAATATATGTCTAATTCAACCACTATACAGTAGCTATACATAAACTATTTCACCCAGACTGAAAAATTACTTATTATATAAATACTAGCCATAAAACCCGGCACAGCCCGGGTTTTCTTCAATTATGGGAGGATTGAAAAAGTTATTGTTTAAAAGTAAAATTGTTGTTAAGGTTAAACTGTTATGCTGCAGCATTAAAGAAGGCACACCATTGTAAAGGCATGTGAATGTCTTAAACCCATTGTTTGAGAACCACGGTAACCAAAGTAAACACTCCGAAAGTGAATGTTGCAGCCCAGGAACAATTGTTGCCCAACGGTTTTTCACCCATTTCGGGCATTTGACCAGCTCTGATGAACTTTCAAAGTAGTCTGTCGTTGAATTCGGGTACAATTTCGTATATATTCAAAACGTGGAAATTCAAATACTAGCCGAAGGAATGGAGACTTTTTATAGCTGCCTCAAAATATAGTCTAAAGGGAACGTAATGCTCTCTCTTCGAGATGCCTGTACGAATATGGCCCAAATCACACGATATTTTGAAACATATGTTCGAATTAGTAAAATACAATGGACTCAAATGGAAAATATGCAGTGATTAGAAAGTAGCTTCTCCATTATATTAGTTATGCAACAAGACTACATCAAAATTTGGGTGTTTTCTGCGGGGGGGGGGGGGCGATAGAGACACGACAGGAATCGCAATTAAAGAAGAAAGAGTCGACTTAAACGTGAATGGAAATTAGGGAGAAAAAACCAAGAAGAAATTAGTAGCCAGTGACAATGTCACGCTGTCTCTCTTCACATCAAGCTGTCTTATAAAACAGTTTCAAAAGTGTAACCTTGATTTTGGCCGCAAAAATTGAACTAGTCATTTCTAATAATTATTGGAAATGATTAGTATTTTTTAATACTTTGGCCGGCAGTTTCGCGAATTGACTGGGGATCCCTGGCTGAAAATTGATGAGCTGATGCGTGGAAGTCCAGTAGGCGGCCTATCTATCGCTTCTGATTTCACGATGGCGTGCCCATGCTAATAGAAAATAATTCGACTATAATTATAAAGTTGATAATAAATATTAAAAAAAAGATTATTTTATCATGTTTTTTTTCGACTTTCACTGATCACTCCATGCCATGTCGTAAACTGGTTGGTCAAAGCCCGGAATTAAGAAAAAATCGGAAATCGGATGGTAATTTCACAATGAAATTTGCCAATACGCGATATGACCGGCCAATATGAAGCGAAATCGACCAAAACTCAAAATGGCTGGCCACCTCGAGAACTGGTCCATTTCGGGCTTTGGATAAAACATGTACACTCTTTAATATATTTATTTCTGATATGAGAGAATAAGTGAAAAGAAATGAATGACATTAAAATAGCTCGACTACGACTCGAATGACTCTAAATGACCTTCCTGAATGATTAAAATTCCATCTCGTCACGTTACAGTCATATTAAAATAACGAAAGTATGCAAATTATTATCATTTACTACACCGAAAACTAGGCACCGTCTTAGTTTTGCATTTTTCCCATCTACCTTCAGCGGCAGTAGTGGCCTTCGATTTTGTATTTGCAGTTACTTAAGGTATTATGTATCAACGCAGGTGGAAATGAAAAAACTTTGGCAAAAAAACAATTTGTATCGAATGCTTCAATTGAAATGGCAAATTTCTGAGAATGGAAACTATTAAGAATGTCAAAATTTATAATTTACAGCATAGGATTAATTAAGGTAGAACGCACATTATAGACCAAAAACACATTCGATATTTTTTTAGGATGTTGGATGAATCGGGTGACAAGAGTGTTTCCGAAATCATTCGTCATTGAAGCATCATTACATTTTTACTTTGTTTTGTTTATGAAGCTGCTTTGTAAGCCATTTATTGAATTTATGTCACCCTAGAAAACGTTCCATTTTAAGGTCATTTTTTGAAGCAAGTATGAAATTTTAATGTTTGATGTCGTACGGACATAATGATTATGTCCGTGCGTAGGTAGAGCTATCTTGCAAGGCTGAGGATGTCGCAAATTCTATTGCAAATGTGATGAACAGCAATAAAAGCTACCGCCAAGCAGAAAAATAATTTGGGGTTCTAAAACTTCTATAATTTATAATATAATCCACGGAAAGAAAACCTCCAATGATTGTAGCTGGGAAAGGCCGTTCCCGGCTTTCTTCACTTCAAGTTCAAAGTCAAATTGTGAAATCTTTGCTAGCAAGATAAAAAAAAAATATGGCCCTGTGATAAGGGAGAACTTTGTCAGCTAGTTGGGGATTATGTTGAAGTTAAAGGCTTAGAAAACCCTTTGTTTTTAAAAACTGGGTGAAGACAGGTATTACGCGTTTATGAAAATAAATCCTTGTCTTCCCTTCAAAAAGCCTGAAAATACTCAGAAAAATTCGGGGCAACAAGACCATTTGTATGAAAATCTAGACCTCCCGGTTTAGGTCACTGAAATAAATGAGCACGTAGGAGAACCCATACGACAGGAGAATATATATTTTTTCCTTAAAATTTGTTATTTCTTTATTTACACAATAACATGACAATCTCGAAGAGAGAGAGGTAGGACTTACATATATAACAAGTTTGGCATTAAAGTATTTGGGATTGAAACAATAATCATATTTCTAGAAGTGAAAAAAGAAACCTTTCCCATATTCTCCAATTGACCCTACTCAACAATATTTATAATACACATAGTATCTGAATGATTATTATCATAGTAAAGTACGCACGAAAACAGAAATTATTCATCGTATCGTTATGACGAATGATAATAATAATGACATTAAAAAAGAGGAGAGATAATTAGACCTACCGTGTGCTTCGGCACCAGCAGGGAATATCATAATAAGCAGCAAACGGTAAAAGCATAGCTTGATTTTCTTTCTCTTTGCTGGGCCCATTTCTATTAGGGCCCAGTTGTTGAACGAGCGACGGTCACCGAACCACCACCAAAAATATCATATAAAGACGAACGAAAAAAAAAAATCAATAAATATCTTTTCCCTTTTTTGTTCTTACTCTCACGGATAAAAAAAAAAAATCCAATCCTTACTCAACTGTCTATTCAGAATTTAGAACCGTCATGATCATGACCACATCACATCGACACTGGTCATTACGCGAGTTAAAACTCACTGGAATTGTCGATGGAATGCGTGAATACGATGATAATATTCTAAATATCCAGAATGTTACGATAATTGGCTGGTGAAGAAGACGGAAATTATCATAGAGCACTTAATCAGACGTGATTGGATTTAAAGTAAATCGAAACCTGTCAGTTACGCCACTGTCTTTGTAAAGCTGGAAAAAAATCCACACACACAGTGGAGAACTTTCTCTGTAAAGGTTTACTAAGAAAATTCTCAACGTCTGTGTTGTTTTCTTCCCTTTCAACACACACACACACACACTCCAAGAGAAGTTAACTTTGCATCAAAGTTGTCATTGCCTTTTTTTTTTTTTTCCTCTGAGGTTCTCCAGAAAACTCCGTTTTGTTGAGCGCGACTTTCTAGCCGTGAGACGTGAATAGCTTTGCCTGTTTGGAATGGTGTGGTGAACATAGTGGGTGGCGATTGGGTCTCTCTCCTGCTAGATGGCGCTCTGGTGCAAAAGAGTTCCCCTTTCCCTGGAATCGGATTTTTGAAGGATACAGTCGTTATATATCCGCTCCCGAATTCCTTCCTATCAGGATCATCAATGGTATGGAACAGGGTTGTTCAAAGTATAGCCCGCGGGCCACGTCTGGCTCTCGGTGGTATATTTGGTCGTGCCCCCACGATCATTTTCAGAAAATGTTCAAAACTTTGAGAAAAGATAATTTCTAGCATTAATTGGTCGAAGAAATAATTTCGGAATTTCGATGAAAAATAATTTCGTGATTTTGATGAAAGAAATAATTTTGGAATTTCGATGAAAAATAATTTCGTGATTTTGATGAAAGAAATAATTTCGTAATTTTGATGAAAGAAATAATTTCGGAATTTGATGAAAGAAATAATTTCGTGATTTTGATGAAATAAATAATTTCGGAATTTTGATGAAATAAATAATTTCGGAATTTGATGAAAGAAATAATTTCGTGATTTTGATGAAAGAAATAATTTCGGAATTTTGATGAAAAATAATTTCGGAATTTTGATGAAAGAAATAATTTCGGAATTTTGATGAAAGAAATAATTTCGGAATTTTGATGAAAAATAATTTCGGAATTTTGATGAAATAAATAATTTCGGAATTTTGATGAAATAAATAATTTCGGAATTTTGATGAAATAAATAATTTCGGAATTTTGATGAAATAAATAATTTCGGAATTTTGATGAAATAAATAATTACGGAATGAATAAAAAAATAATTCTAGAATGAATGGTAGAAATAATTCTAGAATACATGAAAGAAATGATTCCAGAATTAATGAAAGAAATGATTCCAGAATTAATGAAAAGAAAATAATTCCAGAATAAATGAATGGAAGAAATAATTCCAGAATAAATGAATGGAAGAAATAATTCCAGAATAAATGAATGGAAGAAATAATTCCAGAATAAATGAATGGAAGAAATAATTCCAGAATAAATGAATGGAAGAAATAATTCCAGAATAAATGAATGGAAGAAATAATTCCAGAATAAATGAATGGAAGAAATAATTCCAGAATAAATGAATGGAAGAAATAATTCCAGAATAAATGAATGGAAGAAATAATTCCAGAATAAATGAATGGAAGAAATAATTCCAGAATAAATGAATGAAGGAAATTAGTTTAGAATAAATGAATGAAGGAAATTAGTTTAGAATAAATAAATAAATAATTGCAGAATGAATGCAAGAAAAATATCCGCAGAATAAATTAAAAGAAAATAATTCGATAATGAATGGAAGAAATAATTCTAGAATAAATGAAATAAATGATTCCAGAACAAATGAAAAGAAAATAATTCCAGAATGAATGGAAGAGATAATTCCAGAATGAATGGAAGAAATAATTCCAGAATGGATGGAAGAAATAATTCCAGAATGAATGGCAGAAATAATTTCAGAATGAGTGGAAGAAATAATCCCAGAATGAATGGAAGAAATAATTCCAGAATGAATGAGTGAAAGAAATTGGAGTTTAGAATGTATAAATAAATAATTCCAGAATGAATGCAAGAAAAAATTCTAGAATACATGAAAAAAAATAATTTTCGAACGATTGAAAGGAATAATTCGAGGATAAATGAAAGAAATGATTCCAGAAAAAATAAAAGAAATGATTCCAGAAAAAATAAAAGAAATGATTCCAGAAAAAATAAAAGAAATGATTCCAGAAAAAATAAAAGAAATGATTCCAGAAAAAATAAAAGAAATAATTCTAGAATAGAATTATTGAAAGAAATAATTCTAGAATAGAATTATTGAAAGAAATAATTCTAGAATAGAATTATTGAAAGAAATAATTCTAGAATAGAATTATTGAAAGAAATAATTCTAGAATAGAATTATTGAAAGAAACAATTCTAGAATAAATAAAAAACAAATAATTCTAGAATAAATGAAAAACAAATAATTCTAGATTAAATGAAAAACAAATAATTCTAGAATATATGAAAAACAAATAATTCTAGAATAAATGAAAAACAAATAATTCTAGAATAAATGAAAAACAAATAATTCTAGAATAAACGAAAAACAAATAATTCGAGAATAAATGAAAAACAAATAATTCGAAAATAAATGAAAGAAATAATTTGTGAATTTTTGAAAGAATTACTTTCAGAATTTGTGAAAAAACTATCATAGAAATCAGTAAGAGGAAAAATTTGGTAACTTTTGCTATAAATTATTTCACGATGTATAAATGAATTATTGCATACTTATTGAAAGACAAATCCTTTCAAGCTATATTGAGAAGGAAAATAATTTCAGAGATATCGAAATGAATACCTAAAGAATCATTTAAAATGGTTTCAGGTTATAAAATTAAGGTCGGTAAAAATTATTAATTTGAACGATAATTAATCAAAAACATTTTCAGAATCAGTGAGAAAAATTTATTTCAGATCTAGTGAAAATTGACAACATTAAAAAAAAAGAAATAATTTCAGATTAAATGTCTTCAATTATTTTTGTCCTAATTAATTCGGGGCTTCATTGGTGCCTCCTATTGAGATGTCACTAAACTACATGAGCTAGCGGCCGGCGGACTTCGCGGGAAATTCCAATTTGACCTATATATTGGAACTTAGGGTCCCGTGAGAGCTTTTAGGTGTTCTGTATGATCAAACAACACGGAACCCGTAAGAGATCCCGGAATCCAGAAAGCTTTTAAAGAAGAAAACTTGCTTGTTACTGATATTCGCAAAGCTGTTCTTTTTGTTCTGGTCATCTTAACACACTGGTCCCACCCGAGCACGGCACATGGATATTAGCTGCGTGGCACGGGTTAACTGCGATGAGGTCTGACGAACTGATCTATGACAATATAAATACGCAATTCATACGAGATGGTGCTTAAGTCCTTTTTTCAATTTGCCCTGGGTCTTTGATGTTGTTGAGGCGGCAAAAAGGACACAGTTTTTTTGTAATAAATATTTGAAATTTTGTTTGAAATCCAAGGAACAGTTTTATAACATGGAATTGTTCCACGGGAAATTTTTCGTTGTAAAACGATGATGAAGGCACAACTCTGACAACATAAATACATTTGGTCACGCTTACACATATATACACACGCGTACACAGTCCCCGGCATGACAATATCCGTTATAAATTCGGCAGAAGAATGCGTACGAGGTGGATTAGTAGTAGAATATCTCAACGGAAAATGTGAAAAACTAGTTTTTGTTTTTAGTTTTCAAAAACTCATTTGGCCATATTCCCAACAGGTGAAAGTCAATGATGTCCTCAACGTAAATTTCTCAACAAATCAACAGTAGTTAGGATTTGTCAATTTCATAGTTATTTTCAAGTTTAAGGCAGGTGAAACTAGCTTTGTGTCAAGAATGCCCCAAAGTTAAAAATAACATTTAGAATCTGAGTTATGTTTAGCCCTCTCGCAAAGTATAAGAAAACTTATCTTTGGGAGTTTCATCTCCTTCATTTCAAAAATGCGAAGCCAAAAATTTAAAATACGCTTTTTAAAGATGGTACTCAAGATCGATTGTACCGAAGTCGATTGTCGTGCAGCACGAACCATTTATAATGTGTATAAGTTTTAAAAGTGTCAAAAATGGTGTTATAGTTGCTTTCTAAGACAATTACAACTCGTCATACAGCTTTATTGACAGATGTTATTTTTGCAACAAAGTAGCGCTTTGCGGATTGAAACGTGCCTGTATACTGAATGAGTAGGCCTAAATAGTTGTTCTGCGACACTTTCGAAATATTTCTATCAGTGAAACCAAATTTTTAAATTTTTTTTCACATCACCCCTTTTTACAGACCATAATTATAGTTTGCTGTAAGTTTAATTGAACTTCAAAATTAAGGCACAGTTAATATGAAATGTTAACTTTCTGTTATAGATTTATTGGTTTCTACCCAAAGATCACAGTATCATCTGCAAAAAAAAAGAAAAAATTCTATGGATTGCAGTGTTAGAGTCCAAATATATCGTGTGCATTAATATGCCACATCATTAAAAGAAGGAAAAGAAACATATGAATTATCCAGTAAATAGAAATGAAGTGTGAGCTTCCTGAAGAATGGACATAGCAATAAGCACCATCACCGTAATTTATAAGTTCTCCCACTTACAGAAATATATAAAACATGTCTTTTTTCCCTCTCTCCCTTGAAACGACTACAGAAAACGAATTTCGAATCTCGAAGAATCATTCAAATGTACTTCATTAAAACCGGAGATGGAAATTCGGAAAGTTCTCGGAAGGGATAACACTGATAAAATAAGTTTATTAATTATGGATAACATAACGAGAACATATTTATTTTAGCTGAAGAAAAACGTTTTTGTTTTCTTCGATTCCAATTACGTATCTCGGAGTTTTGACCTCATTATCGAGGTACGATTCCTATATGTCTTGGGATTTTGTTTTTTCAAGCGAAATAGAATAACACACCGAGGTAAAGTAATGAAAGGATGTAAGCATAAAAAAAAAAGAACTTCATTATATCTGCGAAAGGAAAAATAATTAACCTGGATATTTATCATAACACGGCTATGATTTCGATGCAGGAAATATTGTTTCGAGGGGGATGAGGATTTGATTCGGCGTACATTTGGATGGAGATCTCCAGAAATGATAGAAAAATAATAATAATAATGATTTATAACAATACGATTGTGAGAAGATTATTCACGTAATGTATGCATTACCGGGAGAAATTATTTTACATAATGAATTAATATCGGGAAATCAAAATGGAAGTGATCATAAGAATGCAATAATTAAATGAAGTCTTACCGGGCTTCTTTTCAACAGAAGATTCATGGGGTGTTTTACGAGTGTCTGAACCAGTGTGTTTCAACCTATTATATGCGTGCGTGCGTGAGTGCGTGCGTGAGCATGAATGTTATTATATATACCCGGTATATACCATATATTCCAATTAGAATAAGTTTCCAAATAACGTGTAGTATTAAGATATGTCATTCATGAGTCAGGGTGTTGTACAGTTATTAAAGTAAAAATATAACTTTTATACAGCCCATGAGTACTGCAAAACCCAATTAGAAAGTTGTTGCCCTATCTTTCCTGAGAGTTGATGCCAACAAAAAAAATCCAATGTTCATAAGTGCAATATTCAATGAGATATTCGAATATGAAAAACGGAGGGAATTTGGGAGAAAACAGATCTTTAAATATCTTCAAATTTATTTTAAAAAAATGCGGAAAAAACCGTTTTACCTGCATTTATCTCTGTTTTTTCCCGAATTCCCTCCGTTTTTTGAATTCGAATATTTCACTAACTATTGCACTTGGTTGTGGACTTTTTTGAAATTAGGAGAGGCAGGACAAAAACGTTCTAATTGGGTTTTAAGGCACACGGGGAGTGTATAAAAAGCGATTTTTTTTAACGAACTTGGTGAAGTTTAGCGACAGGTGTGATGATTTGCCTAAGTGGCACCATGAGTATAAGTCGGATAGTCGTGAGCCGGATAGTCGAGATTAAATGTAATTCATAAACTAGAAAAGGGTAACAGAAAAAAAAAAGTAAGAGAAATGGCAAAATGGATCCCAATTTGGTAAGTAATAAATTTAAATTTTGGAATTGATTGATGGCGCATTTTGTGACATCACAAAAAAAACAATAATTATGATCTGAATTATTGCTTACATGCAGTGTCTATGAACATGGCTCGGATTTTGATGACCTGAAAACTTATAGAATATGTTCCATTAAAAAAAAAAAAGCATTTATGCTCTAAAAACCTTCAAATATGCAATAAAAACCTAAACGTACGCTTTTATACATATTATTATTAAATTCCGTTTTTTATACAGGAAATTACGGGAAATCTCAAATGATTGTCCAAAATGATGCCAAAAGCATACAAATAAAATTGGCAATTGTTGCTAATATCATCGGAAAGCACTAATCATTGTCAAAAGCGATCCCATAAGAAAGAACAATTGTCAATTATTGCTAATATTGCACAAAAAAATTACCAATGTGGAGTGAGATTTGGGGGAAAAAAACCTATTCATTGTTCTGCTGAAATATGCAATATAATGCTGGGAAATATGAAAATATGCCTCATACATTTTGAAACTCATGGGAAATACCTCAAATTTACTAAAAAAAATCATGAAAAAAATGCCTTAGAGTTGCTGAAGACCATGAATAATGCTCTATCGCGTAAAAATAGCAAAATATGCAAAGCCATAGAAATCCGAGACCTAATAATAAACAATATTAATGCTTTGAAGTCCAGAGTTTTTTTCCGCACTGCGTTATAACAATGCGTGGTTTATAGTGCCTCTTACGATATCAGGAAGGCCTTTGGATGTTTCTCCCTTTGCAGTTTTTATATAGCTTACCAGTTCAGCTGAGATGGCGAATTCACGGGAACTTATTCATTATTGCAAGATGTCGCTGTAATAATGAAGACCGTTGTTTCCTGATGCGGACCTGGTTCGACATTTGGCCGCAAAAAACTAAAATAAAAGCTGGCCATACCTAGTGACTTTGTAAGGAGCTTCAAGAGTATTCCTGTCCAAGAAATGTGTGTATGGTATTCTACAAATTGCTCAAGCTCAGATGTCTAATTTCGTTTTTTCTGGAATTTCAATTATTATAAATAGTAATAGATTGATTTGTGATTAGCAATTAGAGATAATAATGAATAATTCATGATTAATCATTATTTTTAATAACTAATAATTAAAAGTAATTAAAAAAAATGCAATTCAAGTGTAAGTGTACCACGGGATAAGAACGATTGATATATACGCTGGTATAAATTTTATACACAAATTAAACTCTGAAGAAAGGGTTGCACAACCTTTTCAGTCCGCTCGTCAGAAATTTCAACATATAGGGTGACCATATGACACGCATTTCACGGGACATTGCCGTAATTTTGGTCGCCCAAACTTTTCCACATACACCCACACATGAACTGTTTTTCCGTTATTTTCAACAGTTTAATTTTTGAAATCAAGAACTCAGATTATTTTCCTCACTTATACATTAACATTATATTAAAAAAATTGAAATTTTTCTAACTGTAAATAATTAAACTTTATTTTAATTCCACATTTTTTTAATGGCATCAATTTGCAACTTCACTTGCCTATGTTTGTTTTTTTTTTGGCTTAAATGAGCTTTTTCAATTGTCTTTGACATTTTTTCCCGTAATCGACAAAAATAATTTGTCTTTGACAAGTTTTTCTGCTTAAATTGTCAGTTTTACTTGTCTTTTACAATTTTAATGTCTGAAATTAGCAATTTTCCTTGCCTTCGAAATTTTTTCTGCCGTATTTGGCAAACTTTCCTTGCCTATTACCAAATTTTTCTGCTGAAATTGGCAACTAACTTGCTTTTGACATTTTTTTTTAATTATTATTCATTAATGACGATAACCTGTGTAAATATCGATTTCCCTTACTTTCATGCAAGAAATATGGTCAGCCAAAGCATTTATCATATTGATTGTATTGATGCTTTTCTATCGGAACGCCCTAAGCAGGCCAAATGGAACCTCATGGTGGGCCGCATCTTCCCCGGGGGGGGGCGGCGATTTAACACCCCAGCACTAAACGAATAATATTTGAATGGTTCTAAAATTTACCAAAACAAGAAAAATAACCAATATCTAAAAAAGTGGGGTTTTTTTTTGTAGTAAAATCAATTTGCAACATTTGTGAAGAAAGATTTATCGATATATCGATGATCGGAATTCCTAATTTTTATCGTTTGTCTCGTACAAGAATGACCAAACCCGGTTTTGAATACGAACATGGCAGCGAAAAAAGCAAACAATCAAGAGTTTTACGTATGGGCAGCTCATTAAGTTTTTCATTCAAATGCCACAAGGGAATTTATTTCAGTACGAAGTAGGCAGATTCAATTGCTAATAAGTGGTTTCTGTTGTATTCTGCAGTTTTAACTAATAGCATCGTAATGGCTTAAGGCCTATTCAGAATCTTCATTTAATCCGAATTTCGTACATACTCAGACTGTGAAACCGTTTCACCTCAACGAGAACGTCCTGTCAATAGTGGCTCCTTCAGGACAGCCTCTTCCGTACTGAAAACCGGTGCTCTAACATTAAGCACCAACTTCTACCAGCTAGCTTATCCCATAAATGTTTTCTTATCGATCATTTAGGTGCTTGTACCAGTGATAACGTGAATCATATTCAGATTTTCCAGGATCCGCCTGGAAAGGTGCGTAGAAAGGTTCTCGAGTTCGTACCAAACATTTCGAAGCCAAGTTGCCTATGCGGGGAAAATTAATTGGGTGGATCTTAACAAGAATGCATTTGCCTTTCTGAATACGAAATCGAGCCAATGAGCATTAATAATTCATGATGATGAAATTTCCCTTCGAATCATCTATGAGTTGTTATTCCTCCTTCTCTCTCTCTTTCTCTTTCTCTCTCTCTCTCGCTGTGAGTTTTCGAGAATAGTGAAGGAGGTTCTCCTTTGGTTTCATGTACAGAAACTGGATGTGTTTAGTGCTTTTGCAGTTTAATTTATGAAGTGCTGTTTATAGCTAGAGTATTTCGGATCTTTAGCCTTTGACGACGTCAGTTGACGGGAACCATAAATCAATCAGTCTCTCTCACACTCTCTCTCCCTTCCCGTTATTCGAATTATTCTAAAAAATGAGTTTCTCTCTCTTATGATAACACAGCCAAATTACGGTCTGTTGAACTTACAAACTTCGTGCTAGCGACAGTGTAAATGAAATTACATTTGATTGAGCCATAGGATATGAGATTGCTTCAGTAGGTGTTTCATCTTTTATGAAAAAAAAAAAAAACTAAAAACGTATGGGTTAATTCAAGTCTAATTTGATATTTCGTAGGCCTTAAATAATACAAATACAAATACAAATACAAATACAACGCCACAACAGGCAAAATGCCCAACGAGGTGGCTGATAAAAAGATGCCCATAAAAATATGGTTGTCATATGTTTCAAAAATACAGCAACCCAATTAAAAATGCAATTAACACAAATTACAAACAATATATACACATGATAAAATATTATACAATGCCCATAAAGAATACTTATGGTTGTCTTATTCTAAGAATGGATGTATTGATTACTGAAACTCAATTATATACATTGAATCACCACTTTATCGAGACCACATCATCAATATTCATGACACGTTTAAAAACAAAAACATATCGGGATAAATCGAGAATCTATCCATACTTAAATGAGGTAACCATAATCTTTTTAATGAGTAGTATATATTAAAGGACTACTTTATCGCACACCAACTCCAGTCATATATCGCCATATGACAACTTCCAACTAGTGGAGTTGGGTGGGAAATGAAGGCGCCAACTATCGGTGATCACCCCAAGCCTCGATCCGTAAGCACTTTTCTGATGTTCTTTTGGCGAACCCATGGACCTTGACGACAACCTTCATATTGGAAGACGATAATATTACCACTGCACAAAACGGGCACCATGTATGTATTAAAGGACTCGACAAAACGCAAAAAATACATATATATTTGCGCCAAAAAAAAATATATATATGTTAACCGAAGAATGCTGCTTTCGACTTTTGTACGGCATGGTGACCCTCGTTCGTGTTGGAAGATATAATGCTCTGCATTCTAAACATTTTCTGCTGCTTTCAGCCTGCAGTTTAGTAACTATACAAACAAAATCTTGGGCACCAATACCAATTTTTAGTCGCCATGGCGATGTGGCGCCTGGAAGGACACCCTAGTCCCTTAGATTCACAGAGTGAATGCCCCTAACATATGTTTATGCTTATGTATGTATGCATTTTTGTTCTGTGTTAGTGTTTTTGTCTTTTTGTACTAAATTGATATTTTGATGCGACAATGAAAACAAAAATATGCGTCTTGTTTTGAAATACTATAAAGTAAATTTAATTTTTTTTTTATTCAATAAGAAAATCGGTTTTATTTCGTGATTAATGAGGCTGGTGCACGCAAATTTTCTAAAAAAAAACACATTTTCTAGAATTTTTCAATTTTCAAATACTATAAAATTTTCCGACAGCTGGCTGATACGAAGATAAATCCAGGAAATAAAATTCAACTGGCTTTGCGGCAAATCGAACCCAATTCCTCTCACTTACCCTCACTTACCGTCTGATCACCCTGGTCCACTAGACTGCAAAACCAACGAAGGCATCTGGTGACGGCGTCAGCAATTGTGAGTTAGGTCTGGCTGCTCATGCACGGCCCCGTTCAGTGCACACAAGCTATAAGAAAAGAGGATTCATTGGCATTGCAGTCTGGTTTTCTAGGGCGCTCACCTTGCAAGCGAGAAGACGTGGGTTTGATTTCCCACAAAGCATTTTCCTGGATTTATCTTCACATCTGCCAGCTGTCGGAATCTTCGTAGTAAAAGCGGAGAGAGACATCCCCGTTTAATGCTTAAGTACTCGACTAAATATCTGTGTGTAAATCTAAGCACGACTAACTAATTTTAAAATTATACTACTTGAAAATTTTCATAATAATTGTGAATATTTACTGATTATATTTATTGCGATGTCTGTGAAAGAGGTTACTTCAGGGTAAATTTCTAGAATAAGAAAAACATGGAACTTTCAAATGGAAACCTACAGCAATAAAGAGGAAGTGAGCATGTATTACATAACTTCACCAACTGAACGATGTGCCTATACAGCAAACGTATTGAGCTACTGAAAGAGGCAATAGAGGCAAGGAACATATAAAGAGGAAAAATAAGTCGTGAATTCTATGATGCATTACTGGTTGAGAGTAAATGATGGTTGACATTTTCTTAATTAGTTGCGAAATTTGTAAGTGTTGAAAACAAAAATTGTGTGTGTGTAACTCGTTAAGTAACATTAAAATACAATACGTCATCGTTAAATTTCATTGCCAGTACCGTGACAGTAGACGTGTTTCAATTACCAGTTCTTTAATATTTGTTTTAATAGTAAATTGCATAATTACAATTCATATCAATCGTTTTAAAATTACCAATAATTTCATTTATAATAGTGATGAATTTAAAATAATAATAATAATAATAATAATAATAATAACAATAATATTCGGCCAAATCACAATTTGTCCTATCCCCTAATGCTGACGTGAGGCAAAAAAATACAATTTTCTTTTTCAGGGTAACCAATAAAGTGTCCCGAAAGAAGTGAGAAAAAGCTCGAATGTGCTTCTTCCATTCACACAGGGACGAAATATCTCGTCCGGGGCCGTTGGGAGTTCATCTTCCTTGAACCATCGAGATTTGGTGCCACGCAATGCAAATGAACAACATTACAATTCAGATAAGAAATGAGAAGAAAGACTTCACCACTGCTATTCACATTCTAGAAAATTCTGCGTTTCCCGCATCGGTTATCCATAAATCCAACAGGATTGAATGAATTTTTACATTTAACCAACAGCATCCCAAACGTCACGGGTCACACTGTTCAAAGTTATGAATACAAATGAGGCAGGAGAGTAACATAATATAAACTGAACTTTTGACATAACAACAACACTTACAAAGCGAATTCGAATTCGTTGAATTCATCAAAATCAGGGATCAGCGTTGTTGGTGGACGTAATTCCCGGGAACACATATCATAAATTCCGCTATACGAGAAAACACACAACGGCCCGATGTCGGTATTATATGCATATATGCAATGCCTGGCTCCACACACACAGTACAAATAGAAAAGAAGAACAGAAATGTTTGTTTTTATAAGAATAAATACATTCCTTTTGAGAAAAGTAATTAAAGTTATTTTCGATTTCAAATAAGTCCGAGAAAATAAAGTAATAACAAAAAAAGCAAAATAACTAAGAAAACACACTATTTGTCATTCCTTTATCGGCAACGTCAGCATTCAGAAAGTCATTTGTTGGAATGACTGAAAATCTCAAAGAAAAAGTAGGAAAGTAAGAGTAAAATATAAAAACAAGTAAAGTCCTTTTTCGGTTTTGGTTTACAGATAATGTTTGTTTAATGCAAATTACGTAGTTCGTGAATATTTATGAGGATCAGATTTCAGAAGGAAAATGAAGCATAAGAGTCACATCCAGGAGGCTTCTCGTTCTCCTTATTATATTTAGGAAAGTTTGAACTGTTTTTTTTTGTTAATATATATATATATTTATTAGTATCGAGAGACTGCGGCTATAATCAGAAGTATAGGTATTTATTTGTATGTATGCATTATTTCCAGCCAGTGATAGAACTAATATATATGCTTTATGTATTAGAAGGAAACGTTTCTCGTTCATTTGGGAATTTGTAATTCTTCACGGCGCTGATTTGAATTGCGAATAATTATACAGTTTTTGCGATTTAGACTCCGATATCTTCCGTTTAGTAATGTGTGACTGCGGTGCGAATGATAATAATGGGTACTGATATTGAAAATAAAGAAATAGTAATTCCAGAATGATCTCTGCAGTATGAAATGACTGGCGACCCAACCGTCACCATAGTAGTGGGTGGCTGAAATTGGTTTTTTGCGGTTCCCAACTTCGAGGTGAGAATCCAAGAAGATCTCCCGGTAAAAAAAAAATTCACCACACAGTAATAGGTCTACAGTTTTATAAATATTCAATCATTAATATTCACTCACAATTCTGAGAAATATAGACAGCAACACAAAAAAATTCACATACACACACGCACTCAGACTATTAGGTACACACACTTACACTTCCAGCACAATTCAATCGGTTGTGAATGCCCCTGATGATAGATCGGAGTTGTTCCCTGTTTGAAAGAAAGAATGAAATAACTGTTATAAGAAGAAAATCTAGCCGATTAAGATTAAAGATTCTTCATTATAAATTAGGAAGTCTGAAATTCTTCGGTCTGAAATTAAGTACTAACTTAATTTATAATAAAGTTAGTTATAAAATGCAAGTTACAAAACGTGGGCTGTTCATCAAGTAAATTTTTCGGTGATGCATTACACCGTAGCTGTCCAGTCTCCCGAATTTTAGCTTCATCTCTCGACCTCCCGAAAAGTTCTTATATCTCCCGAATTTTTACGAAAATCACAAAAATTCCTCTCTAATTGTCCCTAAAAATCCCCTACTTCATTTGAAAAGAATCCTCGCTTTGTAAACGATCCCTAAAAAATTTCTGGTGGAACAAAGTCTTTGGCTTCTGTTTTTTCCCCCTTTTGAAATGACATCACACGTCATAAATGGGGAAAGAGTTTCTTTTTCAAGGAAGTTTTACAAACCCACTGATGGTAAGAAGAAAAATGGTTTGTCTTATCGTGCAGGTAAATAGCTTAGAAGCCAATAGTCCTGGATAATACTTGTAGTGACGCGCATGTGATCAAAATTTCCTCTTTTGCTGAAGCTACGTACGTGCGATAACAACAAAAATGTTTAATCAATTTTAAAGATACTTATTATGACATAAACATCGGTCATGGTGGAAAGACTGACATCATCACCCATGTGAAATCAAAAAAGCATCAAGCAAGTGTCACGGAAAGGCCATGTTCTTAAAAAATTGACGCTTTTTTTCTTCATCTTTCGATGATTTTGGGGTCATTCGCTCAAAATTTTTGTTCACATCATTTCTTTTTCATTGAACAAAATATTTTTTTTTTACATCAGCATTGAAGTTTTGGCCTCCAATTTCAGTTTCATGCGTAGGGATTTGATTCCCTACGCATACAACTGAAATTAGAGGGGGATTTTATTCCCTACGCTTTAATTTTTGTGTGGAAAATCCCTATTTTATTTGGAAAAATCCCTTTTGTATTTATTAGGGAATGGTTTTAGTATAAAATACGGGTGCGCAAGAAATTCTCCCTAATTTTTATTTTCAAAAATTGGCAGCTATGCATTATACCTAAAAATACGATGCGACAAATGCGAAATTTGTCATTTTTAATACATAAATGTAGAAAATTTGAATTGTTTCACTTTTCCGAAAAAATCTTGATAATTTAAACATTTTGAAGCGAGGATAAGTATTAATTTTGCTCAACCCCACTCCTTCAGAATGCCACGTCCTTTTTAATGGAGCGGGTTTTCTTTTGATTTCCAGCAGTTGCAAAGTAAGGGATATCGATAACAATTATCAAATTATGAAACCAACTTTATAAAATGTCGGGGCTTGCTAGTGCTGAAACAAGAGGGTTTTAAGAAGAATCGATATCTCGTCGATGACGCTTAAAGGATTAACTTCGTCACCTACCGCATTTTGGCAACATACGTTTTTGTTGTTTTTTTTTTTTTTTATGCGCATTTGAACTAGAAGCGATAAATCTGAGAGACTGGTATACTTGTTTGCACATGGGATACGGATGGGAAAGAATGAGAGAAAATCAGTTCTACACTCCCCCCTCCAGCTATCCACTTCCCTTTAAGGAATGAATTCTTCAATCGTCAAATCGTAACGCAGTAAGGAAGAAAAATATAATGCGGAGCTGAGGGGAAAAAACATTCGGTGTTTACAATGAAGGATCTGGAAGGAAGGGATTGGGAGCTGAAATGTATTTATTACATTTAAACAGCACCGAGATATATCGTCCCTGATCGCTGAAGGTTTAACTATGTAATTAAACTATAAAAAAAATATTGCATCGTTATTTAAGTTTGTTTTTGCTAATGAATGCGAATTTTTAACAGGAGTTGTTATGTACTAAAGTAGTAGCAGTTGTACGGGCCCGGTGGACGTGCATTAAATGTCACAGGTCTACTTCGGCAATCCACCGCTCCGGATATGTTGTTGCTTGCTTGGCGGCTTTTCCGCTGCCAATGTTACTTCCGGCAAAACAATATTAATGCCTTTCGACTCAAGTTTCCATTGCAGTGATCTCTCATTTTAGAGTCGGTACAAAGGAGAAAGAAAAGAAAAAGACGCACAAGTGGGAGAGCTCTGTGAATGAATAACATTATTTATCTATATCTTTGGTTGGAATTAAAGAAAATCGTCTTATAAAACTGAGAGAAAACGTATAAGTGAGAGCGGGTACAAGTGAGAGGCGTGCAGCGTATCATTACTCACACAAACAATGCGTGTTTACATAATTTCTTCGAAATCTTCATTCGATTTTAATTGTTTTCCTCCATACTAAAGAAGACACAAACGTGCAAAAACTCAAACTTCAACAGGCAACCTGCCAAACAAGGTGGATGGAAAAAATAAAGAAAAATAAGAATAAAATATATAGTTTCAGAGAGAGAGGAAAAAAAAGAAAAACAGCGGATAAAATTACTGTCGTCGTCTACCCAAAAACAATAAGCCAGAAAAGTACAAAAAACGAAAATGTCGGCCCATGGAAATATGGTTCAAATATCTCTGCAAATATTTCACTTAGAAACGTCATATGTTTTTTTGCCTCAAAATTGACAGGGCAACTACTTTCTAATTGGTGTTTTTAAGGACAGGGTGTTCTGTATATAAAATTAAGTTTTGTATTTTAATAACTATACACTTCTTGCAATGGGGATGGTGTATCTGAGTTCTACACGATGTTTGGATAATTTTACTAATTCGAAATATACCTCTAGGATCAACCTTTCGCTAGTAAAATGTCGCAAGGGGAAATTAAGTAATCACCCTTTTCAATACACTGCAATAATACGTCATAAATCTCATTTTAATGTCTTTCTTTCTCAGTTATTTCCTATAAAGTCGCTTTTGATCTTGAAGAATGTATCTGGTGAGAATAAAGAAATAAATTATGAAAAAAACACAAACAAACTGTAGTAAAATTACTAAATATAGTACTACAAAATATTCAGATATAAATTTCTTTTCTTAAAAGGCAATAACAGAAACAAAAGAATATTAGAAGAAACCAAATGGAAACGAAACAAAGAGAAGACGAATTAAAATTCAGGAGACATAACAACGACGAAAGAGAAATTCACGGAGGACTAGAAACGAATTTAAATTTAATTTGAGGCTGTATGCGGTTGGTTGTTAGAACAGAAACTGAAAGCAGTCGTAGATGAATTTGAAATTCAAATTCACTGCGACAGAAATAAGCAATTTCGTTGTCTTCCGATTTGAATATGCTTCTGTAGCTTTTATTTATCTTTAATATATATATATATATATTTTCATTTTTAACGTTTCGTTTTGTCTTCATTTCGTGCTTACTACCGTGAGTTTCATAATAATATGTAACTTACATACACATTTGTATAAATGTAACGTTTCGATCGTACCCTTTCCATTAAACTGTCATCGTGTTTGTGTTTTTTAAAATTAATTTATGTAATAAAATTACAAGAAAATTGGATTTTTTGTTATGATATCGAAAAAAAAGAACATTGAACTTGCACATATATTACTACTGCACCAAAAACCACCTAGCCATATCGCAATTTACTGACATTAATGGGTTAGAATCGAAGGCACCAGCAATCGGTGATCGCCTTAAGCGCTCGTTATACATATATATATATAGGGAAATACGTTATCTATATTCTCACCCGGGGTTTGATCCTGGAACCGTGACGGCAACCTTCATGGTGGTAGACGAGCACACCACCCCCATTCGGGTGACTGTTCATAAAAAAATATAAGGATATAAAATTTAGAGTGGTCTGTTTACAACGAAGTCAGCCAATTCGCGAATTAGTCGATCTCGGGCTTTGACCGTGATATATATATACATGCATATATTCTTGTTTATAACTAGTAACATACAAACCTTGAAAAATATATATGACGTTTGAGGATACAGACTTGCAAACCATGGCGAAAATATAATAGTAATAGTAACCCTAGGACTGTATTATTGTTCATCCTTATCTAGTGGCGAGATAGTAAAGTACAAGGATGACTGTACAGGTAGCAGCACCTATATTACGAATTATTCCATCATATTTATTTGATAACGACCGAAAATCCGCATGACGGCACATGCCGTCGTAGAGACACCTGTACGCATGTCCGCAACGGCAAATGAGTAGCTAGATGAATGTTTGGAGCACTAAACAGATATATCAAATATTTACAGCCATATTTAATTCTATAATGCCCAGATCGGCCGAGTAGTTTAATGCCCGTAACCGCCTCAAGTCGGCCCAGCTAGGGGGGTTATGGGTATGCTTTGGTGGGCTTTTGTCACCAACGGGGAAGAAGATGAAAGCTCTTGTCAGAGGCGGGAACGGAAAAGATAACTGCAACGCCCTATCAATGGGATTTTGAAAGCTGATGTACTAGAATGCTCCTTTTGAGAATGGACTGATTATATCCAAGTAAAGATATTGTCTTCCTTGCTGACACGGTAGACCCTCTCACACAATAGACCTGTATGGATCACACCTCCTTACACTCACACACATGTATACCAGTCTTTATATTTATAGAAAGATAAGGGTACTCAATACATTTTACAAAGAGATAATACTGTGACGAAAGGGGTGTGTTTTCAGTATAGACAAATTATCTCCCGAAAATTCATTGAAATGAAAGGGTAAATGCAAAGGGTAGCATGAATAGAAACTCATGGAGAAAGAGTGGGGAGAGGGAAAGAGTGGCCGACATTTGGACGAGTCCACTTCGAACACAAAAAACTTGGTATTTTCACGAACCTCCCAGGTTTTCTATCTGGACATTAAAGACACAGATCCCCGTTTATCAAATCCTGGACTGCACTAAACAAACAGATCGGCAAATTTCTACTGCCATATTTAATGCGTAGCTGATAGGACATGCCACAAAATCTCATTAATGAAAAAAAAAAAAAAACGTTATCTGCACTATTATAAATTCTGAAATTCTCTACTGAGCTTACCTCGGTTGTTGTAATTCTTAATATGGCAAATTATGTATTCTAAACCAGTTGAAATAAATATGTGTTCAAATTATGAGTAGTAAGTAACGTACAGTATTTGTGTATCAGGAGGTACTTCGTTGCAAGGAAACAAAGTGAGACGTTCCATAATGATTTGTTCCGCTTCTGTTGACGCACTGTTTATCGTATACGAGGAGGGGGATAAGAAGGATCGCAAATTACAATTTTCCGAAAATTTTAGCGTCGTTAATCTTATCTTATGTAGCTTCATGGGAAAACCTTAAAGAATTCAGATATAATATCACACGGGCTTTCCGCGATGTGGGTGAGAACGACGCACGGAAATCTCTCACTCTCTCATCCCTCCGCCAAACTTCTTAATTAAGGCTTCCCTTGAAAAATGGATAATTATCACGCATATGAGAGCACAGACTGAAAACACTCGCTTCTTTCGTAAGGCTCCTATGGAAATTGGAAACTTCTTATTAGAGACTTGCTGTCTCTCCCTCCCTCTTGAAGTTTTGTGAAACTCTCTGATTCCGTTGGTTCATTTGATTTTCTATATCTATCGTACTGATCGAAACCATAGAACAATCGCCAATTAATTGAAGGATATTCCACGACACTTTATAATACTTAAATCATTTCACACAACAGATTTCTTCGAGAAAATAACGATTGGAGGAATATTCGGTAATTGGATATTCTTTTTGTGCTCCCTTTGGAGAATATATCACTATATGAGATTCCAATTAGTAAAAATGGCATAGAAAATCCACTACACACCGTCGAAATACTTTCAAGGATATTCCACGACACTTTATAATACTTAAATCATTTCACACAACAGATTTCTTCGAGAAAATAACGATTGGAGGAATATTCGGTAATTGGATATTCTTTTTGTGCTCCCTTTGGAGAATATATCACTATATGAGATTCCAATTAGTAAAAATGGCATAGAAAATCCACTACACACCGTCGAAATACTTTCAAGGATATTTATTAGCCACAGTTCTGAGAAATCACGACATCATTTGGTTATTATTTATAACGAGAAAAGTGAATAATATAAAAACAAAAGCTACAAGTTTTCGCAATCTGGCTCGAAAAATGTAGAAGAGGGTCGTACAAATCAAATCTGAGTTAACGCATACTGATAAATTCAAATCTTAATGCAACAAAAATATAAAAGAATATCTTATCGCAGAACTGTACACAATTATGAACACTTACGGGCTACTACTATACCACACATGCACCTCGTCCATATTATTCTATGGGACTACTAACGTATATCAAAATGCGTGTGTATGTGTTGTGAGGATAACGTGAAGTTCGTTTATGTGTAATGATTGTTCTCGTGCTGCCATCTAGTTTTTGAACTATCAGTGAAGTGTAATGATGAAATATTTGTACTGCTGTTTGCTTGTGGCTCTCAGTGGCGAGGCTTTTTGAGTAAGAGATTGCCTCGAATTTGGAAACCACGGGAAACCATTAAATATATTTTTATCAATATAATATATATATTTTTTCTATAAGAATGGCAAAACTCTTAACAACAAATTCCCGATTTGACGAACCTCCTCAATTAACCTCATATATTATTGTGGCTTGCCCTTCGCAACAATGTCATGAAGCAAACTAATTACTCAGTCATTCATAGAAACATATACTAATTAATTGCACTCAACATTCAAAATACAATTATTCAAATATTCAGATTCATTCACAAACTTACCAAATTCGCGATTACCCAAAATTATACAAGGGCTCTAAAAATCGCAACCAACACAGATTTTTGTGTAACAAAAACAAACCTTTACATTTCTCCATGCAACAAGCCATTTCATCTGAAATGACAAAAAAGGCGTGAAGATCGTTTCTTGCAAAAATTTGACAAAGAAAACAAATACATACTATTTATACAGAATTTCGCTACAGAAAACTGCCCTTAGTGTAATTTCCTTACGATTTTCAAAATGGCATCTCTCCGATTAGCAGTGATTAAAGCCTGGCATCACGGAGAGATAAAGAAGTTAAAAATAATCGTGATGTAATGCTTATAAAACATACATGTCGTATGTAATTCACGAAGATGCATCGACTCAGAGAAATATTTTCCCCTAAACATATAAGAGACGAGTGAGAAATCTGAAATGGAAAATGAGAGAAAAAAGTATTTCTCAGGGATTATTTTGGGAGGGAAAAAGCTTGTTGTCTAGAATATTGGAATATTTCTCTCAAACAAGACTCACTTTTACTCTGATGAAAGTTTCTCATGTTTCCTCCTCCTCATAGGAATCATTTCAAGAGAAACAAAAAGAAAACCTAAAGCGATTTCCCAACTGCTGAGATGGCATGTACATATATGTATAGGCCTTTATACGTACGTATACATGCAAATATACGTTCCCATACTACGGTGCAGCATCCCTAGTTGCGATGAAAACACGGAAAAACCTTAAAGTTTCTTGTTTATTTATGCATGTTGAAAATGAAAATACAAAAAAGGAGTTACTTTCTTATTTTCTAATATTCGAATGGAATGGATTTGCCCATAGGGAGGTTTTCTTAAGAAGTGAGGAAGGAGTGGGGGAAAAACATTATCATGTGTTCCCCATTTTCTTTCACCTTTATCTTGAAGAATTTGATGTTTCCGGGGTTTTTCCTGAAGGAATCCTCGCGCTCCCAGTACTAATAACAATAATGGTATGTAAAGGCGACGGAAAAAAAAAATTATGCTGCAATATTTCTGCTATTCAGCCGCCAAATATATGTAACAGTGAGATTTATTTTTTCTTTATATTTTTAAATGCATTTTCAAGAATGATTTTTCAAATGAATCACTCGTTTATAGAAATGTATTTTCTTAAATGTTTTTATAGATAGGGTTTTAGGGTTTTTCATAAGACTTGCTTGGAAAATATCATTTTGGTTTGATTGTTGTAAGCATATTTCGATGTAAATGATGGGATTTAGATACAAAAGTGAATCGAAAAGATTGCCACTGGATTACAAATGGAAAAAATGTATTTGTAAACTTTAGCATATATAAAGGGATAGAAAAAAATATTTTCCCCTAACTCAGAGGATTTGGACGGCATTCAACTAACGCAAATGCCGCCGAATTCGGAGAACAGACACTTCACAGGATTCGCGCTGATTGATTAAATAAAATATTATTATTACAGAATTTTTTTCGCTAATAGTAGCACCACCGCTAGAAAAACCGTACTAAGAATGTTCGCTGACGCCTATTTTAGGTTAACCCCTTTACAAACACAAGTGGAATAAATTCAATCTGCGTTTTCTTTCCTCACCATCGCCAAGCTTTATTGCAACCCCATGAACGAAAATTGTTGTTCTATTTTCGCTTCCCGTTATATCTATACTCCTGTTAGTGATTTTTTCAGCAAATCCCACCGTCCCAACAGTGGTGATCAGCTGAAGTTGGTTTTCTGAGGATCACAACTTCGAGGCTGAAATGCGAGCCGATCTCCCCGTTAATAGGTCTCGCCGCAGAGACCAACAGGCCTACAACGGTATTACACGTCACGCAGTGTGTGAAAAACTCATAGTTTAAAAAAATGATTGCAGATGGAAGCACTACACATAACAAGCATCACCCGGAAAAAACTTCACTATACATACACACACACACAGAGACATTCCAACATGTACCAATTCCTTAGAAGTTCCGCAGAGGAATATGGAGGAGGTGCGTGTCTGGTTTAATAGTAGTAGCACGTATAATGTATTTTTCTACTCCATTCATGCAAGAGCGAAAGAGAACACGTAAGGTGAGGGTGAAAAGAGAAATCTACTGCATACTCCCACATGGTTAAAAGAAGGCCCCAATACATCAAAGAGAGATCATCCAAACTTATTATGAAAAGCTTGTGTGCAAAGTTTTAACGTCTGTACTCTCTATTTGAAAAAAAACCGTGTCTTACACCGCTGAATATGGTGTTTATGTTTCGCAATTCCTAGCGTAAGACGACGGATGTTGTCTTTCCGATGTTGATAAGTCTTCTTTCTTGCATTCAAACCGAGCTCAATTCCAGTCTATCGCCAAAGGCAATATTCTACAGATTGAGTTGTGTCAGAAGTGTATGTAGACCTAACAATCTGAGTGCGTATATAGTGTTATGTGGAGAATTTCTAATGTCGCCATCTATATTACAAGTTCTGAGTTAATTGTGAATTTTCAATATCTGTACCGTTTTGTGGTTAATTTGTTGATTTTGAAGCTATTTACCTGTTGTTAATCATACAGGGTGTCCATAAAATGACTATCCAAGGTGGGAAGCATCTGGTTCAGCCGTCCTTCAATCTATGCTTATTTTTCAACAATTGTTGAACCTATTAAATTTGTTGATGTTAATGCGTTCTTATATAAAATACAGTATATTTCATGTTGTTTTTATTCCACAAGAAAGCAATGCGGTAAAGATATATTGTAGTGCACTGACTATGTAGAGGTTGAAAATCACAGAAAAATGTCTGTGATTATGGCATTGGAACGGCCTCAACTATCTGTTCGATGACGTAAGTAAAGTTAAATATAAACAGATATATAAAATTGATTATCTCTGTGTGTGTGAATATGTTCTGTAAACAAAAATTGATACTTTTAAACCTTAACATACACACACATCACTCAACTTGAACGATAGGCTACTTTAAAAGTTCGTCATAGTTGGGCAAATGCCCGAAATGGGCAAAAAACTATCTGGCAACAATGCTTCGTGGCCTCAGCAATGACTTTTGGTATGTTTACCATAATTCCCAAAGAATACATTTCCTACATGTTTGTTGTTTTACAATGATTTGTCACTTTTTTAATGCTCCTAGTATATAGAGGAAAAACCTTGCAGCTCGGGGTATTTTTGCTAGTTCACAATAAAGCGGAAAACTTATGTGAATATTTCGGCCAAGATTTCGATTCACGATGAAAGAACAGATGAATACTGAGATTTTATTTTTAAAGGAGAGAATGATTTTCCTTTTTAGATGAATTATGATGGAATAGTTATTTGGGTCAAACTCGGTCCGCGTGATGGATAATCATTTTTTTTTCCCTTCTTATTTTCAGTAGAGAATTTTAAATGGTTCAGCGGCAGTCATTCTTATCCATTGATGCTCATCTCATCGACGTATGTCAAAAGGGACTCTTTTCAGAAAAGCACCATTTATTTTCAGCTGGTTCGCATGCATATTCCTCGTTTCGGGTGGCCCTCCGATAAAGTTAGACAAAGAAAAATACAGAGGAAAGGCACATTGGGAGTATGACCTAGCAAATATTCCGAAGTAATCTGTCTCTTTTGAATGTGTATCATTAATATGCATTCATATCGGCAGGAAATAGAGCAGGGGGAACACAATATTTTCCGTAAGGCGGTAATTTTGCAACTCGAGTGCGAATAATTGGTATATGGTGTGACCATATGACCTGTAATGTTACGGGACATTCCGGTAATTTTCGTTGTCCCAACTTTCCTGTAGACCCACTGTTATAGATAATTTTCCCTTTGGAAAATTTTTTGGCATAATGAATGAATGTCAGAACATTGCCACTCGACTTATCCCGTTGCCGAGATCTCTTCCAGCCCAGCTTCGTGGCAGAGTTCAAGTTCTTTGGTTTTAATTGACAATATTACTTCCTTTTTACGATTTTTTGGCTGTGACTGATAACTTTAGTTCCCTTTGGCAATTTATTTTGGCTGTAATTGACAACATTAGTGCCGTTTTAGTTTGTTCTTTTTTACTGTTATTGGAATCTTTATTTGGCTTTGCCATTTATTTGGGTTGAAATTTTCCACTTGCACTTTTAATTTTTTGTAGTACTTGGTGATGTCCAGTATGGACCCCGTTTCCAGTATTTTTATCAAGAGGATATCTTCTGTCTCGAGAGTTTATCGTACTGTGTGTATAAATACTTTTCTATCTGAACACTTTACACGTTCCGGGTAGAACATTTTGGCATCTAGGTTGGGGAAACTTGAAATACAGGATATGGATATTTCTGAGAACAGTGTAATTGCTTGATATGTTTATATAATATTGTTGCTTGATACTTATAACAAGTTGTGTTTTATCCCACTTCAACTTGTACTTTACCATATATGCACCTCATAAACATCCCTTTGGGATTCAAACAGGGATTTCCATTCCAATTACAATTGGGATTCAAATTAGTAAAAAACACGAGATTTTTGATGGGTCTATGACAATGAAGAATAAAAATTCCGACTTTTCTTTCGTAGTTGATGATGTGGTGGTGTCATAGTCTGTTTACAAAAGTCGCGGATGCAATAACCGTGTCCGAATGGCGCAGTGGTAAGATGCTCGTCTTCCACTGTGAAGGTTACCGTCAAGACCCACGGGTATAAATTCGAACATAGAACATTAGATAGTTCATTACTTACCGATCCTGGCGAGCACCGATAGAAGGCACCTTAATTTCCCATCTAACTCTACTGGTTGGCAATTGCCAACGGCGATATATGATGACCGGACTTGGTGTGCGGTAGCAAGGATACAATATCTCTTTTTACTCTTGTCCTGTCCTGCCCTGCCCTGAAATGATCAAGTGGGGCCCACACATGACTGGACAAACTTTATTTCTAGACCTATCCTCGTCTATCATGCTAAACTTTTCATTTTGAAGATATATTCTAGCCCAAATAAGATTATACTTGAAATATCCTATATTAGCCGTCACATAATCTTCGAAGAAATATCGTTCCATCTAACAGGGAAGAATCATATGCTAAAACATTAGCATACCGCAATAAAATACAGCACTTTTGATGTACATTGCGCTTAGTATCATATTGATATAAGCATTCTTCCAATGGTTAATAAACACTTTTGAAAACTAGTCTGAGTAAAATTCTGGAAGTACACAAATGTTCTCCTATAGCAGAGGTTATGGTGATGACAACCGAGCGACCCTGGGTTTATAGCGTCATGAGGGACATATTGAAGTAGTTTATCACTGATTCCGCTCTTGAGAGTCATACATGGACAAGGAGAAAATGTAATACATATTACCTGACTACTCGATACTACCTGCAATTTCTATAAAATTATTATCCGGTGTGATGTAAACTAACGATTTTTACACATAAGTTGGAAACAAAAGTTTCGTGATAAGCGTCGAAAAAATCGTAAAAGCAAAATCATAAAAGATTAGGGTGGGGGGAAGAAACCTGTTACAAAAAACAGATTTAAAATTTATTTTTCGAATATTTGAATGTTTGCAATGACAAGACATTCTAATGAGAGCGTACTTGTTAATAAGAATGACCGGTGCTTTATGAATGAAATGCATTTTCCATCCCTTTCACTGCTGTTTGAAAATGTTGTTGTATTTACAGTGTGAGATGTATACTCATACATTTATATTAAATTTATGTATTATATTAATTTATTAAATTTATAAAAAAAAAACAACCAATTGGCATAAAAAGGGTCAGTTTACACCAAAATACTTTCATGTGTAGCCTGATGTGTTTTTTTTTTTTTGGATAGATTCTAAAAAAAAAAATCGTATTCCGAAATTCCTCTTACAAATGACGCTGTATCACAGAGAACTCGACATTGGGAAATACCGCATAAGCCATGCATAAAATGTTCATTAGGATTTGCTTTGCATGAAATTTGCACGTTTCAATATAAGCACCCTTTTACCCGTTTAGATGTAGCCCGAACTATAAAAAACCGTAGATGCTACAACTTGGTTCATTTATGTAATGTCAATATCCGATGGTAATAGACATTGATTATTCACTGTCTCTATGATGAGTGTGTTATATATCGAGTTTTTCTGTAATATAGCGCCACCTGTGAGTGAAATTTTGAATTGTGATTTTGTAAAATTTTGTTATTTTTTCTTTCATACATTAAAAAAAAAATATCTATGCTATGATAAATATTTCAGCGCAAATCGCACCTTTTTTATGCCAATTGGCTGATTGTTTTTGAATAATTCTAAAATGTGTCCTCCGGAACTTTCCGTGCGTACCCTATATTATTTGGTGCATAGTGACAACTAAAATTATCCCACCCATTCTAACTAGACAGTTGGTATTGTTCCACCGTGCTTTCTCTATGATTCATGATCCACGTTAATTCATAAGAACGAAACTAAGATATGTGATCCTCATAAATAATAATAATAAAAAGAATAATCCCCGGGTACTTGCTATCCTCGTACATTCATCTTTCAGCCTTTGTTATACCTACCCAAATATATAGGCATTATGGTCTTTCTGTTATAGGTCCGAGATAAGAACTAAGTATCAGGGAAGAAATAACTTATTTACGCCTCCAAACAATCCAAGACTCTCTCTAGAAATTTTATGTGTGTGCCAAAGTTTATATTTTTTCCCTTTTATTCATTTATTTACTTTTCTGCTACAGGTAATTGCGATTTCATTCAGCACATCTGTTGGAGAAAAACAAGAAAATGTATACAAAATAAGGAATAAAAAAAAATTTCCATTCCATCAGCAACAAGACGAATAAATTCCAGCTTATCGTGTTATCAATCTTCGCTGTTTTGTTATCTTTCCTACTAATCATTCAATTAACTATAGCAGGTGGCAACACGTGAAACAGCGTGTTTCTCATTGAGCCAGGTAATAATCTTCTTTATTTTGAAACACTAAGTGTCGTAACGCGGGTTTTAATTTAGCCCACTTTTATAAAAAGGTTTTTTTGTTTAGTTCTATGCTAGAAAATAAGAAATAATAAGATTTAAGATAATATTTACATAGTTCAAACCATGCTACTACTTCATTATCTAAGAGAGACAGAGTGATTTACCAATTCTATTTTCTATTTCATATATGTTTATAAAATTTATGCATTTTTTTTTATTTAATTTTGGTCCAAGTAGGTCATATGTTAAGAGTAATTTTACACATCAAATAGTTTTATTTTCAACCGTCAAATGGCGGGGTCATGTGCTGCTGCAGCTTTAACCTATCTCTGGGGGTGGGGGGGAGGGGCTCTGAGCACCGGATAAAATATTAAATAATACGTCAAATTCAAACATGATATGATTTTTTTTTTTTTTGCAGTCCTCCTGAACTTCTATTCAACCGAGTTGAACTGAAGAAAAATTGGTTAGTCAAGGAACCGTAGCACCACGTCAAAAATTAACTACAGTTATTGTCATCACACACAGTGTTAATTAAGAAAATAACGAATTGTATTGGATTTTATACAGCACTTCATGTGATTTTTTTTTGGAACAGAGAATGTGCGTAATAAAAGTGCGTTGGCATATGTTCGCATCTTTTCTCTACGAATTGAGTTTAATGTACATCCCCTCAGATAACGATGAGCGGGAAGAAAGATGCTTATGAGTGAAAAACTAACGTGTTTTTAATTTCTTACACGAGAAGTTTTAGGATTGCTTTGTTAAGAGCACACACGCGCTGTAACAATAGCAGCGAAGGAATGGCGTTTCTATTGCTCAATGACGTTTTTTTTGCTCAATTGAAAGCATGGCATGTGGTGAAATAAGGTTTCCTCACACCATCCACCATGTCATCTAGGCAGGGCTATTTGGTGGGACCCCTTTATAGTGAATTTATAGTGTGCAGAAACAAAATATAATAATAATCGTCTCGGTACCCGTGCTGGAGACATGTTCATGAGTAAAATTTTGAAACAAGAATATACCTTTCATCGTGCGACACAAAGATCCATAGAAACGCTGAATCAATTGAATAACGTACGACAAAAAACTTCTTGAAAAAAGTGTACCTTTGAATGGTACAAAAATTTGCGATACTGTCCATTTTCATTCACTCATAGTCAATTTTAGCATGTTTTGCAAACATATTAGTTATCTCTACAGTGGTCAAGGAAACAGTAGAATATTTATATTTTATGACTTTGAGAGCCTTAACGAGATGTGAAAAGACGTAAAATTTCAACAATGTGAAACAAACCGTTTGGTTGTAATCGTATGTCAAAGAAAATTTACGGCCAAAATAATTGATTCCGTCGTTCTTTTGTTAAAACGGAATTAAGTAAAATGTTATTAAAAATATTTCAAAATTATTTTTCAGATTTTTCCTCAATTTATTTAGGTATTCAGCAGTTCCAAAAAAAAACGGGTGAAACGGAATTGTGTCACTAGTTACTGAATGAAATCCCCATATAAAATCACAAATTACTAAAAGAATTTCGACCATTTTTGTTATCACAGTAATGACACAAATGAATTCAACACAAATCAGAAATATTGCTTTGAAAAATCTATATACGTATATATAAAATTTGTTTTTTGCCTGTTTTAAATACAAATCTACAATTTTTGACCGGTCGCCGCCAAATAATGCATTTATAGGGTATCCTGTAAGTCCTAATTCGACATTTATCTCATCAACCGTTCGTTGTAGACGAATGGTTCCATTTAAAAGAGAAATGCTCAAAATGTGTTTAAAGTAACAAAGTAACAGTAGCTCAAATTCTGTAGCAGTTTTCAGATTGAAACTGTAGTGTGCCGAAAGTAAAAAAAAAAGAAAAATCTAAATTTCTATAGGGCACCACTGTGTACTCCAACTTCCAATAAGTAAGCTGCTACCCTGTCTCTTTTCCGGCCAAAAAAAAACAATCTACTTTTCCAAGTGCAATTTTCGATAAGATGTTTCGATTAATAAATTGAAAAAACGTGGGAAAGAACAGCATAAATAAGGGAAGAAAGCGTTGGTCATATCTTTTTTTCTGTTCCTTTTCCACTTTTCTCCTATTTTTGATATAAAGACAATGTACGGAATTGTTCTGGATCATAATTTGAGCACTTTTTTTTTTTTAATTTAGACAGTCAACGCGACGAACGGTCGATGAGATAAAAGCCGAATTAGGATACTCAGTATCAATCATGTGCGACCCAGAGGCTCAGTGGTGAAATACTCTTCTTCCACTATGAAGTCACCTGGGCAGAGAAAGGTATTATTGTATTATTAGCTAGTTTTAAATAAAATTAAATTCCATAATGTGTTCTAAGAAATACATTTGAAACGTCAAACAAATAATACTCATAAAAAATGCAATATGGATGGGATCATTAATTCAAAATATAACGCATAAATCGGTGCAGCATTCTCACTATATTTCACCCTAGAGCCGTGATATTCATTAAAGATCTAGTATGTGTAAATGGCTTAATTAATCAAATGATAAATATTTTTATTAGTATTATTCCTCATAATTTGACTATTACATATTATGTCTATATTATTAACTATCATAATTAATTTAATCTAAAAATTCAATTAAAATAAAGATGGCAGATGTGAGACGTACAGACGTATTAGTAAGTTCACCTGCTGGGATTTAAAAAAGTATTCAGAAGGACAAAATTATATATAGCTACGGGATTATACATTATTATGAATAAACAATTTAATTTAATTGAATTATTAATTAATCATAGCAATTAGAATTCACTCATGCGAAATGGAAATTATTTCTTTCCTTTCATATATTCGACACGAAATACGGCGGAAGGAAAAAAAAATCGGAATATTTTTATGACATATCATGTAAATATCCAAACACGGCAACAATTCATCCGAAAAAATTAAAAAAAACAACGCATGTAAATGTTAAACATTCATTTTTCTTTAGGAACAAAACATTTAAATATTTCATCACAATGATCATTGCACGGTCGAATTACCAAGTCAATGAAATTTAAGAATTTTTATGAGATCCGGAATTATTTTGAATTAATAATAAATTTTTATTTCACGCTCTGGCTAACAAAAACGATGGTATTTTCTTTTAACTCTTATTATTATTATCTCTTTCTTTTAGTATTATTATCAATGTTTCATAGACAGACGTAAATAGCACGAAATTATGTATCAGATTCTTATCGAGAATGTAGAAAAAGAAATTTAAAAAAAATCTCGGGAATTTTCTCGATTTACATTAAAGATACATTAACGGAATCTGTAAATCTAAATGATACCTCAGAAAAGAATTTTTTTTTTATTTCTGTAAAAATTTCTTATTTTTCTCATCCTTCTTTTTTTTGTTTCGAATATTTTCCCTGTTTTATTCCAATTACGAATTCAGTTCTTTTTACCTCTCTACTCTACCACTCAATGGATATTGTAATTGAGCGACATTAAACTTAACGGTTGAGTCCGTTAGAAACGCTTACGCATCTTAAATAGTTGGGATTTTTCTCATTGCAAATTCGAAAATAAAATATAAAAAAAAAAAATTAAAATTATATACAAAAGAAATCTCCCTACTTTACCTGTACTAGATGCGCTTAATTAGAAATTAATGCTAGAATCTCATGGTAAATGATGTCAAGAGAAGTAATGACCTATTAGATGGAACTCGATTTGGAATTGTTATTTGAATGTTCGAATGTTGTTTTCGTGTTTTGTGTCTCTTTTTTATTTATTTCTCCTTTTTTTTTTTTTTTTTTACAGTAAAAGAGCTAAAACAGTTTTAGAATCTTAAAGGAGTTTGTAATTGTTTTTCTTTCCCGAAGTTGGATCAGGTCGGTGTACTTATTGTGAATCTCTGTGGATATTAATAGGTATTTCAATGTGGTGGAGACTGTAAATAGTTAAATAAATATCCTGTTAGATCAGACTGAAAATAAGTTCCTTCGACCTCTTGGGTATATCTAATGAAGTGAGGTCTCTGATGTGGGACTTACTGAATATTAACCTCTTTCTTGATGCGGACAATGTAACTCGTTCTTATCTTGTTAGGTAAGATGAAAATCAGATGCAAATCCCTTCTATGCATTTTCATGAATATATAGTACAACAAATGGAATTGTTCTGTCATAAGTATTACACATGGTATAATGCCAATTCAGCTACTTTCCAATTTAATCTCCGCTTTGACTTGTTGAATAGATGTTTGGGAACTAAATTACATGACTATTAAAATTAGAAATTTTCTTTCGTAATATATTATAACCCTTCTTTTGCGGACACTAGCGGGACAAAAAAATTATTCTGTAAGAAAGGGGTTATCGTGAGGCATTGGTTTGAAATCAGGAACGTCATTTCACTTTTTTCGGCGAGGGGGGGGGGGCAAAGAACATTTACTCAATGTATGTATATATATATATATATATATATATATATATATAATTTTCAGTGTATTTTCAAAAGCCAGAGGGGGCAACAGCCCTCCCCGACTCCCCCAAATGACGGCCCTGTTTGAAATGTATATTTTGAATAAAATTGGGGAATTAGTTTTTTGCAGTGAAAAAGAGGTTATAGGATCTGTGATAAGTAAATCAAGAGAAGCTGTAGTGTATTAATATTTTTATATATGTCATGATAATCGCGGCAAAAATTAGTTTGTTTGGTGAGGAGTAATGGTTGATTGAATTTTTATTTTTTTGAAAAATTGATGGATGCAAAAGAAATGGTATTCTCACACGAGTTGTCGGAATACTTCTTTTAATTACAAGTATGTTTGTATGGTAGATAGAGTTCAAGGAATTTAGATTTCTCCTGCTAATAACACTAGTATTTATACAGAAAATTTAGAGTGCCACTTGTGTTGAAGATACTTAATACCATTATCAAATATACTGATCCAGTATACGAAGGTCTCCACTTTAGCGATATCGAAGTAAAAATAAATAAATTCAGTCATTCGAACTGTAGTACGTTAATTGCTATTTACGTTTTCGGATAGGAAAACTATTAAGATAGATGTCACCACATATATTCATAAGCATCCTTTAAATTCATTTGCTGTATAGTTTAATCTATATGCACTTCTTTTAAACTTTATTTCTATTTACATAAATGTCATTGCACACAATTATTGTTTCGAACGACTTATAACGAATTCACAAGAGTCCGAATTTAAAAAAAAAAGTTTCAATAAATCTTACACAAAAGTCGAAGTAGGGTAATGAATAACAAACTATTTTAATTTGATCAAGTCGCTAATGTAACTATTTGCGAGACCCTTTCATCACAACGTCAGTGGTTTCATAAATGAGGAGTGAAATGTTCTACGGAATCACGTGGTTGTCTTCATGGCGTCGGGCAACTTGACAAACACCATTAAGGTAATTTCTCTAGGTAAGCATTTATAGTTCCAGCAAACAGCTTGTCTAATTGTCTCCCATCGCGAAAGCCTTCAGAGCTCTCGGGCTTACCGTAATTCTAAATATCCCTCTCTGTTTCTGTACCGAGCGGGATAGGAAAATGAACACTTAAATCTTCAGGTCTGGCTCTCGACGCGTTGATCTCCTCCAAGCGAAAGGACCCGTTAAAACATTCCAAGTCCACGCTCGGATACATCCCCGTTGAGATTGTCGTTGATAACTTCCGCCGTAGACATTAAGATGTCTTATTATTATTATTAAACACATAGAACTTCCTCAGCCATGCTCCAGTAGAATGAAACATCTACCAGAGAAGTTTTAGTCTCAAATTTACTCACCGAGTGTATGAACTATATTTTCACCACGCTAATCAGATTCTGAAAAGAGTGACGTCATTCAAGTTATGTAGATTAAATACAGCGGCCAGCTTGGCGGATTCATCAGATTATACGCAAGTCACATTTTAATTAACTCTATTTTTAATAATATTTTTGTTCCAATAATGTAGAGTGAACTAGTCTCTATGCCGACAAACCAGTCACGGCCCAGGCTCTGTCCCTCTAGTGATATAAGCCTTTTACCCTTGCGGGTTGGGTCGCGCTGGGGAGGTCTCTATGCCAGCATCTCTAGCCAGCTCTAGCCAGGGATAGTCTCTATGCCAGCATCAACAAGTGTGTATTCGACAATATTACGTGAAAAAAATTATGATTAAAAATTAAAAATTCGTAAGTGGTGTGAATGCTTAAGTGAATTACTTCACATTATCGATCATATATGATGTTCTGAATCGTAGCAAAACCTCAACGTGGATGTTAATCTAGGAAGCAAGTGCTTTCGAGAGAATATACATCGATTTACAAAACTCGTGGGATTATCAGCGACATTAGGTTTTAAAAGTTAGTCGAATGGCAGATATTCATTTCAAAAGAAAATATATTATCCGATAAAATTAACATTATTGAAATATTTAATTGGAAAAATAGAAAAAATAGAAATAATCGAATTAAAATAATAAAGTATTCAACAATAAATTAACTTGAATAGAAATGTGTATTTTGCTGATGGCATGGTCGGGAAATTGTTTTTCAGTTAATTGAACATTATCTGCATAGCCTTACGCTGTACCAATAGAAAAAAATTAGTTGAAGACATGGTGAAAACATTTACTTCATGTGTCATAGTATAGCGTATTTAACCATTTTTTACATAAATATAGATATTTTTTGACGAAGTGGTGGATATTAAGAGCTTACTTATCAATATCAGCAAATTTTCCTCTCCAAGTGTCACAATCTCTTCCAGTACAATACAGGCGCAAAATGTGTTTTATTGTGTTGATTTTTTTTTGTTTTTTTGGATTGGGAAAGGCGTAATATATAGCAATTGTACTTTTTCTTATTTTTCTGAATTGTTATTGATACGGTGTTCTACTTTTGTTTTTCTTGTTGTTCTCATATTTTGCTGGAACTTCATAATTAACAATTTCTTTATTCCTTTCTGTTACTTTTGGCGAAAAACTAATATTGTGTTCATCTACTTTTGGAAATTGATGAGCGTAAAAATTTCATTCACACAGAATGTTTTTACCTTTAATTTACCAAGGATCGAAACCTACCTTTAATCGGTGAAAATCTTAGAAATACTTATGAAGGGGGAAGACATCGCCAGCCCACCCGTTATCTTTGAGGGCGCACGACAATCGTTACGCCGCCGCTGTCGGCTGTGAGGTGACCTTTGCAGCCGCAACTTCCAACAATTCCTGTAATTATTTCTCTTCTTCTACTTTCTGACATTGAGATGTGCTGCACAGGTTGAATTGTAAACATGCTGTCAAGTAAATGGTAATTGTATTTATTTATTGTACTTTTTTGTATTTATTTTACTTTAGTTTGTACACCACAGACTGTGTTGTGATCACACACACACACATTCTGTTAAACAAATGTTTTTTTTTACATTTATTATTGGCTTTTTTATCCCACTCAACGTCATCCCCTTCATAAGTATTTTTGCGATTTTAACCGAATAAACGTGGCTTGTGATAATATGTTATATGACAATTTTTGTTCCTCTTGATGTCTAATATTACACCTTCTTCGCCACTTCTTTGCAACATCCTGTATACAAGGTGGGAAAAAATTCCGTAGAAACTTTAAAAATGAACAAAAACCGGAAAAATAACCAAAATAAAAAAACGGTTTGCTGAGTTAGCATCGCTAGGTCACGAGCATTTTTAAGACGGGAAAAAACTCAAAAAACAGGTGTTAGGTGGCGCTGGTGTACACAATTGAAAGAAAAGATGCGCAAATAACGCACAGAATGCCTCTAGATCGTTTATTACAGCAGTGTGCTCCACATGACCACCACCACAGGGGATAACGCATTGCAGGTGAGTCACACATCCAGCAACGGCAAAGTGGAACAGGTCCAGAAGTATACATGGCATTTTTTGGTGGATCGCATCTTTCAGTTCCAACAGATTGGTTGGGCCTGATCGATACAGCGATGGATTTCAAACATCCCCATAACCAGAAATCTGTCGTTGTCAAATGTGGAGACCGAGGAGGATATGGGAACCTGCAACGCCTGCTAATGATTTTATTTTTCCCGAACGTCTGTATCAGGAATGCTTTGACCGGAGTAGCAGCGTGACTAATTACTCCATCTTGCATAAACGTGACGGTAGAAAGCGTATATCTTTCACGCAAACATGTTACAAGCTTCTCGCACAGAAGCCTTAAATTACGCTGCTCATTCACCGTTGCCGTTTTAAACCCATTTACTGAACACTGCGTTTCAAAGAAGAAGGGTCTTATGAAGAACGACTTGTGAACCCACACCACACTGTCAATTTTGGGGAATGCAATGATTTCTGCTTGTACTTACGGGGGTTAGACGTCGCCCAGATGCGACAGTCATGGGTATGAACGCCACCATGAAGTACAGAATGGGTAAATACCTAATTGGGTAAAAAAACTGCTGGACAACAGTGGTTCTTCAGTATCAACAATGACTTTTGGTATATCTACATTGGTTACAAAACAATGCATTTCAGGTGTGTTTATCCCTTTTCAATGAACATTTTTTCGGAACATTGGTTATATTTGGAGATGATGATTTTAGGAAGGAAATTCATCTCTTCCGGACTGAAACCTCTTTTTTCCTCGTTTTTCGTTCGCCGGACGAGTTTTCTACCCCCAAGATTTGGAAACATAGAATATATTTTCTTTGGAGCGTTTATATAGTTATATCGAAATGCTCCGTACATAGACGTGGGCAGTAATCAACTAATTGATCATGAGTGACATTAGTCCACCACATATAGGCATATATGTAGGGTGATATACGTTTTAAGGAAGAAATATTCTATATGTTTCCATAATTTAGGGGCAGAACACTCGTCCGGTCAACTCGACACCAGGGTTCGATTCCCCTTGGGCAGAGATTACTTTTTCCTAAAATCATAATCTCTAAGTATATCCAGTCTTCCAAAAAATCTTGTATTAACAAGTGGAGCGGACATTTTCCTCTACCTTTACAAAGATATGCTGCTTCTTTAATGCTGCCAGTATGTGGGGCTAAACCCGGGAAGCGCTGGGTATTTGTGCTAGTGGGCCGTAATAATATATAAAACGTTATTTCATTTCTATTATTATTTTTTCTACATTCCTATTCGACGTTTGTTTTTAGTTCTGTTCAAAGTACTTCATTCCGAATGCATTTTGCGGTATTCAAACTATTCCTTCAGAGAGTGTCTGATTAAAAAATCTGAATCCCTGTGTGTTCGTCCCACAGACAAATCAAACACAAAGCCTACGGAAACTAACAAACGAAATGAATATAATGCGTAAAACTTTAGCGAAAACGGGCCGATGCCTTTGACACGTTAATGATTTCCCAGAAAATTATTAATCATTTCCGATCGTGGTTTATCGTTGGTTGCAGTCTCTCGTTACTATTCCTAAACCTAGAAATAATGATCTTCCTTTAGGTATTCCCAAGCAAACGAGGGTGACGTAAATGAGTTTAAGATTAGCCCCCACCAGAGAAATTACTTCTTGAAAGAATGCTTTCATTAGCGAAATGCAGATAATTCTCAGACGTGGTGAGGTCCATTTAGCAGGGATTACTGCGAACGCCATTAATTTTGACTCCGAGCAAATATCACTTAAAGGTCGGGTGGAAGCGGTGGGAATGTACAGTGCGTTGGAACACTGCGGGGACTGTTACCCATCACCCTTTTACACGAGCACACGTACATAACAAAACCCCCTGGCGTGGTTTGCCGAAGATATTTCCGAAGAGTTGCTTTAGTTGGGTGGGGTGCGTAGCGAGTTGAAGTTATGGTTACCAGAGCGATTATAGAGTGTAGCTTGTTTCACTTATTGAAAGTTTCAGCACAACATAAATATATATATCGCTTAAAACCGATTACTTAAAGTTCGGTTAGCTATCTCTCTCTCTCTCTCTCTTTCTCTTTGCTTTCGCAATGAGAATGAATAGATCCAAAGTTTAAGGTAATCCTTCATTGACTCCTTACGCCAATATTAGTTTATAAAATGGCATATACCAGAGTTATTTTTTTATCTTCATCAAAAATCGATGAAAGAAAATTGGTTTTTTTTTTCGCTTCATACAAAAATTTACTGTTGGAAACGTATAAATTAAACACGATTTAGCTACTAATTCTATTTTTGAAAGGAACTGGCTGAAAATATTACTGTGTTAAATGACTGTTGAAAGAAACGATGACTATTTAATATATTTATTCATATATATATCCTTAATTTGATATATTTATTCAAGCGAGGGCCAAACTCGTATCAAAATTGGTTGGATAGTCATTCTCAAATATCGGTTTCCCATACAGGGTGGGTAAAAAGTCCGTAGAAACTTTAAAAATGAATAAAAACTGGAAAAATAACAGAAATATAAAAAAATAAAAACGGTTTGCAGGGTTAGCATCGCTAGGTCACGGGGATTTTCTTTAGACAGGAAAAAAAAAACCTCAAAAACAGACGATAGGTGGCACTGGTACGAGAGACTTCGTTGGAAATATGCAAATGAGACGGTTATGAGAATTTGCGCTCCTGATCCATAATCAGTTCACCGTTGTAAACCATGTATGTGGACCTGCTACACTCTGCAGTTGCTGGATTTGTGACTCAACTGCAATGTGTTATCCCACTGTGGTGGTGGTGGTGGTCATGTGGAACACATACTGCTCTAATAAACGATTTGGAGGCATTCTGTTCGTTATTTACGTATCTTTTCTTTGACTTGTGTACGTCAGCGCCACCTATCTGCTGTTTTTAGGATTTTTTCCTGTCTTAAAAAAAATCCCGTGACCTAACAATGCTAACCCTGCAACCCGTTCATTAATTCGGTTATTTTTCCGGTTTTTATGAATTTTTAAAATTTCTGCAGATTTTTTGTCCATCCTGTATTTGTGGTTCGCTGATGCAAAGAAGCAGTAGCGGCATAGGTTGGTAGAATACCGGCCCAGCTTGGCCCAATATTCCTTGGCGAATATTTGCCAACAACAAGAACAGAAACGGTTTTTCTCAGAACACTGTTCGCTTTCTTAGAAAAATGTAAGACGGATTGGATGATCGGGAAGGGAGGTGGCACCTTTGGCTTGGGTCGGAAGCTAGAAGGCACTCGACCAGCCTCCCGATTTCTCCCAAACTCCCACATTTGCCTATAATTTCCAATAGTGGAGCGGCCGCACTACTTGCCATGGAACGTATTGGACAAGTCTTGACACGAGTGTGGTCATGGTTTTAGTCATGAAAGAGTAGTGTGCCATTCCGAAATTGGCAAATTAATCTTCACTTCCTTTGAATCTTGAAACAGTTAAATCAAAGCATATATCCCGAGTCTTGATGTAGCTATTCCAAGTTGTGGTGTTATATACTATTCATACTTAGATTAAGACACCCAAACTCTTTTTTTTATGGGCAGTGTATTATATTAATTATTCGTTCTTTCTGCTACATGCTTTAATATTGAGTTGTTAGTATTTTCGTTATGTGTGTGTGTGTGTGTGCTAATTTCAATTGAATTCGGAATCTCAAAATTTCAGACAAGACACAATGAAACGTTTCCAAGAAAGAGATAAATATATTTGTTGTTATTAATCATATATATATATATGAAATTAAAATAACTTAAGCAATAAAACTGATACCTGCAAACTTGTCAAACACACAAAAAGCGTTTAGTCGTAACTTGCAATCCACTTTTACTTAGGAGCTCTGGTATTACGAAACGTGGATGGGTCCATTTTCTAGAATATAAGCAACATCGGATTGAGATATCCACGGTCGAAAACACTGGTTATGGTAGCATAACCGATAATGAATGAATAATATCGATACGCTTTCAGAAGAGCCCCTAAAATTAGTTCGCCGCTCATCTATTATAGAAGACCCTCCTAAGTCAAGCGTGAAAATATTGCAATTATTTTATCATCCGATCTCATTCGTGGACGTGTCGTGCATAGTGATCAGACATATACGCAAAGATTCAATGGATAACACAACTTTTGAACTGTAAATGATTCTGGCAATCTGCTATTATATCAAAACTCAATGGCTTTGGTCAGAAGAGAGCGCAGGGATATTACAAGTGCATGGTACTGCATTTTAGGCATGTTATTACAGTCATGTGTAGTGTTATTATCATAATGACGCTAATGACTCTATTGATTCCGCGTTTTTTGATGTAGCCATTTGAATACATACCGTTATCACTCATTTTAAAAAAAAATGAAGAAAAAAATGTATAATGCATTCAGGCATGTATGTTTAGTGTGAGAATAATCACTCTCCAAATTCGGTTTTCAGCAGATTTGCAATAAAATATAATTTTTCATTATCTGAAAAACATAAAATATACGGCAATAACGTGACATTGAAAATTTATTAGTACCGTAAACACGGTATTATTTATTAGTACCGTTCTACTTTGGCACGGACATCCTTATTTTTCCCAAAACGACAAAATATTAAAACGTACTATAATTACTACTACTACTCAATCGTACCTGCAAAACATTCTTCTACGGAATTTCTAACGAATCTGCACATGCCGGAATGTGTGTTCTGAGTTCACATGTGACCCTAACGTATTTATGTTGTCGAGTTGTGCTTGTTTGGTGTTAGTGCTGCCATCTGCTTTCTATGTTCTGAAGTGAAGACGATGAATTGCTTGAATTTCCATGTTATGTCAGTATCGTGTTGTAGAGGGGACCTGGTTGGCGCTCATCAATTGGAACTGTTCTGGTGATGGTTCGTTGTTCGGCTAAGATTATTGATTCCCTCGCAATCGTATGGCATCTCACCGGCACCTCTGACTAAGCGGGGTCGATTCTCGGTTCGCCCGATGCTATACCATCCTGAACCCATAGCAGTCAGCTTGGGTGACCGTAAGCCCAGTTACGGGTTACGGTGGTTACCAATCGCGGGGTTCTTGCAAACCACCGTTGAATTTATAGCACAAAACAATTGCGGCGGACAATCTACGGTGGAAGTCGGAGAGGGAGATGTACCGAACATGACGCAGCCACTGCGGCTGCTCAGGGGAGGTCTCGACCTAAGCTTTGAAAGAAACCTGATCGATCCTGTCATAGCTATTCGAACGGCAGAGACTGCCCGCCCTAGTCTCTGCTATTGAGCCCGAGTTGTGCCGTGGTAAGATGCTCGTCCTCCACTATGAAGGTTACTATCAAGGTCCATGGGTTCTAATCCGGGCATAGAACGATATAAGCAAGTTCTTTTCCTACCGAACCTGGGGCGACCACCGATGGATGGAGCCTTCATTTCCCACCCAACTCCTCTGGTTGGAAATTGCCGGTATTTCCCAATCGTAGGGAATTTGGGAACCGCCGTTAGATTTATAAAACAGACCAATAGCGGCGGACTTTCTACGGTGGAAGAGAGAGATGTACCGAACATGACGCGGCTACTCAGGGGAGGTCTCGACCTAGGCTCGGGAAGAAACCTGATCGATCCTGCCATAGCTATTCGAACGACATAGACTCGCCGCCCTAGTCCATGCTATTGCTCAAAAGGAATTGACGATAAAAGTAATTCGAACGACAGAGACTGGGTCACCCTAGTCTCTGCTATTGTGCCCGACTGGCGCCGTGGCAAGATGATCGTCTTCCACTATGAAGGTTACCATCAAGGTCAATGGGTTCAAAGTCGGGCATAGAACGTTAGAAGCAAATTCTTTACCTACCGAACCTGGGGTGACCACCGATGGATGGAGCCTTCATTTACCACCCAGCTCCTCTGGTTGGAAATTGCCGTATGACGATATATGACCGGAGTTGGTGTGCGGTAAAATAAAAGTATCGTGTTGTAGATCGGCCTGTTCTTTAAAAAAAGAATTTTTCAAATGGGAGACCGACTCGTATTACTTTACTACAGAAAAAAAAGAAGTCGGCAGTAATTTTTGATAAGTAGCGATACTAAGAAAGGCAATTCAGTGCATTAGGTAGTTCATCAATGGCCGACTAAGTAGTAACAGCCGTGGTTTAATAACTCTGGTTTTTTCTTTTATGCTGTGGTCGAAGGCGATTTTTTCATCTCTCAATACTTCAACTGTGGGGGTTGTGATGCAGTGCTTTGTCAAGTTAGGTTTGTACTCAATTTGAAACACATTATTTCATTCTTCAAACTCTAGTGTGATTAAAATTTCTTTTGATCTTTCATTTTTTCCGAAATCATTAATTGACAATTTGTGCTCTGAAAAAACTTCAAAAATACGCCCTACATTGGCCCGACATTTTTATGAACTGAAATAGGTCGTATTTTTCCACCCTCTAGTAATTTTCGATTGTGATAACACATGTGAAATGTGATATATAAATACACGTATTTATGCATCGAATAATTATGTTTATTTTTTTTTAATGCACATCCTATTTCAAGCTGTTTTTTCCAGACTGGAAAGATGGAGTACTCATATAGTAGTACTCATAAAGTCCTCGTACAAACGTTAGCCTGGAAGGCCTAACTTCAAAACTGTTGATGTGACCTAGATTTTGGTCATAGATTCGTTTTATGATAAGGGAAAAAAATTGGATTTTTTCCAGAGATCGTTTTTTTTAATTCGATTTAGAAAACCTGTTTCGTAACATTCGCTTAGAACGAATTACTGGTTCAAATAGAATGCGGCGGTGAATGGTCATTTCGGCTGCTAAAAATGGTGTAAATGAAGACATTTCGAAAGCAACGACAAAGTAAATGATGACGTATTTATCAGTGACCAGGACACTGACCCGAGGTAAAATGATGGAATATCTAGATAAGTCCAAGGGATGTGTTTTTTTTTTTTTTTTCAAATTAAAAAAATAACAACAACAACAAAAAACAAATTCATTTCTCGGTCTTATTAATAAACTAAACATCGAGGTCGCCAGACATCCAGCGTATTTTCGCACTTGTATTTCAATGAACATTCTCCCCGAATTAGAAGGAGGTCGTTTTCGAATTCGGAATGTATAGAATTCATTAATCAAGACTCGTTATAAATGTTGCTGCCTCGCATTTGTAGACAAAGCTTCTTATGATAAATAGAAATGGGTGCTTATAAACACAAGAATGACGAACAATATCCAGCAAAGAAATCAATGAAAATATCATAAAATCGATGTCATCAAGCACCAATGAATTGATAAGAATTGTATAGGAAATTACAGCCTTAAACGCAAGATCAAACTGTTCGATTGTAGAAAATATAGCCCTGGTCACCAGGTTAATCTTTCATGAATATGATCACAAAAGCTAGGAAGCATTATAAAGTAGCATAAAACTTAGAGAGATCACATTCTTCCCGACGGCATAATGCATTTTCCATTATGCATTGCCAACACGAGAAGGATATAGAATGAAATATATAAATATATGTATATATATATGTGGCCATGCATTGGAGGGCAATCTCGTGTGAGCAATAACTTATGCATTCGAGCGAAAGATGACTTCGATTGTTGTTGGAATCGCTGATGAAATTCGGTGCTTTTAACCCTCTTTTGTATTCAAGATGGAAACCAACGACTAGAGAGAGTTTGGGGGGCGTTTAATCAAGGAGCCCTCTTTGTTGGCTTCACGGGTGATGAATCATAAAATTTGGACGGTGTCCAAATTGTATCTGGATTCGCTCCGCTTGGTTTTGAGTCTATACAGCACACCTTCCGTTAATTAAGGTAACCTTATATAATCTGCTGTCTGGAGGCTATATCCTATAATTATGCCAGTAATTAGTTAGTATTAGTTAGTCATTCTTATTCTACTCTGTCGGTGGATGCGATCAGGCCGGAACAATCTCTTTAACTGTTTAACATTTCATCCCGAGTATACTCGGGTTGCGTTTCTCTCTTGATTTACGTTCGAGTCCTTCTCAGTGCAATATTTTTTTATATATTTCAATCATAATCACTCATTCACGCTAGTTATTGTTTTTTTTTAATGATAATTCAATTTCCTCTGAATAACTGAAATTCGGAAAAAAAAGATATTGAAGTGTTTAAACTGTGCTACCATTTCAGAGATCTTTTCTATTTTTTCTGGTATAATGCAAAAATCCATGTCTTCTTTAATCCTAAAAATATTGGATCGATGATCATAGGATGCAGCAAACAGTGTAAAAATGCCTTAAACTTCAAAATCTTCAATAAAATCGGAATGAAAAAGCTATGCACCTTGTATATAGTGCCGGACTCGTGATGCGAGGATCCGGGTTCGAACCCCACAGTGGTGGTCGGCTGAAGTTGGTTTTCTGTGGTTCCCAACTTCAAGGCGCAAATGCGAGCCGATCTCCCCGTTAAAAAGTCTCGCCACAGAGAGCAACAGTCCTACAACGGTAAATCATTCAATCATAACACTTCACTCATAGTTAGAAAAACTGGGGACAGATGACAGCACTACACATAACAAGCATTACACAGAAACAAAAAACTTTACGTCAGGTTGCACTACACGTACACGCACATTCCCGCATGTACCGATTCGTTGGGGGTTTGTTGGGGGGTTCCGCGGGGGGAGGGGTGCATGTGTGGTGTAGCAGTAGTAGGTAGGGCCTCTAAAAAATGGCTCGGGGATCCATGATGTCTTAAGTCAGCCACCTCGTTGGGCAATTTGCCTGTTGTGGCGTTGTATTTGTATTTGTATTTGTATTTGTATATGTTTTATGTAATTTGAAAATTTTATCAATTATTACTATTATTTCTTTTACACACAAAATACCAAAGTCCAATAGTTATATTTTATTTATTTTTTGTTTGTTTGTTGGGCGTCTGATGTGCTACATTAGCGAAAACGTAGGAGGGCTTGTACTTCCGTTTAAGCGTATGCCAAAAGTACAATCAGAAACGTTTTTTTGCGATTTCAGTCATTCTCTATGGTGCTTTTTTCGGTGAAGAATCCAAACACCGCTTTGTGTTTTTCAACTCATTAATTTCTTTATTTTATTGATATCAGAGCAGAAATATTCTGCTATATATTCTGCTATATATCTTCTTCCACCTATATCGGATTTAAAACTTGTGAACGTAATACACTTAATAATAACATACCAATATTAGCGCAAAGGCAGCTAGATTACATAGTGCGTTATATATAACCGGCGAAGATAAATTTGAAAGTATGTATCTAAACGCAAGAAAATAAATTAATAATAAGATATTTGAAAATTTGAAGGTGAAACAAATGAAACTAATGAGTTCAAAAATACAAAACCATCTCTGGGTTCATCCTCAGGCGGAAAACACCACAGAGACTTTCCGAAATTTCAAAAACGTTTCTTAAAGTACTTTAGTCCTAAACATAAAACAAAAGTACTTCTACGTTTTTGCTAATGCCATCAGAAGCCCAACAAACAAAAATCGATTTCGACAGATGAATAATCCAATCACATCTTTCAAACGTTTAACATAAATAAAACTATGATAAACAAGACATGTAGGAAAAAATTACAAAAATGAAAATTTGAGTCAATAAATAATTATTCCTTCTGTCGTAAATTTTCCAATGAAGGCTCTTTTGTTGTGAATTTTAATTTTCAATTCCAAGAAATCTGCTGAAATCTGCTCATTATTGGTTTTCTTGATATTCAGAGAGTGTTCGGATGTATCTTATTACTTATTTCATGAAAATTCTGAAAATTGAAAATGATTATGTCATCAATATATCTGAAACCAATAATTCTCTTCGCACAATGAATTTTCATTTCATATGTACTTCCCTCCTTTATTTCATTATGTTTGCAGTTGCTTCTCATCTTTGTGCTTGATCTCTGCCTATCGAGATATGAGTAAATAAGTAAAAATATACAATTAGATTAAATATCAACATTTCAATGCATCAGAAATTTAATAAACTACAGTCAATCAATAATCAATGAATCCACTTAATTAGCATCTTGAAATTATTTTTTTTCTGCTCTTGTACACGGAGAAAAACAGCAGATTTGAATTTAGTGATGTAAAAAATGATTATTTAGATTATTATCTTGATGAAAAAAGAGTTAAACATGATTGGTACGTTTTTATAAGAAATAGAATGAACCCATAGAAATGGGGGGGGGGGGAAATAAAGCTAACATTAATATATATATTATTTACCAATACTAGTAACATCATGTAATCTTACACCCCACGTGAATTGTATTCTATATGGACATTCATACGCCAAATTTATGATTTTGTTCTGTTGCGGTTACCAAATTGAAGAAGACATGAATTTAATGCCCCAAGAGGACGTGGCATTTTTGTGGCATCACAGTTACTTTCTCTTGTTTTTCGACCTTGTTTCTAGATAAACATCCACGAAATTCTCCTTTATATTATCTAGCGCACACACACTGTCTTCTACATAATTCTTGCATCAATCACTTAGGTACATGATATATGTATAATACGATCATCATACATGGGCATGAACATGATAGGAACCAGGAAAATACACATCAGTGTACGTAGTAGGTTAATCATGAATTCAATCCGATGAGAGCAGTGCCAAGACTATCACAGCTCTTATATACTCCTTTTTTTTTGTCTGATCTCTCTCTCATCGACTGGAACTTCCAAACGTTTTGATTATCCGTCATCTGGTATATGGAACTGTAATCCATTATGTATAGAATTCTGTATAAGGGAAACCATTGCTATCTCTATATCAGCGAATCATTGCTATCACTATATCAGCGAATCATTACTATCTCTATATGAGCGAATCATTGCTTGCAATTAACACTACAGAAGTCAATTTTAAAGAATTTCTTACACATCATAATTTACCCAGGCAAAGTGAATTGAATTCGATATAATCTGACAAAACAAGTATTTGCGTGTTCACTAATACTCTTATAATTTTACTATACGCATTCTTTGACCTGAGTACACTAGTATTGGAAAGTTATTAGAAGAACTCTGATGCTAACGTTAAAAGGAAATTCAAATTAGATGTGAATACTCGGCGAAATAAAAGAGGAAAAAATATATATTATGCGATTGCCATAGTAAACACTCGTTCGTAGAGCCCATCGGCACAGGAATGCAAGACATACATTGCTAGATTGCACATAAACTGACTGTAATGTGAGGGACTGTTCTTTTTTCTCAAAAATTTACACTGCATAGTTGAAGAGTGCCTGTGCCAGTCGGTCCCACTCCTGCAGCTCCTGGATGGTTTCCGAAGTGATGCTGCGAGATGCCTTTTTATTTGCCCTTCCAAGACTGTCTTAAACATATTTAATACGGTTTAGATCTCAAGATCTGTCTGTTCAATCCATAACACCAATATCTCGCTATCAAATTTACTGTTGATCAGGTGAGCAGAGGGGGAGCCCGTGTCCCCATCCAACCTGATCAAACAGTAGAAAAACAGAAATGGTATTTCGGTGAAAAAAATTGAAGTATCGAAAGGAAAATATCCTATATATGCTATATTAATCGATTTCTGTTAATATAAATAAATTTTGAAGGGTGGTGACTCCAAATTTATCGGGAAGAAAATTCCTGTGTGCCCCCATCCCTCAATCATTTTGAGCTCCCTGCAAGTGTGGATGCTGCGTACGTCCCTGCAGTTGAGCAGAATATGAACGACCGAAAGGGACAAATCTATTGCACGACATGCACTTGATAGAACCTATATTCAGTGGGTCTTCATTATATATATATTTTTTTAATTACCACGTTTTTTTTGTGCACCGATATTGATGCTAGTGTTCTGGCACACATGCGTGAAATTCCACAGAAATCTTTTCTTTGTCAGTGATGATGCAGATGTGAATAGAGATTGGGAAGATGAGGGGGGGGGGAGCAGAAACTCGGTCACGTGTCATGTCTGGCAAAAACAATTGATACCGGCACTGTGAATATAGCATACCTGGCCACATAAAACCATCCAGCAAATATTCTAAAGAAACCTACATGACATATATATAGAATTTTATACAGATTGAGATTAAAATGAATGCAGTCAAAAAGAAACATTAAAAAAACTACGTGTGCCATGATTAGTAAACCAAAGTTGTGGAATAATCAGTTTCGGAATAAATACAAATCTATCGTATGAAAATAACAACTTGATTTTCTTGATAACTATTCCAGCACAATATACCAAAATGGTTAGAAACTACGCATCGCCCAAGCGACAAAGTAGTACTAGGTCATGCATCCAGAAAATTGGCTACAGAGCATAAGAACATAAACTTCCAATTCCGTTCAAAATAAAAATAAATACAGAAAATTTACCACATTACTATGAGACAACTTACATGGTTTCCAAATGTTTTCCAAATTTTTTGAACAACAGTGTGTGTGTATCTAATATCACATAACATCTCATATTTTTCTTCAAATTTTGAGTTTCCCTCCCTTTTCTCTGTTGTCAATATATCTTACTGAAATATAACTTTTTCTACTCCTTTTTCTTCATACGGATACGGGGTATTTCATAATAAAATTCTGATCTTTTTTTGTTTTCATATTGAAAAAAATATATATATTTCTTGTGCCTTTTCCTAGAAATAGATACATATGAAATTTTGTGAAACTTGATGCGGTTGTGCAAGCGAATTTCGTTTTTGGTTGCGACCACAAAGCATCAACTATAAGGAATGTAAACACGCTGTGTAGGTATAGACGTGTATGGACATATTTTAATATGAATTGAAAAAGGGTTTTATTTCTTCAAGTATTGAGGACTTCTCCAAAGCAAAGACGTTCTGGAATAGTCTAAACCTGACATTACACGTGCACTTCATACTAACCAAACGAGCATTTTTGTTTGCAATTCAGTGTTATTCACCAATCATGTTTTACTTTACCATAATTTTCTCTTTGTCCATTGGAATCGAGGAGAACGGGCGGCATGATAATAATGGGACAATACTTCTATTCCGTCATACTGGTTAATTTATTTTGAACCAGCTGAAGTACCCGGCATTGCCGGAGAAGACGTGAACCTAAGATGGGTGACGTCATTTCAAAATTGCAACTGTGTAGAAATTAATATATATATATATATATATTTAGGCCTAGTATAAGTAGTAGTAAAAATAGAAAAATGGTGAAGCAGTGGTTGGTATTGGAAAGATGTCCGTCCACGACTATCAAGGTTCCCGTGAAGTCCGCAGATTCGATCCTGGGTAGGCACAAATAACAAGTTGTTTTCCCTAAGGAGCCTGAGGCGACCATCAACAGATGGCACCTTTATTTCCAATCCCATTCGTTCGGTGGCAAATTGGTGTATGATGAATTGACTGCAGTCATCATTTGTGCGCGATGATCATGATGTTTGTGTCTCAATTTAATCGGTCTTATGGTTTCTTCATTCATTTATTAATTTTTTTTATACATACAGTGTATGTCATAATTTACATTTGGTTTTTGTGAGCTCGAAAAATTTCACTTCATTTCATCTTCGAACGAATCCAATCCAGCAATGTTTCGGTAACCCATTTCTGAAATATTTCTGGATATTTCTGGACATCTTTTGTCCATCCTCGAGGGTAATTCAATTTCTCTATTTCTCTCTCCACCTCAATTTTCTTCGTGAAACTCAAGTCTATCCAAAAAATCCTGATTTCCCCATTCCACCTCCTTTACTTTCCCCACAGTTCTTTTCAGCGGGTTTGATCCCCTGACTCTTTCCGGTAAACTATTTTTTGCCTAGTTTTGCTCTAGGCGAGAGAATTTATTCCGGAATTCGGCTCTGACGATACCAAAATCCTTTGGTAGTCTTCATCTTCAAAACTTCACTATTAGATACGGAAAAAAAATTCAGCTTTAAACTGCTCGTCTACATCTCCATGAATTGAACCATTCATAAGAATTCGAGGGTAATTGAAAATTATTTTTACTGCTTCTTTAAAAAGAGATATAAATAATGTTGCTTCTTAAAATTATTATTTGTATCAATATTTCATCACACATTCGTAAGTTTCCAACAACCTGTCAGACCATAGAAATATCAAAATCGTAGAAAATGTATTTATCGTCATCACACTGGCTATGACGGTGAAATGAACAGTGAAGAAACTCGGTGTCATTCGTAGCAAATTCATTGTTTAACACGCATTGATGCCCTAGCAAATTCATCGTTTAACATGAATTGACACTCATAGCAAATTCATCGTTTAACATGAATTGACACTCATAGCAAATTCATCGTTTAACATGAATTGACACTCATAGCAAATTCATCGTTTAACATGAATTGACACTCATAGCAAATTCATCGTTTAACATGAATTGACACTCATAGCAAATTCATCATTCAACATGAATTGAAACTCATAGCAAATTCATCGTTTAACATGAATTGACACTCATAGCAAATTCATTGTTTAGTTTAACACGCATAGATGGTCATAGCAAATTCATTGTTTAGTTTAACACACATAGATAGTCATAGCAAATTCATTGTTTAGTTTAACACGCATAGATGGTCATAGCAAATTCATTTTTCAACACGCATTGACAGTCATAGCAAATTCATTGCTCAACACACATTTACAAGCATATAAAATCCATTGTTCAATCATCGACACTTAACATAATTGTTAAAAAGCATCCGCACATACAAAATCATTGTTCCAGTATTGGCACTCATATCAAATTCAAAGGTTCAGGCTTGCCACTCATAGGAAATTGCATTGCACCTAGAGTCACTGACTGAAAAACAATTGTTTATTCCTCTATTTTAATAAATTTGTGGTTAAGTCATAGCTAATGAAAATTTATGAGTTGAATGGATTTCAATTTCCCACGAGATTAAAGGATTTATTTATTACCTGCAAAAGAAAACAAAAAAAAAATGATTCAAGAGATGTTTCTGTTGCCAGATGGGGAAATGTTTTCAGCAGATAATAAATACATCGGTTTCAACAAAGAAAAAAAATAAGTTAATCCTTTAGATTACGTTTTCACAACAACACAATTAAGTAATAGAATCTCCCCCAGCTTAAGAAAACAACTGCGTACATACATACATACATTTATTTCTTCTTAATTCTAGATGCGCTCTCACATGCAATGTTCCGTTCAACCGTTAATGCTGAATGAAATCAGGAAATTGATGTTGATGTGAATCGGTTTTCTTTTGGGACAAAACTAACTGAAATAAAAATAAAAGAACACAAAAATATATAAAAGAACGAGTTCCTGTTCTTATGTTATGCTTCATTTGCATCCCGTTTCCGGGTTAACAACCACCAAGGGAAATAGGGAACGTCCAAACAACAAGCCGTTTTTCCTAACTAAAAACATTAATGGCAAAACGAGGGAAACGCATTTGTGATCACATTCGAGTTTCTAGGAATGCTTAACATTTAATTCGGGAGTGTTTAGTATTACATAAAAACTCATATACGCGTACGTTGCGTAACATACGAGTGAAAAGATGGCGTCATCGTCCCACGTTTTAAGATTCGCATCTATTTTTTTTTTTATATCGTTACGTGGGTCGGGGATAGGCACGTAACCGAATCTTCTAGAGATTTTCTTTCTATACTATTTTTATAGCATCGTTGAATTTGGAATATGTGGTATTTGATTTCAAAGGTACCGAGACATTCTACTTAAAGCTTACGTTACCTCATTGCATTACAGACGCGCGCAAAAAGAGAAGAATTCGAGGGATTGAATTCAGTATATAAAATATGGGGAAAATAAATCGATATTTCGATTCAGAAGTTTTAACTATGAAAAAAACGTGAGCAGGCTTTGCTAGTGTTTTCATAATCAAAATTTCGAGTGCGCAAATAATACAATTTGAATAAAAATGAGCAATGAAGAATTACATAACTCACAATTTCTCAAATAATATAAGAATACGGAATACGTATAGACATATTCTACAAAAAAAATCTCGCACAGAGTACGACGGTAATAAAGAAGATAAATGATGTATGATACATTTCATTGAGCTTCACAATAAATGATTTATATAATGCCGGACTTTTATTCACAAACATATATACAAAAATACTGTAAAACATATCTAATAAATATAATACCACGGGCACTAAAATGATAATCAATAAACGAAAAGTAATCAATAAACTAATCCTTAAGGCTTACAGAAAGGACTCTTCAGTTCCTTGATTGCACATAGCTGTTATGTTTTTTGTTGTATTATATTTGTTAGCATTTCTGAATTTCATGTTTGTATCTGTGTACCATATTGTGCACATATTTGTGCACAGTATGTCTATATTTGTGCACAATATGTCTATATTTGTGCACAATATTTCTGTATTTGTGCACAATATTTCTGTATTTGTGCACAATATGTCTGTATCTGTGCACTATATGTCTGTATTTGTGAAACAAATACAAAAAGTGTGTATCTAGACGGATCAAGAAAAACAATGAGCATCGCTTTTTAACCGAAACAAATAAAATTCCGTAATTTGTAGTGTTTTCCAGGTCAGACTCTTCCAATTAAATACCGATGAACGAGAAGGTCTGGCATAACGAATTTTATCACTTTCGTTAATGTTTTTGGAATAATTTTGATCAATAATGAGTAGGGGGAAAACATTTTGCATTCACCACACATATTTCTATAGTATTTCGCCTCTGTATAGCAAAAAGTTGCAATAAAAACTGCTTACAATGACGACCATGGAAGTAATTTTCTACTCATAAACTTTCAACGTATTAAATAATTTAGTTGCCGGACACTTGCGCTGTCATCTGGTAATCGTAAAGTAGTTATACGGTATATATGTTACCGTCAAATTATGGAATCAGGAATTTTCTATACAAAACAAAACATATCATGTGGCTTATCCACCAAAAATGTATTGAAATTTTTAATTTCACAATGATTTATTGTTTTATTTTGTGCATTTGGCTTCGTGCAGCTTATCTAATGAAAAACGACCAGGAATTATATAAAACGCATAGGCATTCTATAAAATGTCTGGATTTCGTACTTCGCCGGTAACATATATACTTCGAAATACCTATGCCCAGCAACGTATGTAAAAGAAATTAAGGGGGTTTGAAAGAAAGTGGTGATTTAAAACAATGTTTCTCAATTTGGAGCCCTATGACTTCATCCCGGTCATAAGATACTACAGGGGGCTAGGGCAAGGGGAACCATGAAAGACTGCCCACAAAGAGCGGTGAAGAAAACTTCAGATGTTAAGAAATGAAGCTTCAAATGAAATATATGGTGGGAAGGTAAGTGCTACTTCCAGAATGAAGCAGAACTGACCATTGAGCCGAAGTCGTCTTAACATGCGCCTACCTACACAGTCCGGGGTCTTGAGTGCATAGGAGGATCCCTTGTAGCTAGATATGAGGTTTTTTTTCAGAGAATAAGTATGTAAATTTGTTTCTATACAGGTAACCCCGTAGCTAGGAAGGAGGATCTTGATTATGTTAAAATTGCCCTGCAAAGAATCAGGGCCATCTTAACACATGGGACTCATCCAGGCATAGCCTGGTGTGAATGGATTTTTACATGATGAGATCTCGTATCATCATTTGCGAGAGTATATGCGTAAGCTGTTGCTTCCATCTAAGTAAGGGACTCCAGAAGATATTTTTTGTCTGAGGACTCATGGTGCTGAGGCGGCACTGCATCGTACCTCTCAAGGAAACCCTCACTCAATCAGCGGTCGACCTTATCATGGCATACTAGGTAACCTGTATAATCTAGAAATGCGTTTTCCAAAGTTAGCAATATCACCCCGTGGTGCGGTCCAGGGGGACATAGAAGGTACGAGGATGACATAAAATTCTATGGGCTCGCTTGAGTCGGGGGACGATGACAGAAAAAAAATTTCTGAAGAGGTGGGCGATGGAACAAAAAGTATGGGAAACTACGATCTAGAACAAGGGTGTTCAACGTTTAGGGCGACATCAGTGGTTTGAAAACATGTTGCGGGCCATTTAACTAAGTGAAAAACAGCGTTAAATGCGGATAAAACGGTTTTTCCGCATTTAAAACTGTTTTTTTTTTCAAATTTCCTCCGCTTTTCGAATTCGAATACCTCAGCGAATATTCCACTCAGAAATGTGTTTTTTTATTTTTTTTTTGGCATCAAGAGAAACAGGGCAACAACTTTCCAACTAGGTTTCGGGGCACATAGGTAAGGTATAAAAAGGTTTTTTTTTAATAACTATGCAACCCCTTGAAACATGAATGACATATCAAGCATTACACGTTATAAGGAAACTTTTTCTAACTGGAAGCATACCTCTAGGACCAACGGTTTGCCAGTAAAATGTCATTCCTACTGTCTGCTATGCACCCTGTATATCAATTGACATCATCATGCCTCCCCTCTCAGCTATCTTCATCGTGCAACGCTCGGTTCACTTTCAAGTCTGAATCCGCCCAAGAGCGTATACTTACGCAATACTCGTTAAAAGCAACTTGGATCCGTGGTAGAAGCTATTTCTTTACAGGGTGATCATTCGTATCGGAAACTATTTAAGTAATTAGTAAAACTTCCTCACAAAACAACAAGACTTGTTGTTTCTTTCCTTCTGATGACAGGGAGATGCGAACCGATATATTGATCGACACTAATCGTTAAACTTGTACGCTTGTCATGATTACGTTATATCGACAAAATGCTTATCTTCATTTGTGTCAATTTTTTTTTTTATCCATTGACGTAAAACAATTAGATTTTTCTTTTTTGTTTAACAATTTTTTCACGATGTTCTTCCATGTCCCTGGTGTATCATCGATATTGATCACGATTCCCATCAAGCAAACGATTTTCACTGATTTAGTTTAAGCATGATAAATATATGTGTGTTAAATGACTTTTTTCTCGTATTTTCATGTGAGTTAATATACCAAATGAATTCGATTGAATTAAAAGTGTGTGGTATTTAGAGATCAGGGATGTACATGGAAGTTTCAGTTATGATGTCATGAAATTTTTCAAACATTTTGGGCAGGGGTCTTCAATCTTTCAGCCATTTCGGGAAAATTCTGAACTACTCATGAAGCCCGCGCGCCACTGCACAGTCATACAGCGGTATTTATAGTGAAGAGAAGAATCTCCGTATTCAGGACTTAAGGTGATGTTCAGTGGTGCCCTGGTGAATTGCTACAGCATTGCTCCGAGTGAAAACAGAGACCTAAATAATAATTTAGGATTTTTATTTGTTCTGAAATAATTACTTTCAGCAGTTCCTAGAATATTTTCAATTAATTATTTCTTTTACGAATTCTTAAATCCCTTTAAACAGTTAAGAAATTATTTCATTAACTAATTCTCAAATCCCTTTAAACAGTTCAGAAATTATTTCCTTTAAACAGTTCAGAAATTATTTCCTTTAAACAGTTCAGAAATTATTTCCTTTAAACAGTTCAGAAATTATTTCCTTTAAACAGTTCAGGAATTATTTCCTTTAAGTAGTTCTGAAATTAGTTGTTTTAGTAATTCTGAAATTATTTCTTTCTGTCGGTTCTGAAAAAATTATTTCGAAAATTCTAAAATTTAGGGCCCCGATGCACAGTGTTGGTGGAAGTGCAATTTGAGGGATTCTTGGTTTGTTATTATTTCTCATTTAATCGTCTTTCTATATTATTGTGTTATTTCCTAAAAGTCGGTGGGGGAAGAGTTTTCTTCCAGTGATCATCGTATCGTCAGATTTCACAATAACTTTTCCTCAGGTAAGGCTGATAACAAAAGACTGGTTCCTTGTTTCCGGAGAACTAACTTTGATGTTTTGAGAAGAAGGTTAGCGGAAGTTTTCAAAGACCGGTTGGAATCAGTAGGGGTGGTAAGTCAATGGGAAGAATTTAGTACGAAGCTGTCCTGTGTTTTGCACGACGTCATACCCTTTGTTCGAAAAAAGCGTGTTTGTACATCACACCCTCTATGGTTCACGGATAGCGTGCGGAACCTTTATCTTGAAAAGAAAAGAGCATTCAGAGAGTATAAAAGTGGACGAGGTGACCTATCATTGTTTACTGATAAAAGAAGACTGTTGAAGAAAGCGATAAGGGATAGTAAATGCAAGTTGAATCTAGGTTGGCAGATAACATTGGCTCTGACCCAAAATCATTTTTTCGATACGTCAATAATGGATGTAAGGGGACAGTTGGCCCCCCTCTCGATAGGAGGCTCAAAAGTAGAGAGCAATGTAGGCATGTGTAGTGCTTTCAATGACTTTTTCGCGTCGGTTTTTAATGGAGATAATGATATTCGATATACGGGTGTTGCATGGGATAATAAAACGCTCAACGATATTCAAGTGGAAGACGTGGAGGTCCTAAATCTTCTAAGAAATGTATGTGCAAGCAAAGCACCAGGACCAGATGATATCTATCCCAGGGTTCTCAGGGAAGGTGCTAATGAATTGTTGGGGCCAGTCGCACAGATATACAGGAGTAGTGTTGCTGAGGGTATCGTCCCGAGAGATTGGAAACTGGGTAACGTTGTTCCGATATTTAAGAAGGGTAGTAGAGAAGTGGTGTCAAATTATCGTCCAGTGAGTTTGACGAGCTCCCTCTCGAAAATTTTGGAAATTATCATCAAAAGGCAGTTTGTGAAGTGGATAGACGAGAATAATGTATTGTCGGATAATCAGCATGGGTTCAGGAAGGGGAAGTCATGTGTAACTAACCTGCTTTGCTTCTATGATTACGTGACTAAGGCTTTGGGTAAGAGCAAAATGTCGACGTTGTTTACCTTGATTTCCAGAAGGCATTCGATAGTGTCCAACATGGCAAACTCTTGAAGCGTTTACACGAGATTGGAATAGGGGGCAACTTGCTGAATTGGATAGAATCGTGGTTAAGAGATAGGTCGCAACGAGTTATGGTGAACGGGGAATTCTCTGGTTCGACAGACGTCACAAGTGGAGTTCCTCAGGGAAGTGTGCTTGGCCCCATACTTTTTTTACTTTTTATCGACAAACTCGATCAGGGTATCGATGGAATTACTAGCAAATTCGCAGATGATGTGAAGCTAATGGGGGTAATCGGGAATGAAAGCGATAGGGAGTTGCTCCAGACCAACTTAAACAGGATTGCAGTCTGGGCAAATGAATGGAGCATGACGTTTAGCGTAGATAAGTGCATGGTCGCTCATTTTTGTTCGAACAACCCACGGTTCTCTTACGAGTTGAATGGTGTCACTATCCCGGATGCAACTAGGGTCACCGACTTGGGAATTATCATTGACGAGCGACTTAAGTTTTCTGAACATTGTTCAGCGGTGGTCAAAAAAGCGAATAGAATGTTTGGTCTCATTTTCAAAAAGGTCTCTTCGCGTTCTCCTAAAGTCATTCTTCCGCTTTTTCGAGGCTTAGTTCGTCCTGGACTGGAGTATGCTGTAAGGTTTTGGAGACCATACCTACAGAGGGACATAGACTTGGTTGAAGGGGTGCAGAGAAGAGCTACGCGTGTCCTTATTGGCACACAGGGCTTGAGTTATGAAGAGAGACTTCATTTTTTGAATATTTTTACATTTGATGAATGCAGGTTTCGAGGAGATATGATCGAAGTGTTCAAAATTTTCAATGGGATGGATAGGATGGACCATGAACTTATAGTACACCGCCAATCGACTGCTTTTACAAGGGGACACCAGTTTCGATTGGTGAGGGACAATGCAAGGTTATGGTGTCGAAGGGAATTTTTCTCTAATAGGGTTTTTAATAAATGGAATAGCTTACCCCCGGAGGTAGTAAATTGTAACACAATTGACACGTTTAAAAAGAAATACGATAAATATGTTGGGGTAAATCGAGAAGCTATCCATTCTTAGAATAAGTCAACCATAATTATTCTTTATGGGCATTGTATAATATTTTATCATGTGTATATATTGTTTATAACTTGTGTTAATTGCATTTTTTATTGGGTTGCTGTATTTTTGAAATATATGACATCCATATTTTTATGGGCATCTTTTTATCAGCCACCTCGTTGCGCATTTTGTCTGTTGTGGCGTTGTATTTGTATTTGTATTTGTATAAAACATCGTATTCCGACATTTTCATAACCAGCTTCTTCCCCCTGATCTTTTCCCCATGTGCCTTTTTTTTGTAATAAATAATTTGCTTAAGGAGGAACGGTTCTCAGATTCTGAAGAAGTCCAGCGAACAGCGAAGAAGGCATACAAAAAAAGGCTTGCATTCCGCATTTATATCTTGTATGAGCGATGGCAAAGATACATAATTGTACAGGTATTTACTTTGAAGGAAACACCAAATACACAGGTGCGATCTGTGCTCATTCTTCCGTAGGCTCTGAAACTTATTAAAAATAGGTTCTGAAATTTTTTTGAACGCAGTCGTGTATCTTGTCGAAACAAGAGAATCCTTGTTGCTGTACAGTCTTCGACACAGATAGAAAAGTAAGTTGGAAAATAATAAATTACATTTTTAAACTATTAAAATCTATGTAAATCATATAAATACGCCCTTTTCCCTAACATTCAACGTCACATAGTTTGTTAACCCTTTAAGCTAAGCAGTAATTAGAAATCACTGACCCCCACCCTCAAAATGCAATATATTTTTTTAATGAACTAGGCTTTCTTCCGATTTTCAACAGATGTAAACTTAGGGGTATCGGGAAGAGTTTCCCATTGGCAAATCAACTTTACAAAATATCTGGGCTTGTCAATGCTGAAATAACAAGCTTTTTTGAAGGCGAGATATCTCGTTATTGCCGTTTAAAGGGTTAAATATTTAAAATATATTTTTTTGTTGTCATTCAAGTTGCCTCATTCGCGGAGAATATAACTCCTTAAATTTTTTCTCCTCTATATATTTCATGGTTGCCAATTAAAGGTTTTAATTTTAAACTTTATGTATCATATCTATATATATAAAATTGATTTTCTGTGTGTGTGTGTGTATTTGTGTATGTTCTCTATACAAATCTACAATTTTAGATCGATCGTCACCAAATTTTGCATATATAGCAAATGGGACCCGACTTGAACGATAGGCTACTTTAAATTTTCGTCAGAGCAGGGCAAGTGGGCAAAAAACTGTCGGGCAACAATGATTTTTGGGCCTCAACAATCACTTTCCGAATGTTTACATTGGTTACCGTGGTTCCCCAGCAATGCGTTTCAGACGTGTTTATGCCTTTACAATGGCTTGCCACTTCTTCAACGCTGTCAATATATGTATAATATTTATGCCTTTATAATGGTTTGCCACATTTTCAATTCTCCCAGTAATGAGGTTTTTTGAATGACGTCATAATCATTATCAGCATCGCTTTGGGGGTCAGGAAAAGGGTGATCCTCATAGAAATCAGTGTTAAAATTGCCGATTTTACTGTAGAAATGCTGAAATTTAGTGGGGTTATCCGCCACATCAATAATTTTAAAAAAATGTATTGAATCCTCAATTTTTGAAATATTGAGTTCGCTTAGAGATACGAAGCCCAGAAAATTAAATACGAAGTGATTAGACAGACCTACTTTTGAGTTGGATATTCATGCAATGCCATTGATTTTAACTTTTCATTCATATCTTCTCAAGCATGAAAATTAATGTTTCAATATTCAACTGCATAAATTCATATTGTTTATAGGTTGTTTTAAAATTAATTATGGGCCCATAAAGTGCATCGAATAAATTCCACAGCTTTAACTAAGCATTTTTGGAAGCTTAAACAGGAAGATGGATAACTTGAAGTTCAAAAAAGGAGGGTGGGGGGGAATTGAACTAACTACCTAGCGCCCTTTAAAAAAAGGAAGAAATGTTCATTTCTACGTTTTTTTAAATCTAGATTTGTTTATTTCATGAGTCGCGCGGGAAGTTTCTATATTGGTTAACTTGGACACAGTTTGTATGTCTCTCAAAGAAAGAGGGAGATATCACGTGATCCAAAAAGCCTCATTGAAGAAAACCCGGGCAACGCCGGGTAATATAGCTAGTTATAATTATATATTTCATTTAATTTGCATTTTTGATTACTTTATTGATCACATCATATCACAATTTGCTACTTTTGTATTGCTACATGCATTTCACAACACATTCGTTAATCTAAATAATCTAAGTCTCGTAATGGAAGTAGAAGAGAAAGGAAATAAAAACAAACTGAAAATTTAGGGTTTCTATTAAAATTAAGGTAACCAAAAATTCTTTTTTTTTGAAGGAGAAAACTCTTTCGAAGCTGAAAGAGTTTTTTCTTCCACCTGATTTTGTTTCCGTATTCCGTTTGGAAATCTCTTTGAAACAAAAGTCTTTCTAAGAAAGAAAAAATATATATATATATATATATATTCAAAAAGGTATACACAAAAGGATCTCAAAGTACACACTAAAGATTTAAGTAGAGAAAAGACAGATGGAAAAAGGAAAGAAATGGCACGTGAAAGGAAAAGTGAGGAGAAGAGGAACGGAATCCGTGGATTGTGTGGTGAATTGGCGTGAGAAAAATGTAGTTTGTTCTAACATTTGATGGATTGAGGGGAGTCTAAGGACTTAGCAACAGAACTTTTGATTTCTTTTATTCCGTTTCCTCGAAAAGAAGGATTTATTTTACAAAGAAGATCCCAAGTAAAAAACAATAGATATATGTCTATCTACTTATATCCCTGAGAAATTTCCTCCTATCCATGCGTATCCATACTTTTAAAGGTTTTATGTTCTTACCGCTTAAGTTATGTTAAGAGAAGATGAAATCCTACTTATACCTATATTACTCGTTTAAATACCGATTTATTTTATCTTCATCTTTTCATATAATAACTCGAAATTCAGAAATACAATGGGATCGAATGAAATATTGTATTTTTGAAGTACGGAAAGATTTCCGATTACCTTCAATTTAGTTTTCAATTTGAAAATCGAAATTTTTCGATTATTATTTCTTCCGCTCAACTCCTATTTTTGTATTACTTTTTTTTTTTGCGTCTTTTGACGTCGAATTTCTAGATTGAAACATTATGATCTCAAAAACTGATTTTTTTTCTCTTCTACTTCATTCAAAACATAATCGAGTTACTCGTGGTAAATTTTTTTCACACCACGAATAAATAGGTAGGGAGTATATATATTATTCTTCCATTAAACTGGAAAACAAATTGGTAAAATTTACTATTTAATAAAAAAATTATTTTAATTATATAATTATATAACTATAGATTTCAAACAAACATTTTATGTAACTTATTACCACATTTAAGCGAACCTGACAAGTTTAAGAAAATATAACACCCATCCCGGTAGGTAAACCGGTTTAGGTTTAGCGGGGGAGTCTACCATAAGTATTGCATCATAATGCAGAAAGGCTTGTCCTTGATCAGATTTGAATGAAGATCCATCTGCACTGCATAAGAAAATCCGGTATTCGAATTAGTGACTTTGTGTCAAACTATCGTTACGATGCATAAGATTTTCTTTAATATACCTCTGTGACAATTTAAGATGTGCAATGCTCATATGTGTTTGTGTTCAATACTTTGAAGGGTGGCGGTTTTCTGTTCAATTACAAACTGTTCATTATTTATTGTATTTTTTTTTATCTATGTTTTGTGCAAATTTTTATTTTTTTAAAATTTTGTTGGACTCCTGCTGTAAGCCGGCTTACGTACAAGAATGGGTGCTGCGTTATCTTAAATATTGTCGAGTGGTAGAACTTAAAATCGTATTTTCTGCTACATATTATCATATTTAAGTGTGTGATGAAGAATTAAAACTGGGTCCATATGTCTCTAAATATCTCTCTCTCTCTCTCTATTTCCGCATACGAAAATTATTGTAATTTGATTCTAATTTAAAGTAAAAGAATGTTGCAAGGCTGTAGGTATATTTGAATTCGAGAAATTTTTATAAATATGAAACCGAGCATACAATGGGAGAATGTTATTCAGAAAAACAGCCGCTCAGCGATGAGAATCATCGCCAAATTGGTGTGGTTAGTTGCATCAAAAAAGGTATTGCCATTCAACTATTTGGTGAACCAAGCCGGACCAAGTAGGAATCATGCACATGCCAACATTTGAAATAAAGCCTCACTCATCTCCCCATACGAGTTTTAAAATTCATATATTACCTACTGTTGTCTTAAAATGTGTTCGAAATAAAATAAGATGCCTATGGTTGTGAAAAATTGAGAAGCTATTCCTCGTAAAAGAAACATGGCAGCCTCATTTTCATGGGTAGTGTATCATCCTGATATTCGTCTTCCATCAGGAAAGTAGCCTTTATTAAACCAAACGCGCCCCCACGTTGATATTCCTGAGGAACTCCTAACGTATAGGGAATACGGTGGGCAGCAAAAAAAAAACAAAAAAACGCTTGGACAATATCCGTGGTAGACCACATGGTGAAATCACGGGTCCTCAAAATCAGACAGGAATTGTAATAAATTAAACAAGCAACATTGTTCATATGCAAACATTGTTCGAAATATTACGTACAGGATAAGAAGACCAGAAAACAAGATATATATAAAATAAAATGGTGCAAAGACACTACGAACAATTAAATTTGCGAATTGTACATAACATCTACTTTGACGAATTATTTGTGCATAGCTGGTGCAAAACAACACTGCACAGAACAGAAATAAATGAATATACATCATTAAAAAAAAATTACTTCGGCACATTGGTAGGGAAAGTAATACAAGTCTAGGGGAAGTTGCACATAAGGGACACATCCCAGACACACCATGAATGTAACCGTCAGGTCCGTTGCTTCGATCCTGACATGGAAAGAACATGGAGTTACTTATTGTTATATATTACAAGTTATTTCTCCACCGAATACGAGGTAACAACCGATAGATGTCGCCTCCATTTCCAACATAACGCGATTGATAGTGGTATATTATTGCATAGCGATATGACCGGAGATGTTGTGCGATGAATTAGTAGTGTATTATCATTTTTTAAACCTTTCATTTTAAAAACCATCACCAAGTTTTTCTCTTGGTTTACTTTGTTATTATTGCTCGTTTTTGGTTTATTGTATTCAGTTTCTTTAGACAACCATATTTATTATGGACAGTTTTCCAAAAACAATTCTTCAAATATTTTTTCTTTGCTTTTTTAAATGTGGTTTATTTCGGATAGCTTTGTAGGGCAATACCTTTGTGATGTCCCAGTTATTCGCATCTGTTTTCGCTTTTTTCGCATATTTTCACTTTTATTCTATTTACACGGTTATACATATATTTTTTCCCCATTCTTATATATATATATATTTTGATTTATTTTTTGTCTTATTTTAATGCTGGGAAATGTCATTAGTGCACTTAAAGTTTTAAAACAGTGTATAAAAAAATAACCAAGATGAAATTAAACAAAGAAAAAAATAAAGAAATCCCGAGCGATTAAAACGAAATCAACATTTTAAAAAAGCACAGACGTATATATATATACACCTCGACCTCTAAGAATATATCCACCCTCATTAATCATAGTTGTCCATTACAGAATGCCAAGGCACAAATAACGTCCCTGAAACATGTTTTTCATTGTTTTATTCTGATTTTTAGCCATCCATTAAGAAACTTCGAGAAATAAAGCGGGTAAAAAAATTTCTTCAAGCTGCTTCATGTAATGAACGGTATATTTTTTTAATCGTTAGCGCACATATCTTCTTTTATTTTAATCTATTTCATAACTTAAATATTCGTTGAGGATAATCAGAATGATTTAATTTCTAACTGCGAAATGTTTATAAACATTGTTTTTGCAAAGGTTTTTAACAGCTGGCTGATGCGAAGATATATTTTGGAAAGAGAGAAAAAATGCAGCTGCTCCTGTGGGGAATCGAACCCACTTCCTTTCACTTTCTGGGTGATCGCCCAATACCACTAGGATACTGAGGCAACGAATATCTCAATCTTTCCTTGGAGCTCGTGTGCACTGAACGGGACCGTACATTGACGGTCGGACATAACTCGAGCCAAAACTCACAATTGCTGACAATGCCACCAGATGGCGACTTATCCTGGTATCCAGTGGTCTAGGGCGTTCACCCGGAAAATGAAAGGACGTGAGTTCGATTCCCAGCAGGGGCAGTTTAATTTTCTCTCTTTCTAAAATATATCTTCGCATCATCCAGCTGTTAGAAACCTTTGTATGGATAGCGGAGAGTGACGTAATCCTCGGAAATATTGTTTTCGATATTGAGAGAGATCAATGTATGACACTGTGGGATTTGAGGAATCTAGTTGAGTGATTCTCTACCCGGGATATCCGGTGCTCAGGGTTTCTTCGGGGTTGCGGGATTGAAAAAAAAAATTGTAACGTTTTCACTGACTCGATTATTGAGAAAAATTGAGATGTTGAGAAAAACAATGAATTTTTGAGTTCTTTAGAAAATATGGATTATACCGGCATTTTGACTCCCCATTTTTTATAGCTTCTGCTCACAGAAGAGTCTCGCATGGAGTTTTTTTTTCTCTTTGTTTAGCGATCTTTTAATTTTAAATGAATCAAAATAGCATTAATACACATATTATTAACTATGCGAAAAACAAAATGAACCAAATAATACGTACAAAAATTAATTAATGTGTGAATTAAAAGTAATTAATTGCACGGAAGACTAAATTTATAACAAATAAAAAACGCATTGTCCAAATGGGTGCGGGTACAGGAAGGTGAATCATATAATAATAATAAAAGCAAGCAAATAAACTTCAACACTATGAGGGGGGGGGGGGACGCATTCAATAAATGAGAAAATAATAAAATACACACCAAGATAATTAGATAATATGCTATTTAAAATGGAAATGTAATATTTTGTTCAATCATTTTTTTTTCTTTTGGAAATTTATAATCAGTTTAACATCAAGATATATCTAATTAATTTCAAATAAACTTTAATGTATTTAATAGTAACATCGGATATCTGCTAAATTTCATAGGATGTTCAATATTCCAGTTTTACATTTAACAAATGCTTACCTCTCCCGATAAAGTAAAATTTATACATCAATTAGATTATTGCATTGTCGACCTATATTATAAGTTGTGAACTATACATATACTCCGTGAACTGAGGAACTTCTACTGAATTGGCAAATTTAATGAAGTTTAAACACGTCGACGAGTTAAGTAAGCATTGTCTCAAGTGCTGTCAGCTATCTCCTTAATTTGCAGTAAGAAATAATTCACATTTTATGTTGTGAATCTATTGCTTAGTTGCAGATGACATTTGATGCTCATTCTTTCTATGAACGTCCATGCGAACACCCCTGTTCAGCAAACGATATTAGCTATCGTGCAGTAGCAAGAAAGTCAATGCTTTTCAAATATGGGTCATCAGCATAAGTGGATACAGAGTGGGTACGATGGAGGAAATCACCCCCGAGTCCGGTGAAAAAATTGTACTATGCATTAATATAGGTGGAAGGGTTATTGGGTATTCCTCCTCTCCCCCCACGGTTCACCCCCCTCTTCGGTGATTTCTCTCTTTCCGTTCGATGAGCGTGTTTGGGCTTATGGTCAGGAGTGACACGATTTTTGTTTTGATGAAAAGAAAGAGTTACCGTGCATCGTATTTTGTCAATATAATTTCCCTTTATCAGTTAAAGCATTTGCATGATAGTAAAGTAAGACAAAAAACGAATTTCTACTCCAATTTTGAATATTTTATTAGACAAACAACTTTTACCCGTTTTCTTGCTGATCTTATTTTCGTTCAAAGTAAAGTCTAGTAGACGTTGCTTTCCCATCAGTTCATAAACTTTAGTGCATCATCGATCCCGTAGGGTACAACTCACTCTCAATCCCTTATATAGTGGAATCGTCCTCCCCACGTAAGTGGTATTTCTCAATATTTCAGTAGTAACGTTAGAGGCCGTTATTCCCACAGTGCTCTGGGAAAAATATAGGCGATTCTGATCTTAAATTCATTTTTTGAAAAAAAGTATGAATTGACGTCTACAAACCCAATGCCCGTTTACACGTGATTTTCAAAATACTTTCAAAGAACAAATTTATCCAAGAAGTAATCAAAGGGCATTCTGGCTGCCGAAAACTATGAAGATGAAATTTTTGAAGGCAAGACAAAGTCAGTGATGAAGTAATTCAAAGCGACCATTACACCAATTCATTTACAAAGTTACGCATCAGAATTATAGAAGAAATCAATTTAACCGAAGGGAAACTCTAGATAAGTAGGTGTCTTTTAAATTTAACCCTTTCATCGGCAAAGACGAAATATCTCGGCTGACTTGATGTTTTGTATTACAGTAATTCCGAAAAAAATATCTCGCTTCGTTAAAACCCTCTAATATGGGCAACGAAGAGCCCAGATACCGCTATAAGTTCTCTTATCCAAACAAGATGATTTTCATTCCTTCCGAACTGTCGGATCAACTGCCAATGGGTGGAGTCAGCTTTTGTTTACAGAAGGAGCTTGATAAAAGAAGGAGGGAGGCGGTATTTTACCCCTTCGCTTCAGTTTAATAGAAGAATATGCGAACAATATAAATCATAGGAAGCACCAAAGTATTTATCTTTCTTTTTTTGACGTGAATACGTCTTTTAGATTATTTGACGATACCGGAAGCATTCGCAATAAGTTTCGTGGTAAGAATTTTTCCCGCTTTACCCCTTAAAAATTACGCAACTTAAATCAAAAACAATGATATCGTCAGATGCACATTGCAGAGACAAATCCCACCCCCGTCCCTTCTCTCTCTCTCTCTCTCCCTCTAGTAATATCATTCCAGTTTTCCCTTCCCGTCCGGGCACCAGCCTCGCTGCCTTAATTCGTAATTTATAGTACGAAGAAACAAAATATTCAAGAATTGCTCTAGGCTGCAAGGCTTGAGCCCTGTCAGCCCCACGCTTGTAGAGGGCCAAGATGTCAGTACCTACCACGCAAGACTAGGCACAAAAACGCATCCACGTTCCTATGACACATCCTACCCCAATTTTTCTATTTATTATTATTGGTATTGAGTGAGCTCTTATCACGTGTTCCAAATCAAAAAATATAAATATATATATACACATTCGCCAAGGAAGAAAATAATGATTTAATTCTAAATCTTTCAAAGACTAAAAAAAGTTATTCATTTCAACTTAATTTATTCCGAAATTTATTTTAATCGAAAATTTCATAGTCCAATTTGTCTGTTGAGCCTCGACTGCTTTTGCGAAACCAAATCCAGGAAGTAAAATATAACAAATATATCGGACTTTATATTAGTAGCGATCTAAAATGGAAACTTCATACACTGGAAATAGCTAAAAAACTTCGTTTATCGAATATAAATTCTGTTACATCAATCAAAAGGTAACAGCAGAATTCCTTAGAGAAATTTACTATGCATGGATTTTATTCAGTTGTCAATTATGGTATCATCATCTGGGGGGGGGGGGAGGCGATTACAAAAAAAATCTTACAGCCTCTCTGTTCTATTCAAAACAGATGTTTCAAAAATATTTGCAGTGCTTACTCTCAAATCCCAACTTATATAATTTTAACTCTACTTCCCATAAGAGATAATGCCATCTACTGAATCATACTTCACATATATCGCAATAAATCAATATGCAAAAAAGAGAGTCCATATCATTGAGAAGACCAAATGAAATTTTTCGCATATCCTCATTTAGAAGATAAATATTTCGCAAACATTTTTACTACCTAGGACCTAAATTATTTTATGCTTTACAATTGGTAATACAGAATTTATCTAGGTTGGCATCATTTAAAAAATCCCTTTTTGAATTTTTAATAACAATAGACGATATTGATGTATTGTATATTTTCAAATATAGAAACGGATTATCTTATTATCAATATGCCAGTAGTTGCCTCATATCATTTTTTTCTGTATCAAATGCTACTGTTATGTGAACACGTATTTCAATACAACTAGTACAAAACTTTATCCAAAATCATTTCATTATTTAGCTGCATTTATTTTTTTCATTATGATTTTTGTGTTACTTCTCATTTTTTGTCTTTATTTTTAATTAGTCACTCTGCATCGGCTCAAACATTGAAATTTGACGGAAGAATATGTGGCATTTCGAATAAGATTTAAAGATTTATACTGCGGCAATTTTAATAAGGACCAGGGAAATTTTAAAAACCCGCTTCAGACGTTTGAAAAAAATGCATTTTTAAACAATTCATTTTGGCTGTAATTGACAACTTCACTTGCTTTTGATAAATATTTAGATTGTTATTGACAATTTTAAAAAAACTGTCCTTAAAATTAAATTTTTGGCTTTAATTGGCAACTTTGCTTTTGTTTGATAAATTTGTTTTGGCTGTAATTGACAAATTCACAAACCTGAGACAATGTAATTTTTTCGTGATAATTGGCGATATCAAGTATAGATTCAAATTTCCCGCATTTTAGTGAAAGAAATATGGTCAGCTCATTCATCTTTCGTCTTGTGTGTATTGGTACTTTTCTACTGGCACAAATTTCACCTCGTTTATGCTACGCATTAACGGGCCGCATTTAGCCAACTGGCCGTAGGTTGCGCACCTCCTGCTCTAGACGTGTGAAGTCAGATTTTAACGGGAGGAAAAATCCAGACGCGTTTGAAAAAAAATAACGGCAGGTAGATGTATTATGTTCTATGGTGTTTTTAGGTGTCTGAAAATCCTTAGTAGCAAAAAAGGAATTCAAAACTCGGTTATTCTTAGAACGTAGACTCCCATTTCATACGTCACCGTTGCTTTTTACTCTGTCATAAAACTTGCAACCATCTCTTCTTTCCTGTATTTTTCAAACAACTCTAGTGTTTCACTTTCCAACCGCTGTATATGTATATGCATTTTCTATATATTTCAAAGTTCTTCTCTGAACCACTTATTCAATATTGTTTGGAGGATAGGATATCACGATCTATACTCGTCTCCCAATCTCCCTCAGTTTTGTTGACCACTCAACTGCGCGTCTGGAGATATTGCCTCCTGTTTTTCTTATACATATTAGGTAGAAAGCCTGCAGGATGGAATGGAAACAACCTAACCCTTACATCTTGTGCCCATGAAAAATCTTCTGCGCATTTCAATAAAAAAAAAGTTTCTGCGGATAGAAATGCTGTTACAGATAGGAAAAAAAAACAACAAATAACTAATAATACGTACATGGAGGTTATCTGCTAACTCTCTTTCCTCGATATTCAATTTGATCGATTCTGTGAATTCGATACACCGTGTCTATTGAATATCGGAAAACATTCGAAAACTTGCAGTTTATTCATACTCGTAGATAGTTTGTTTAATGTTATCGATCTTATTCGGCGTGTTACTGTGGTAAAATCTTAGTATGAAGATGAGATTCATTAAATCTCAATTATCAAGTTCAATTGCTCATCTATTAGTATAAGTTGGAAACATTCGTTCAACATCCAAATGATTGGTTAGTGGGCATATATAGGTGGGAGAAATTTGAATCTTTTAGCGTTATTTGTCCCTGAATATTCATTCCATCCAATTAAGTACGTATTCAGTAGAAGAGGAATTATGAATTCAAGTGCTTCATACTCTTAAGTAGTTTTTAGTAAATGAGCTTAATGAGAAACTTCTCCATAACGTATGATATTTTCTTGGTAATAACCAATTATCGATTAAGATGTAGTTGCTTTTAATGCAGTTTCCGCATTTGTGTTTTAAGATCCTTTAATTTTTACGAAGTGTTCGACTTTTATGTAAATTGAAATCTAATACGAATTGGAATAATCAAGTTTTATTGGAATTATATAATAAAATATAAATGTATTTAAAGCATTATATGTTACATTTGAATGTGCTAAATTGGTTATTATGCATATTTACAAATCGTCTTGGTAAGTTTGATTAATTAAATGTTTTTACCGGTGACTTGATAATCCCAAGCGTCGTTGGTAAATTCGATAAATACTAAACCAAAATTATTTTTACTGGCGATTATGCATAACAAAGTGCCGTTGGTAAATTTGGTAACTACTTAAAATGAGTTAACCACCAATCAATTCTATGAAGCTATATTTCAAATATTCCACAATATCCATCAGTTGAAATTTATCTCGTTCATCTGGAATTATGCATAATACCAAAGTGTAATTGGTGAATTTGTATATAATAGATTTCTATATTAAAAGAAATCCAAATTAGTGAGTGACTAGTATGTGAGATGAATATATTCAGACTCCGATTTTAATGATAACAAATTTTACGATCCTGCTTCTATATCATGATGCAATATATTTATGAATGGTCATGCGTAATATATAATATAATACGATTTATCAGATTTACCAACGACGCGACGCTTGGGTAATGCATGGTAAGAGTGGCAATTTTTTGTGCCTATTAAATTCAACAACGCCACTTGGGTATTATGCATCATCGCCAGTAAATGTGATTTATTAGGAGAAATTTATAAAATTTACTAACAACACTTGGGTAATTCATAATCGCCGGTAAAAGAGATACATTTAAGGAAATCTCTCAATCTTACCATTTTGCTCGGTGATCGTAATAACTGGTTAA